>NC_092383.1:76865378-77556290 GCF_030028105.1 Mobula birostris | reverse complement strand
CACCCTTTTCTGCTTTATATAATTATAAAAACTTTTACTATCGGTTTTTATATTTTGTGCTAGTTTATTTTCATAATCTATCTTCCCTTTCTTTATTGCTCGATTAGTGGTACTTAGTTGCTTTTTAAAGTTTTCCCAGTCTTCCAGTTTCCCACTACTCTTGGTGACTTTGTATGCATGAGCTTTCAGTTTGATGCTTTCTTTTATTTTCTTAGTTATCTATGGTTGGCTCTCCCCACCCTTACTGTCCTTGCTTTTAACTGGAATGTATTGTTGTTGAGCACCATTAAAAACCTCTTTGAAAGTCTTCCACTGTTCCTCAATTGCCCACCATGTAGCCTGTGTTCCCAGTCTACACTAGCCAAATCCTCCCTCCTCCCATTGTAGTCTCCATTGTTTAGGCATAATACATTGGTTTTCGATCGAACTATTGTACCCTCTATTTGTATGAGGAATTAAACCATACTCTGATTACTCTTTCCAAGAGGATCCCTAACTACAAGATCACTAATTTTACCTGCCTCATTGCACAGGACCAGATCTAAGATGACACGTTCCCTTGTAGGTTCAGTAACATGCTGCTCAAGAAAGCAATCACGGATGCATTCTATGAAGTCCTCCTCAAGACTGCCCCAACCAACTTGATTCACCCAAGCAATGTGAAAGTTAAAGTCCCCATGATAACTGCTGTTCCACTGTTCCATTCTTACATGTCTCAGATATTTCAGTCTATTGCCTGTGCCACTGTAGTGCTATTATTCAGTGGCCGATAGATAACTACCACCAGTGATTTTTTTTCTCTTTATTATTCCTAATCTCTACCCAGATTGATTCAATATTCTGCTCCTTAGATCTTAAATCATCTCTCACTATCGCCCTGATCCCATCTTTAATTAAGAGTGTTACCCCGCTTGCCTTACCTTCCTGCCTACTCTTCTGTATTACCTGCTATCCTTGGTATTTAATTCCCAATCCTCTCCACCCTGCAACCAAGTCTCTGTAATGGCCACTAAATCTTACCTCTTTGTATTGATTTGAGCCACAAGTTCACTAACTTTCAAATACTACGGGCATTCAGATAAAGTGCCCTTACACTCATTGTGCTTTTAATATCTTGCAATCTTTTACTCTTTTGCACTTGACTTTCTTCACTCCATTCTTACTTTTCTCTTTTTTATCTTTTGTTTTTTTTTGTCTTTATTCGCACTTCTCTTTTTTTACTTTATTCATACTCACGTTGAACCCACCACCCTACTATTTAGTTTAAAGCCCTATCCACGGCCCCGGTTATGCGATTTGCTAGGATCCCGGTCCCATCACGGTTCCGGTGGAGCCCGTCCCATTGGTACAGCTCCCTCCTTCCCCAATACTGGTGCCAGTTTTCCACAAATTCAAACCCACTTCTCCCACACCAATCCCTGAGCCATGCATTTTACTCTCTAATCTTCTTGACCCTATGCCAATTTGCACGTGGCTCAGGTAGTAATCTGGAGATGACCACCTTTTTGGTTCTGCTTTTTACTTTAGTCCCTAGCTGTTCAAATTCCCTCTGCGGAACCTCTTTCCTTGTTCTACCTATGCTGTTGCTACCCACATGGACCACGATAACTGGATCTTTCCCCTCCCACTGCAAATTCCTCTGTAGGTCAGATAAGATGTCCCGAACCCAGGCACCAGCCAGGCAACACAGCCTTTGGGACACTCTATCCATGTGACAGGGAACTCTGTCTGTTCCCCTGACTATACTATCCCCAATTACCACTACATTTCTCTTCTGTCCTCCCTCTTGATTGGCTCCCTGAACTATGGTGCCACAGTTAGGTTGCTCAGCCTTCCTACAGCCCCCACTCTCATCCACACAGGGAGCAAGAATCTCAGACCTGTTGGACAAGCTCAAGGGCTGCGGTTCCTCCAGCACTGTCTCTTGGATCCCAATACCCGCCTCACTCACAGTCACATCTTGTCCCTGACCACAGAACTTGTGGCAGCTAATCTAGTGGGTGTGACTACCTCCTGAAACAGAGAATCCAGGTAACTCTCCCCCTCCCTGATGTGCCGCAGTGTTTAAAGCTCAGACTCCAGGTCATCAACTTCGAGCCTGAGTTCCTCGAGCAGCCAACACTTGTTGCAGATGTGGTCACCGGGAACCACAACGGGGTCCACCAGCTCCCATATCATGCAGCTACAGCACATCACCTGACCCTGCATCATTCCTTTATTTAATTACCTGTAACTTAGTGAGTTTTTATTCAACCACTACAAAAGCCTTACTCGCTACTTACCTGTGCCTCCTCGCCAAAGCCTCAAGTTCCCACTCCTGCACTGGTCCACTCACACATTAGCCGCTCTGCTTTGACCCTGCTTTTATTTGCTCCTGCTAATGAATCGTGAACCACCGCTAATGTGCCAATCCCCATGAAACACTCCTTTTTAAAACTCTTCTCCCCGACGTGTGCAAATATCTCTCCCTCCCTCCCAACCTCCCCCCTCTCTCTCTCCCTTTCTCTCCCCCTCCCCCCTCAAATTGATGGGTCCGCTGGTAATGGTAGAAGTTGGAGTGTCACAACAACTGAGACCACTGCTATTTTGAATTTGAATTTAAAAAATGAATAGTTAAACCTGGGGATAATCTCTGAGAGCGAGTGCAGTAGCTTATGAAAAGACATTAGCCTGAGATATGTGGAGAAATATTGGCTGTAACCCATCTTTGTTTGTTTATTTATTAATTTAGAGATACAGCGTGGAACAGGGCCTTCTGGCCTAATGCGCCACATCAGCCAGCAACCTACACATTTAACACTAGCCTAATCACAGGATAATTTACAATGACCAATTAACCTACAAACCCTATCATCTTTGGAGCATGGGAAGAATCTGGAGTACCGGGAGGAAACACACACAATGACAGAGAGAAGTGTAAACCCCTCACAGATGGCGTCAGTATTGAACTCTGAACTCCAGAAAACCCTGGACTGTAATAGCATTGCGCTAACTGGAACGCTGCTGTGGTACCACAATTCATTTTAACATTCCCCTGCGCTACCAAGAAGCTGTGAGATTTCTGCACAAGGGCTGAAAGCCTGAATTTTCCCATTCGTTGGTATTATTTTACAAGAATGCATTCCAATATTGGACTGTATACAATTTTAACAAATCTTCTGCACTTACGTTAATGAATCTGTGGCAATTTAGACCTGGCACAGAAACAGAGTCTCCATTTATCTGACTGGAAGGAAACAGCTGTGGGGAACAAAATGTGAAGGACGTTCTGCTGACCACAAAATCTGGGCCATTAATAAACCCTGCAGTCAGGAAGTAAAATTAGCAAATGAATTGTGAAGCTGATATGTGCGGAAATATGGCATTTTTGTTTGAGAAACGTAGAATTCATCCAGTGGAAACTGAGAATTTAAATAATGTTGAGCAGCCATTAGATCAAATACACCAGTACCTAAGAACTGAGAGAGAGGTAAATGAGAATATGACCAAAAAAACTGACTTATTTCACTCAGAGTAGCATTCATTTAATGAAAAGAATATGGGAGGCCTGAGAGGGTACAGAAAGATTGGGAAATTACATTGCAGTTTCATAAGATCTTGGTGACGTCTCACGTGGAGGACTGTATACAGGTTGGTCACACTGTTATTAGAAAGATGTTTTCAAGCTAGAACGAGTGCAGGAAAGATCTACCAGGATCTGAGTTACAAGGGGAGTCTGAGTTACTAGCACTTTACTCATGGGAGTGCAGGAAATTGAGAGGTGATCTGATGAAGGTATAAAAGAACATGGGGAGCATAAACAGGATGAAAGCACATAGTCTTTTTTCCCGGAGATGGAGTGCGAAAATCAAAATGGTCGTAGGTTTAAGGTCGGAGATGAGAGATTAGAAAGGAGCATCAGGGCAGCTTCTTCATGCAAAGGGTGCTGTGTATTTGGAATAATCTGCCAGAAAAACTTCTGAAATGCCCGGTTCGCCGCCGCTGCTACTGTGCGATCAAGAATCTCCGGAGGGAAGGCCCCAAAATCCTCGGCTTTGCCTGCTGCTGGCAGCCAGGACTGGGGTCAAAGCACTCGGCAGAGATGGTGCTCAGTGTCGGAGGGCTGGTCGGAGGCTCGAAGTTTTCGGACGACTCAGAGTCGGACTGTGGTCGGGCATGGCAGGGAGAGTTTTCTTCCTTCTCCCGTCTGCGTGAGATGTGGGACTTTCGAGAGACTTTGAACTTTTTTTTTACCATGCCCATGGCCTGTTCTTCATCAAGTTATGGTATTGCTTGCACTGTTGTAACTATATGTTATAATTGTGTGGTTTTTGTCAGTTTTTCAGTCTTGGTCTGTCCTGTATTTCTGTGATATCACACCAGAGGAATATTGTATTATTTCTTAATGCATGCATTACTAAATGACAATAAAAGAGGACTGCATGTCCTCATAATCTAATCTAATAATCTAAATAGTGGTTGAGATAAATAATGGATGGGGTACGAGGGGGAGGTGGGGCAATAGCGGAATAAATAACCCCATCCGTCATTCATTTATTTATAGACACACATTCTTTTTCTCTCTCTCCTTTTTCTCCTTCTGTCCCTCTCACTATACCCCTTGCCCATCTTCTGTGGTTTTCCCCCCTCCCCCTTTTCTTTCTCCCTGAGCCTCCTGTCCCATGATCCTCTCATATCCCTTTTGCCAATCACCTGTTCAGCTCTTGTCTCCATCCCCCCCCCGCCCCCCCCCCAGCACCTCTTGTCTTCTCCTATCATTTTGGATCTCCCCCTCCCCCTCCCACTTTCAAATCTCTTACTAGCTCTTCTGTCAGTTAGTCCTGATGAAGGGTCTCAGCCCGAAACATCGACTGTACCTCTTCCTAGAGATGCTGCCTGGTCTGCTGCGTTCACCAGCAACTTCGATGTATATTGCTTGAAATTCCAGCATCTGCAGATTTCCTCATGTTTGACTTTTCCCTTCACTGTCTCTTTCTCCAAGTAACTGTAGTTTTCTTGCTATCTGTATTACTCTATATTATAGAGTCATGAGAGATAGAATGTTGTCTGTGCTGATTGTGCAGCGCTAAGATATTTTTACGCTAATCCAACCTTTTCCTGTTTTTTCTCTCCACATTCTCACTGACTCCCTCTTGAAATCTACCCCTCAGTTACACACCAGGGTAAATTAACCTACTGGGCACCACATCTTTGGGACGTTGGGGGAGGGGAACCACAGCACGTGAAGGAAACCCATCTGGTCACAAGGAGAAAATGCAACTCCACTTAGCCCTGGAGATCAGGACTGAATAGGGGACACCAGAGCTGTACAGCTCTATCAGCATCACCCTAGTTGTTTTTGTCACCCACATTCTAAAAAATGATATTCAGAAATCGCTGATCATCATAGTACCCTTGCCAGAATAGCTCAATTTGGGCCATCTCAGTGGATGACAACGCAATGTCAAGCCACCTGATGTTAGCACTGTGATAATGATCTGGAGATTCTTTGGAAATCATGAATGAGACATCAGCTTGGTTGTTATGGATGTCTTATTACAAGAACAATGAATGAACAAAGAGACAAGAAAGAGTTGTATCCATTTCATAACCTGACTAGAGCTAAAGCACATTCCAGCCATAACAATTAACCTATAAAATAACCAGATTCTGCTGCAGAAAAAACTGAGAGGCTCCTAGAAAAAGAATAAAATCGGCTATACTACAATTACCAGAAAATCTACTCAACAATTCGAAGTTCAAAAGGTTCAAAGTACATTTACTATCGGAGTATGTATACTATATGCAACCTTGAGATTTGTCTCATTACAGCCAGCCACAAAACAAGAAAACCCAATAGAACCCATTTTAAAAAAAGACTGTCAAATATCTAATGTGCAGAGAAAAAACAAATCGTGCAAACAATAAAAGTAAGCAAAATAACATTCAGAACTATAATTCATAAAAATGTTATTAACATTTATAGGTGATTTTATAAAAATACAAGCACTAAACCATGAAAAAAAGAACATTTCTACACCCGAATCCTTCGTTATGTTCGGTGGCCTATCACTGATACATGTGCATTAGTGAGAATATATTGGGTAAGCAGGAAGTTTGGACCTCTCACAGGATAATGGTTGAACTCTTAATCTCCCAATTAATCTTGCCATGGATTTTGCACTTTATTTGTCTACCTGCTCTTTCATTACAACTGCATTTTGTTTTCTTTTTACTTACCTAATGTAGTTTTTCATGGTATGATCTGTCTAGATGACAGGCAAAACAAAAGCATCTTTTCACTATATCTTGGTACATGTCACAATAATAAAGAGTAACAATAAACCAATACCAGGTGTGTGTTTCAAGGTGTATGGGGTAACCAGGGAGGGGTAGAACCTTGGGTGAAGGAGTTTGTCATGTCCATTTCAGTACAGCTCACTCACCTTTAGTCACTACTGGACACTCAGGTCTCGCCTGTAGCTCCAAGTAGCTGTTTAGATGCGACACCAGTCCTAATGAAGGGTCTCACCTGAAACGTCGACTGTTTACTCTTTTTCATAGATACTGCTTGGCCTGCTGAGTTCCTCCAGCATTGTGTGTGTGTGTGTGTGTGTGTGTGTGTGTGTGTGTTGCTTTGGATTTCCAGTACAGTATCTGCAGATTTTCTCGTGTTTGTGTCACCAAATGCGTAGTTTGCACATTTCCTCCCTGATCACTCGCAGCACCTTCAGTTACTACTTTTCCAGCTTTGTCAGAACTCACGCGACAGGCCGGAGTATCTCTAGTTATTTCTAATTTCCCCATAACTGTTGCACTCTGCCACGATTGTTTCAACCCCTGCAGGGTATCATCTTGCAGATTGCGTCATCTCAGCTTTAATTTTCGAGGTTACATTGGACTTGGTTGATTTGCAATGTGAGCCATTTATTGCTGTAGCATTAGCAACAGTAAGCACCAGAGCATTGCTTGGACTGTTGCCAGCACACGGGTTGATGAATAAAGCATGGCCTGTTAGAGCAGTGTAGCCTTTAAGGACAGAAGGCAGCTTTATCTTCCACCTCATCTGACAGCGAACAAATATTGGAATAGAATCAGACCACAGTCTTCCTCTCAAACTCAGGAATGATTTCTATCGAGTTATTCTGAGAAAACATCCTTCAGGCTTATTGTGTGAATCAAATCCCTGTTATTCAGACCCAGTGTAACCTGTGAATTATTAATATTGCCACATATATCTTCATCTTTTGGGATTTTTCATGGGTTTATTCACCTTTCTCTGTTTGCACACATGTCTTAAACGTGGACTGAGGGGAATAAGATAACATGGCCTTGAGATCCGTTCACTCATTTACTTACTGTCAAGTTCTGGCTGGATTTAACAGACGTAATATAATCATAGAGAGTTTGAAAAGAGGAGTAAAAACATTTTAAATGTTGCCATTATATTCAAATGTTCTCCTCTCTCTGTTCTCCGGCACATTGACTATGCCTGTGAAAATACTGGTTATAACATGCGTAAATAATTAAGGCATCACTGCATAATGTATTTGGTTATGTGTGCCTCATTCTGCTAATGTACACAGATAGATGAGGACCTTGAATAAACCAGAAACATCTTGTTGCTCTCTCTGTGTTTTGCATGTATTACTCTGCTGCATCATTAGGAACTGGGAAACGACATGGGCGTACACGTTGTACTGGTGATGAAGACAGGATGGAAGTGAACCGAAGATGCCTAAATTTAGATGCCTAACAGTATTAGACCTGTGCTAACACTATTTTTTGTGACAGTATGTGCTATCGTAACTATATGCACTGTGTGTTGTGTGTGACTGTATATACTGTATTTTGCACCTTGGCCCCAGAGGAATAATCTTACTATATACGTGTGCAAGGTTGCATATCAATTAAATTTGGGCTTTAACTTGAACTTGAGGAAGTACAATGATTCAGGAACAGTTTCTTTTTTCAGGTTCACTGTTCCTTTTTGGCACTATTTGTTTTTGTAATTCATATTCATTTTATGTCTTAGAAATGTACTGCTGCCGCCAAGTAAGACATTTCATATCTTCTAAGTTAGTGATAATAAATTTGATTCTCGTCTCTGAAAACTTGCAATTAATCACACTAAATTCCACGTAATATGATGTGGCTCCAGTTCAGACACAACCATATTAGATACGCTTTGCAGAATAATTTTATCTTGGCACCTTGAAATAGAAATCTTCAAACTTAAACTAGGAACCATTGGTCAGGCAAGAACGTTAATGATCATATAACCATGTGAAGCATTTGCTTTGAAAGTGTAATTTTGAATTCTCCTGAATTGAGCAGAACAACAGAGTACATTCATAACTCAGCGTTACGCTTTTGAGAATGCATATAAAATTACCAGGTTGATGAGGCAGCTTTCAAAAGCACAAAAAGTCACATCATCAGTGTTAATGGGTTCTATGGGCAAACAGCGGCAATAATGGTGAGATACTAATGCAAAGCTCTGGACATGTGAATGAGTTTGGTTCAAAAAGCAAAACTGCTGGGAAGAGTTGCTACCACTATAGTGGAAATCATCCAGCACAATCGGACTGGTTTAGAGTCGTGAGAAGTGTCAGCTCCAAAACCAAAGGGCATGTAGCTTCTCTGTGTAAAATTAGACCCAGGATTACAAGGCAGGGCAATGAAGGCACCAGTGTCTTTACTTACATAGGAAAGTTTTTAAAAAGACTTTTTCAGGAACAGTTGTTGCCCTACAACCATCAGGCTCCTGGATGACTTCTCTTGTCTCAGAGCTGAACTGATTCTACAGCCTGTAGACTCACTTTCAGGGACTCTGCCTTTGTTATGAATGTTGTTTTCATGGATTTTATTGCATTTCTTCATTTTCCTGAGGGTACCTACAAGAAAATGTATCTCAGTGTTGTACTGAATAGGGTATACATATTTTGATATTAAATTTACTTTGAACTTTGAAGTTAAAGAGTTTCAGACTGACAAACTTCTACAGATGTGCTATTGAAAATATCTTATATTTATACTTTATACTAGTTAAATCATGATCTGGTAAGAAAATTTGAATGTACAGGAATGTAAGAAGCTACAGGGAGTTGTGGATTCAGACCAATACATCACAGGCACATTGCTACCCACTATCAGCAGTATCTACAGGAGGTGCTGCTTCAAGAAGGCATTATCCATCATCAAAGATCCCCTGCATCCTGGCTGTGCCATCTTCTCACAGCTACCATTGAGCAAGAGGTACAGGTTCCACCACCAGGTACAGCTACTTCTCTTCAACCATTTTGTCCTTGAATTGACCTGCACAACCCTAATCACTGCAGTTTAGCAATATAACCACTTTGATCACTTTGCACTGAAGTAAACCTTGTTTTTGTTTGCTTTAATGCCGTTCTTTTTTAAGAAAAAGGACATAACATACGTTTGATTTATTTTTCCTTGTGAAAACTGCTTATATGATGGTATGTGCCTGTGATGCTGTTGCGAGTAAGTTTTTCATTGCCCTTCATTGCACCTGCACATAAATGCATTTGTGTATCTGAAAACCAACTCAACTTTGATCATCCAAGTAGATTCTCAGTGTAAGGGTCATTCTGATAACTGAAAGACACAAAAGAAAGACATGTATGATACTGAAGCTGATAAGGCATGTGAAGAGCAAAGAATAGACAGCAAAAATGCCATTGGCAGCAATAATATAAAATGCACCACTTTTAAACTAAAAATGAAAGTTAATGATCAGAATATTGATAGAAACTTTGATACTGCTGCTGACTGTTTGATATTGGGAAGAGATATGGAAGTTCAGCAAATGTAATATGCTGAATGTAATGCAACCTGCTGAAACTGCAGACGCTCTCTGTCAAGGCTCTGAACATCTTAGATCAGATGTAAAGGATAATTTCATGGTCAAAAATGATGCTCCCTTTGTCCCTGTCTTAAGTAGGAAGCCCTTCATTTTGAATCACTTGCCCCATAGTTCTACCTAAGAGGAAACATTCTTTCCTCAGCCACTGTGTCAGGATCCCTCGAGATCTTATTTGATTCAGTTAGGTTCCTACTCATTCTTCAAAACACCCGTGGATGTAACCTAGTCTATCTAAATATTCTTTACAAGGCAAACTTCTCTAGACTGATTCCAAAGCAGGAACATCCTTCCTTAAATAAGGATCCTAATGTAGTATTCCAGATCCAGCTTCACCTATACCCAAAGTAATTAAAATTTAACCTCTCTGCTTTTGTATTGCCCTATCATTGAGCAATAACATTCTAACGATCAAATTTTGAATTGGCAGGTGCTGGAAACCTGCAGTAAAAACAGAAACATGAGTCACGAAGCATCTGCAGAAAAAGAAGTAAAGTTGTGTTTCAGAAGTGAGACTCCTCATCAGAACTAGGAAAGATAGGAAGCAAGTTGGTATTAAGTTGGAGTGGAGTTCTGTTGGATGGGAAAATGGAATAGAGTACTTACAAGAGGCAGGGTAGAACAAAGAATATTTGAGATAGCTGTGAGAACCTGTAAGCTTGTAATGGACAATTGTTACTAGCCTATTCCCTGACACAGAGACTGAGATATTCAGAAAGATTGAAGTGCCAAAACTAACACTAATATTATGTACCAAAAACAGATATATGGATGGAGGTCTAGTGGGATTAAAACAAAAATTGTTTCATGTAACCCAAAGATAAAACTGGCATGCTCTGGGCTCTTACTAGTTCCCATTGCAATTCCTATGACCTGCAAAAAGTGAGTGGAGTAGAAGGTAAAGTTGTTCAGCCAAGTCAACAAGCAAGGGAACTGGCTGGCCCCTGTTCAAGAACTGAATGGAGAAGCCTTAGACCATCCAGGTATGCATTTGAGGTGTAGAGGGATTGTACAACCATCATAAAGGTGGGACCATGGAACTGGAAACTGTCAACAAGGTGGAGGACATCAGAGGTATAATGGATGTAACTGGGGAAGGCGTAGATCAGAGGAGAAAGAATAAAGTCAAGGTAGGAGGAAATCAGTTTAGTGGGGCAAGAGGAGGCTGAAACAGTAAGTCTGTTGGGACATGTGCTTCATGTGGATCCTTGATCGTGCAAAGCTGGATCATCACAGTGTTGGAGGTTGTGGTGGAAAAACCTCCTGCAGAATTGTAAATATAGATCAAAATGTAAATATAGAGGGAAAAAAACTGCAGATGTTGGAAATCTGAAATAAAAACAGGGAATGCTGGAAATATACAGTAGGTTAGGCAACATCTATGGAAAGAGAAATAGAATTAATTTTTCAGGTTAAAACCCTTTCATCAAAATTGGGAAGGAGAGAAAAGAGAGCAGGATCAAATTATAGGTACTGTATATGGACAAAATGAATATCTCTGTTAACTTTCTGATCACTTAAAGTACCTGAATATGAGCCTTTGGCAAATGATATATTGGGGTACCCAGATCCTTCTGTACCTCAGAGCTCCCTAATCCCTCACTACTTCAATATTATGCCATTTTTCAAATTCCTGTGCCAAACGGTTTTCCTACATTATCCGTCATTTGCCAGACTTTTGCCCACTCACTTTATCCACATATAGAACGTACAACATAAATCAATACAGTGCAATATAGGCCCTTCAGCCCATCAAGTTGTGCCATCCTTTAACCTACTGCAAGGTAAATCTAACCCTTTCCTCCCACATAGCCCTCCATTATTTTTCATCTGGGTGCCTATCTATGAGTCTTTTAGATAGGCACATGGATGAAAGAAAAATGGAAGACTATATGAGAGGGAAAAGTTAGATTTATCTAACTCTACCACTGCCCCCAATGAACCCAATACTCTCTGTGTAACAAATCTGCCTCTGACATACTCCTATAGTTTTCTCCAATCTCCCTAAAATTATGTCTTCTCATATTAGCCATTGCTGCCCTGGGCAAAAAGTGCTGGCTGTCCACTCTGTCTATGCTTCTTATCTTCTTATACACCTCCAACAAATCACTTCAAAGCCTGAGCTCCCTCAACAATTCTTCATAAGATGCACTGTCTAATCCATGCAACTTCCTGACAACTCTCCTCTGCATCTTCTCTTAAGCTTCCACATCCTTCCAATAATTAGGCAACCAGAACTAAACAAAATACGCAAAGTGTTGTTTAATGAAGTTTCACAGAGCTGGAACATTACCTCATGTCTCTTGAACGCAATTCCCAACTAATGAAGCCAACTCACCATACCTCTTCTTAAACCCTATCAATGTTCACAGCAACTTTGACGGATCTATGGACTTGAACTGTAAGATTCCTCTGTTCCTCCACACTGCCAAGAATCCTGAGCTTGTATTCTGTCTTCAAATTTGCTACATCTTCCTTTTTGACATGTCATTTCTTTTTCACCTCATGAAATCTTTACCTTACTACCAATCGCTTTTATCATCAGCAAACTTAGCAACCATACCTTTAGTGCCTCCTCTGAGTAACTTATGTAAATTGTGCAAAGTTGAGCCTCAACACCATTCCTTCCGACAAAATACTTGTATTTCCAATTATATGGAGCCTTCTCCCAAATTGAGGGAATTCTATAAAGATGAAAGCAATGCATCAACTCTCTCATTAGCCACTTCATTTTACACCCTAGGATGAAGTCTATCAGGACTTAGAAACTCCTGACCCACAGTTCTGATCAGCTGCTCCAGGCCACTTCGGTGATTTCAATTTTTTTGTGTTTCTCCCTCTCTTGCACTTTTTAAACTACAAATATATCTGGGGTGTTCCTTGAACTCTCTAAAGTGAAAGCTGTTGCAAGACAACAAACTATTTAATTCATCTGCCATCTCCTTGTTTTCCATTATTGATTCCCAAGCTAATCTTATAGCAAGATTGGCTCAAAGAATTAAACTTGGATTGGCAGAATGTATTTAGTCTGAACACTTTGCAACTAATGTATAGATATGCTTTGAGAGCAATATGAAGATAGTTGAAAAATCTGGCCTTAAGAGCATAAAACACATTAAAGCAAATGTCAAGCCGATTTACTGGAAGTGTAGGTTAGCACCTTTTATAAAGAAGGCTCACATTGAGGAGATGAACGTACTGGAGCAATGAACGATGCTGGTCAAAACACCACAGAATATTTAGGTGACACCCGATGTTATGGTGCCCAGGGTAGGTAAGACTGACCAATCATGTACATATTCTAAGATAATGCTGACTCTTTGGGTGGTGAGATTGGCTTTGCTTAAGGACATTTTTAGGCCCCACAAATGTAGTCTGGTCAGCATAGGTCAGGGATTCTTGTCTCATGTCTTCAGCAAGTCATATCTTCTTGGGGCTCTGCTGGGCAAAATCAACCAAGATGGTTTTGGAAGCAGCCAACCTGAATAGGTAGATAGATAGATGGATAGATAAAGAGTAAAAAAAAATCATGCCAGTTGTTTCAATGGCTGTGTTCCTTTTCAGAGATCTCTGTACATGCCTAATGCTTGCATGAACTGCATGCTCATTATGACTCCAAGTCATATGACGGTCAAGCTGCCCTAGCCAAAGAACTTGGGAGTGAGATGTTTGAACACCAACCAACTAGAGAGTGCCCAGATGGAGTGGTTTCAGTGCATCCTTTCACTTGATCAGCTGCTGAATGATTTTGACTTATGAGCTGGATGCAGGAATTTCCCTTGGGACCTTGGTTCCTCAGTAGGTATCGATAAAATGTTCTTTGTGGTTGGGCAATTTCCCATACAGACATTATCTACAGATGAAAGCTATGATTATTATTTTTTGAGATAATTTTACACAGACAGAACAACTGATTGCATCAAAATCATCAGCTTGGCATGGTTGCCTTTGTTTGTTTCTGTGAGTGGCTGTGAGAACGCTGCTGACAGTGATGGTTCATGGGCAGTTCCTTTTTTAGCATACTGTATCGGACTGTCATCAAATATCCTGTCAAGGGCTGGTTCTGGAGTGTAGTGAATAGATGCTGAATGGAGAGAAGGCCTATAAGAATTGGAAAGACATTGTGATTTGCATATATCATGTGAACAGCATGAAGGTTGAACCATTTTCTTACCCCATGCTACAGAATCTGTGTGTAGCCTCCTGGTAAGCCTCAGGCTTGCTCAGCTCACTTTTGTCTGGGGGAGCAGCCTTCGGCCCCGCCAAACTAGGTAATCAAGTTTGTATAGATGCTGTGTGATGTACCCCACCCCGTCAAGTAACAGACAGTACATCATATGCGATTAAATGATTACACTTTATAAGTATTTCTTGGTGATGGGTTAGTAGAAACAAATACAATAAAGGCGCCAAGTCAGTAACTCTGTCAGTTCTGTGCACAAATAATTCGTTGGAGCTCTTACAGAACCGGGTCTCCCTTTCCTCCAGTCGATGTCCTCCGAACTCCACCGACCCTCGAATGGGACCACCCTCGGTGGGTCAACCAGACGCTCCACACGAGTCGGTCCTTGTCTCCTCTCCCCGCCGAAGACCCTGGGCCTTGGACTCCCGCTCGGGGTCCATTCCATCGCCCAGCTTACAGCATCGCGTCTCCTCTCTCTGTCCCCATCGCGCCTTCTTCCCAAAGCCCGCGAAAATAATAGCTTACAGACACACAAGAAAGAGTAACATCTATACCAATTGGTTAGCAAATGAATACAATTCTCGTTATCAGTAATTATAACCCAAACAAGCCACTACCGTTAACTCAGCAGTTAACATTAGAGAATCCATTTTATTATAACATAACAAAGAAGCCATTTTATTAGCCTTAGCAGTAACATAAAAGAAGAAACCCCTTACACTCTATTTTGTGGCTGCCTGTAAGGAGACGAATCTCAAGGTTGTATAACTTATACATACTTCAATAATAAATGTACTTTGAACTTAGGTCTTTACCAAGATAGACCTGGGACATACAAGGCACAATAAAGAAAACCAACATTTATCTAATGCTCAACACTCATGTAGGACATTGCTCATATACCAGACTGCCTTATGATGAGAATTAGCATCCAAAATATTTCATGCACTGTAAATGCGATGCTAAGAGAGTGTATAAGAGTTAAGGTTAAGGTTGTGGTGAATGGAGTGCAGAAGATGAAAGGAACTCACTGCATTACATTAAAAGCCAAAGAAGAATAAACCACAGTGACTGGGGAAGGAAGAATGGAAATAGTTTCAAGTTCAAGTTTATTATCATGGGCATACTTACTCAGGGTATAAATACCATGAAATTAACATTTTGCTTCAGCAGTGCAGTACAAACATGACAAACATAAATTAACATTAACATAAGTTAACATGAATTATACATAACCTGCTCATCAAAATAAACAGAACAACATTAGTGCAAGTTGAGAAAAATACAGTCCGAGGTAGTATTAGGAATCTCTCAGGTGGGTTGAGTAATATGATGGCAAAGGGGAAGAAGATGCAGTTGAACCTTGAGATGTGTGTCTTTAGGTTCCTGGACCTCCTGTTTGAAGGCAGCAATGAGAAGTGGTCATAGCCAGATGGTGGGCACGGTCATGAAATTAGTCAAGTAGTGGGTGTCTTATTGATCAATGTCACATTCACCCTTTGTAAATGTCCTCAATGGCGCGGAGAGCTGTAAACACAATGGAAGTAGCTGAGTCCGCCACTTGTGTTCCGATGCATTGGAGTTTCTTACCAAGCAATGACTCAACCAAACAACAGGAATTCTGTAGATGTTGGAAATTCAAGCAACACACATAAAAGTTGCTGGTGAACGCAGCAGGCCAGGCAGCATCTGTAGGAAGAGGTGCAGTCGGCGTTTCAGGCCGAGACCCTTCGTCAGGACTAACTGAAGGAAGAGTGAGTAAGGGATTTGAAAGTTGGAGGGGGAGGGGGAGATCCAAAATGATAGGAGAAGACAGGAGTGGGAGGGATGGAGCCAAGAGCTGGACAGGTGATAGGCAAAAGGGATATGAGAGGATCATGGGACAGGAGGTCCGGGAAGAAAGACAAGGGGGGGGGGGACCCAGAGGATGGGCAAGGGGTATATTCAGAGGGACAGAGGGAGAAAAAGGAGAGTGAGAGAAAGAAAGTGTGTATAAAAATAAGTAACAGATGGGGTACGAGGGGGAGGGGGGCATTAGCGGAAGTTAGAGAAGTCGATGTTCATGCCATCAGGTTGGAGGCTACCCGGACAGAATATAAGGTGTTGTTCCTCCAACCTGAGTGTGGCTTCATCTTTACAGTAGAGGAGGCCGTGGATAGACATGTCAGAATGGGGATGGGATGTGGAATTAAAATGTGTGGCCACTGGGAGATCCTGATTTCTCTGGCGGACAGAGCGTAGGTGTTCAGCAAAGCGGTCTCCCAGTCTGCATCGGGTCTTGCCAATATATAAAAGGCCACATCGGGAGCACCGGACGCAGTATATCACCCCAGCCGACTCACAGGTGAAGTGTTGCCTCACCTGGAAGGACTGTTTGGGGCCTTGAATGGTGGTAAGGGAGGAAGTGTAAGGGCATGTGTAGCACTTGTTCCGCTTACACGGATAAGTGCCAGGAGGGTTGGGGATGGGACGAATGGACAAGGGAGTCGCGTAGGGAGCGACTTTCTCTCACTCTCCTTTTTCTCCCTCTGTCCCTCTGAATATACCCCTTGCCCATCCTCTGGGTCCCCCCCCCCTTGTCTTTCTTCCCAAACCTCCTGTCCCATGATCCTCTCGTATACCTTTTGCCTATCACCTGTCCAGCTCTTGGCTCCATCCCTCCCTCTCCTGTCTTCTCCTATCATTTTGGATCTCCCCCTCCCCCTCCAACTTTCAAATCCCTTACTCTCTCTTCTTTCAGTTAGTCCTGACGAAGGGTCTCGGCCTGAAACGTCGACTGCACCTCTTCCTAGAGATGCTGCCTGGCCTGCTGCATTCACCAGCAACTTTTAAATGACTCAACCAACCAGAAGGCATCTTCTGCACCATACATCTGCAGAAACTTGTTAGTGTCTTCAATGAAGTACTGACTGCCTAGTTTGGGAGCATGTCTTGTGAAAATAGGTTGAGTGAACTTGGCCTTTTCTCCTTGGAGTGACGGAGGATGAGAGGTGACCTGATAGAGGTGTACAAGATGATGAGAGGCTTTGATTGTGTGGATAGTCAGAGGCTTTTTCCCAGGGCTGAAATGGCTAGCACGAGAGGGCACAGTTTTAAGGTGCTTGGAAGTAGGTACAGAGGAGATGTCAGGGGTAAGTTTTTTACGCAGAGAGTGGTGAGAGCGTGGAATGGGCTGCCGGCAACAGTGTTGGAGGCAGAAACGATAGAGACTCCTGGATAGGTACATGGAGCTTAGAAAAATAGAGGGCTATGGGTAACCCTAGGTAATTTCTAAGGTAAGGATACATTCAGCACAGCTTTGTGGGCCGAAGGGCCTGTATTGTGCTGTAGGTTTTCTATGTTTCTATGAAATGCCAATACTCCTTAAGCATCCAAGGAAGTAGAGATTTTAGTGAGACTTCATGATTCTATCTATGTGTTTGACACAGGACTGGTCCTCTGAGGTGTTAACACCCAGGAACTTGAAGTAGGGTTCCAAGTTTGAAGTTCAAAGTAAATATATTATCAAAGTGTATATATGTCACCGTATACAACAATGTTCCATTTTCTTGTGGGCATCCTCATTAAGTCCATAATAAAATCATATTAGAACCAATGAAAAACTGCACCAACTTGGATATTCAACCAAAGTGTAAAAGACAACCAATTGTGCAAATGCAAGAAAGAAATAATAATATAATAAACATGTAAGCAATAAATATTGATAACATGAAATGAAAAGTCCTTGAATATGAGTCCACAGGTTGTGGGAACATTTCAATGATGGGGCAAGTGAAGTTATCCCATTTGATTCAAGAACCTAATGGTTGACGGGTAATACTGTTTCTGAACCTGGTGGTGTGAGTCCTGAGGACTCTGTACCTTCTTCTTGATAGCAGCAGTAAGAAGAGAGCATGACTTGGGTGGTGGGGGTCCTGATAATGAATGCCACTTTCCTGTGACAATGCTCCATGTCGATGTGCTCAATGGCGGGGAGGGCTTTGCCCACGATGGACTGGGCCAAATCCACTACTTTTTGAAGGATATTTCATTCGAGGGTATTATTGTTTCCATATCAGGCTCTGATGCAGCCAGTCAATATGCACATACACTTCTATAGAAGTCTGTCAAAGTTTTAGATGTCATGCCGAATCTGCGCAGAATCCTAACAGAGTAGAGTTGCTACCGTGCTGTCTTCATAATTGCACTTACATGTTGGGCCCAGAACAGGTCCTCCAAAATAAAACACTGAGGAATTTAAAGTTCCTGAATCTCTCCACCTCTGATCCTCCGACAAGGACTAGCTCACGGTCCTTTGGTGTCCTCCTCTTGAAGTTAATAATCAGCTCTTTGGTCTTGCTGGCATTGAGTAAGTTTGTTGTTACTACACCACTCAGCCATCTTTTCAAGTTCCCTCCTATATGTTGATTTATCACCATCTTTGATTTGACCTACAACAGTGGTGTCATCAGCAAACTTGAACGTGGCATTGGAGCTGTGCTTAGCCACACAGTCATAAGGCTAAGGTAAGTAGAGCAAGGAGCTAAGCACACAGCCCTATGGTGCACGTGCGCTGATGGAAATTGTGGAGGAGATGTTGTTGCCAATCTAAACTGTTTTGGGTCTGCAAGTCAGGAAACCGAGGATCCAATTGCACAAGGAGATATTGAGGCCAAGGTCTTGAAGCTTATTGATTAGTTTTGAGGAGATAATCATATTGAATGTCAAGCTGTAGTTGATATTTTGCTGTTCAGATATTCTAGGGGTGACTGTAGAGTCAATGAGATGGCATCTGCTGTGGACCTGTTACTCCTGTAGGCAAATTGGAATGAATCCAAGTCATTTCTCAGGCACGAGTTGATAAATTTCATCACCAACCTCTCAAAACATTTCATTACTGTGAATGTAAGTGTGAATGGACAATAGCTAATGAGGCAGATTATCACATTCTTCTTAAGCATCAGTATAATTGAAGCCTCCTTAAAGTAGGTGAGTACTTCAGACTGCTGAAGCAAGAGGTTAAACTTCTTAGTGAACTCTCCAGGCAGTAGATCAACACAGGTCTTTAGTACTTGGCTGGATGCTTTTCGTGGTTTCACCCTCCTGAAGGCTGCTTGTACGGTGGTCTCAGAGATTGAAATCATAGTATCATCAGGGGCTCTGGTAGTTTGTGATAGTTCCTCCATGTTCAAATGTGTTCAGGAAAGTTTTCTAAATCGATATATAGAGGTACCAAATAGAGGGGATGCAATATTAGATCTCCTATTAGGAAACGAGTTAGGACAAGTGACAGAAGTGTGTGTAGGAGAGCACTTTGGTTCCAGTGATCATAACACCATTAGTTTCAACTTGATCATGGATAAAGATAGATGTGGTCCTAGGGTTGAGGTTCTAAACTGGAAGAAGGCCAAATTTGAAGAAATGAGAAAGGATCTAAAAAGCATGGATTGGAACAGGTTGTTCTCTGGCAAGGATGTGATCGGTAAGTGGGAAGCCTTCAAAGAGGAAATTTTGAGAGTGCAGAGCTTGTATGTTCCTGTCAGGATTAAAGGCAAAGTGAATAGGAATAAGGAACCCTGGTACTCAAGGGATATTGCAACTCTGATAAAGAAGAGGAGAGAGTTATATGACATGTATAGGAAACAGGGAGTAAATAAGGTGCTTGAAGAGTATAAGAAGTGCAAGAAAATACTTAAGAAGGAAATCAGGAGGGCTAAAAGAAGACATGAGGTTGCCTTGGCGTCAAAGTGAAGGATAATCCAAAGAGCTTTTACAGGTATATTAAGAGTATAAGGATTGTAAGGGATAACATTGCTCCTCTTGAAGATCAGGGTGGTCGGCTATGTGCGGAACCAAAAGAAATGGGGGAGATCTTAAATAGGTTTTTTGTATCTGTATTTACTAAGGAAACTGGTATGAAGTCTATGGAATTAAGAGAAACAAGTAATGAGATCATGGAAACTGTACAGATTGAAAAGGAGGAGGTGCTTGTTATCTTGAGGCAAATTAAAGTGGACAAATCCCCAGGACCTGACAGGGTATTCCCTCGGACCTTGAAGGAGACTAGTGTTGAAATTGCAGGGGCCTTGGCAGATATATTTTAAATGTCAGTGTCTATGGGTGAGGTGCCGGAGGATTGGAGAATGGCTCATGTTGTTCCGTTGTTTAAAAAAGGATCGAAAAGTAATCCGGGAAATTATAGGCCGGTAAGTTTGACGTTGGTAGTGGGTAAGTTATTGGAGGGAGTACTAAGAGACAGAATCTACAAGCATTTGGATAGACAGGGACTTATTAGGAAGAGTCAACATGGCTTTGTGTGTGGTAGGTCATGTTTGACCAATCTATTGGAGTTTTTCGAGGAGGTTACCAGGAAAGTGGATGAAGGGAAGGCAGTGGATATTGTCTACATGGACTTCAGTAAGGCCTTTGACAAGGTCCCGCATGGGAGGTTAGTTAGGAAAATTCAGTCGCTAGGTATACATGGAGAGGTGGTAAATCGGATTAGACATTGGCTCAATGGAAGAAGCCAAAGAGTGGTGGTAGAGGATTGCTTCTCAGAGTGCAGGCCTGTGACTAGTGTTGTGCCACAGGGATCATTGCTGGCTCCATTGTTATTTGTCATCTATATCAATGATCTAGATGATAATGTGGTAAACTGGATCAGCAAATTTGCTGATGATACAAAGATTGGAGGTGTAGTGGACAGTGAGGAAGGTTTTCAAAGCTTGCAGAGAGATTTGGACCAGCTGCAAAAATGGGCTGAAAAATGGCAGATGGAGTTTAATACAGACAAGTGTGAGGCATTGCACTTTGGAAGGACAAACCAAGGTAGAACATACAGGGTAAATGGTAAGGCACTGAAGAGTGCAGTAGAACAGAGGGATCTGGGAATGCAGATACAAAATTCCCTAAAAGTGGCGTCACAGGTAGATAGGGTCGTAAAGAGAGCTTTTCGTACATTGGTCTTTATTAATGAAAGTATTGAGTATAAGAGTTGGAATGTTATGATGAGGTTGTATAAGGCATTGGTGAGGCCGAATCTCGAGTATTGCGTTCAGTTTTGGTCACCAAATTACAGGAAGGATATTAGTAAGGTTGAAAGAGTGCAGAGAAGGTCTACAAGGATGTTGCCGGGACTTGAGAAACTCAGTTACAGAGAAAGGTTGAATAGTTTAGGACTTTATTGCCTGGAGCGTAGAAGAATGAGGGGAAATTTGATAGAGGTATATAAAATTATGATGGGTATAGATAGAGTGAATGCAAGCAGGCTTTTTCCACTGAGGCTAGGGGAGAAAAAAACCAGAGAACATGGGTTAAGGGTGAAGGGGGAAAAGTTTAAAGGAAACATTAGGGGGGGCTTCTGCACACAGAGAGTGGTGAAAGTGTGGAATGAGCTGCCAGACGAGGTGGTAAATGTGGGTTCTTTTTTAACATTTAAGAATAAGTTGGACAGATACATGGATGGGAAGTGTATGGAGGGATATGGTCCGTGTGCAGGTCAGTGGGACTAGGCAGAAAATGGTTCAGCACAGCCAAGAAGGGCCAAGAGGCCTGTTTCTGTGCTGTAGTTTTTCTATGGTTTCTATGTTTTTAAGGTCAAAGCGAGCTATATATCACTTGATTTAATTTTATTTGAGGTGATAATATTCAACCCTGCACCCTTTGTCGATTCAAGTTTAGTCTGGAAATGCCATTTCACCTGTGGGATGGCTTTCCAGAGATCATAACTGGACCCCTTGTAACTTTCTTGGTCACCAAACTTGAATGCCTCTGATTGGACCCTCAGCAAATCGTGGATCACGTGGTTCCTCCAGGGTTTCTGGATGGGGAAGTTTCTGAGTGGGGTCACACTTGTCTACAACTATTTTAGTAAAGTCTGTAACAAACATGGCGTATTCATTCAGATGCATGGAAGAGTTCTTGAACACTGACTCGAAGCTATCCCATAACCGCTCCTCTGCCTCCGCACAGAGTTTATCATGAACACACACACCTCCACCTTTTGCCTTTTCTGGATCAGTAGATCAGTCCATCCTGTGAACAGAGCAGATTTTGGGTCTAATTGCCATATCTGGCATGATGGGAGCAAGCCACGTCGTGGTCAAACATAGAACACAACACTCTCTCATTTCTCTCCGATACAGCAATCGTGTCCTCGGGTCCTCAATTTTGTTCTCCAGTGACTGCATGTTTCCTGACAAAATGCTGGGTAGAGAGGGTCTCATTCCTTTTGCTTGGACTCCATCCCTCCTGCCTCACCTCCAACAATGGCTATGAACCTTTGTCTGCTTAAAGGTGCATACTTGCTTGATCTGCCAAGTCCTTCATAAGATCGTAAAATCTATAGATCATTAAGTCAAGTTAAAGGTCCATTGCTTACAGGGAAATCACATGCTGCAGATTGCAGTGAAAGTAATTCAAGAATGTTGATGAAGGGAACACAATAGATATAGTCTAAATGGATTTTAAGAAAGCGTTGACAAAGTTCCACATAAAAGTTTGGACCTGATGGATTGAATCTAATGAAAAAAACATTCTGAAATTAGCTTAGATTAAAAAATTGACACAAGGAGAGTAAATATGTGTTTTGGTATGTTTTTATGTTCAAACTAAGGAGCAGTGTTACTTAAGGGTCAATGGTGGAACCACATTGATATATGGAGACAGGAGAGACTGCAGAATTTGAAGAAACTAACAACCTATCCAAGGATTTAAGCAGGTCAAGATTTACGTAGAAGGAAGAGAATTATCAATATTTTGTGTTAGGACCCTGCATCAGGACTGCAAGTGGAGAGAGACTGGTAGTATTTAAGAGGAGAGGGCAAGGAATGAAACAGAGACCTATAGGTGGACCAAGGAGGGGTGAAGGATGAAGGACAAACAGAGTCTGGTGGCAGGAAGGGAGGATGAAACTGGAAACAGCTGCTGGAGGTGATAAGTGAAAGCACAAAGGCCACCACTGCTAGAACCTGACAGGTAAAGGCAAGGACAGATAAAGAGCAAATGGAACCAGGTGAAAAGGGATTTGGTGGGTGAAAGAGCAGGTTATTGGTGGATGGAAACAGTGAGCGGAGGAGGACAGGAATAAATGATGGATGGCTGGAGGTAGGTATGAAAAAAGAGAAAAATGTGAGGTACAGTATGGCTTTAAAGTCATTTTATGAATTCTACCCCATCTAAGCCCCATGTATTAAGGCAATCCCTGTCGATTTGAGGGGCAGTATAGTAACATAGTGGTAACGTTACTAGTGTGCTAGCAGCTAGGGTTTAGTTCCACTGCTGTCTGTAAGGAATTTGTATATCCCTCTCACGACCATGTGGGTTTCTTCTGGGTGCTCTGGATTCCACCCACATTCCCCAGATGTATGGCTCACTTAGGTGGCGTGGTCTCATTGGGTTGGAAGGGCCTGTTACTGCACTGTATCTTGAAAATAAAGTTTTTAAAAAAAGTTAAATTCCCTCAGTACTACAACCATATTGTGTTTACTTCCTGAAATAGTCATGGACTGATTTCTAGCATTTCTGTCATGTTGCATTTTTTAGCTTGGCTTTTTACCTCTGTGAAGAACTACCTAGAATTCCAATCTTGGGAATGGTGCCATTCATTAGTAATCAGAGCTGGAACTGATTTTGCATTGATCACTGTGTGTTTATGTGTTAGATAAATATTGAACTGGAAACTGATTGATAGTTTTTTTTTGCACCGTCTGTGTGCACTCATTTAGCTTTCAAATATTTAATGGAAATTTTTAATTGGAAAAGGAATGAAAAGCGAATGCACTTAACTGATTTGCTAATAGACTCAGCAGCTCAAATTGAAGTCATTCATTCAACAGTTGGTTAGCTTTCCTGCTTTTAGATTTGAAGAGCACGTGCAAGGATTTAAATTTAGGAATCCCTTTAGCCATACAAGGAGATGCTTTCTTGTCTCAGTCTTTGTTCTATTATTTTAGAAGTCATGTTAACACAAACCTCCAGGCAATTGGACAATGTCAGAGTGGTAAGAACCTTCTTCTCCATCCAGCCAGTCACATATCATTGTAATGTCTTCGTTTCCCATAAGTACAATCTCAGCCCCACCCAAACCATATGAAGGAGGCAAAAAACTATGTATATACAGCATCCAAACTAATTAGGTGAAAATAAAATCTGGAACCTTTTCCTGCATAAAGCCATCTGATTGAATATTAGTCCAAGTCAGATAAACTTCTCAGTCTTCCAGCCGGGTACAGGTATTGATTTTAACCAATGTTTCGATGACAAAAGTCTCAAAAGCCATTGGCGTAGTTACTGTGATAAATAAATATAAGAAAAAATAACTGGAGATAAGAATTCTATCAGATAATTTTAGGAAGGTATCCTAACTCTAATCACATAGATCAGAGTTTAAACTATTTTCTAAATAAAACCAATGTGCATTTTTAATATTATGTGCAACAACAACTTGCTTATGATCCAAGGAAAAAACAATCCAACATGATTCATGAGGAAGAGAATACAAAATATATTGAGAAGCAGGGACCCCGGCCAATATATTGAGAAAGGCAAAAATTCTCGCTGAAGTTAATGATTGAAAACTATTTCACCATTTATGGGGAACTGAGTTGGACTTGTGTTCCAGATGCTCAGATGAGGTTAAGCCAAGACCCCCAACTCTGTTAGGTTAACATTTTTATTGATTATTCTAAGTCTTTGACTGAATTGTAAGTTGCTGTCCCAACATTTCAGAAATGACGCATGTCAATCTCAATACATGGAATGCCAATGGTTCTACTTCATTTGGAGTTTGGGGAGATTTGGTGTGTCACCAAAGACTCTTGCAAATTTCTCCAGTTCTACAGTGGTTGTATGAAGCTTCTATTTCATTGAATTGCAAGATGCTGTGGAGAGTTGTAGGATTCAGCTACTTTCATCACAAGCACAACTCTCCCCACCATTGAGGACATGTTGAAAAGGTGGTGCCTCAAGCAGCTGGCATAGATCATTAGAGACGCTCCCCATCTGGGACATGCCGTTTTCTCAGTAATACCATCAGGGAGGAGGTACGGGAGCCTCAATATTTTCAGTACAGTTTGAGAAAACACTCAATGTTTTTTTTTGTTATTTATTTTTTATTGAAGTTTTGTTTTTAGATTATGAGGACACTCAGTCCTTGTTTATTGTCATTTAGAAATGCCTGCATTAAAAAATGATACAATGTTCCTCCGGTATGATATCACAGAAACACAAGACAGACCAAGACTAAAACTGACAAAACCACATAATTATAACATATAGTTACAACAGTGCAAAGCTATACTGTAATTTGATAAGAGCAGACCATGGGCATGGTAAAAAAAAGTCTCGAAGTCCGGATGGCCCCAACACCTCAAGCGGACGGTAGAAGGAAGAAACTCTCCCTGCCATGAGCTTCCAGCACCGCAAGCTTGCCGATGCAGCATCCTGGAAGCACCCGACCACAGTCCGACTCTGAGTCCGTCGGAACACTTTGAGCCTCCGACCAGCCCTCTGACACCGAGCACCATCTCTGCCGAGCGCTTCGACCCCAGACCCGGCCGCCGAGCAACAGGCAAAACCGAGGATTCGGGGCCTTCCCCTCCGGAGATTTCGGATCACGCAGTAGCAGTGGCAGCAAAGCAGGCATTTCGGAAGTTTCACCAGATGTTCCTCCATGCTCTCACGTCTGCCTCCATCAAATCAGAATTGTGCACGGCCTCCTACCTGACAGATAACAGATATTCATCACCAGAGAGGCCGCACGCGCTGCATCACACCACCATCTTCTCCTCCTCCTTTGATGAAGTTCATTATCAAACAAACATTTCCATAAGATGTATTTCAGATATTGTACATATATATCATATAATCATATTTGCCACAAATCACCACATAATATTTATCTGAGGTATACACCTATAGAAAAGAGAGGAAAGAAAGAACAACCAAAGGGAGAAAACTATGTACAACTAGGGAGTGATTCTTATTTTTTTACAACATATTCATTGATTTGTGAGAATGAAATCAGGCCTGTGAGGTGTTATGTATTTGAACCATTTTTCCCAGTATGAATCAAATTGTTCCAATTTAAGATTAACAGATGTTGTTACCTTCTCCATTTTGTAAATGTCCATTGTAATTTCGATCCATGCATTTAAAGATGGGCTCTCCTGTGATAACCATTTCCTAGTAAGAGTCTTTTTACCAGCCACCAGCAGTATATTCATTAAATATTTATCTCTTTTCAACCATTCTGGAGGTACACACCCAAAATATATGGTCTTACTTTCTAAGGGTATTTCACATTTTAAAATGTCTTGTAGGGCATTGTGTATCCCACTCCAATAGTCTTTGATAATGGGGCAATCCCAGAAAATATGGTAATGGTTTGCATTTTGATTTCCACAATGTCTCCTGCAAACAGGGAGGTTACTATCATAATGGGATTTCTGAGAGGGTGTAATAAAATACCTTATCAAGTTTTTCCATCCAAACTACCTCAATTTTTTCAATATAGCTTCTTCCCCTCTACCTTTAGAGTTCTGAATTGACAATGAACCCATAACACTACCTGAATATTCATCTTTTGCACTGTTTATCTATTTTGTGTCTTGTAGCAATTTTTTTTATTATTGCACTGTTCTGCTGCAGCAAAACAACAAGTTTCATGACGTATGTCAGTGGTAATAAACCTGACTTTGTTATTGATTCTGACAAGTACCATTCACATTGATGAGTTCAAAAAAACTTGGTGCTTTACAGAGAGTCATGATGCATTTAAGACAGTGCAATGGCACTATATGATGCTTTAAATTGCCATATATTCACTCACTCACATTCAGTCCCTGAACAAACACACACATTGACTTAGGATATTCATTTTCCTCTTTTTATTAATCTCTCTTTCTCAAAAAATGGATAGAATTTCAAACACATGTACATTCAGACCCTCATGGATGTACACAAATGAGTACAACACACACATGAACCACAGAGAGTTACACATGAGAGTTTATACTCACATGTAGAGACCAGGTAGAGTTACACTTGGTCATACGTCTACGTATGCATGATGCTGATCACAGCAACCCAGATGAAAAGGTGATACACAATTTTATAAACTGATCTATTTTTCACAATGCGACATGAAATTGTTAGCACTCCTGACACAAATTAATTACAAAAATGACCTTAAAGTCCCCAGCATGATTTGTGCAGAAGAACTTAACACTTTTCTATGTCTAATGCCAAGCTCATCAACCACCAGGGACAGACTGGATATTAGACTTTCCTTGATAATGTAAATTCTATTTGGGCAACAGGTGTGAAGATAATTTAATTTAAAATGCAATAATTATCTTGGGTTATATTTAGTTTTACTTTAATTCGCAGAGCAGATATGAACAAACTTTAATTGCTCTGTACAGTTATTTTTTCTGTCTCTACTTGCATGTTCACCCAGAGATCTGTTACTCAGGATGTCTCTTCACCTCAATCCCATCTTGTTTCTTTCTCTCACACTCCCACCCTCTCTCTCTCCCTCTCTCTCTCTCTCTCTCTCTCACTCTCTCTCTTAGTTATCTCTATTTTCCTGTAACAATGCATTATCTCTGTTTTCTCCCTTTCTCTATTTCCCCCTCACATTCTCTTACATGTTCTTTTCCAAATCTGTTTACTCCTCTCTTTTCCCTAGGCTTACTTTCACTCTTTATATTTTTTTCTGCTTCTATTTTAGTTTTCTGTTTTATTGCTCTTCTGTGTCACTGTTGCTTTCCTACCCATCTCAGATTCCCTCTAACAGTTAGTCCTGACGAAGGGTCTTGGCCCGAAACGTCGACTGTACCTCTTCCTAGAGATGCTGCCCGGCCTGCTGCATTCACCAGCAAATTTGATGTGTGTTGCTTGAATTTCCAGCATCTGCAGAATTCCTTATGTTCAGATTCCCTCTATTTATGTTTTCTTTTTCTATATTCTACAAGTAAAAAAATATTTCTTTCAGATTCACTCTAGATACTTCAAATATAAATATTACCTTGCTATGGTATGTTACTGAGGGAGTGCAGCACTATGAGATGTTCTGCTTTTTAGTGATGTGCAGATCATACAGCAGAATATGAGATCAATAGTTAAATTCCTTAAACAACTGTGGCAAAAAACAACAGAATATGTGTATAGCTCTGCCACTGCATTATATAACTACATTTGGACTGTAAAGAGAATGTGAAAGAACTGATAGGTTTTTTCTTTATCTATACATTTTAATATAATTTCTATACATTGTTTTCCTCTCTCTCCAGTTTGATAGTGACGTGTTCTAGATCCAGGTCTTTTCCTACCTTAGACATCACTTCTTTCCTGTTGAGGAGTAAATTTCAGCATACATCTGATCATATCACCAAATTACCTAAAAATTTCTCATCACAAAATTGAGTTGCATTTTGACAGAATAATGTGTGAAAGGCATGTGATTTACCAATCTACTCCAGCCAGCTAGTTCCTAGTTTCATAGTTTCTGATGTATAAATTGAAAGATATGGTTTCATGTTTAACATCATTTTTAAACTTAATATGAATTCTATCATATTACCCTTCCCACGCAATTATTAATTAATCCTTTGTTAAGATACAATATAAGATCCAGAATAGCCTGTTCTTGGTAGTCTATATCCATGACATATTAATCTGGAATTCCATCTAAAGTACATTCCAGGAACTCAAGGAACTGCTAAGAACATGAGCAAAGAACAAAAGCTATAGGACTATATATCAACGCTCAGTGTCCACTTTATTAGATCCAACTGCATACCTCAGTGGTCCCCAACTTCCGGGCCGTGGAGCAATACCGATCCGCGAAGCATGCAGAGGTGCCGCGGTAGTAGGAATGCACCCAGCACATCGTTAAGAAAAAAGCCGAAATAAACTAGTTAATTAATTAGGTGCCGCCTGTCACGTAAATGTTGGCCCAGATCAGAGGCGGGGTGGCACCTAATGAATTAGCTTGTTTATTTCAGCTTTTTTCTTAAAGATGTGCCGGGTGCGTCCCGACTACTGCGGCACCCCTGCAGGCTTCGCGGATTGGTATTGGTCCACGGCCCGGAGGTTGGGGACCACTGGTATACCTGTTTGTTAATGCAAATACCTAATCAACCAATCATGTGGCAGTAACCCCATGCATAAAAGCCTGCAGACATGCTCAAGAGATTCAGTTGTTCAGTCCAAACATCAGAATGGGGAAGAAATGTGATCTAAGTGACTTTGACTGTTGTATGGTTGTTGGTGCCAGATGGGGTGGCTTGAGTATCTCAGAAACTGCTAATCTCCTGGAATTTTCACACACAACAGTCTCTAGAATTTACAGAGAGGGGTACAAGAAACAAAACACATCCATTGAGAAGCAGTTCTGTGGGTGAAAATGCCTTGTTAATGAGTAAGGTTCAGAGGATAATGGCCAGACTGGTTCAAGCTGACAAGTAGGCAATAACAGCTCAAATAAGCACGTGTTGCAACAGTGGTGTGTAGACGAGCATCTCTGAATGCACAACATATTGAACATTGAAGTGGATGGGCTACAGCAGCAGAAGATCACAAACAGGAGGTACCTAATAAAATGGCCACAAGTGTAGATCACCACTCAAGAGATAGCAATGTATCTGTTCAAGCTACTCCACTATACTTATAACACTGATACCATCAATAAGGCATAAATTTGCTCAGACATGCCCTGTTCAGGGCAAATACTGTACATTCAAGCTAATAATTGTTCAATCATCAGCCAAATGATGGAATTTGTCTTCACCCATGCCATCAGCTAAAGTCAAAGTTAACTTTATGGTCACATGCCCAAATATATGTATGCACAGGTGTAGTGAAAAACTTCTTGCAGTAGCAGCACAGTACATAGCATCACATAAGCAGCATTTGCAAGTGAAACACAAGTTAAATGTCATTGTACCTAATTTTAACAAGAAAGAATACACTTAGACCACAATGAGTCTATTTTAGTGCAGATGGATCAAAATGTTCATAGAGTTGTAAACTCTGGTGTAGTGTATGGTCTTTACTCACCATGACGTCCTACTAACTATTGCTGAGTTTGAATTTTGCCGGGACCATTAACTCCGCACCTCATCCAAGACTTATTTCAAATGTGAATCGAAAAGCTGAATTTCAAAGACGACGTCAAAGTAGCTTTCCCTGATATCGAAGCAGCATTTGACCAAGTATAACATCAAAGAACTCTGATAGAATTGGTCAAGAGAAAACCCTCCAACAGATGAAGTCATATCTTGTGCAAAGAATGATAACTTTTATTACTGGAAGTCAATTATCTCAGCCCTTGTATGTTACCGTACAAGTTCCTCAGGGCAGCCTCCAGGCCTAATCACCTCAGCTGCTTCATCAATAACCTTTCTTTCATTGTGAATTGGAAGTGGGGATGTTTGCCAATGACTGCACAGTGCTCAATTTAATTTGAAATTCCTCAAAAAGTAAAGCAGCCAAAGCCTGGCTGCAGCATGAACATATTCAGTAATCTGCAGATAAGAGGCAATGAATTCTTGCACTATATGTGCCAGATGATGACAATTTCCAACAACAGAACATCTAACCACCTGCTCTTGACATTCATCAGCGTTATCATTACAGTGTTTCCTTCTATGAATACGCACGAAAGACATCATCATTAGTCAGAACCTTAAATACACCAGTTACATGGAACCACCATGCCCAGGAATGGAAAAAATCTACAAAAAGTGGTAGATACAGCCTAGTCCATCACAGGCAAAGCCCTCCCCGTCACTGAGCACATTTACAAGGAATGCTACCACAAAAAAATCAACATCCATCATCAAGCACCCCCACCATCCAGGTCATGCTCTCTTCTCATTACTACCATCAGGCAGGAGGTACAGGAACCTTAGATCCCACAACACCAGGTTCAGGAACTGTTATTACCCTGCAACCACCAGGCTCCTGGTCTAGTGTGGATGACTTCACTCACTCAACACTGAACTGACTCCACAACCTATAGACTCACTTTCAAGGAGTTTGCAACTCATTTTCACAGTATTATTTCTCGGCTTTTTAAGGAGGAGGAGGAGGAGAAGATGGCGGCGCAACGCAGTGCGCGCAACCCCTGCAGTGCATGATATCTGTAATCTGTCAAGTAGGGTACCGTGCACAATTCTGATTTGATGGAGACAGATGTGAGAGTACAGAGGAACATCTGGAGAAACTTCTGAAATGCCCGCTTCACTGCCGCTGCTACTGTGTGGTCCGGAATCCTCGGCTTTGCTTGTTTCGGCGGCCTGGGCTAGGTCGAAGGCGCTCGGGAGGCTGTATCGGAGGGGCTGGTCGGAGGCTCGAAGTTTTTGGATGGACGGACTCAGTGTCGGCTGTGGTCAGCTACTTCCAATGCATCGGCGGTTGTTGGTGTCTGGAGGTTTATGGCAGGGAGTTCCTCCATTTTGCTGCCTGCTATCAGGGACTCGGGAGTCGATCGGGACTTGAGACTTTTTTTTACCGTGCCCATGGTCTGTTCTTTATCAAATTATGGTATTGTTTTGCGCTGCTGTAACTATATGTTATAATTATGTGGTTCTGTCAGTGTTAGTCTTTGGTTTGTCCTGTTTTCTGTGACATCACTCTGGAGGAACATTGTATCATTTCTTAATGCATGTATGCATTTCTAAATGACAATAAAAGAGGACTGAGTGTTCTCATAATCTAAAATTATTTGCACAATTTGTCATCTTTTGCACATTGGTTGTTTGTTAGTATTCTCTTGCATTTTGTTTTTGTTTTCCTGTAAATGCCTTCAAGAAAATGAATCCCAAGGTAGCATAACATGACATAAAGGTACTTTGATAATAAAGTTACTTTGAACTTTGAACATTAATACTATGACAACACAGACAAATCAGACACTGGGCATCCTATGGTAAGTGACTCACTGCATAATGCCCAAGGTCTCTTCTTGATCTATAAGGCACAAGTCAGGCCCACAATGGAATACTTTTCACTTGTGCTGGTGTGTTCTGTACCAATATCTCTTGAGAAGTTCAAGACCATCCAGGTCAAGGTAATTAACTGGTATCTTTTCCACCATCATAAACATTCATTCGTTCCACCTCTGGTACTCAAGAAGGAAGCAGTCCTTTTCCACTCAGGAAGGTTGCCCAATTAGAAAAAATAATTTAAGGGAGACCCTTAGACTAAGGTTTCCCTCTTAGAAGGAAGAGAGTTAGTTGGAGATCCCAGTTGAAGTACAGGCATTGAATCAATGTTTCACACCAAGTGTCTTCTTGATTATTCTACTTTGCATGGTTCCAGGAGAATTGCTGGCATGCCAATGTACTCATTGATTGGTAACCTGCCACATGTCAACCTACAAGTTTGTGCCATGATATACTCTATAATTTTTATACCCTTTGCCGAGTTAGAATATATGAATTGTATTTTTCAGATTTTCAACTGCACAACTTCAACAGCTATCAGGGGATTGTCATTCCATATTTCCTTTATAATGAAAAAGTGTGTCCTAGTAATACTACCTGTAAGTCTGGGAGTCCAAGCCATAGACTGGAGGTTGGAACCCTAATCTCTGCAAGACAAGGACTAGAGGCCAGGAGGCAGCTGGACCTGAGGTTGGAGGCCTGTGTGCAGGAGGAGGGGTGGGAGGATGAGAAAGGGGCTTGTTTTGTTCTGCTGTTGTTATTGTTGTTACCCGTGTTGTTGTGTTGGACATTGTGGGCATGCTATGCAGGCACCAGAATGTATAGCAACAATTCCAGGCTGCCCCATCACATCCTTGTATCTGTTGGTAATTAACGCAAGCGACGCATTTAACTTTATGTTTCAATGTAAATAAATCTGGATCTGAATTTGAATCTAAATCTAAGTATTCTAGATTCCCTATTCCCATCCCAACCAATTCCCAACTCAACCAGGGCAAATTGTTTTTCTCAGTACTCCTTGGGATATCCTACTGCGTTAAAGATGACACATTAAAGAAAATGTTATTATAAGATGCCTAGTTCACTGGACACCATGGTCAGATTGGACGAGATGAGCCAAATGGCTGGCTTCCATGCTGTAACACACTATGCCTTGAAGAGTATTTACATGGATAGAGTTTATCTTTTTATTCCAGTGTAGACAAATGATGGACTTCTTCCTTTGGCAATTGTTTTGCTTGCTTTGTCCATGCAACTGGCCTCTAACTCTGCTGTCGGTTGTGGAGCAAGCCTTCTAGACTTGAGAAGTGGATTACAGATGTGATACTAGACTAGTAAACAGATTCCAGAGCAAGATCCAGTTAGGGTTTGTTTAGCATTTCCACAAACAAATAGGAAGATCTTTCTCATCTCTGATGAAAATAGAGCAGACAGGTCACCAAAGACCCTTGGCTGGAACCCATAAATGAACCAGGAACCAGGGCAACCTAAAAATCCAGTGGAAACTGAAAGCGAAATAGCTACAGATGCTAGAATTCTGAAATAAAAACAGAAGGTGCTGGAAATGATCAACAGTTTGGACTGTATTCATGGGAAGAGAAACAGAGTAGCATTTCAGGTCAAAGACAATGCTACACACAGCCTTTCACTTCTTTCCTTCCCACCGTCCAGGGATCCAAATAAACCTTCCAGCGAAACGGAGTAATTGGCATTTCTTCAAATCTACTGCATTGTATCGGATGTTCATAATGTGGTGTCCTCTGCCCAACGCAGATTGGCTGATTGCTTTGCAGAACATTTGTGTTCATTCCGCAAGGGTGACCCTGACCTTCCTGTAGCTTGCCGCTTTAATTTCCCATCCCATTCCCACACTTGTCCCTGTCCATCTGTGGCCTCATGTACTGTTACAATTAGACCCAATGAAAACATAAGGAACAGTACTGCATCTTCCTTCTGGGCATGTTACAACCTGCTGGACTCAAAACTGAACTTCACAGTTTCTGGGATCTTAACTCCTGTGTGTATCAATTGTCCATCATAGTTTGGTTTTGTTTTTGCCATTTTTTTCATCTCGGAGTGGAAAACATGATGAGCCTGACCAGATGGTCATATCTTCTTGGTCTTCATACATCGTTTTATCTGCGTCCTCACTCTCTAACTGCTCCTGTTCACTCAGTGACCAGGTAAGCTTATCCCATGTTCACCCAGTCTTACCATTATCAGAGACATTGCAGCCCCACCCCCCACATGCACACTTCCTGCATCTTAAAGAGCTTCTTTTGTCTCCCTTCCTCTTCTGACAAAGGATCTACCACTTGAAATGTCACTCTATTTCACCTCCCATAGACGTGGCCTGACTTGATGAGTATTTCCATCACTTCCTCTTTTCATAAGTCCAGCCGCTTTGGAAAGGTTTACCATTTGCACGCTGAGCTCTTCAAATCATAGTTATAAAGCAATACAGCACAGGAAAAGTCCCTCAGCCAAGACCCGCGTGGATGATTATGTGCCTTCGAGAACATACCAGACATACCCAAACCAAAAGCTGTGGATGAACCAAGGAGGCTGGTCGCTGAGGGCTAGCTCTCTGACATTCAAGACAGGTGATTCAGAACTATACAAGAAGTCCAGGTACAAGCTATAAAAGGCTATTTCAAGAGCAAAAAAAAAGAGGTGGAATCTGTTGCATGTCATTCTGGTAGGGTTTGCAGGCCATTTGCTTCCTAGCATCATGAATGCTATGATGCCTCACTCCCAGATGAGCTCAATGATTTTTAAGCATGCTTTGAAAGGGAGCATAAAACTACACCTGTGTGAATCTCTGCAGCGTCTGATGAACCTCTGCAGGTGTACTGTGGAGAGCATTCTAACTGGTTACGTCACCGCTTGGTATGAAGAAGCCGCTGCACAGGGTTGGAAAAAGCTGCAGAAAGTTGTAAACTCGGCCTGCTCCATCACAGGCACTCGCCCCTCCCAGCATCGAGGACACCTTCAGAAAGGCGGCATCTGTCGTTAAGGACTCTCAACACCCAGGACATTCCCTCTTGTCATTGTTACCGTCGAGGAGGGACAGGAGCCTGAAGGCACACACTCAACATTTCAGGAACAGCTTCTTCCCCTCAGCCATCAGAATTCTTAATGGACAATATACCCAAGAACACTACCTCACTATTTTTTGCTCTCTTTTTGCACTACCTATTTAATTTAATATTTTATATTTTTTTTGTAATTTATACTTTTTATTTTGTATTGCAATGTACTATGACATATGCCAATGATATTAAAGCTCATTCTGATACCCATTTAAGAATCTCCCATCTCCCCATGTTTATGCATATCTATCTAAATCTTTGCTAGACATACACCAGCCCAAATGTCTTGCTTCATTGTTCTGCCAGATCACTGACTGAATTTGTCCCATTTCCTTTCGTGCGGGCAAAATTTTAGGCGGCTTTCAAAATACAGGTACAAGCCACAATCCTGGCTTGTGAAATAAATTCAATCCAGTTAAAACAATAGCAATAAGGGCCTACAATGTTGTTAAATTCCAACTGCTTTACTGTTATCCTTATGGATTTTTTTTACCTCTGTCGTTTATTTTTATTGACTTCAATGAGTGACATATGGAAGGCTGCCGAACTGCTATTAATACTTTTAGGCTGTCACACAAAGTCAAGATCTGCTCTCTGAAGTTGCCTAGCAAGCCATTGTTGTCAGGGAAACCCAGGATGGGCAATAAATATGTCAGTAATGACCGCATCCTGAGGTATGAATGAATAAGTAACACTCTTTGGATTAGCCCTGCACACTGTAGAAGAAGTGAATCCACTTACTTTTGTCTCAAGGAATTTCTTACTTGACTCGAAAAGCATTAAAGAATGTAATTTTATTTACTTTTCATTGACCTGGAGGGTCCATTAGTACTTGAATATTAAGCATTGCAATTGAGTAGAATGGAAGTCCCATTGATTCTTTGCCTTTATGTACCAGCATTAACTGCACTTGGTTTCAGATTCTTCTGAAGATTAATGATGCATAGACATCAAATATCATGGTTATCATATGAAAATAAGAGTTGTGGATGCAAGCTGATCCGGAGGATGGATGGCAGTGAGCCCTGCTTTACCGGAAAGAAAACCACTGAGTGGTTCTTGTGTGTGTGAAGGGCAAGAGGATTCCTGGTCTTCATTGCTATCCAGTCCTTTCTGCTGAATATATTTGCATGTGGGAACTGGGCCAAGAACCAGTCTGGAATCTTTAGAAACAGGAGGAGTCCAGTGGGTAGGAGCAGCTTAGGAACTTGCTCTGGTCCTTAGTCAAATCATAGCTAAACAGTGACACACGGGGCTGCAGATGCTGTCTGGAGCTCAGTAAAATGGGCATCAGTGGGAGGGGAGGAATTGTTGACATCCTGGGTTTGAATTTGTTCCTGCCCTCAGACTCATCTTGACCTGCTGAGTCTCCCCCAGTAAATTCTTTGCTGAATCGCTGATTTTCACCCACCTGCTATGCCTTTAAGGTAAGTTGTTCCATGTATTAAGTTTGCTGAAATGAGCAGACATAATATTAAGGTGATTGGAGGAAAGTATAGGGGAGATGACAAAAATAAGTTTTATACAGAGAGAGTTGGGGAGGGGGTGTGGAAAACCTTGTCAGGAGTGGTAATAAAGGCAGTGACATTAGGGACATTTAAGAATGTCTTATATAGGAACATGGAAGATAGTAAAATGAAGGGTTTCAGGCAGGAAGGGTTATATTTAATGTAGACTAGATAATAATGTAAATATCTAATCAGGCAATCATGTGGCAGCTTGCAGATCTGGTCAAGACGTTCAGTTGTTGTTCAGACCAAACATCAAAATGAGGAAGAAATGTGATCAAAGTGACTGTGAACTGATTGTCGGTTCCAGGTGAGCGGGCTGCTACTTTCACACACAGCAGGTGCGAAAAAAGTCCAGTGAGTGTAGGTGCAAATGCCTTGTTAATGAGAGTCATCGGGGGGTGGGGGGGTGGGGGGGGAGGGCCAGACTGGTTCAAACTGACAGGAAGGTGAGAGTAACTTGAATAACCATGCATTATAACGGTGGTGGGCAGAAGAGCATCTCTGAACACACAACACATTGAACCTTGGAGTGGATGGGCTACGGCAGCAGAAGATCATGAAGATACACTCAGTGGTCACTTTATTCGGTACATGACTGTAGTGTTTTATGGACATTCTATGAAATCCCAGAAGTTACTGTACATTGAAACCTGAGCATTTCCTCCATTATTAAAAGTTCAATATGTGACTCACTGCAATTACTAGTACTCTTGTTTCATTGATGTTCCTCTTATGCTCAGGACATGGGAAAAAGAGAAAGACATTCAGCCCCTTGAGACTCCTCTATCATTGAATTAGATCCTGGCTGAACGTATCTCAACTCCATCGATCTGTTTCCATTCCATTACCATTAAAAACCTTGTCTGACAAAAAATCTATCAACCTCTGATTTCACATTTTTGGTTGACCCACCTCTCTTGATTGCATCTTGTGTGAAAGGTTTCCAGTTTCCCAATAGAGGACATTACTGCTGAGTCAGCTAACTCACGCCGCTTCAGTTTGGGTTATGCAGGCCATAATGCTCTGAACTAAAGCTTATGATGACAGTGTAGAGACGTGAGCAGCACTGACCATGCTTTGATAAGCACTGGAGGACTAAGAGTTTGGAGATTTAGTTGTTCCGTTAACTGATGAGAAACTAAAATTTTGCTTATTTATTGGGATACAGTGCAGAATAGGCCCCTCTGGCCCTTTGAGCCACACCGCCTAGCAATCTCCCAATTTAAACCTACCCTCACCATGGGGCAATTTACAATGACCAATTAACCCACTTACTGGTATGTCTTTGGTCTGCGGGAGGAAACTGGAAAGCGCGGAGGAAACCCACGTGGTCACGGAGAGAACATACAAACTCCTGTCAGGCAGCGGTGGGAATTGAACCCGGTTCACTAGTACTGTAAAGTGTTGTGCTAACCATGATGCTACCATGCCACCCCAAAAGTGGGGGAATAAAGAAGATGAAAACAGGCTTAATTTTCATCCTGAAAATTTAAATTCTGTTTAAAAAATATGGAAATAAGACTTTAATACTATGGAAGGAAAAGATTAACAATTATCATTGTCTGATAAAATAGAGTAAAGAAAAAAAGAAAGAAAGAAAAAGAGAAGGGGGCTATTTTGGCCATTGTGCTTTCCCTACTTCATAGTCCCACTCGCCCATCTCTTTCCCAAGACTCGGTAACAGCTTCCCTTTAACTACATCCTTGGGAAAACTATTGTTCATGCCCCTTTACCACCTTTCAGAACAGTACATTGCAGATCATAGCAATACTTTAATAATTAATTTCTTTGGAAATTAATATCCTATTCTAGTGTAAATTGGCATGGTTTAATTTGATGGAACAAATATATTTTTTTAAACAATGCATAATATTTGAGTGGGAAAGTGGAGTTGAAATCTAGGATCACTTCCTAGAGTCATGCCCTGTTTAAGATTTCTACTGCAATGTTGTGAGATATTTTTATTTCAATAGTTTTCTTCAAATGCTTCATAGACTAGTTCTGGCTTCAGCTAAAGATAAGGAGCCATTTTGTCCAATTTAGGAATGCGTACCAGCCAATTGGGTTTGTGTTAGTAACATGTTGTAACATTTTGCCCAGTGGGATGCTGTGGAATATTGAGAGAGCTGGGCGTGATTACATTTCTAAAGGACATTAATCCACTTTAGGGTCTTTTGTCAGGAGCTGTGAATTAGAGCACAGGGGAAGATGCTGGCAGAATGCTACTCGAAGGAGAGACCCCGTTGTAAGAAATCCTTTGTGCAGATGAGTGGTTCCAAGGAGGAAGAGCCAATACTCCTTGGTTCTTGGATCATTGGGGTGCCTTCAGGGGGAGATATGACCTGTACAAAAGGGATGGGTTGCACCTGAAACTGAGGGGGACCAATATTCTTGCGGGCAGGTTTGTTAGAGCTGTTGGGAAGTGTTTAAACTAATTTGGCAGTGGTGTGGGAACCGGAGTGAAGGGACTCAGGATAGGATGGATGGAAAAAAAACAAGATGGCATTCAGTTAGACTGTCAAGAAAGGCAGGCAGATGATAGGACAAAATTACAGCCACAGGGTATCAGTGCATTAGGGTAGCAAATACAGTACTCAAAGTGTTATATTTCAATGCACAAAGTATAAGAAATGTGGATGATCTTCTTGCACTATTACAGATTATTGCTTATGATGTTGTGGCCATCACTGAATCATGGCTGAAGGATGGTTGTAGTTGGGAGCTGAATGTCCAAAGTTACACATTGTATTGGGGGGATAAGAAGGTATGCAGAGGGGGTGGCTTGGCTCTGATGATAAAGAATGGCATCAAGTCTGTAGAAAGATGTAATATAGGATTGGAAGATGTTGAATCCTTGTGGGTTGAGTTAGGAAACTGCAAGGGTAAAAGTACCCTAATGGCAGTTATATACAGGTCACCCAACAGTAGCTGGGAGGTGGACCCACAGATTATAATGAGATATAGAAAAGGCCTGTCAAAAGGGCAATGTTGTGATAGCCATGGGAGATTTCAACATACAGGTCGATTGGGAAAATTAGATTGGTAGTGGGTCTCAAGAAAGTGAGTTTGTTGAATGCCCATGAGCTTGCTTTTTAGAGCAGATTGTGGTTGAGCATAGTGGGGGGGGGGGGGGGGTCAGCTATACTGGATTGGGTGTTATGTAATGAACCAGAGGCGATTAGGGAGCTTAAGGTAAAAGAACCCTTAGGAGACAATGATCACAATTTGATTGAGTTTTTAACTTGAAATTTGACAGAGAGAAAGTTAAGTCTGATGTAGCCAAATTTCAGTGGAGTAAAGGAAATTACAGTGGTATGAGAGAGGAGTTTACCAAAGCAAATTGAAGGGAAATGTTGGCAGGGAAGACAGCAGAGCAGCAATGGCATGCTTTTCTTGGAAAAATGAGGAAGGTGCAGGATAAATGAATTCCAAAAAACTCAAATGGCAAAATAGTACAACTGTGGCTGACAACAGAAGTCAAAGCTAATGTAAAAGCAAAAGACAGGGCATACAACAAAGCAAAAATTAGCTGGAAGACAGAGAATTGGAAAGCTTTTAAAAACCTACAGAGAGCAACTGAAAGAATCAAATGGAGGGATACGATGAAATATGAAAGCAAACTAGCAAGCAACATCAAAGTGGATAGTAAAAGCTTTTTCCAGTATGTTAAAAAATAAAAGAGAGATGAGAGTGGATATAGGACCATTAGAAGATAAGACTGGAGAAATATTAATGTGGGACAAGGAAATGGCAGATGCACTGTATGAGTATATTGCATCAGTGTTCACTGTGGAAGACACAGAGTGCCTGATGTTGAAAGGTGTGAGCGAAGAGAAGTGAATGCAGTAACTATTACAAGGGAGGAGTTACTCAAAAAGCTGAAATATCTAAGGGTACATAAATCATTCCACCATATGAAGCGTACCCTTGGTTTCTGAAAGAGGTAGCAGCAGAGATTATGGAGGCATTCGTAATGATCTTTCAAAAATCATTGGACTGTGGCATGTTTCTGGAGGACTGGAAAATTGCAAATATCACTCCACTCTTTAAGAAAGGAGGTAGGCAGCAGAAAGGAAATTATAGACCAATTAGCCTAACCTCAGTAGTTGGGAAGATGTTGGAGTCAATTGCTAAGGATGAGGTTATGGAGTACTTGATGACACAAGACAAGATAGGATAAAGTCAGTATGGTTTCCTTAAGGGAAGATCTTGCCTGATGAACCTGTTGGAATTCTTTGAGGAGATTATAAGTAGGAGAGATAAAGGTGATGTAGTGGATGTTGTATATTTAGACTTTCAGAAGGCCTTTAATAAGGTACCACACATGAGGCTGCTTACCAAGTTAAGAGCTCATGGTATTACAGGAAAGTTACTGGTATAGTTAGAGCATTGGCTGATTGGTAGGAGGCAGCGAGTGGGAATAAATGGTTCCTTTTCTGGTTGGCTGCTGGTCACTAGTGGTGATCCGCAGGGGCCGGTGTTGGGACCACTTCTTTTTATGTTGTATGTCAATGATTTAGATGATGGAATAGATAGTTTTGTTACCAAGTTTGCAATGATACACAGATTGGTGGAGGGCTAGGTAGTGTTAAAGAAACAGGTGGGCTACAGAAGGAGATAGATGGATTAAGAGAATGAGCAAGAAAGTGGCAAGTTAAATACAATATTGGAAAATGCATGGTCAAGCACTTTGGTAGTAGCAATAAATGTGCAGACTATTTTCTAAACAGGCAGAAAATCTAAAAACCTGAATTGCAAAGAGACTTCAGAATCCTCATGCAGAGCACCCTAAATTTTAATTTGCAGGTTGAGCCAGAGGTGAGGAAAGCAAATACAATGTTAGAATTAATTTCAAGAGGTCTGGAATACAAGAGCAGGGATGTGGTGCTGAGGCTTTATAAGGTACTGGTGAAGCCTCACCTTGAGTATAGTGAACAGTTTTGGGCTCCTCATCTAAGAAAAGATGTGCTAAAATTGGAGAGGATGCAGAGGAGTTTCAGAAGAATGGTTCTGGGAATGAGAGGGTTGTCGTACAAGGAACGTTTGATAGCTCTGGGTCTGTACTCGTGGGAATTTAGAAGGATGAGGGGGGATCTCATTGAAACCTTTCGAATATTGAAAGGCCTAGACAGAGTAGATGTGGAAAGGATGTTTCCCATGAGGGAGTCTAGGACAAGAGGGCACAGCCTCAGGATAGAGGGGTATCCATTTAAAACACAGATGCAGAGAAGTTTTTTCAGCCCGAGGGTGGTTAATTTGAGAAATTTGTTACCACAGGCAGCTGTGGAGGCTAAGTTATGGCATGTACTTAAGGCAGAGATTGGAAGGTTCTTGATTGGGCATGGCATCAAAGCCTACTGGGAGAAGGCCAGGGAGTGGGGCTGAGGAGGGGAAAGAAGGATCAGCCATGACTGAATGGTGGAGCAGACTCGATGGGCCAAATGGCCTAATTCTGCTCCTATGTCTTATGGTTTATGGTCTTACTCCTGAGTTAGCCAATTCATTCGAGTTGGTCTTTGAGAGAAGTTTGAACTGTGACTGGTGTCATTCACTCAGAACATAGGTTCAGTGCGTGAGCACCTGACTACTCCAGAAATGAGCTCCAACATTTATGTGCACATTTGCACTGGTTTAACTGTAATGGGCCCTTTTATTTTTCTTTTCTTTTCCTGTTAATTGTTGGTTAAAGTTGAAATAATGGTAAATATATACGATCTGTTATTTTTCTGGCGAACAATAACTTTTCATGGAGCGTTCACTACAATTCGGGGGCGGGCGCGGATGAGGTCTGGGCCTGACGTCCCGCTTACCCAGGGAAAGTGTACGCGCAATACAAGTTCTTTGGGAACACCTAAAAACCACCATCCTACAAACCTCTGAAGAAGTCCTAGGGTTTTCGGCAAAGAAGAACAAGGACTGGTTCGATGAAAACAACCAGGAGATCCAAGAATTGCTGGCGAAGAAGAGATCCGCCCACCAGGCGCACCTTGCTCAGTCGTCTTGTCCTGATAAGAAAGCAGCCTTCCGCCTTGTATGCAGCAACCTCTAGTGCAAGTTTCGAGAGATTCAGAATGTGTGGTGGACCAACGTCGCAAAGAGAACTCAGTTTTGTGCAGACGCTGGTGACTACAGAGGGTTTTATGAAGCCCTGAGAGCGGTGTACGGCCCTTCGCACCAGGTCCAGAGCCCCTTGCGCAGTGCAGATGGTCAGGCGCTCTTCACAGACAAGGCATCCATCCTGAACTGGTGGTTGGAACATTTCCAGACTCTCTTCAGCACCAACCACATGGTCCAAGTCTCAGCAATTCATCACATCCCACAACAGCCAGAAAAAACATAACTGGACAAGATTCCAACCCTAGAAGAGACAGTCAAGGCCATAGAGCAGCTGAAAAGTGGCAAGGCAGCGGGAGTCGATGGAATCCCACCTGAGACTTGGAAGCATGGGGGCCCAGCGTTACACACCAAACTCCACGAGTTCTTTGTCTGCTGCTGGGAACAAGGTAAACTATCACAGGACTTCCGTGATGCAGTCATCATTGCCCTGTATAAGAACAAGGGAGAAAAGTCCGACTTCTCCAACTACCAGGGGATAATTCTTCTCTCTATCGCAGGAAAAATCCTCGCAAGAGTACTCTTGAACAGATTGGTGCCCATCATTGCAGAAGAACACCTCCCAGAGAGCCAGTGTGGCTTCAGAGCCAACAGGAGCACCACCGACATGGTATTTGTTCTCAGGCAGTTCCAAGAGAAATGTAGGGAACAGAACAAGGGATTGTACGTGACGTTTGTTGACCTTACCAAAGCGTTCAACACCATGAGCAGGGAAGGTCTGTGGCAAATCATGGAACGACTGGGATGCCCCCCAAAGTTCCTCAGCATGGTCATCCAGCTACATGAGGATCAGAGTAGCCAAGTCATACACAACAATGACCTCTCAGAACCCTTCCCAATAGGTAACGGACTAAAGCAAGGCTGTGTCCTCGCGTCGACTCTCTTCACCAACTTCTTCAGCATGATGCTCGAAAGGGCCACAGAAGACCTTGATGATGAGGACGATGTCTACATCCGATACCACACCGGTAACAGCCTGTTCAACCTGAGGCAGTTACAGTACCACACTAAGACACTGGAGCAACTCATCCCAGAGCTACCCTTCGCCGACCATGCTGCCCCTGTTGCCCACACAGAGACAGCCCTGCGGCGTATAACATCCTGCTTCCCAGAGGCTGCCAAGCTCTTCGGACTGGAAGTCAGCTTGAAGAAGACAGAAGTTCTCCATCAGCCCGCACCTCAGGAAGATTACCACCCTCCCCGCATCACCATTGGTGAGGTAGAGCTGAAGACAGTCCACCAGTTCAGCTACCTGGGGTGCACCATCTCGTCAGCTGCCAAGATCAACAAAGAGATTGACAACAGACTGGCAAAGGCAAACAGCGCATTCGGCAGCCTGTACAAAAGAGTCTGGAACAACAAGCATTTGAAGAAAGGCACAAAGATCAGCGTGTACAGAGCCGTTGTACTGACCACCCTCCTGTACGGCTCCGAGTTGTGGGTCACCTACCATCACCACCTACGACTCCTTGAGCATTTCCATCAGCACTGCCTCCACACCATCCTCAACATCCACTGGAGTGACTTCGTCACCAACATCGCAGTCCTCGAACAGGCGGAGGTCACCAGCATCAAGGCCATGCTGTTGAAGACGCAGTTGCTCTGGGCAAGGCATGTCTCCAGGATGGAGGATCATCGCCTGCCCAAGATTGTGCTGTATGGCGAACTTTCCACTGGCAACCGTGACAGAGGGGCACGGAAGAAGAGGTACAAGGACTCTCTGAAGAAATCCCTTGGTGCCTATCACATTGACCATCACCAGTAGTCTAATCTATCCTCTGATCGCGAGGCCTGGCAACACACCATTCACCAGTCTGTCCCTTCCTTTGAGAACACACGCAGGGCTGGCATTGAGGACAGAAGGAGAAGGAGGAAGAACCGTGACACAGCAGCACCAAACCCAGAACAGAATTTCCCTTGCAGCCTCTGTGGCCGGACCTGCCTGTCCCATACTGGCCTCGTCAGCCACCAGCCAGCCTGCAGCAGACGTGGGCAGCCCCCTTCCTAAATCTTCGTTCATGACGCCAAGCCATGATGATGATGACTACAATTCACGTCCCTCCCTGGAATATTCCAACTTCCCTGTTTGGTTGAACCCAAGTCGTACCAACGCTAGACTTGTATTGCCTATGGAAGGCGGCCTTCTCACTGCCGAGTCATGTGGCCATTAGCAGAGTTAACTAACGAGCCAAGTTTTTATATGAATCCTGGTGAGAGGGTTACTCTTGTCTCAGATCTCTAATGGCAATGGGAGGTTAAATCCAGGATGCTGAATTTATAAAGTCCAAGGCCGAATCTTTTTTATTCTGTCTGATATTTATGTTGAGAGCATTTCCTTTCTCTCTCATGCATATACAGTATTGATAAAGTTGAACAATCCTACAATAGATTCGCCATAATAATGAGGCAGCTGTGTTGAGAAGCAAAATTAAAAGGAGCCTGGGGCTGTGAATCTGATCACTGGTTCATAGACAAGGACACTGAAGAATGATATTCCCATAAAATGCTTAATAAACTTTGTGTATTGTACAACTGACCTGACACTATCATAGCTCATCATGAATCTTGTGAACTACAAAATATGAACTGTCTCATAATTTTAAGTGAATGTTTACGAGCAGGAGTGTAACTTCTTTATTAAAAAAGTGTTTTTGACAAGTGGCGTCTTGGATGGATTAAAATCCATTCAGTTTACCGATCTTAACCTCATCATTTTAAACTTGCAGCAAGGTCTGTGCTAGAGGAATCAAGAGAAACAGAAACCTTAACCCCATTTAACACTTGATTGCCCCCTTATTGTTTCTGAGCACCAAAAATCCTCAACAGTTCCACCTAATCAGCAGCTTACACCACACAGACTAGAATTCAATCCCTAAACTTCTCAGTTTTGAACTCCCTCTGACTCCCTGCAAAATGCTCAGTGAAGCCTCACTTATTGACTAATAGATTGGTCATCAGTTCCATTATACTCTTATCTGGCTTAGGGTTCAATATACTGTGAAGATTCTCACCTATGGAGTCTGAGCAAGTCATATTATCCTGACGGTAACACGCACAAAATGCTGGAGGAACTCAGCGTGGCGGGCAGCATCTATGGAAAGGAATAAAAAGTCAATAGTTCAGGCCGAGACCCTTCAGCAGGACTGACCTGCTGACATCCTCCAGCATCTTGTGTGTGTGTGTGTGTGTGTGTGTGTATGTGTGTGTTACTCTGAATCTCCAGCATCTGCAGAAACTCTTGTGTTTGTGATGCGAGTGCAACATTAATATAAGCTGCTTGTAGTGTCTGTCCCAATAAAGGAACAATGCAGAGGTAGAAGTCTCATGCTTAATTCTGCTTATAAAAGTGCAGTTGGTTTTGATGATAGCTTATTCAAGCTCTTCCATCAGATTCATCATTACTATTTTTAAGGAAGCTAATGGCTTCTGAGAATAGCAACAATAAAAATTTGGACTATTAAGTGTTTGCAAATGCATTGTCAAAAGCAATATCTGTCCTAAACATTTTGCTCTGCTGTTTGTGATCCACATGCATTCCACTTTCTGGTTTGTGTTCTCAACCTAGAAAATAAATTGGTTCTTCTGCCTTGGGGAGCTGAGTAATATTATTCTACAAATTTAACAAGACAAGGCTCTGTACTGTAGTGGATTTGGAATGGAGAATCAGCAGTCCACTTACACTCAATGGCCACTTTATTAGGGACCTTCTGTACCTAACAAAATGGCTACTGAGTGTATGCTCTGCGGTTTTCTGCTATGGTGCCCCATCCACTTCAAGGTTTGACATGTGTGTTCAGAGATGGTCCTCTGTACACCGCTGTTGTAACACATGGTTCTTTGAGTTGCTTTTGTCTTCCTGTCTGCTTGAGCCAGTCTGGCCATTCTCATCTGACCTTTCTCATTAACAAGGCATTTTTGCCCACAGACAGATGTTATGGGATTTTTTTTTTTTGTAAGCTCTAGATACCGATGTGTGTGAAAAATCCCAGAAAATCAGCAGTTTCTGACATACTCAAACTACCCATATGGCACTGACAATCATTCAATGGTTAAAGTCATTTAGATCATATTTCTTATTCATTCTGATGCTTTGTCTGAACGACAAATGACTACGTCTGCATGCTTTTATGTATTGAGTTGCAACCTCATGGTTGGCTAATTAGATATTGCAATAATGAGCAGTATGTAAGTGTGTCTAATAATGTTGCCACTGGGTGTATTTGTTTGATTCTCAAGGAGATTAGGGACAATCTATACAGCTTTCCCTAAGGAGATGGATGAATGGATTGAATTGCATGTAGAGAGCATTAGGTCTCTGGCAAGCAATAAAGTGGCCACATAGAGTGGACGGGTGAATGGTGGGACTAAAGTTTGCATGGTCTGTGGAAAAACATTAAATATCTGGATAGATTCAATGTTGGGCTGATTGGACATACCTGCGCTGGGTGATTAAATGAGTACTGCCCAAGATTAGGCATTTGCTTTGGACTGTGGGCAGTAGTGCTATGGGTAGGGCGGAATGGTTATAAGTGGGTTGTGTAAGCAAATTATGGAAAGAAATTTGTATCGGTTGCTCTCCCAGATGCTCTTGGAGATGTTATTGAAATTCTGAGATTTATAGATTGGACTGCAGTTCATATTGGCTTCTTTCATTTCTATGTTTTCTTGCCCATTCTTTCTTGTTGCTGATTGGAGGCCGGGGATTTGGGGGTTTGAAATTCTGGTTGCCGCTTCTCTGTGTGGGCTATCTGTTGGTTGTAATGCGAGGGAGGTGTTGGTGGGGTTTGGGGTTTGTGTGTTTTTGTTCCTTTTATTCTTTTTGTGCGAGGTAGTGGATTGATGCCTTTTCTTCCAACTACTTCTATGGTTTTGCCGAATTTTATAGCTGTCTGGAGAAGACAAATCTCAGAGTTGTATTCTGCATACATACTTTGATAATAAAATAAACCTTTGAAATTAAATAGTTGGCATTGAGCTGTCAAAGAACAGATTGAGCATGTGTTGTGTAAAGTGCTTGTCAAAAGGTCTGAGTACTTTCCACCACCCCGTCCTTATTTTTAGAAATTTTTACTCAAAGGTTATAGCAATTGTTAATATAAAGTAAAGAATAAGTAGCACATAATTGGGAACATTTGAACCAATCAGTTCTTATTGGCTTTTCTTTCAGGTGAGGTCCTCTAGAGACTAGATTCAATAGATTATGTATTTTGCCCACAGTAAATCTCACCCACGTTAATCTATCACCTTTAATATATCAAAAGTCTGCTGAAGAAATATCTTCTGTCGTTAATGCAGCTGGTTGCCACATTTGATTATTTTTGTATACATTTTAAATCCTGTTAATTAAATGAACAAAGTACAGAAATGTCACAAGGCAGTCATGTGGAATCATTACAGTCACAAATTATAACATTTGAAAGGAAGACATGCTCTCCGTTTCCCTCCAGCTGTATTGTATTGTTGGCTTACAATTAGTCAACAGGCATTCAGGGGTGACGTCTAGAAGGACTCCTTCACACAAAACAGTTGCCATCTGGGGAACGTGGCTAAAGGTAGATTCCAGAACTACTTTAAGCAAATATATTGTATATTGTTACAGAACCAAAGCAGATAGTTGATGTAGATTAGCTGCATCAGGTTTGATGGATTGAATGGACGTCTCTAGCATTTGAGAAACGTCACTAGGCTACAGTTTTAATGGTTTGTAACATATTGAATCTTGGATTCTCCAATAATGATGTGGTTATCTCAGACAGTAACAATCTTCATTAAAAATCCATTATGCATGTGAATTAGCCAGGGCTGACAGACTACTGCCATCCTCAAATGGTGAAAGGGCTCAATAGAGTGGATGTGGAGAGCACGTTTCCTGTGGTGAGAGAACCTAAGACCAGAGGACGTAGCCTCAGAATAGAATAGCATCCTTTTAGAACAGAGATGAGGAGGAATTGCTTTAGTCAGAGAGTAGTAATTCTGTGGAATTCGTTGCCACGGGTGGCTGTGGAGCTTGTCTTTACATATATTTAAGGCAGAGGTCGATATATTCTTGAAGGGCATGAAGGGATATGAGGAGAAGGCAGGAGACTGGGCCTGAGAGGAAAAATGGATCAGCCAATGATGAAATGGTGGAGCCATCTCAATGGGCCAAATGGTCTAATCCTGCTCCTATATCTTATGGTCTTATGGTCTTATTTTTTTGTACAATCATATATAAAGGCTAATGTAGTTTGATAATATTGTCGGACAAGATGGTCATTTAGTTGTAATATTTTTGACAGACTTGATAAATGAAGTTTAGGGACAATAATAGTGAGGGTCATGACATGGAATGAGGAATGGAACACCAACAAAGCTCTTTGTGTTTCTCACTTCCTACCTCTTTCATGTTCTTTAATTGTCATCCCCTCTTCTGTCCCAGAAATTTTATCCCATGAAGCATATTTGGACAGTTGGCAATATTAAAGGTATCATATAAAATCAAGTTATGGCTGCTAATATTGTTCTAGGATTTTCCTGAAAGAGTTGGATTTTATGAAATCTAAAACTGCTGGCAAGACCATTCCAACACCTGCCACTCTCTGACAGCTAAGCCACATAACATTTTATGGAAATCCAAGATGATCATTATCACATCAATCTGTGAGGTAATGTTTGCAAGCAAGACAAAATATCCCTGCTGTTCAAACTCAATTTGCCAAATGTTTCTCTACTTTCTCTTCCTTTCATTAATGGCACTTGTTCTTATATATTGAACCTGATTACCTCATCTTCAAACATCTGGATATTACGATCCTGGATCAAATAGTAACTTGAAGTTAGGAGAAGTGAATGGTCTTTATTTCTTTCCTTTAGATTGATTACTGCTTCTGGTAACACTACATATTATGTGCTCTTTTACCTAATAAAGTGGGTACTGAGTACAATTTTATGGTCTTCTGTTGCTATAGCCCATCTACTTCAAGATTTGACATTTTGTACATTCAGAGATGCTCTTCTGCAGACTACTGTTGTAATGCATGGTTAGTTGAGTTACTGTTGTCTTCCTGTCAGCTTGAAACAGCTCTCTGACCTCTTGCATTAAAAAGGCATTTTCATCCACAGAACTGCTGCCCATTGTATTTCTTTTTCCTTTCTTCACCATTCTCTGTAAACTCTGGAGACTCCCGTGTGTGTGAAAATCCCAGGAGATTAGTAGTTTCTGAGAAACTCAAACCACCCCCATCTGGCACCAACAACCATTCCATAGTAAAGGGCACTTCAATCACATTTCTTCCTCATTCTGATGTTTGGTCTGAACAACAACTTAGCCTCTTGACCATGTCTGCATGCTTTTATGCCTTGAGATGCAGCCACCTGATTGGATGATCAGATATTTGCATTAATGAGCAGGTGTACAATGTACCTAATAAAGTACTGAGTGTATATTTAATGAACTTCTCCTTAACAAATATCTAAATGCTATAAAGTGGTACCCATGAGATTAGTGTACTTGAAGAATTAGATCAAATTATAATGGTGGACTCAACCCCTACCATTAGTTGCAAGGCCACAGGACATGCAGTTGAAGAGGACAGATTTGCATGGCTTTAGAGCAGGAAATCCAATGGGCACAAAGCCTAATTCAGCACAGTCTCAGAATAGAAGGGTGCCCATTTAGTACAGAGATGAGGAGGAATTTCTTTAGCCAGTGGGTGGAGAATCTATGGAAGCCACTACCTCAGACAGATGTGGAGGCCAAGTCAATGGGTATATTTAAAGCGGTGGTTGATGGGTTCTTGCTTAGTAAGGGTGCCAAACGTTATGAGGAGAAGGTAGAAGAATGAGATTGAGAAGGATAATAAATCATCCATCATGGACTGGCAGAGCAGACTCAATGGGCCATAAGGCTTAGTTCTGCCCCTATGCCTTATGGTCTAAATTTGATCATGAGTTTCAAAATACCAACACAAAAATGATGGACTTTAATGGCTTCTTAATGTGTTTACAAAGCTGCATTTTCAAATAAAATGGATGTATTTATCCTACTGTTTCCCATCTTCTTTTCTGGGATGTGAATTCATCCCAGATATGAACCATTCCACTAACCAAATACACAAGCAAGCAAACTATACTTCTTGCTCAGAATTCTTGCTGCTGTCAGAATCGCTGATGTATGTGGGTTTTCTGATGGAGGATCTCCAATGACTGATGCTAATCAGGCCACTTGAGTCTGGTGTGAACCTGATCCTCATTAGTTCACACTTATTTTCTGCTGATTTCTCTAGTGTTCGGGAGATGCAGACACTCCTTAATCAGGTGGGAATGTGCAATATAGTGAAGCCCATACTGTTTCTTGATTTTTCCACCTCATTTTTGCTGATTCTACTGCCTTACCATCACAAGCTGCCTGACACTGATTAAAAGGAGATGATAGCAATATTGACAAAATGGAGCCAATATTCTGCTTGGTGCCTTAAGCAACTCCTGGAGGGCTATTGCTGAATCAATTTTGGTGCATGTGCCAATCTACAATGGGAGATTGGCGCTGGAGAGAGTCAGCAGCTTGAAATTTCTGGGGCCAGCATATAGATTAATCACAAAGAAGGCTGGCCAGCACCTTTACATTTTTTAAAGAGGGTAAGGAAGTTTGGCTTGCCACCAAATGCTCTAACAAACCTCTGCAGATGTACTGTTTAAAACATCCTGGCTGGTTGCAGCATGTTTGATACAGAAATTTGAATGTGCACAAATATAAAAAGCTGCAGAGAGTAGCGGACATCACAGGCATATCTCTCCCCACAATTGTCATACCTACTGGAGACAGCAGCCTTAAGAGTGCATCATCTATCATCAAAGATCACCACCATCCAGACTACTCTTCCTTCTCACGGCTGTTATTGAGCAAGAGGTACAGAAGCCTGAAGCCCCACCCCACCATGTTCAAGAACAGTCACTTCTCTTCAACCACTCAGTTCTTGAAATAATCAGCACAACCCTAATCACAGCAGTTCAGCAACATTATGACCACATTCATCACTTTGTACTAAGATAGATTTTGTTTTATTTTTGTTCTAGCTGTGTTCTTTCTTGCAAACATTGCGTATAATTAATGTTTTTTTTTGTGATTGCTCCTTATATGTTGCTCTATGCCCACGAAACTGCTGCAAGGAAGATTTTCAATGCACTTATTCACACATACCCTTGTGCATATGACCATAAACTTAACTTTGATATTAACTCGGCCACCAATTTTCCAACATTTACACACTGACCTGTATTAGTTTCTACTCCAGTTTTAATTTCAATTTCAAGTTCGCATTCTTGTTTTCAAATGCTCCCTCTGTCCCCAGCTCAGAAACCTCCTCCAATGCAACACATTTTAAGATCACTGTGCTCTTCCAGTCACATCCTGACTCTTGTTCCTTCAATTTTGGAGATAGAGATGGAATTCTAAGTTTCTGCACCTCTTTCCATCTCTCTAGTCTGTTAATATTTTTCTTAACCTCACTCTCTATGAGCAACCATTTGGTCACTCTTGCTGCAGGGTCAGATATTGTGAATTCTCACATCAAAGCCTTGAACACAAAATCTAGCTGATGCTCTGATTCAGTCCAGCAATACTGTGTCTCTCAAGTGTAATGTTAGACTGGTACTATGGTTGTTTAAGAGTTGCCTTTACAGATTTTGCACAGGAAGTTAGATTATCTTGCCATAATCCCATTATGATGTGTAGACACGTCTGTGCGCAAATTGTATGACGTGTTACCTGAATTATAGTGATGACTTTAAATGAAAGTGTGACATAATTGGAAAACTCATGAAGATAGCATGGGGATGTAAAAAGATCCACATTGTGGAGGAACACACACAAAATTCTGGAGAGTCTCAAGAAGTCAAGCAGCATCTATGGAGAGGAATAAACAGTTGATGTTTTGGACCAAAGACCCTTCATCAGGCGTTGGCCTAAAATGACGACTGTTTATTCCTCTCTCCATAGATGCTGCCTGACCTGCTGAGTTTCACCAGCATTCTATGTGTGTTGCTCTGGATTTCCAGCATCTGTAGAATCTCATTTTTACCACTTTGTGGAGTTCTCCATCTGCTGGTTCCTTGACCAAAGTGAATCTGTACCATAGCATCTGCAATATGAAATCCTGTATGATGAGGAGAGTGAAGAGACTACATAGTGAGGCCTCCACAGTGGGGAATGGCATGATAGGAGCCTTTTCCATGCAGATCTGTTGGAGAGGAACTTCTATCACTAGGGGACTGCCGCCACACAGAATGAAGGTGGTCTCCTCCAGCAGAACCACATGGTGATGGTGTCCTTCATGAGGAAACCATATTTTAGTCCGCAGGGAACCAGATAGTCCGTGCTTCCAATGTAGAGCCTTTCTCTATGGGAGCCTGCATCAGGACGCTGTAAAAAGGAGTACTCCAAGGGTGGGGCCCATAACAAAGAGTTATGGACAATGGCGTTCAGATATCTTGAACTTTGCTCTTTCCCTGGATACGTAATTAAAATAAATCAAATAAAACACAAATAAATAATCTTAACTATAGGGAACAATGCTCATTCCCCCGGTTTTTAAAGATCTTCAAGTAAGCTTTTGATGGAGTATCAATGGATTGAAAATCAAATGGCTTCTCAAAAGTGCATATAATCACTCTCACAAGATTATGTCAATACTCAATAAGTTTCAGTGAGATCCCCCATCATTATTCTAAACCCCAGCGAGTACAGGCCAAGAGCCATCAAGTGCTCCTCATACATTAACCCTTTCGTTCTTGGGATCATTCTAGTGAACCTCCTCTGGATCCTCTCCAATGCCAGCACATCCTTTCTTAGATAAGGGCGGCACGGTAGCACAGTGGTTAGCGCAACGCTTTACAAAACAGGAGCCGCGGGTTCAAATCTCACTGCTGCCTATAATTAGTGACCGTGTAGGCTTCCTCTGGGTACTCCAGTTTTCTCCCACAGTCCAAAGCCCTCCTGCTTGGTAGGTTGATTGATCAATGTAAATTGTCCCGTGAGTAGGCTAGGATTAATTCGGGGGATTGCTGGGTGGTGTGGCTCGAAGGGCCAGAAAGGCCTACGAGGGGTGATTGATAAGTTTGTGGCCTAAGGTAGAAGGAGATGAGTTATTAACTTCAAACTTTCTGCGTAATCACTCAAAGATTTGAACTGCATGTGCATGTAACGAGAGCTGTATAACTCGTCTCCTTCTACCTTAGGCCAGAGACTTATCAATTACCCCTGCTGTGGACGCTTTCTGGAGGTCCAAGATCTGTATGCTCCATGACTGCTGGACTAAGTGTGTAAATGTAGGAGGGGAGTATGTTGAAAAATAAATGTGCTAGGTTTTCTAAAATTGACTCTTTCTACTTTAGGCCACGAACTTATCAATCACCCCTCGTATTCCGTGCTGTATCTAAATAAATAAATAACCATCCAGGAAACAAGGAGAACTTTCCCCAATGTTTCTGGTGATGGTCTAAGCCATTTTGCATGTATACACCTCCGTTTGAATAGTGAACATTTTGGGGATGCCCTGAGGGAGCAATAAAGTGCTCATTAAGTTCAAGCTATTTTTTTCTTGCTTCCTGTTTATGTCAGGCCATGGTGAGCATTTTGCAGAAAACACAATTCTTTATCAATTTTCTGTTGGAACTAAAACATTCAGGATCAATAACATCTCTTAAAACGAAGTGTCATTCAATACTTAGAGGTCTGGCTTGGTCGTAGCCACTGTTAATTCTATTGATTTTGAATCCACGACTCTTCCCCAATCTACTCTTTCCATTCTCTGCCATCCCAATATCAATTACTCCTGAAGTCAGAGACAATCTTCATCGCCAAAGTTTAATCAAGTTACCTCGTATTTCACTTGGCTTGCATCTCAGTATTCAGATGATGTTTGAAGAGGCAGTGTGATGAGTTGTTGCACGTATGTATTTAAGAAATCTCTGAAGCAAGCAACACTTAATATTTCATGTGGGTTAGAGCTAGGTTAGACAAGATATTGGCAAATCTTTCCAGTTTAGGGCAGGCAGGAAGACTGAGGTTTAAATATAATATTGTTGGCTCCATTATATGAATTAAATCAATGTTAAACAATAATCAGCACACGGGGATTGTTGTTTGGGGCTCAGGCTTCTAGCCCCCTTGGTCTGAGGCTGATTACATTTAAATTTAGTTCCAGTATTCACCTGTAAGTATGTAATTCCTCTCCACGCCTTGTGGCGCATCGGGTGGCTCTGTTTTTCATATTTTCTCTCCATTGCCTTCTGCTGGTATTTGAAAGCATCCCAATCCCCTGACTTCCCACTAATTTTTGCTCGATTATATACCCTCTCTTTGGCTTTTATGTTGGCTTTGACTTCTCTTGTTAGCCATGGCTGTGTCATCTTATCTTTAGAATACCCTTCCTCTTTGGGATGTATTTATCCTGTGCGTTCCAAATTGCTTCCAGAAATTCCAGCCATTGCTGCTCTGCCATCATCCCTGCCAGTGTACTTTTCCAATCAATTCTGACTAACTCCTCGCTCATGCCTCTGTAATTCCCTTTATTCTGCTGTAATACTGATACATCTGACTTTAGCTTCTCCTTCTCAAAATTCAGGTGGATTCAGTCACATTATGATCACTCTCCCCTAAAGTTTCTTTTCCCTTAAGCTCTAATCAATTTCTGATCATTGCACAACACCCAATCCGGAATAGCTGATCCCCTGGAGGCTTAACCATGAGTTGCTCTAAAAAGCACTTCATAAGCATTCTAGAAATTCCTCCTCCTGGAATCCAGCACCAACCCAATGTTCCCAATCTGCCTGCATATTGAACTCTCCCATGACTATTGTAACATTGCCCTTTTGGTATGCATTTTCTATCTCCCTTTGTAATTTGTAGACCACATCCTTAATACTGTTTGGGGGTCCATATATGACTCCTATCAGGGTCCTTTTACCCTTGCAGTTCCTTACTTCTATCCATAATGATTCAACACCTTCCAACCCTATGTCATCTCTTTCTAATGATCTGATTTCAATTTTTACAAACACAACAACACCACCCCCTCTGCCTTCCTGTCTGTCCTTTCGATACAATGTGTATCCTTGAACATTAAGCTCCTAGCTATAATCTTCTTCCAGCCATAATTCAGTGATGCCTACAACGTCATACATGCCAATCTGTAACTGTGCATCTATCTAATTCTGTACACTGTGCATATTCAGATATAACACCTTCAGTCCTGTATTCACCTTTTTTGATTTTGTCCACCATTAATGTTGCAACTCATCCTGTTGACTGCAATTTTGCCCTATCATCATCCTCTCCTGGCTAGGATCTCATTGCCTTTGTTTCTAAACCACTTACCTCATTCAGCACTATCACTCCAGTTTCCACCCCCCTGCCAAATTAGTTTAAACCCTCCCGAAGAACTCTGGCCAACCTGCCCGCAAGGATATTTGACCCGCTCGGATTCAGGTGTAACCCCTCCCTTTTATACAAGGCATACCTTCCCCAGCAGAGATCCCAATGATCCATAAATCTACCCCTTGCACCAGTTCCTCAGCCACCCATTCACCTGCAAGATCATCCAATTCTTACATTCACTGGCATGTAATACAGGCAGCAATCCAGAGATTACTACCCTGTTTCTCAGCTTTCTGCCTAGCTCCCTAAAATCTCTCTTTAGGGACTCCTCACCTTGTCTACCTATGTCATTGGTGCCAATACGCATCAAGTCTTCTTGCTTCTCATCCTCACCCTTTAGAGTGCCATGGTCCTGATCCAAGACATCCTTTATCCTGGCACCACTGAGGCAACATACCATCCAGATGTCTCTATCACACCCACAGATACTTGTCTCTGTTCCCCTGGTGAAGGAATCTCCTATCAACACTGCAATCCTCTTCACCTCCCTGCTCTTCTGACCCACAGCACCAGACTCAGGACCAGAGACCTGGTCACCTTGTTTTTCCCCGGTAGGTCGTCCCCTCAATAGTATCTAAAGTTGTATGCTTATTATTGAGGGGGATGGCCACAGGTGTACACTGCACTAGCAGTGTATATCCCACCCTCTCCTGGCAGTCACCGAGTTACCTATCTCCTACTTCCCTGTAGCTCCTGTCTATCACCCCCTCATTCTTCTGTATGAGTCAAAGGTCATTGGGCTGCAGCTGCAGTTCCTAAATACGTTCTCACAGGAGCTGCAACTCAGTGGTGCACCTGGTGCAGATGTTTTTATCTGGGAGACTGGAGGAGCTCCAGACTTCCCACATCCCACACAGAGTACAAATCACTGCCTGCCCTGGAGCTATTCTCTCTAATCGACTGTGCTCTAATAGACGGGGAATGAACAAATAAGGCCAGAGAGAGAGAGAGAGAGAGGGAGAGACAGACAGACAGACAGACAGTAACTTACAAGGCAATGTACCTCACCCAAACCTGATCTTGCCAAAGCCTGATGAGCCAAAGCCCCTCTAAAGAATGGCGCATTCACAAGAATGGCCATTCCTCTTGCACTCGATTTATTCTTATTGGCCCTTTCTAATGAATCCCTCTTGCTGATTGATCGCACCTCAAGTCAGAAAAACTGCTGCGAAACTCTGCATTCAAAATCTCAATTGCCACCCTGATTAAAAGGTAGCTTTTTTCACACAGCCCTGGTGTGGATTGTTCAACAATTTGATGTTTCAATATACACCTGACACACAAAGCTAATCCTTCCTTCTTTTCCTTCAAGTGTTACTGGGTTGGACTACTCAAAGTTCATCATAGATTCCTTTCAGTTCACCAGAACTACTTATTGTGAATGCAGGAAGTAAATATGATAAACAGCCCAGTGGTGTATTGTGGGTTCTTCTGAAGTAGTCTCTAGAGCTGAGTATCATTGTCACTCATCAGTCAGTTAGACATGTTGAACTAAGTGAACACAGCTGTTTATTGTGGCAGTCAATCAACTGAACTGCAATATGGTCCAAACAATGTTATAAGAGATAACCACAGTATGCATGTCTCTTCAGTAAGCAGCGACTTGTCTATCTGAAAGTAGCATCATTCCTTAGCATCTAATAAACTATACACTTTAAAAAAGGATAAGGTGAATAACTCTGGATGCATTGCCAAAAAATTTTACATTGATAGCCCCAATAAGTCAATGCAGGTCAATGGTAATCTTGGAGTCTGAAGAAACAGCAGATGCTGGAGCCTGGCACCAAAACTAAGCTGCTGGAAGAATTAAGCAGGTCAGGCAGCATCTGTGGAGCAAATAGGGTGATCATTGTTTCAGGCTGGTAGGTGGAAATAGATTGTTGGGGGTGGGGGGGGAATAACGGGCAGAAGGAGCTGGGGTGGAGGCAGAGTGGGGGGGGGGAGAGTGATGAGACAGACGCTAGACAGTTAGACGGAACCAGATAAGGGAAAGATGATAGGCACATTGGACCAGGTAGGAGTGGGGAAAAGGCACTCCTATAATGGGGAAGTCTGGGATCAGAAACCACAACATCAGAATAGAAGGACATCCCTTTAGAACAGAGATGAGGAAGAATTTCTTTAGCCAGTGGGTGGTGAATCTGTAGAATTCATGGCCACAGACAGCTGTGGAGGCCAAGTCATTGGATATATTTAAAGTGGACGTTGATAGGTGCTAGATTAGTAAGAGTGCCAAAGGTTATAGGGAAAAGGCAGCAGAATGGAGTTGAGAGGGATAATAAATCAGTCATGATGGAATGGCAGAGCAGACTCGATGGGCTGGGTGGCCTAATTCTGCTCCTACATCTTATAATCAATGCTTGAAGGTCAATTGGGAATCTGGAAGTAAAGGCCTGATGGCTGGAGCCCTGAGTATGCAAGTCCACTGGGGAAGTTGAAGCCCAATATCTGTGAATTTGCAAGTCCACGAAGGGCTGAAAGCTGGAAGCTGGTCCTGGGGTTGGAGAACTGTGTAAGTGCATGGACTGGTGGGCGCGATTTAGTAATAGGGCTTGTTTTGCTGTTGTTGCTTTGTTGATATTTTTGTGCTCTGCGATAAATAAAATGAATCTGAATGTTAATCTGAATCTGAATTTTTCAGCTTTGACCTTTGGAATTGACCTCTGGACTTCCAAATGACCTTCAGATGTCGATATTTGGAATCAGCCCCTGTACTGGCCAATGATGGGACCCCAGACTCCAGGCTCGAACGCTGGGTCAGAATATGTAAGTATTTGGATACTTATTAGGGCTCATTAGGGATAGTCAACATGGCTTTGTGTGTGGTAATTTGGTTACCAGGGCCATTTCAGTGGCTAGTTATTACTCATTGTTTGCGCTCCATTGTCTGCCTCAGCTGTAGTTTCACAATATCGTTACTGCATTACAATACATTTGCTACATCCACACTCTGTATTGGAGCTAATTATCGGTCACTCTTCTGGTCTGACCAGACATTTCCTGTCTCCATTCTTACCACTGGTTCCCTTGGGTGACTGTCTCTTCCTTTCCCTTCTCCACCTGAAAGATAAGCAAATTGATTCTGGAAGAAAATACTTATCTGCCTGTTGTTCATCTGTTTGCACTCCACTGGTCATAGTGATAAAGCAGAACATAAAGGTTTTTATCCAATGGCATTGTTTTAATGTAGTTGACCATAGTTATTGACAAATTAGCTTCTCTGTTACCTTGAACTTTGCTACATACCAATGCTCACTACACAGCTCTGAATTACATACACAAAAGGACATGACTTTTCATTATCAGGACTAGTTATGCCTTTTGATGCCTTCTTTCTTATACCCGTTATGCCACTGGCATTTAGGGCAGCACTGAATGTCCTGCATCTCTGACTGCATTGATGGCTTCCTTCATCATGCCAGTAGCTTTCTCTCAGTTTACTGTCAGTCATGCAAGTCCCAGACGGAGACTTCATTGCTGCTTCCAGAAAAGTTTTATTTGACCTGTCAGGGTTGTTAGTCCTGAGCTGAACTCCCGAACCTGGAGGATCGGTGGACGACTCTTGGTCTGACTTTGACCCTTTGACCTGTTTGGCATGGGTGTCTCCACCAAAAGCCAAAGCAAAAAGCCCTGACTCCAGCCAGCACAGCTCTCCAGATCGTTGAGGCTCACAAGCCTCCAAACCACGATGAGGTTGTGGTGCTTAGAAGATTTGGTGTCTTGCTCCTTTACTAAATCATTTTCTGCAACACTCATTTATTTTACTGGTGTGAACCCACTTCAATATTTTAAACTCCCATATTCAGTAGATGGGTATCATTGCTGTTCCCTGTGTTGGCTACATTCTGTTTGCTACTGAATGCTGCTGCCAGGTGTAGAATTTTGCTATAACCATAAAAAAAATGTCTGTTTTAATTGAGCAGACTGAAGCTGCATTTAAAACTGCTCATTACTAGACATCTCTGGAAATGCAGCTTGTTAGCCCCTTGCTAACAACCACTGGACTCTGCAGCAAGAAGCCCCCCTTTCTCAGGCTCCATATGTCTAGGGTGTTTACGACTTTGGTCCTGTGTGATTTACTGCCCCCCTGCAATCGCTCGTCAGCAAGAAATAACAAATGACACACTGCATACAATTACAAAGAAAGTATACTTATGAACGTTAACTTAACTGTAAGGGATTTCTTCTTTTATGTTACTGTGAAGGCTAACAAAATGGCTTCTTTGTTACGTTATAATTAAAATGGCTTTTCTGTAATAATAACTGTGATGTAAGGAGTTCTCTCTCTCTCTCTCTCTCTGCTTGCTTGGGTTATATTATTGATAAGAGAGAGAACGAACCAATTGGGATAGATGTTATTCTTTCTTGTGTGTCTGTAAGCTATTGTGTTTCGTGGGCTTTGAGGGAGAAGGTGCGATGGGGACAGGGAGGAGAGACGCGATGCTGTAAGCTGGGTGGCAGGACAGACCTTGAGCGGGAGTCCGAGGCCCAGGGTCTTCAGCGAGGAGAGGAGATGAAGACAGGCTCGTGTGGAGCGTCTGGTCGACCACCGTGGTTGGTCCCAGGTGGCAGGTCGAGGGGGTCGGAGGGGATCGAATGGTGGAAAGAAGACTCCGTTACTTGAGCTCCAACTGTTTGTGCATGAAGTGGTTGAACTTTGATAAGTTTGGCGCCTTTTACTTTCCTTTTATATTTTATCTCTATTAATTACATAGTTCCAGTAAGATCTATAAAGTGTCATCATTTAATCTCATATGGTGTATTGTCTGTTATTTGGCGGGGTGGGGTACATTACACAGCATCCACACAAACTTAATTGCCCAGTTTGGTGGGGCTGAAGGCTGCTCCCCCAGACGAAAGCGAGTTGAGCGAGCCTGAGGCTTACCAGGGGCTACGTAACTAAAGAGTTATTAAAGGAAGGAAAGGAAAAAAACTAAAAGGGCCCATTATAATTAAGCAGTCAAATATGCACATAAGTTGGAGCTCATCTTGAACTTGCCTGTAACTCATGAACTGGACTCTCGGTCTGTGTGAAAGCACACACCACCTTCCAAAAGTTGCTTGAATTCCATCTCAAACAAATGGGTCTCCCACGGAAGTATTGGTCCATCCTCCTCGAAGCCATTCATCGGCACAAACCACCTTGTGCAGCAGAGATGGCATCCTTAGCCATCTTCCCTCCTGTCTTCTCCCAGCTACCACCAAATAAGACCTCGACCCACACCAGTGTCCTTCACAAAACCTCTCCGCCCAGCGTTCTCTAGAACCTTCTCCCAATTCCACCATCCTGATTGGCTGACACCACATTCCTAAGCTGAACAACAAAGCCTCTTATCTCAGCTCAAACCCAGACAGGCTGAAAGCAGAACAAGCTGTTCATACAGAACTGCTAAAATGAAATACCTATAGCATAGCAGTAAAAATCTTAACCACAGTGTTACACATTGTTTCCCTGACATCAGTAACAGGGTATTTCAACCTTTGTGATGATGTGGTCTATGGTTTTCCCATAGATCGGGTTGCTTAGTTAGCTGATTTCCCACTGACTCTGGACTTAGCTCTATGCAATGAGGTCCTGATGGAGGACAGATGACCAATTACCAGCATAGCTGAACAATAAACTCTCATCTCATTATGTTTTACCTTAAATGTTTTGCAATTCCTTATACATCAAATTCCTGTTGTCTTCCTAACAAGTTACTCAAGAGGAGCAGCAATAAACTGATAATTACAGATCAGTGAGTCCAACATCAGTGGTAGGGAAGTTGAGGAACAGAGTTTATTTACAGCTAGAGAAATAAAGATTAATCAATGACGATAAGAGTAACTTTGAAAGGCTTTCTGATTAAGTTTATGAAGAAATAGCAAAGTTTATTAAAGAGGGCAATGTGGTTGATGTAGTCTACATGGACTTCTACAAGTCCCACATGGGATCTGGCCAGAACTTTGGAGCTCTTGGGATCCAGGGCAAGTTGTCAAATTGGATCCAAAACTAACTTGATCATGAGAGTTAGAGGGTGATGACTGAGGGTTGCTTTGTGATTTAAATCTTGCAACATATAACCACATATTAGTGCTGACAAATTTACTAATTATTCTATGCATTAGTAATTTGGATGTGAATATACATGATATGAATAATAAATTCAGAAAACTTGTCAGCATTGTTGATAATGAAGAGGGTAGTCTTAGACTGTAGGATGATATTGCAAAAATAAAGGGGGGAGACAGTGGAAGATAGGATTTACTGCAGATATGTGTGAGGTGATGCATTTTCAGAGAAGTAAAAGGAATATTACATACCTAACAATGCTAAGGACGAAGGGAATACTGGAGAACAAGTACAAGGTTCTCAGAAAGTGGCAACTCTGTTAGATAAAGTGGTTAAGAAGATATACCTGATACTTGCTGAGCACAGATGATAAGAACAGAAAGTTTATAAAACATTACTTAGGCCAGACCTGGAATTCTGTTACAGTTCTGGTCACCACACTATAGAAAGGACCTGATCATGCCAGAAAAAGTGCAAAGGAAATGGATTTTGTCTGGGATGGAGCATTTCAGTTATGAGAAAAGAATGGATATTTGTGTTTTGTTTTCCTTGAAACAGAGGAGCTGATGGAAATCCTGATCAATGTATACAAATTTATAAAGGACACGGGTAAGAAAATAATAAGAAACATTGCTCCATAGCTGGTCTGTCTCAAGCCAGAAGACATTGAGTTAATATAAAGGGTAAGAGGTCTGGAGGAGATTTTACCAAAAGGGTGGTTGGATCTGGAATGCAATACCTAGGGAGATGTTAGAGGCAGATAATCTTACAACATTCTAGAAATACTTACAGTACTGTGCAAAAGTCTTAGGCACATATATAGCTAGTGTGCCTATGACTTTTGCACAGTGCTGTACTAATTTTATGTACAGTATTGCACTGTACTGCTGCCACAAAGAAAAACAAAATTCATGACATACAGTGCCTACAGAAAGTATTCACCCCTTGCCTCAGAAGTTTTCATGTTTTATTGTTTTCCAACATTGATTAACAGTGATTTAATTTGTTTTTTTTAACATTGATCAACAGAAAAGGCCTCTTTTGTGTCAAAGTGAAAACAGGTCTCTACAAAGTGATCTAAATTAATTACAAATAGAAAATACAAAATAATTGATTGTAAAAGTATTCAACACCTTCAAGTCAGTATTTAGTAGATGCACCTTTGACAGCAATTACAGCCTTGAGTCTGTGTGGCTAAGTCTCTATCAGCTTTGCACATCTGGACACGGCAAATTTTCCACATTCTTCTTTACAAACTGCTCAAGCTCTGTCAGATTGCATGGGGATCGTAAGAGAACAGCCCTTTTCAAGTCCAGCTACAAATTTTCAATTGGATTGAGGTCTGGACTCTGACTTGACCACTCCAGGATATTAACTTTGTTGTTTTTAAGGCATTCTTTGGCTTTACGCTTGGGATCATTGTCTTGTTTGAAAACAAATCATCTCCCAAGTTGAAGTTCTCTTGCAGATTGCATCAAGTTTTCCTCCAGGATTTCCCTGTATTTTTCTGAATTCATTTTACCCTTTACCTTCTCAGAGCCTGCCAGAGCCTGCTACAGGGAAGCAACCCCACAGCATGATGCAGCCACCACCATGCTTCATGGTAGGGATGGTGTGTTTTTGATTATGTACTTAGTTTGATGCCCAAAATGCACAATTTTAATTTCATTCGACTGTAGAACCTTCTTCCAGCTGACTTCAGAGTCTCCCAAGTGCCTTCTGGCAAGCTCTAACTGAGATTTTATGCATGTTCTTGTCAACAGTGGCTTTCTCTTTGCCACTCTCCCATAAAGCTATGACTGGTGAAGCACCTAGGCAACAGTTGTTGTATGCACAGGCTCTCCAATCTCAGCCACTGAAGCTTGTAATTCCTCTAGAGTTGTCATAGGTATCTTGGTGGTCACCCTCACTAGTCCTCTTCTTGCACAGTCAGTTTGTCTCTGAGGATGACCAGCTCTAGGCAGATTTACAGCTGTGCCATATTCTTTCCATTTCTTGATCATTGTCTTAACTGTACTCCAAGGAATATTCAGTGACTTGAAAATTTTCTTGTATCCATCTCCTGACTTGTGCTTTTCAATAACTTTTTTGCAGTTTTGCTTTGAGTGTTCTTTTGTCTTCGTGGTGTAGTTTTTACCAGGACACTGACTCATCAGCAGTTGGACCTTCCAGATACAGATAGTTTTACTACACTCAATTGAAACAGCTTGATGGCACACAGGTCTCCAAAAACAGATCTCCATTTCACTAATTATGTGACTTCTAAAACCAATTGGCTGCACCGATGATAATTTGGTGTGTCATTTTAAAGTGAGGTGAATACTTGTGCAACCAATTATTTTGTGTTTTATATTTGTAATTAATTTAGATCACTTTGTAGAGATCTGTTTTCACTTGGACACAAAAGAGTCTTATTTCTGAGCAGTGTCAGGAAGGCCAAGTTAAATCACTGGTAATTAATGTTGTAAAACAATAAAACATGAAAGCTTCCAAGGGGGTGAATACTTCTTATAGGCACTGTATGTTCCTGAGACTTTTGCACAGTACTGCAGGTGAGTAATCAACAGCACACAGATGATCATAGACCAAGTGTAGGAAAATGTTATTAGTCTTGGTGAATATTTGACGGTCAAAGGGTCTGATGACATACCGTATGACTCAATGACTCCAAAGGTAAGGTCAGGCAGCATCTACGGAGTGGAACAAATACTCAACCTTTCAGACTGAGACCCTTCATCAGGACTGGAAAGGAAAGTGGAAGAGGCCAGAGTAAGAAGGTGGGGTGGGGGAGCTGAAGAAATGTGGTAAATTGGTTCAGTAAATTTGCTGATGATACAAAGATTGGAGGTGTAGTGGACAGTGTGGAAGGTTTTCAAAGCTTGCAGAGGGATTTGGACCAGCTGGAAAAATGGGCTGAAAAATGGCAGATGGAGTTTAATACAGACAAGTGTGAGGTATTGCACTTTGGAAGGACAAACCAAGGTAGAACATACAAGGTAAATGGTAGGGCACTGAGGAGTTCAGTAGAATAGGGGGATCTGGGAATACAGATACAAAATTCCCTAAAAGTGGTATCACAGGTAAATAGGGTCGTAAAGAGAGCTTTTGGTACATTGGCCTTTATAAATCAAAGTATTGTGTATAAGAGTTGGAATGTTATGATGAGGTTGTATAAGGCATTGGTGAGGCCGAATCTGGAGTATTGAGTGCAGTTTTGGTCACCAAATTACAGGAAGGATATTAATAAGGTTGAAAGAGTGCAGAGAAGGTTTACCAGGATGTTGCCGGGACTTGAGAAAGTGAGTTAAAGAGAAAGGTTGAATAGGTTAGGACTTTATTCCCTGGAGCATAGAAGAATGAGGGGAGATTTGATAGAGGTATATAAAATTATGATGGGTATAGATGGAGTGAATGCAAACAGGCTTTTTCCACTGAGGCTAGGGGAGAAAAAAACCCAAGGACATGGGTTAAGGGTGAAAGGGGAAAAATTTAAAGGGAACATTAGGGGGGGCTTCTTCACACAGAGAGTGGTGGGAGTGTGGAATGAGCTGCCAGATGAAGTGGTCAATGTGGGCTCACTTTTAACATTCAAGAAAAACTTTGACAGGTACATGGATGAGAGGTGTATGGAGGGATGTGGTCCAAGTGCAGGTCAGTGGGACTAGGCAGAAAAATGGTTCGGCACAGCCAAGAAGGGCCAAAAAGCCTGTTTCTGTGCTGTAATGTTCTATGGTTCTATGGTTCTAAGAGGGGAAGGAGTACAATATGGTAGGTGATAGGTGAAATAAGTTGAAGGGGATGGTGGGTGGGTGGGGGAAGGGGGATAAAATGAGAAGCGTGGAGGTGCTAGAGAGCATCTAGATGCTGTCTTGCTGACTTCCTCAAGCATTTTGTGTGTATTGCTCTGGATATCCAACATCTGTAGAATCTCTTGTGTTCAAAAGTAAGGTTTGCCTCTTGAAATATTTGGCTGGTGTTCTGTTCTCGCTTAACCCACAGACTGATCCATCCCTTCGTAGTCTGTCCAGGAACATCCAAAATTACACTGCCTTTCCAAATCCTGAGCTCCACCAGCATCTGATTATGTGTACTGAATTTTTAACTCCAAAAGGTTTAAGTTAAATTGTGCTTTCAGCGTTGAGACAATGTTGTCAAGTGCGACGTCAGTTGCACGCCATGCTGTCAATAAATTTGACAGCACTACCTAAGTGTCACAGCCCACCTCTGCTAATAATATACCCTTTTCATTGGTGGATCTTCACATTATATTCAACATTGTCACTCAGAAGTTCCACAATGTAAATTTACCTTGAGGAACATGTTCAAAAGCTCCAAGAAAATAGTGTCTTTTCTGCTTTATCATATTTCTTTCAGATTTTCCATTACCGTATATATTCCTGTTGCCACTTTTGCCATCTCTCTCTCTTTCTCTCTTTCTCCCCCTCCAGCCTTCCCTTCTTCCCTCCCGCCTTCCGTCCCTCCATTGAGGGTTTCAGTACAACCAACCCTCAAATGGACTTTATGCCTGAACTTCAGTCATATCAGCACATGGAGGGAAGAGGAACATCGACTTAGACCATGAGAGGCCTGCGTCGGGCATTTTCATGCCTTACAAGGCGCAGACTGGAAGTCTGTGTGGGGCACCACTCCTCGCACAGACACTAGAGCAATGTGTGGTTAAGTGCATTGCTCAAGGACACAAACACGCTGCCACAGCTGAGACTCGAACTAGCAACCTTCAGATCACTAGACGAACGCCTTAATCACTTGGCCACGTGCCCAACACACATGGAAGAGAGGCATAATACTATTATTATGAAACCATTCTAAGTGCTGGAAAAAAAAACATTCTCAGTCACTTTTGAATCAGCTAATAGGCCATGCCTTTAACCTAACATTGTTGAACAAAATCAATAAAATTAGGAGCAAGGTCTATCCAGAGGGTAGACGGAGAGAGCTACAGTGAGATATCATGAAAGAGTACAGGAGAGAGGAAGAGAGGGAGATGGAAGAAAAGCTGAATGGTACAGGGAGACACGGCAGACATATGTGATGGAAATGAAAAGGAGGAAGAAGTTTTGAGGAAGATAAACAGAGACAGAATAAATGGAAGTTAGGAAGAGAAAGCAAGTATCATGATGGGAATCATGATCAGGACGAGGTGAAATACAATGAAACATTGAGGGACAGAGTGAGTGAGAGAGACAAAGTGAATGAGAGAGGAGACGAGGAAGAGAGAAATGAACACAGCAAAATAGGCAATTGAGAGAGTTTTTGAGAAACTGAATGGTTATGACAGAGAGAGAGAATGAATACATAGGCACATGCGATAGAGAGTCACAGTAAGTGGGTGAGTGACAGAGGGAGCGAATGGGTGTGTGTGACTGAGAATGAGTAAGCTTGAGGGACAGAGTGAGTGCATGCGTGAGTGAGTGTGCATGTCAGTGACTGTTTGGGAGGAAGAGAGAGAGAGAAAGAGAGAGGGAGAGAGAGAGCGAGAAAGAGTCGTGTGAGAGACGAAGGTGTGTTTGAGAAAAAATGTGTGAGTGAGAATGAGTGTATGAAAGTGTGTGTGTGTGAGAGAGCTTGATGTCACAGACAGGAACAGGGAAACACGGAGATAAAAAGTTATTGGGCGAGACAGAGGTCAAACAACGCGGGTGACAGAACAAGGCCAATGTTAAACGACAGAGGGGCAGAGAGAATGCAACACCTCATAAAGCAGACTGTAATAAATTGACAAATTAACACTCATTAAATTTCCATCCAACTGCAATTGAAGGTTTATTTTGTGCTCCTGTCTTTCTTCCGATTGTAAGCTCTGTGTTCTTGCAGCTTGGTGCAGCTGTCCCCGTCAGCTCTCAGATGCTGCTTCCTTTGCAGGTTTTACCCTCGATCTGCTGTGTAATGGGAGCCTGAGTGTGAAAGTGAGAAAGGCATCTTGCTAAATTACACCAATAAGTTAATAATGATGGCTATCTATCAAAATGGAGTTTCAATATACTTCCCCAGTAACTTTCTCCCCGTTGATTATCCACATGGTAACTTACCATGTATTTCATTACTTAGAATTTCAACACTATACAGTTGGTTAAACAGATGGTTCGACCTTTAAAAAATGTGTATTTCCCATGGATACTCACTGGTAGCAGAAGCAATTCTGACTGTTTGCAAAGGAAAATTACCAATCCCAGAGGATACTCAACGGGATATTCCTTTATTTCAGGAGCGCTCAAGGGGACTGACTTTTGATTTTTGTTGAGTTATGGTAGCATAAGAAATAACAGACGAGGCAGCCATAAGGCTCCTTGAAGTTTCTCTCTTTATATGGATCGTTGATAATCTGATATTTGTCCACTTTCTTACCAATTCCTGTAACAATTCTCTAAAGGAACCATCTAGGAATAAATTGTTTTCCACCCCATTTCCATAAAGCCATAAGACGTAGGAGCAGAATAAGGCCACTCAGCCCATCAAATTTGCTCCACCATTCCATAATGGCTGATTTATTATCTCTCTAACCCCATTCTCCTGCCTTCTCCTATTAACCTTTGATGCCCTGATTAATCGAGAACCTATCAAATTTAAATATACCCAATGATTTGGCATCTACAACTGTCTGTGGTAATGAATTCCACAGATTCACAACGCTATGGCTAAAGAATTTTCTCCCCATCTTTGTTCTAAATATTCAGGGGCTGCACCTTCTTGTCCGAGACTCCCGCACTATAGGGAACATCTTTTCCACATTCACTCTATCTAGGCCTTTCAATATACAATAAGTTTCAATGAGATCCCACCTCATTCTTCTAAACTCCGAGTACGGACCCAGACCCATCAAATGCTCCTCATACCCTTTCATTCCTGGAATCATTCCCATGAACCTCCTCTGGACCCTCGCCAATGCTACCACATTGTTTTTAGTTTAGGGGCCTGAAGCACCTTCAATAATTCCAAAAGACTGAAGTTGGGTAAAATACTGAAAGGCTTTTATTCGCTGTACAATACGACCTCCGTGCTGAGTGTCTGTCCCCGGACTGAGGGAGAGGGGCAAGGCGAAACACCTTTATTCAGGGGTCTGTGGGAGGAGCCACAGGGGCAGTCAGCAGAGGGGCGTGTCCAGACAGTTAACCCAGTTACAACATATACATGGTTTACCACATTCACCTCTCCTTTTTTTAAAAAGAGTCCTGCGAGGTGAAGTGACTGAAAATATTTAAAACAAGTATATTTACAGGTCAAGTCTATCAGGCATTCAAGTCCGTCGCTGTGATCTACGTAGCACCGGTGGTGATTGCATCGGCAACGGCGGTTGTGCTGGCTCCGGCCAGACTTGAGGTGCCAGCACGTCAGGCGTTAATCCCTCAATGTGTGCATCGCGCCCGGTATGGGAGTGTCGTGTGCTGTCTGTGTAGGGCTTGGAGTGCACGGTGTCTCGTGGGTGCATATATTGGTGGGTACGGGGTCAATAGTCACCACGGAGTGTTCAGGGTAGGGGCCCGGTTCTCCCGCGGGCACCAGGTCGCGGATGGAGACCGTGTCCTCCCGCCCATCAGGTAAAACCACGTAGGCATACTGGGGATTCGCATGAAGTAAGTGAACTCTCTCGACCATCAGGGAGTATTTGTTGCTCCTCGCCTGTTTCCGGAGCAGCACTGGCCCCGGGGACGTCAGCCAAGGTGGTAGGGTGGTCCCAGTGGTCGATTTTCTGGGAAAAGAAAAGAGCCGCTCATGAGGGGTGGCATTGGAGGCTGTGCATAACAGGGAGCGGATGGAGTGGAGTGCCTCGGGAAGGACCTCCTGCCAGCGGGAGACCGGCAGTCCCTTTGACCTGAGGGCTAAGAGTCTGGCTTCCCACACTGTGCCATTCTCCTTCTCTACCTGTCCATTCCCCCGAGGATTATAGCTCGTGGTCCTACTGGTTGCAATTCCCCTAGCCAGTAGGTTTTGGTGCAGCTCGTCACTCATAAACGAGGACCCTCTGTCACTGTGGATATAGCATGGGTATCCGAACAGAGTGAAGAGCTTGTGCAGGGCTTTTATAACTGACATGGTAGTAGTGCCGGGGCAGGGGATGGCGAAGGGGAACCGCGAGTACTCATCGATAACGTTAAGAAAGTACACATTGCAGTCGGTGGAGGGAAGGGGGCCCTTAAAGTCAACACTCAGTCGCTCAAAGGGGCAGGTGACCTTGACAAGTTGTGCCTTTTTGGGTCGGTAGAAGTGCGGTTTGCACTCTGCGCAGACTTGGCAGTCCCTGGTCATCGTCCTGATCTCCTCAAGGCAGTAAGGCAGGTTCCGGGTTTTCACGAAGTGGCAAAGATCTACATGTGGGGCGTATAGCCGGGCGATCTGCGCGCTGGTGCATGTTCCCCGGGATAGGGCATCGGAGGGCTCGTTGAGCTTCCCAAGCCTGTACATGATGTCATAGCTGTAGGTGGAGAGTTCGATTCTCCACCTCAGAATTTTATCATTTTTGATTTTGCCCCGCTGTTGGTTATTAAACATGAATGCGACTGAGCACTGGTCAGTTAGCAGGGTGAACCTTTTGCCAGCAAGATAGTGCCTCCAGTGCCTAATAGCTTCCACTATGGCCTGGGCCTCTTTCTCCACCACGGAGTGCCGAGTTTCAGGGCCTTGAAGAGTACGGGAGAAGAACGCTACTGGTCTTCCCACCTGGTTGAGGGTAGCAGCCAGTGCAAAGTCGGAGGCGTCACTCTCTACTTGGAAGGAAATGGCCTCATCCACCGCATGCATTGCTGCTTTGGCAATGTCCCCTTTTATGCGGCTGAAGGCTGTGCGGGCCTCGGCTGAGAGGGGGAATATGGTGGACTTGACCAGGGAGCGGGCCTTGTCTGCGTAGTTAGAGACCCATTGGGCGTAATATGAAAAGAAGCCCAGGCACCTTTTGAGGGCTCTGAGGGTGTTGGGAAGAGGGAGTTCCAACAGGGGGCGCATACGGTCGGGGTCAGGGACAATCACTCCATTCTCCATGACACACCCAAGGATAGCAAGTCTCTTGTCCTTGTTATAGGTGAGATGGAAAGCTTTGGCCGCTTGGAGAAATTTTTGGAGGTTGTTGTCGTGATCCTGCCGTTCATGACCGCAGATGGTGATGTTATCCAGATATGGGAACATGGCCTTCAGTTGGTACTGGTCCACCATCCGATCCATTGCCCTCTGGAAGACAGATACACCATTCGTGACACTGAAGGGGACACGCAGGAATTGATAAAGCCTGCTGTCCGCCTCGAAGGCCGTGTAAGTGCGGTCCTCCCGGCAGATGGGGAGCTGATGGTAAGCGGATTTTAGGTCTATGGTCGAGTACACCTTGTGCTGTGCTATCTGATTGACCATATACGCGATACAGGGTAGAGGGTACGCGTCGAGCTGCGTGAACCTATTGATGGTCTGGCTATAGTCCACGCCCATCCTTTTCTTCTCCCCGTTCCGAACAATGACCACCTGCGCCCTCCAGGGACTTGTGCTTGCCTCAATGACCCCCTCCCTGAGCAGCTGCTGCACCTCCGACTTAATGAAAGCTCTGTCCCCCGCGCTGTACCTCCTGCTTTTAGTTGCCACAGGTTTACAGTCGGGGGTCAGGTTAGCGAACAGCGGTGGGGGAGGGATCTTGAGGGTGGAGAGGCCGCAAGTGGCGTCGCTAGTGCAGCAGTTGGCATGGTGTTGGGTGGGATGTGCGGGTCGGTGTGTGTGTGTGTGTGTGTGTGTGTGTGTGTGTGTGTGTGTGTGTGTGTGTGTGTGTGTGTGGTCAGTAGTGGGGTATGTGACGTATCCCTACAAAACTGGGGACTTATGACAGTAATTGGCGGGAGGGGCCCATCGTACTTCATTGTCACGCTTTGGAAGTCGAGCCCCAATAGCACAGGGGCACACAGTTGCGGCAAGACCAGTAACATAAAGTCTCAATATTCTGTGCCCTATGCCCTACACCGCTAGCGTCACCGTACAACCCCCCCCAGATGTCTGTTGTATGCGACCCGGAAGTCATGGTGACCCTCTGATTTACAGGCCGTATCATGAGTCCACAATGCTGCACAGTGGCCAGGTGGATAAAACTCTCCGTGCCGCCTGTGTCAAACAGGCAGCTTGTCCTGTGCCCCTCCACCAGGATGTCCATCATTGACCTTGCGAGCTGGTGGGGAGCGCTTTGGTCAAGGGCCACGGAAGCCAGGGTTGAGTCGCTGTCTTGGTCCAGCGCGATGGGGTGCCCCGTGAGCACTCATTGGTCGTAGGCGGTAGGAGGGGCCGCCGACCAAGATGGCCGCCCCCATGTCTCACATCTGGTGGCGGCGTGCAGGGAAGATGGCGACCCCCATGTCTCGCACGTGGTGGCGGTGTGCAGGGAAGATGGCGGCAGGCAAGATGGCGACCCCCATGTCTCGCACACTGCACTGCTCGATCCCGCTCGCGGTTTGGACTTACAGACCTTGGCAAAGTGGCCCTTCTTTCCGTAGCTGGAGCAGGTAGCTGTCAAGTTGGGCAGCGTTCCCAGGGATTCTTCTCCAGTCCGCAGAAGTAGCACTTCGTGGACTCGCTACTGGTGGCAGCCGAGGTCGATTCACCGGCGGGTTGTGGGGTCTGTGGCGCCCATGAGGCCGTCGGGAGATCGTGTGCCTGGAAAGCCTCAGAGTTATGCAGAACAGCCTCCAGCATGTTGGCCAGCTCAATCGCTGAACTTAAGGAAAGATCGGCTTTTTCCAGCAGCCGCTGGCGCACATGCATTGACCTGGTCCCCGTGACGAAGGCGTCTCTCACTAGGAGTTCTGCATGCTGCACCGCCATCAGCTCCTAGCAATTGCAGGCTCACACGAGTGTCTGTAGGGCTCGGACGAACTCTGCCCTTGATTCCCCGGGCCGTTGTTGCCGTGTCGTTAAGCGATGCTGAGCACAGACGCTGTTTATCGGCCGCAGGTATTGTCCTTTGAGGGCACTCATCGTGCTGCCGTAGCTCGGCTGGTCTCTGCTCAGCGAATACACCCGTGGACTGACCCTGGAGAATAGAACTCTGCGCTTCGCTACAGGGTCGGTCGCTTTAATCTCCTCTAGATACGCTTTGAAGCAGACCAGCCAGAGTTCAAAAGCGTTTCCAGCTTCAGGCATTTGCGGCTCGAGGTCTAACTCGTCGGGTCTCAGTGCATGTTCCATGCTTTAAAATGTACAGCGAATAAAATTGAAGCACCTTCAATAACTCCAAAAGACTGAAGTTGGGTAAAATACTGAAAGGCTTTTATTCGCTGTACAATACGACCTCCATGCTAAGTGTCTGCCCCTGGACTGAGGGAGAGGGGCAAGGCGAAATCAACCTTATTCAGGAATCTGTGGGAGGAGCCACAGGGGCAGTCAGCAGAGGGGTGTGTCCAGACAGTTAACCCAGTTACAACATACATATGGTTTACCACAGTGCCCAAAACAGATCTCAATATTCCAAGTGTGCCCTGACGAATGCCTTATAAAGCCCCACCATCACACCATTAAGACTGAGGCTTTCCTGAGACTACAACCTCTAGTTCCAGAATTCTAGGAAGAACATCCTCAATCTGACAAACCTCTCAAAAATGTCTCAGGTTTTCTTATGATACTGAAGGAAGCATTCAGCCCATCACACCTATGGTGTCTGTGAAAGCAATTCCATCAATATCATACCAGCATATCTCCCTGTAATCTATCAAGGATCAACTTTATTCACCATATACATTTACATGTCTTAGGAAGTTGCTGTGGTGTGTTGGAGTGACATGCAACAAAGAAAAGCATTCAACAATTATAAAGAATAAATAACTATGTAAAAATAAAGTTAGAAGTTAAAGAATGAATATTAGATGACATTAGATTATGAGAATACTCAATCCTCTTTTATTGTCATTTAGAAATGGATACGTGCATTAAGAAATGACACAATGTTTCTTCAGAGTGATATCACAGAAAACAGGACAGACCAAAGACTGACACTGACAGAACCACATAATTATAACATATAGTTACATCAGTGCAAAGCAATACCATAATTTGATGAAGAACAAACCATGGGCACGGTAAAAAATGTCTCAAAAGTCCCCGAGTCGATCGACTCCTGCGTCCCCGATAGCAGGCGGCAAAAGGGAGAAACTCCCTGCCATAAACCTCCAGGCACCATCAACGTGCCGATGCCTTGGAAGCAGCCGACCACAGCCGATACTGAGTTCATCCGTCCGAAAACTTTGAGCTTCCGACCAGCCTCTCCGATACAGCCTCCCGAGCGCCATCCTCTGCCAAGCGCCTTCGACCTAGCCCCGGCCGCTGAAACAAGCAAAGCCAAGGATTTTGGGGCCTTCTGCTCCGGAGATTCCGGTTAACACACAGTAGCAGCGGCAGCGAAGCGGGCATTTCAGAAGTTTTCCAGATGTTCCCCCGTGCTCTCACGTCTGTCTCCATCAAATCAGAATTGTGCACAGTCCCCTACTTGACAGATAACAGAAATTCATCATCGGAGAGGCCGCGCGCGCTGCCGTTGCGCCACCATCTTCTCCTCCTCCTTAGCCCTATGGGCTAAAATATGCATAAATACATGAATACTAACATGTATTTACAATGCAAACAGCAGTATAAAAAGTAGTTGAAAATGTTTACAGCACAGTGCAGTGACTGAGGTAACAGATAGAGGGGGGTGGGGAGTCTAGTTAGAAGGGTTAATCAGATTAACTGTCCAGAGAAGGAAACGTTTAAGATGGCAGGATATTTTTGTTTTGTTCCTTTAATAGCCCTATAGCAATTTCCAGAAGGAAGCTTTTGGAAAAGGCAGTTTACAGGGAGGGCAGTGTCTGCAGTAACACATACACACATACCCGTTAATGTGTCCTTGATTCTCCTACCACTCACCTATGATAATAATGGTTTAGAATTGCCATTCTAATAACTAGTAACCTTGGGCTGTGGGAGGGAGCAGAAGCAGCCGGGGGAGGAAAGCCTTGGAGTTCAGGGAAGATGGTGCAAACTCTACTCATATGGCATCAGTGCTCAGAATTGAACCTGGGTAACTGGAGCAGTGAGAAAGCTGCACCACTGTAAACCCCTTGTTCTTTCAAAGTCAGCAAATTTTTAGAAAACCTGAGGCATATGAAGCAAAGCTATATACGCTCGGTAGTCATTTTATTAGGTAACTCCTCTACCTGATAAAGTGGCCACAGGGGTAGAACCCGGTGTGGTCTTCTGCTGCTGTAGCCCAATCGCTTCAAGGTTCAATGCATTGCACATTCAGAGAAGCTCTTCTGCCCAGTACTGTCGTGATGCGTGATTATTTCAGCTACTGCTGCTTTCCTGTCAGCTTGAACCAGTTTGGCCATTCTCCTCTGTGCTGTATCATTAACAAGGCATTTTCACCCACAGAACTGCTGCTCACTGGATGTTTTCTGTTTCTGGAACCATTCTCTGTAAACGCTAGAGACTGTTGTGCACAAAAGCCCCGGATGATCAGCAGGGATACCAGGAGATATGCAATCCAGGCTGAGAACTAAATGTTGTCTGGAACCAATAATCATTTCACAGTCAAAGTCACTGAGATCACATTTCTGCCCCATTCTGATATTTGGTCTGAACAGCAACCAACCCTCCTGACCATGTCTGCATGCTTTTATTGCATTGAGTTGCTGCCATATGATTGGCTGATTAGCTATTTGCCTCTACAAGCAGGTATATAGCTGTACCGCATAAAGTGGCCACTGACATTAAATGAGGCACAGCATGTTATAAGGGGCAGCTTTCTTACCCACATCTGATGTTGGAAACAGCATGAATGAACAGGCTGCTTGATAGCGACACTCAAGTGATGCATGTTGTTCTGTTTTGTTACCCCAAAATATCAAACTAATCGAACAAAAAACAGGGAGCATGGGAGATGCACGTAAACTTCGTTTTTACACATGATGTGACGGCATAATGACGTATGCCATTCACATACTTTTGTAATCAGGCAAAGAATGCTTAACCAAGCAATATATTTACAATATTACTCAAATATTATAGGAATATTAAATACATTTCAGTCCTTTTAAATACACCTCACTCCTCCTTGCTTCGCTAAAAACTCTAAATCAATATAGAATGCATCTCAACTTATAGATAGTACACTATATAATATGACCACTATATAGATATTCGCAGCATAGTAAATTTTAAATTCAGAATCAGAATCAGGTTTATTATCATTGGCACGTGTCGTAAAATCTCGGACGCTTCTCTCCCCTTTCTCGATGTCTTGGTCTCCATCTTTGGAGACAGACTGTCCACTGACATCTTCTACAAGCCCACTGACTCTCATAACTACCTCGAATATACCTCTTCCCACCCCACGACATGCAAAAATGCCATTCCCTATTCCCAGTTCCTCCGTCTCCACCGCATCTGCTCTGAGGATGAGGCTTTCCATTCCAGGACATCTCAAATGTTCTCTTTCTTTAAGGATCGTGGTTTCCCTTCTACCATCATCAATGATGCCCTCACCCGCATCTCCTCCATTTCCTGCACTTCGGCCCTCACCCCATCCTCCCGCAACCACAACAGGAACAGAGTTCCCCTTGTCCTCACCTACCACCCCACCAGCCTCTGGATCCAGCACATTATCCTCCACAACTTCTGCCACCTTCAACAGCACCCCACCACTAAGCATACCTTTCCCTCTCCACCCCTCGCTGCTTTCCGCAGGGATCGGTCCCTCCGCGACTCCCTTATCCGCACGTCCATCCCCAGTGATCTCCTACCCGGCACTTATCCCTGTAAGCGTAAGTGCTACACCTGTCCCTATACCTCATCTCTGAACCATACAGGGCCCCAAACAGTCCTTCCAGGTGAGACAACACTTCACTTGTGAGTCTGTTGGGGTCATCTATTGCATCCGGTGCTCCCGGTGCGGCCACCTCTACATCGGTGAAACCCGACGCAGGTTGGGGGACCGCTTCGTCGAGCACCTCCACTCCATCTGTCACAACAGACAGGATCTCCCAGTAGCCACCAACTTCAACTCTGCTTCCCATTCCCATTCAGATATGTCCATACATGGCCTCCTCTACTGCCATGATGAGGCTAAACTTAGGTTGGAGGAGCAACACCTCATATACCGTCTAGGTAGTTTCCAACCCCTTGGTATGAACATAGAATTCTCCAACTTCCGGTAATTCCTTTCCCCTCCCTTCCTCTATCCCTATTTAACTCTACCCCCTCCCCCATGGTTCCACCTCCTTCTTCGACTACCCATTGTTTTCAGGGCTATGACATCAATGCTTCCCCTCCCCCACCCCTTTGTCTTTCAAATTACTGGTCTTTCAACTGAAGCTACAAGCATTCTTCAAATCCTTCACCATCCTTTCATTCTTCAGTCCTGACGAAGGGTTCCAGCCCGAAACGTCGACTCATCATTTCTAACTGATGCTGCCCGACCTGCTGAGTTCATCCAGCACACTGAAAGTGTTGCCACAATCTCCACTGTGTAGGAGAGTGGTCCAGTTTGTCCTTAATCTTTCCAAGTATCCACTTTTGATCACCTCTGTAGTCCCATGCCAAGACTGCTTGTCTAGGAGTGAAACATTGAGTCTCCTTGTTTGAGGAGCCCTCAATTTGTCTCGGGTGTTTGTCCTGCATGCTCCTTCTGAGATTGTGGTTGTGGCGATCAAAGAGTGAGCGTAAGAGACGAGCCAGGAACACCATAGCTGGTGAGTTAAGGAGGAAATTGGCAAGCTTCTGATTTAGTGTCAGTGTAGAGTGTTCTGCTGATATTGCTCGCAGTGTATTCTTTAAACTCTGAACCACCCTATCCATCAAATCTCTTGTAGCTGGGTGGAACAGTGCAGATGTAATATATCTTATTCCATTCATTTTCAGGAATGACTGAAACTGTTCCACAACAAACTGTGGTCCATTGTCACTGGCTAAGTGTTCTGGAACACCAGACCTTGAGAAGAGGCTTCTCAACACATCAACAGTGTGTGTGTGTGTTGCAAGGACGTGGCTGGAAATGGGAACGAACCCAAGTGCAGGACACAGGGGCTGAGACAGGTCATTGGGCGTTAGCACCACCATAGCGAGCGTGGAGTCGGTTTCCAGGAGAGTCTTTACCCGAAGTCTTAGGTTTGGAGAGAATCCAGGAGCAATGCTAGACTTAGAACTGATAGTCCTAAGAACCATGAAATGAGGTTACTCACACCAGAGTCGACCAACGAACTGGCAGCTCCTTGTTGTGATCATAGGGTCTTTCTCCTGCATTTTCTGATGGAAAGCAGGTGTGTGTAGTTAGTGGAACCTGAGAATGATTGGATATTTAACGAGGGGATTGAGGCCCAATTCCTGAGGTAAATAGCAAGATGGGGGATTGCCAGAAAGGACCATGACAGTGTGAGGCTATTGGGGAACCTCTGGTCACTTTGTAGCTGTATCCACTACTACCAGGAAACTTCTGTTCATGAATGGCCCAGCAGAATCCACATGAATCCAGGGCAATGAAGGCCATTCCTAGGGATGGAAAGCTGCCGTTCTTGGCATCTTCTGGACGTGATAGCATCCTAAACAGCACGTGGCAAGCTGCTTGACGTGCTGATCTATGCAAGGCCACCAGACAAAGCTTTGAGCCAATGCTTTTATTTTGACTACAACTAGATGACTGGCATTAGATCCTCCAACACCTTAGTTCTTAGCTTGGATGGTACAACAACCCTCAATCCCCACATAAGGCAAACTTCATCAAGGGCAAGTTCATCGTAGTACTGGTAAAAATGAGGAAACTGGATTTTTACTGCATATTCCAGCCATTTTGGGCTGCCATGTAGACCTGAGACAGTGTGGGGTCTTTTCTGGTTTCCCTTTGAATCATCTCTACCAAAGTAGGGAGATTCTTGATTTGCATTACAGAGAATACATCAAGAGGAATGGCCTCCTTTGTAAATTTTTTCAGGCCCATCTCTGCATTCGTGCTGCTACTGTTTTTGGAGCACCATTCTATGGATTCAAAAATGGATGAACACCCTCTCCCATACAGACTCTCTCCCATACAAGGACCAGTTGGAACATTTTACAACCCAAACCAAAATCAAGGCCTCTCTGTCAATCTGTACGTAACTTTTCTCTGCAGTGGTAAGTGAATGTAATGCAATGACTATGGGGCATTCCCTTCCATCACTAATAACATGTGACGCATTTGCACCTATACCATAGGCGAGGTGTCACAGGTAAGCTTCACCAGACAGTGTGGATCACAATGTATGATGACACCATTTTGTTTACCTTGCCGAAAGCCACCTTTGTCCATTGCCATTTGTTCCCAATCTGTAGTAATGAGTTCAAAGGGTGCAGCACAGTGGCCAGGTTTGGCAGGAACCTGTTATAATAATTGACAAATCCTAAAAAGGACCACAACTGTGACGCGTCCTTTCACATTGGGGCATCGACCATAGCATGAATTTTCTCAGCACGCTTGTGCAATCCTTGTGTGTCAATGGTGTGGCAACAGTAAGTAATGCTTAGTTTAAAGAAATCACACTTGTCGTGTCTTGCTCCAAGCCCATAATATTCTAATCTTTCTAACACTGTCTTGACATTTTGGAGATGGTCCCTGTCATACTCACCACTAACAATGATGTCATCCAGGTAACACTGAGTGCCTGAGTAGCCTTGCAGTACCTAGTCCATAGTTTTCTGCCAGGATGTAGGTGCAGATGCTACTCCCAAAGTAAGCATATTATAGTAATAAAGCCTGTAGTGAGTGCTTATGATGAGAAATGCTTTAGACTCTTCTTCTGTCTCCAGCTGTAGGTAGGCTTTAGCTAAGTCCACTTTGCTGAAGTGCTTTCCTCCAGAAAGGTTTGCAAAGAAATCCTCTTTCTTGGGCAGAGGGTACTGATCTACCTTCAGTACCAGGTAGATGGAGATCTTAAAATCACCACAGATTCATCAGACTTGCATCTCGTTTTTTTATTTGCACTCCCTTACTTTCCATTTTTCTGTTTTCTATTTATGATTTATAATTTAAATTTTTAATATTTACTATCGATTTGTAATCCAGGGAGTAGGAAGCACAGAATCAAATATTGCTATGATGATTGTACGTTCTAGTATCAATTGTTTGGCGACAATAAAGTATAAAGATTCGGACTGACCCTTTTTTTTGGCTACTGGGAACACTGGCATTGCCCATGGTCTCCAATCAACCTTGGATATATCGCTGTCCCTTCCCAGAGAAACATGTGTTGTGCTTTTATTTTAAACTTGAATGCCTTGGTGTTCTTTTTTTTTAACCCAGATGTCTCGCTACACTTCAACATGCAGATAGTTGCCGTGGGTTTGTTTAAAACTTTGCCATTGCTACTGTTAGGTTTTGTTACTCCAATACATAAAACTAATTGAAAGAAAAACAAGGGAGCCCAAGAGATGTGTGTAAGCTTTGGTTTTCTTTGAGTGAGGAGCACTTACGATGTGGCAGCGTAATGACGTATGGCATAAACATACTTTTACATATTACCCATAATGAATTATTTTAACAACAAAGAATACTTAATCAAACAATATTTTACAATCTTACTCAAATATTAAATACACAACACATATGATTGAAGGTGTAATTCCCGAGTCATCCACGCAGGTTTTTGGCTACTGTTGTTTCGTATCCTTCTGCACCAATGGTTGTTAAAACTGAATATGTAACCTATACCTTGCTGAAGTGTCTTATAGTTGAAAGTAGAACCTAGGCCAGGAAGGTAAGCTGATCCTAGAATAATATGCTGCCTCCCATGCAACACCTTTTAAAACAAGTATATTAATTTTAGGTTAGCACTACGACATTTTGCAAGGGTGGATACTCTTTATTTTTGTATTTAGTTCCTCAGTTTCTCTTCATTGGGGTTAGAATGCCTCAAATCATTGGTTAATGATTGTAGGTTATATGTAAAAGTATGTGAATGGGATACGTTAATACGCCACCACTTTAGTGAATCTAAATGGCACGACCAATGGAGCTGGTTGCCTCAATCCTAACTTCAGGTCCTGTCAGTGCAGAGGTTACATTTTTCCCTGGGTCTGCCCGGATTTCCTCTGGCTTCTCCAGTTTTCCCCCACACCCCAAAGATGTACAGGTTGATAGTTTAATTAGCCACTGTAGCTAACATCAGGTGTATGGGTGGCAATAGAATCTGGGCATATTTAATGAGAATATGGGGAGAATAAAATGAGATCTGTGTAGGGCGTGGAAAGTAGTTCCTGGAGTCTGTGTTGTGGATCAAAAGGCCTGATTCTAAGCTATATGACTTTTTCCAGTGAGTTCAACTCCCACTGCTGTCTGGAAGGAACTTGTACATTCTCTCTGCGACCACATAGATTCCTTCTGGATACGCTGGTTTCCTCCCACATTACAAAGACCTACAGGTTAATAGGTTAATTGGTCATGAGGGTGTAATTGGGTGTATCGGGCATGTTGGACCAGAAAGACCTGTTACTACGCTGTACCTCAAACTAAACTAAATATTTAAATAATGACCAATCTATTACTAGACGCTTCAGACCAAAGGGCTTACGATGAGCAACATAGTTGATATATAAATCATGTAAGGCTTAAGGATAAATGTTTTCCTTTTTGCCATGGGAATTATACTAGGCTGAACTGGTTTGAAATGTATATACAAGAGACTTGAGTTGCTGGAATCGAGTCCTGATGCAGGGTTTCAACCCAAAATTTCAGCTATTCCTTTCCTCCCATAGGTGCTGCTCAAGCAGCTGTTCCTCCAGTCAATCGTTTGTTTGCTGGTTTGATATGTGGCAAATTAATAGAACCGGGGCAAACTGCTTGTGAACTATGAGAGAGAAAGCATCATTTACATCAGCGGGTGTCCAGGAACAGAGTGTTTCCATGTGTGTGATGAGGTGGGAAACTCTGAACAATCAAAAGATGTGGCAAGTCAGTCTATCTGAGGTTGCAGGGAATTGGCATCAGCAAGCAACTTAAAATGACATAAGTACTAAGAGAAAGGTAAAATAGGCAAGGAGATAATTGAGTGATGCCTATGGTAAAAATTCATCTCTCAATCTGTATTACTAATACACATGAACCATATTGTAATTTGTGGAATCTTGAGTGTGTGTTTCTTTTTCCGTGCCTGTGGCTCATCCTTAGCATTTGCCGTTTCCTTAGCATTTGTCTGTTTTTTTATGAGGCTGAGTTGCAAGCTGAAAAGCATGTAAGGACCCAGCCAGATGTGAACCCGGGACCATTCGCTTTGAAGTCCGGTGCTGATGCCACTATACCACCAACTGGCAAGTTTGTGGAATCCTGTTGCGGACAAATTGGTTGCCACACTTCCAACTGTGAAGTAGCAAATACACTTTTGAAGTTCTTCATTGGCCTTAAAGAGTTTGGGGTGTTCTAAGATCACGAAAGGGTCCTCAGAAGTATAATTTTTTTCATTTAAGAGACCAAGTAAACAGTAAATGTTGTAAATACTTGCAGTTCAGGTTGATGATCTTACTTCAGAAGTAAGGTCACAGACCTGAAACTTCAACCTTAATCCTTTGCATGAACCAGTGAGTTATTTTCTACACTTTCAACTTTTGTTTTTTAGATTTCTATCATGTGCAGCAATTTGCTTTTGCATATTTATCGTTAATAATGTCTTCCTGGTGTAATTATTCTCAATAAATGGATAGAACCAATTGGAACAGATATTTCATGCTGAGGTAATTATCTGAGCTGACTGGACTGTCAGGTAATGTTACCATAAGACACAGGAGCAGAATTAGGCCATTCAACCCATTGAGTCTTTCTGCTATTCCATCATGACTGATTTATTATCCCTCTCAACCCCATTCTCCTGCCTTCTGCCCATACTAATCCTTACTAATCAGGAAACTCTGCTTTAATTATACCCAATGACTTGGCCTCCACAGCTGTCTGTGGCAGTGAATTCCACAGATTCACAACCTCTAGCTGAAGAAATTCCTCCTCATCTCTGTTCTAAAGGGACATCCCTGAATTCTGAGGCTGTACCTTCTAGTCCTAGACTCCCCCAATGTAAGAAGTATTCTGAAAACTCTATCCACTTTATCTATCTCTTTCAATACTCAATATCACCCCTTTTAATGATGTATTAAGAGTGCTCTGATAATGAAACACTGTTCAAGAAAGGCTGAACACTATGCATATTAAATTGAAGTGTGTCTCTCTCATCATATTCCTGTGAGGATTTCATTAAGAATGCCAGACTTTAAGAATTAGTCTTGAATTTCCAGGAATGGAAGATAAATCTCTGAGGCAAAGCTAGAGAACTAACACTCAAGAGGAAAGAAAATACAGCAGCATTTAAGAATAAACTTATTTATGTATTAGCATTTGTTAGTTATGAAAATGTTGCCGAAAGGGAAGAAGAGGCTAACAAGCAGCCAAGGATCTTTGAAAAGGTTAATGAAAGGGGATACATTTTCTGATTGACTCTGGGGGAGTGATTAGGAAAAACTGAAGGGATGAGCTTATATGATGGAATTTTCAAGAAATCACCAAATTAAAATTCCTAGAGGGTGGAGGCTGCTGCAGCATCGAGTCTGGCCATCTGACTGGATGCCTGACTGTGATCCTGCAGTAGTTTGTGGCTGGAATGTGGATACATTCATCGTTATAGACTCCCACCACCCAGAACATGCCCTCTTCTCATTGCTACCATCTGGAAGGAGGTACAGGAGCCTGAAGGCATACACCTGATGATTCAGGAACAGGTTCTACTCCTCTGCCATCAGATTTCTAAATGGACCTTTTGCACTATTTATTTAATTTAACTTTTTAATATCTATACTTCCTATAATTTACAATTTTCATTTATTATGTATTGCAATATACTGCTGCCGCAAAACAACAAGTTTCATGAGATATGCCAGCGATATGAAACCTGATACTGATTCTGAACTCCAGATAGATTGAATTTGACAGGGGTTAATTTTGATTGGTGTACAAGGGAGACCATGTGACAATGAGGGCATGCAATACCTGGTTCTCTCAGGAGATTCACAGGGAAGCTATAGGTATCATCTTTTGGCCATGTGCTGATTTTGAGGTGACCAGCAACCAATTGAAAATCACCACCAAGGATTTACCTGTCAATCATCTGGGAGGAAGGTTAGATTTACAATGAAACAATAGGACCCCACCTAACACTCCCCAGCCCAGGCAGACTCCCATTATCAACCATCTCAGCCTCAATTCCCAGAGTGAGCTGAAGACCCCATTCCTCCCTGAGATCTTGATCCGGCAGAGATGAGTTGGCATTGCTAGTGGAGGGACTATTTTCAGCAGAGCATGGGTTGCTGTAAAGGGAGGCTGTCTGTTAATACACGAGTAGAGGGATTAATCTTCCAGCAGCATGACAAAGGCCCGAGAAGGAACTTGATTTGCTGGCAGAGGTCAGAAGGTTGATGCTTTGGTGAGCAGAGGGATTCTGTGTTCCCACCACCTACTGATTGGAAACAATCCAGCATTGTTCCTGTAATTGCCAGTCTATGGGTCAGACAATCCAATCCTTTGTGGCCATGTTATTTGATGAGTAATTCAGTGGCCTGGGTTAATGTTAAAATCTGGGGAGCCATGCTGAGCCTGTACAAAACCCTGGTCAGGCCACAGCTAGTGTAGGGCACTCTGTTCTTTTCATTTGATTTTAAGAAACATATGGAACATTAGAGAGAGTCAGAATTTAGAGACTGGCTGCGAGGTTGTAGGAGTAAAACTACAGAGATGGATGGGACAGTTCAAGTAATTGTCACTCAACCATACAGGTGAATACATTTAAATGAAGTGTTCCTGTAGGGCCAAGGTGCAAAACACAGTACATACAGAGTGGATATAGAGAGGACATTTACATTAGTAAGAGAGGGTAGGATGTAAGGGCAGAGCCTCAAAATAACTGAGATTGGGGGAGATTTCTTCAGCCAGAGGGTTGGGAATTCATTGCTCCAGAGGCCTGTGGAGACCAAGGCATTTAGTGTATTTAAGGCAGAGATTGATAGGTTCATGATTAGTAAGGGGTTTAAATGCTATCAGGAGAAGTTGGGAGAATGGACTGAAAGAAAAACAAAATCAGCCATGATTGAACAGCAGGTCAGACTGAAGGCCAAATTCTGCCTCTATATCTTTAACGGTTAAAATTCCTCCCTCAGCCTTACAGCTAAGTTTCAGTAACAATTACTTTTCATGAAAGGAAATGGTAATTTACTGAGTGTTTACTGCCCATGAGCTAACATTTACAACGGATGTTACTGCAGACTTGCATAGTCACAGTTAAGAAGCCTTTAGTCCAACGGCAAAATTGGATTTAAACCCAGAGGGAGATTATTCCTTCACTGAACTGTGCAGTACAGGCCAGTGATCATTATTCCCATTACTCCCCAGGACACTCCGATTCTAAAGCTTTTCATGTTCACAGCTGGGATTGGCGAGAACACACTGCACACTTTTACTGGGGCTTAGAGAGCAGCAAACATCTGAACAAGAAATGAAAGGAGTTCAATCCGGCTTAACTGCTCAGTACTGAAACTAAATTAAAACCATCTTGTCATTACAATTACAATCCTTAATAGAGATGGACAGTTACAGGATTTTACAGCATATCTTGCCAGAGCCATAGTGAAGAAACATCAGCAATTAATTCTCTCACTTTGATTCAATGAGGAGACTGAGGACCCACTTTCTAAAGTATCAAACACAGTTCCAAATTTATTGAGATGAACTTGCCCTTGGTTTCCCATGGTCGCCATTTGAGATTATTTGGGTGATGTTGTTATATATTTGATACGTTACCATGGTAACCTAGAGTCAAAAATCCAGTCCAAATTCAACGACCAGAAATGAACAGATAGTCTGATGATCGATGATCTGAAATGAACAGATAGAATTTGAAATGTGTCCTGGAGTAGTTCAGTGGGATATTGGACCTGACAGATAGGATATTGGACTGGGGAGGCAGGACATTTGGAGGAGGGAGGTAGGATTTGGACAGGTTAAGTGAGATATTATATTGGGTGATTGAGATATTGGACTAGTCGGGTGAGATGTTGGAATGTGTGAGGGGGCACTAGACTGGGTGAAGGGGGTATTGGAGTGGATTAAGGTGCATTGGACAGTGTAAGAGAGATGTTGGACTGACTAAATTGGCATGGAGTTGGATTTGTTCATTGGACTGAATGTGTGATTTTTCCAGCCCCTGATGCTTCCTTTTCACGGGATATTTGGTCAAAGCCATGAAGGCTGAAATTAGCATCACAGTAGCTCTCGTGGAAATCGCCAATGAACAAAATCCACATTGTTTCCAGCAGGCCATAAACTCAAGGGGTTCTGCAGATGCTGGAAATCTTAGGCATAGACAAAAAATGCCACAGGAATTCAACAAGTCAGGCAGCATCTATGGAGAGGAATAGCAGTTTGAGGAGAGAAGAGGGGCTGATTATGGATGGTTTACTACTGCAAGTACTTTGATGTATTTGCTTTTGACCAAGAGCATCTCTTATATTTGTAAAAGTGTCATCAGAAAAATTATGCTAGATATGCAAACAGAAATGTACACAGAGCCTTAAGATGCCTGCTGGACGCAGTCCAAGTATCAGGAGTTTTATTTTACACCTACTATACCTTCCAGCTATTTGGAGAAACATGAGATTATTCCGCAAGAAAATTAATAAAATTTCTACTTGACTTCGATTGTTGGATTCAGTTCTCAAAGGGGTTCTTCTCAGTTCCATTTCGTTGTGAGAAGCAGCATGCAGCTTTGGTCAGTACAGCTCTGTCTCCAACCCACTGACATGTATCAGTTGACATGAAGGTTCTTTGAGCTGAGGCTCGCATCTCGTCAACCCTTGTCCTAATAAAGAAGCTGTTCGGCCATGTGGAGATGCTCGATATTAGTTGAGGGATTCATGTAGCGCCTCAAGATTTTTCAAACAAAAAAGAAACAGGAGCAAGAAGAGGCTAGTTTGCTCTTTGAGCCTGCTCTTCAATTCAAGATTGGATTAATCTTTTACTTCTGTGTCATTTTCAAAGTACAAAGTAGGTTTATTATCAAAGCATGTTTACAGTACTATGCAAAAGTCTTAGGCACTTATATATAGCTAGGGTGCTTAAGATTTTTGCACAGTAGTGTGGTAAATTTATGCATTGCACTGTACTGGGGCCCCAAAAAATAATTACATTTCAAGGCGCATGTGAGTGATGATAAACCTGATTCTGATATGGGTCTCTCCTGCAGAATGAGAGTGGAAAGTGAGCAGGGAGAGAGGAATAATGTTTGGGAAAAGGGGAAGGGAGAGGTGAGGGAGTGGGAAGCACCAGAGAGACATTCTGTAATGATCAATAAACCAATTGTTTGGAATCAAATAATCTTGCCTGGTGTCTCATGGCTGGGTATGTCTGCATCTGCGCCATCCCCTGTCCCCAGTGCTCCTCTGTCATCTGTCCCCCAACACCCGCTCCACAGCACTCCACCCTCAGCATTCCCAACATCCTTTGCTCCCATTTGACTTACAAACTTGCTCCCCACCCCATATTGACAAACACGGTGCTGTTCAAAAGTCTTAGGCATCCTAACTATAGATGTGTGCCTGAGTCTTTTGCACAGAACACCATATACTGCACTGAGATTCATTTTCTTTTGCGAGTTCATAGTAGAACAAAGAAACACAATAGAATCAATGAAAAACTATACACTTGGGTAATGCATTTTCTTGCACTATTCTCATATCCTTTGGTTCCTTTAATATCTAGAAATCTATCAATGTCTGATTTGGTGACTAAGCCTTTCAAAGATTAGCTTTATTTGTCACATGTACATCCAAACATCAAAACACACAATGAGGTGCATCACTTGCGCCAACAACAAACACAGTCCGAGAATGTGCTGGTGGCAGTCCACAAGAGTCGATATGCAAAATGCGACCAACACTGACATCATGCCAACAGTTCACAAAACTACTCCTTTTACTTCTTTCAAAGATGATTCTACTACTTAGCTGTGCGCGATTGGAACCAGTGTAGCATGTGGTGATTTACATTTTGATGGTGTGTTTTGGGGCCGATTGAGCGACCTGACACTTTGCTGTCTTTGATGGAGTTCCATGAGTTTTGCTGTGGAGTGTGCAGCCTGGAGACTCCACTGATTCTCTCCGATTGAGTCGAGCAAGGCTGAAGCCGATGAGGAAGAGATGGAGGATGTACAGGTGTTTGGTGCTGTCTGCCTGCATTTAATCAGTCTTCCTCTCCATCTCACTAGCTGCTGTCAGAGGAAAGTGCAGGAGTCTTGGGATCCACATTACCAGAATTGATCAGCAAGGCTGCGGACTCATCTCGGTTGACTTTGAGGTTCATGTTGCATGTGTTTCTGGATTCTGGTTACTGTGTTTTGCTGTTTTTGAGCGGTTTGATCACGGCGATTGATGCAGACTGGTGAGCTTCGGTGAAGAATGGCACCGCTACCTGTATAGGCTAGAACTGAACTAAACTGAATGCTACTGGAATCCTGGTTTGATATTTGACATTCTATGTGTTGTTCACTCAAGTTTTCACATTTGTTCTTTTTTTTATGCGCTGAGTGTTTGATGTTTTCCTGTACAAGTTTCATGATGTTTCTTTTGTTTCCTGGCTGGCAGCGGGAAGACAAATCTCAGAGATGTATGCTGTATACATGCTTTGAAAATAAATATACTTTGATCCTTAACTTTGACCTTGAACTTTGATGTCCACAATTTGGCATACATAACAATCCTCGAATGATTCACCACCTCCTGGTGCAGAAATATCTCCTGATCTCAGTCCTGAATGGTCACTGTGTTATTCTGAAAGTGTGATCCTGTTTCTAAGATTCCAGCCAGGTGAATCACCCTCTCTGCATTTAGCCTGGAGATGCCTAAGTAAATTCTGTACGTTTTGTTGAGTTCTCCTCTCATTCTTTCTAACTTTAATGATGGCAGTCCTGGTCCACTCTACCTCTCTTCGTCACCACATCCCTCTAGATCTTTGAAACTGGTATAGTGAACCTTCAATACACTTCTCAATTACATGTCTATCTAATCTATGTATGAGGCGGAAACTGTACATAATACCGCAGGTATGGTCTCACAGAGGGAGCATATCTTTGCAGGACAAAATATAGTCAGTGACCATTTTATCAGGTACCTGAGTGTATGTTCATGGTCTTCTGCTGCTGTAGCCCATCCACTTCAAGGTTCAATGTGTTGTGCATGCAGGTATGCTCTTCTGCACACCACTGTTTGAATTACTGTCACCTTCCTGTCAGCTTGAACCAGTCTAGCCATTCTGCTCTGACCCTTCTCATAAACCAGTCTAGCCATTCTGCTCTGACCCTTCAAACACAGAACTGCCACCCACTGGAATTTTTTTTTTTGTTTTTTCCACCATTCTCAGTAAACTCTAGGGGCTGTTATGTGTGAAAATCCCATGAGACCAGCAGTTTCTGAGATATTCAAATGACCCTGTCTGACACCAACAATCATTCCAAAGACAAAACCACTTAGATCACATTTCTTCCCCATTCTGATGTTTGGTCTGAACAACAACTGAACCTTTTGACCATGTCAACATTCTTTTATTCATTGTTCCTGCCACATGATTGGCTGTTTAGATACTTGCATTAACAAGCAGGTGTATAAGTGTACCTAATAAAGAGGTCATGAAGTATATTTACTCCTGGACTCAAACACCGTCATAATCTTGCCAAAATACAATTTGCCTTCTAATATTTGCAGCATCTGGTTTTCAATATGTTCTGTGCCAGGACATCTAGTACTCATGGAACATTAACAAGATGTAACCTCTCCGGATTTCTGTTTAATGCACCAAATTAAATATAGTTTTTCACATTATATTACACTTATAATGTTCTTCTTCATTCAGTCAGATCGGCTGTAACCCCTGAATCATCTTTACAACCTCCTCCCTTCTAAAACAGTATATCATCAGCAAACTTTGAAATATGACATTTGGCCCCTACAATTCACTCCTTGATGTAGAACATGAATAGCTGGGAGTCAGTCATTGATCCCTGGGTAATCGTTCAACCTGACAAAGATTTGTGTTCTTTGTGTTCTTCCTATAACTTCTTCTCACCACGTGTAAATATATATTACCACTAACTATTCATTCTAGCCTTGTTTACCAATTTCCTTTAACAATCTCATCAAAAGCTTTCTGAAAATCCAAATATGATGCATCAATCTCCCTGCTACATTCATCACATCCTCAAAGAATTATATTAGTCAAATATGATTTTCCTTTTGCAATCGACTCCATGCAATATTATGATTCTTACCAATTTACAGTATTACAGTCCAGCACAGGTAAAGCCCTCTCCACCATTGAGCACATCTACATGAAGCATTGTCACAGGAAAGCAGCATCCCTCATCAGGGAGCCCCACCACCCAGGTCACACTCTCTTGTCACAGCTGCCATCAGGAAGAAGGCACAGGAGCCTCAGGACTCACACCACCAGCTTCAGGAAAAGTTATCACCCATCAGGCTCTGAACCAAAGGGGATAACTTCATTCAGCTTCACTTGCCCCATCACTGAAAACTTCCCACAACCTATGGACTAACTTTCAAGGACTCTTCATTTCATGTTCTCGATATTTATTCCTTATTTATTTATTTTTTTATTATTATCTTTCTTTTTGCATTTGCACAATTTGTTGTCTTTTGCACACTGGTTGAATGCCCAGTTGATGCTGTCTTTCATTAATTCTATTATGGTTATTATTCTATTATGGATTTATAGACTATGAGCACAGGAAAATGAACCTTGGGGTGTATATGGTAACATATAAGTATTTTAATAGTAAATTTACTTTGAACTTAGAACTATTGGAATTGACATTGGCGTTAATATTGTCACATGGGCCAAGGTACAGTTCTTTTTATGCACACTGTTCATATAGATCAAATCATTTCATAACGCATTGAGGTAGTACAAGGTAAATCAACAGGGTGCAGAACAAACTGTAACATCTAGAGAAAAAGTGTATTGCAGATAGACAATATGTGTAAGATCATAATGAAATAGATTGTAAAGTTAAGAGCCCATCTCATCTTACTAGGGAACCATTCAATAACCTGATGACAGTGGCATACATGCTTTGTATCCGCTGCCTGATAGGAGATAAGCACAAGAGAGATCTTGTGCTCCTTTTCCACTCATGAAGGCCTGGATACTGAGCTCCCTGCTGAATCACAGGTACTCCATTTCCAAGAGTGTTGGATTATCAGAGTTTACTTGTACTGTTATTAGATCCTTCATTAGGTATTTCACTATCATTTTATATGACATGCTGAAACATGTGTTGGAATTTACATTTATACTAGCTTTTATTTCCATCTGAGGTTGATTACCAGCAGTCATAATGCTTTCCTCATTTTTGTTATTTCTAAAAATCTAAGCTAAAATCAGAATATCAGAATCAAGTTTAATATCACCGGCATATGTTGTGAAATTTGCTAACTTTATGGCAGCAGTACAATGAAATACATGATAAATAAATATAGAGAAAACTACTGATTTACAGTAAGTATATTTATGTCTATTGAACAGTTAAGTTAAAATAAGCAGTGCAAACAAAACAAAAAAGAAACAGAAATTTTTAAAAAAAAGTAGTGAGGTAGTGTTCATGGGTTCAATGTCCATTCAGAAATCAGATGACAGAGGGGAATAAACTGTTCCTGAATTGTTGAGTGTGTGCCTTCTGGCTTCTGTGCCTCCTTTCTGATGTTTAATAATGAGAAGAGGGCATGTCCTGGGTGGTGGGGGCCCTTAATGATGAATGCTGCCTTTCTGAGGCACCATTCCTTGGATACTATGAAGGCTGGTACCCAAGATGGAGCTGACTATTTTATAACTTTCTGTAGCTTCTTTCGATTATGCGCAGTAGTAACCCCTCCTCCATACCAGACAGTGATAAAGCCTGTCAGAATGCTCTCAGGTACATCTGTAAAAGTTTTCAAGTGCTTTAGGTGACAAACTAAATCTCCTCAAAGTCCTAATGAAATATAGTCACTGTCTTACTTACTCACTAACTGCATCAATATGCTGGGACTAGGTTAGATCATCAGAGATCTTGACACCCAGGAATTTGAAACCTCACTCTCTCCACTTCTGATCCCTTTATTAAGGTTGGTTCATATTCCCTTGACTTACTCTTCCTGAAGTCCACAATCAGCTTTTTGGTATTATTGACGTTGAGTGCAAGATTGTTGCAGTGACACCACTCATCTAGCTGGAATATCTTACTCCTGTACGCCCTCTCATCTCTATCTGAGACTCTACCAGCTATTGATCTCTATGCCTGAATTCAGCAGAGTTTTGTGTTGAAGATCTTTCATCAGAATTGGAAGGAGACAAAACAAACTGCTTACACTGCAGAGAGGGGGATGAAACTGAAAGGGGAAGAAGTTGTAATCTAGGTTGTCTGGTCACTGAGTGAACGGGATCTTTAGAGGATACGATCAAAGACAAAAGGATGTAGAGGTTGCAAAATGTAGAGCAGGAAGATGTGTTCGGCAGGTAAGGCTGGGAATGTCCTCCATTGCCAGAAGAAGAAAAGAAAAATATAAGAAGTGTACATTGAACATAGAAAATAAAAAACTACAGCACAGTACAGGTGCCTTGACCACGATGTTGTGCTGATCTTATCACCTACTCTAAGCTCAATCCCTCCTACATAGACTTTCATTTCTCTATCATTTATGTGCCCATCTGAGGGTTTCTTAAATGCTCCCAATGCATCTGCCTCTATCACCACCTCTGCTGAGGGCACTCACCATTCTCTGTAAAAAAATTACCTCTGACGTCCCTTCTGTGCTTTTTTTCAACACCTTAAAGTTATGAACCAACATATTTTCACCTTGGGAAGATGTTCCTGGCTGCCCCTTATCATCTTGTCCACCTCTATCAAGTCATCTCTCATCCTCTAACACTTCAAAGCGAAAACTATCTTTGTAAACTCTTTTAACCTATCTTCATACGACCTGCCGTCTAATCCAAACAGCATCCTGGTAAATCTTCTCTAAAGCTTCCACTTCCTTCTTATAATGAGGTAACTAGAACTGAACACAATTTTCAAAGCGTACTTCCTTCGGAGCACAAAACAGATGCAGTCATTTGGAGTACAACACTGAAGCAAAGCTACCCTGTTAGAGATACTGCATTTTGGGTGAAACATTATACGAAAGTGTATCTCACAACTCAGATGGATGCAAAAGATCCCGTGGCTCTGCTTCCACGAAGATTGAAGGTGTCTCAGCTGATTCGCTGTCCAAAACCAACTCCTAAAGGGAGACCAGCTGGTCAAATATCACAATGCTTTTCATAGGGTCAGATTGTCCGCAAATTAGCTGCCACATTCATTACAGCATCTCAGAAAAAAACCCTCACTGGCCTTAAATACTTTGAGACATACTGATAACGTGAAGGTTGTATAATTGTAAGTTCTTCCTTTTGTTGTTTTGTCTGAGCTTTTCTGTATCTCAATCAATGACCAATTAAGACATGAGGAGCAAGATGGTGGATAAGATGTTATCAGGTGGGATTTCTGGCAATTCAATAATAAGCTCCCCAATATGTTTAATTATCTCGTACAGGCTACAACATGTTACAAGAATAAGATATATATTTCATTGCCAGCACAGCCAGCTTGCATCTCATCAAAGACAGCTACATGGAGATTACTGTCAGTGCTAATTAGTTGTTAACATTTAAGATTTGCATAGTGTTCCTTTGCCCACTCTTTAAACAGACACATTATTTCTGCACTAAATAAGATTTGATGCCTTCATCTAAGAAGCAGATGGAAGAACAGCAATCATATATAAAGAATTATGAGTGGCGTAGATAGAGAGGACAGTTAGGGTCTCTTTCCCAGGCTGTAAATATCAAATACCAGAGCACAGAGCTTGAAGGTAAGAGGGGGAAAGGTTAAAGGAGGGTAAAGCAAGTTTTTTTTTAGGTAGGTGTCTGAAATATGCTGCTACAGGAAGTGATGGAAGCAGATTTGATCATTTTTAAGTGACATTTGGACAGGCACATGAACAAACAGGGAATGGAAGGATCTCGGCCATGTGCAGACTGATCTGCCATTTATATTGGCACCGATATCGTGGGCTGAAAGGCCTGCTCCGGATATGTACTGTTCTGTGTTCTACATTCTACATATTATCAAGCAGAAACATAATTACCTCCGGCTGGCAATTCTGCAGCAAACTGCAGTAATATCCCCTCCACAAGTCAGCTCGCCTCTTGACTCCTGCTCCTGGGCATTGACGTGTGTTAAGTCGGAGATGCCCATGAGGCCCAATGGCTTCACTGCCAGTGGACTCTTCACTGAATCCAGAGTGGAGCACAGAGTTAAGAGACAACATACAGTTTGCACCCTTCCCGCAAGCTTGAAATCAATCAGACATGGCATAAGTAGATTGACGCCAATGGGTCTCTGATCTTCATTAAAATGCTGAATGTGCGTAGGTGGTTCATTAATTTTCCTTTGTTCTATTTTTTTCCTTAATATTAAATTAATTTCTAGTAGTTTGAGACATTTTAAAGTACTTTTATCATCAGAGGCACTCAAAAATAGTTCAAAGGCATTTGTTATGATCTGTCACACTTCCAGCCAACTCCATTTTGCAGGCAATCGCAGCAGCCGTAGCTCGAGGTCAGCTGGGACAGGAGAACTGCAAATGGTGCAGCTATGGGAGAAACATATTGCCCATGGGGGCAAAAAAATCTGTACGGACAGTGTTACATACAGATACATAGGATTTTCAGTATAAAAACAGGCCATTGAACACATTTGAAACTAAATGGCTAAGACTAGACTATCCTTCCATTTTCTTTAGCCTCTAGCCTCTGTCCAGCTTCCCCTTAAATATGCCTACCAATCACCTCAATCATTCATTGCACTATTAAATTCCACGGTGTGAACACTCTTTGGGGAAAGAGGTTTTAATGTGCAGCTGCCTTGCATTGATGGAGTGCATTTCTGGTCCCTCAAGCTGAAAGTGTTATCTTTAAATTCACTATATCGTATTCCTTGATAATCTTGAAGATCTCATTCACATCACCTCAAGGATCCCAGCTGTTTAGCCTTTTCTGAATGCTGTAATCTCATTGTTCTGGTGTTGTTCCTGTTCATCTTCATCTTTGCCACTTCCATAACTAAAAACTATTGTAAGATTCTGAAACGAGCATTGAGCAAGGCTAAATAAGATTAGATTATGAGGACACTCAGTCCTCATTTATTGTCATTTAGAAATGCATGCATTAAAAAATGATACAACGTTCCTCCTGAATGATAGCACAAGAAAACACAGGACAAACCAAGACTAAAACCGACAAAACCACATAATTATAAAATATAGTTACAACAGTGCAAAGCAATACCATAATTTGATAAAGAGCAGACCATGGGCACAGTAAAGGAAGTCTCAGAGTCTCGATAGACTCATCATCTCACGCAGGCAGCAGAAGGGAAAAACTCTCCCTGCCATGAACCTCCAAGCCCCACCAACTTGCCGATGTAGCACCATTGGAAGCACCCGACCGCAGCAGACTCTGAGTCCGTCCGAAAACTTCGAGCCTCCGACCATCCCCTCCGACACAGCCTCTCTGAGTACCATCCTCTGCTGAGTGCTTCAACCCCCGCCCCAGCCACCCAGCAACAAGCAAAGCCGAGGACTTGGGGCCCTCTCCTCCGGAGATTCTGGACCACACAGCAGCAGCAGTGAAGCAGGTATTTCAGAAGTTTCACCAGATGTTCCTCCGTGCTCTCACGTCCGTCTCCATCAAATCAGGATTGTGCACGGCACCCTACTTGACAAATAACAGACATCACCACTGGAGTGGCCACTGTGAGCTGCGTCGCACCGCCATCTTCTCCTCCCACTTTTGAATCAATGATCATGATGCAGAGATAGGCGGAGGGGCAGGTAGTGTTGAGGAAGCAAGAAGTCTGCAGAAGAATTTGGACAGATAAGGAGAATGCAAAGAAGTGGTAGATGGTGTACAGTGTAGGGAAGTATATGTCATGTACATTGGTAAAAGGAATAAAGGGTTAGACTGCTTTCTAAATCGTGGACAAAATTGGAAGTTGGAGGTACAAAGGGACAAAGGACCAAAGGACCTACAGGTTAACTTGCAGGTAGTAAGGAAGATAAATGCAATGTTAGCATTAATTTTGAGAGGGATAGAATATAAAAGCAGGGATGTAACGCTGAAGCTTTATTAGGCATTGGACTGACCACATTTGCATTATCATGAGAAGTTTTGGGCCCGTATCTCTGAAAAAATGTGTTGACATTGGAGAGGGTCCAGAGGAGGCTTACCATAATGATCCTGAGAATGAAAGGGTTGACATATGGGGAGTGTTTGATGGCTCTTGGCCTATACTTACAGGAGTTTAGAAGAATGACAGTGGTTCTCATTAAAACCTATCAAATATTGAAAGGCTTAGATAGAAAAGATGTGGAGAGGATGTTTCCAATAGTGGTAGAGTTTAGGACCAAGGAGTGCAGCCTCATTAAAGAAGGATGTTCCTTTATAGCACAGAGGTGGGGAGGAATTTCTTCACCCAGAGGCTGGTGAATCTGTGGAACTCATTGCCACCGAAGAATGTGGAGTCCAAGTCATTGGGTATGTTTAAAGTAGAGGTTGATGGATTCTTGATTAGTAAATGCTTTAAAGGTGAAGGGAGAAGGCAAGAGAATGGGGTTGAGAATGAAAATAATTCAGACATGATCGAATGGTGGAAGAGTCTTGTTAAGCCGAACCAACTAATTCTGCTCCTATGTCTTATAGTCTTGCTGCACCCAAGCAGGAAATTTAATTTACCCTGTGACGAGAATACACATAAATTAAAATGTTTGCTGGCCTGGGCTAGCAACAGTGGCATCAGCAGTTGGTCTGCCACCTGTCCTCAGGGGAGGGAGAGATAAGGAACAATGAAGCAGCATTTGGAGATGTTAATGAAGGAGCCATCAGTCTGGGTATTGTCTAGAGCAGCTCCCCCTTTGAACCCTGAACTGTTTGAAGTGATGGACAGGCGATCTGGAGATGTGTAATGAAGGGACGGAAGAGAGAGCTGTCTAGAGCGGCTCCCCCCTTTGAACCCTGAACTGTTTGAAGTGATGGACAGGCGATACCCCAGCAGGGGGATAAAAAGGGACAGGTTCGCTAAGGCAGGACACACACGACACCCGAGGTAACGAGACCCTGGAAGCGGTGCGTCTCTCACAAGTCGGTGGGAAGCTCTTGGACAGCTGATCGGGGGATCAGCCTTAAACGCACAGGGTGGAAAGGTACGATCAACGGGAACCCGGTGTGTGTCCACCCTCGCTTGGGTGCCGGGTTCACTGCAGAGAATCGACCGCATCTGGAGGAGGGGTCACAGTTGGTGACCTCAGGTGACATCACAAAGGACCCGCCCGAAAGCTGCTTGTGAGCAATATCACAGGTCTGTGAGTGGAAGCTGTTCTGAATGATCAGTCATTCTCGTTCTCTCTCTCCCTCCCCCCACGTTGTCCATCGCCATGGCAATGATTACTGCGAACTGAACTAAATTGGACTGAACTTTGTGTCACTTTGAAATTGGTCATTTACCCCTAGACAACGATAGAGCTTGATTGATGCTGTTATCTTAATTCTGTGCACATGTGTGTTTATCATTGCTGAACTGTTGCATTTATTATCCTTTCGATTACTGTGTTGCTTGTTTCTTTAATAAAACTTTCTTAGTTCTAGTAATCCAGACTCCAACTGAGTGATCCATTTTCTGCTGGTTTGGCAACCCAGTTACGGGGTACGTAACAACCCGAAACTTTAACAAGTGATTAAGCTGAAAGGAAAGCTTTGCAAATGTTACTGTATTTTGTCATATCCAGCAGGTAGAGTGGCAATCAGATAAGTAAACACTATACCGGACTATCAGGGTGATAGAGCAGAGCATAGTCTCACATCAGTCATGCTGCCAAGGGTGAAAGTGAAGACCGTGTCCAACTGCTTGGAGCATTCAAAGAGTATTTCACCATCAGAGGCTTATCCTCTTCGCCAAGCAGATGATCCACAGAGGGGAACAGTAGCCCGCCATCTGTTGGTGTATGTAATGCAGGCAGGAGAATGGATATGGCTCATGATTGCAAACAGAACGCTCAGCCTGACAACTGTAATACATGTATCTGGCGCTTGCAAGAAGGGGGAATGTCAAACTCATCACTGGAGTTGCTGCCAAATGTGACATGAAAATATGAATTTATGGTGCATAGCCATCAGAGACAGGGGCCGTATCTAAGTGTAAATCCAAAAATGTTTACAGAAGAAGACAATAGGGAATTTGTGCAAGTAAATAACTTGATTGTTTCAACCATTCTGGGCAGCGATTAAGCTTGAGTGATATCAATCTCTTTACATTTTCCCGCACCACGCGTCACTTGGGTGAATCTGTGGGTATCCAGCCAGGGCCGTCAATATACAGCCAACATAACAGGCAGGCACAAAAAAGTAGACTTATCAACAAACACCCAATGACAACTTTGTCCTCTTTTTCTAAGTCTAGACTAGGTACAATATTTCACCAAACAATTTGCTGTCACCAAGTATTGAAATGAGATGGAGGGACCTGTGATCTTGTCAACAAAGTCCAAGGCCTGTGTGACAGCAAATCAATAGCTGAGATCTTGTTGACAAAATAATCTTGTTTTATTAGACAGATCAGCAAGGAATGAGGCACTGCCAAGAATTCTGTGCTAAAACTTTCCTTGTCAAAAAGCAGGGAGCAATTGAAATGTGTTTAATTGGCTTCAGTCAGAGTCTATTGGGAGACAGAAAAAGAAGTAAGCCTCTTCACCTGCCTTCTGTAGTCCTTAACAATGTTTATTCAACAACACTCTTTCTATTTCAATATTTAATTCATTATTTTACCTCAAGCCTCAACAATAGGGCAGCATGGTAAATGTAGCTGTTAATGTAATGCTATTACAGCACCAGGAACCCATGTTCAATTCCCGCTTCCCTTTGTAAGGAGTTTGCATATTCTCCTTACGACCACATGCATTTCTTCTGGGTGCTGCCAATTCCTCCAACATCCCAAAGACATATGGGTTAGTAGGTTAATTGGTTACATGGGTGTAATTGGGTGGTATGGTCTCATTGGGCCCAAAAGGCCTGATGTACGCTGTATCTCTAAAATAAAAAAAAATAAACTTGTTGGTGGATGGGGTTATAAATGACCTACCTGACATCATTCCTGCTATAATTTTAAGAACATGACCAAACATTCATCAGTGTAAAATTGTATTTCCTTGTCTATTTTATCATATCTATTTTAACGTTTTAAACTCTAACATCAGATCTCCCCTCAGTCTCGTACTCTTAAAATAAATTATCCTGAACAAATGTGATCATCACACTACAGGAAAGAATTTGCAGCAATAGAGAGAATGCAGGAACAGAAATAGATAATCAGAGTCCTTTTCCCTCTGCACAGGAATCTAGAACTAGAGGCCATAGGTTTAAGGTGAGTGGGGGAGAATTTTTAGGAATATTCAAGCTGTTTGCTTGCATACAGAAGGTGGTGAATATTTGGAATGAGCTGCTAGAGGTGATGGTAAAGTACCACAATATTTTACCATAAAAAATACCGCAATATTTTAAGGATTGGGTCTATCATTGAAACATTGAAACATATAGTAACATGTGCCATTTTGAGTCAATGACCAACAAGGTCAGATGATGTGGTGTATTTGGACAGGCAGTTATGTAGGAAAGTAGAGGGACATGGACCTGATGTGACCAACTGGAATTCACATGGATGTACATCATGGTCAGCATGGACAAAGTAAGATGCATGTATCTGTTTCTATGTTTGATTCTTCTATGAGTTTGAGGTGGAAGAGCATGATAAGAATAATCTTGTGTTCAAATTAATACAGTTTATTTAGGTACAACTTGTACTTCCAGTTTGAGCCCTCTTTTATTCTGTGAATCGATCCTGCAATTATTCTTTACAGAAGTGCAGAGCCGCTGGAAAAGGAGTAAAGAGTTTTTTTTTCTTGTGAAGCTTGTTACTTAGAGTTGCAATACCTGACTAACAATTTTTAAAATATTCTGTGTTCTCTTCCCCCTTCTATCGCTGTAACCCTCCATGTTCCAATTCTGCGTGTTTACGGTTTACTCCATCATTGGTAGCTATGTCCGCTAAACCGTAAACTCTGAATTATATTCTCTAAATCCTTTCACTACTTCACCCTCTTTTTTGGATACTCCTTAAAACCATCTTCTTTGTTTGATTGTTTTCGTGTAGCTTGGAGCTGAATTTTATTCAACACTGGTCCTATGAGGAATCCAGTGAGGCATTTTATTAAGGTAAAGGTGCTAAATAAATGCAACTTGCTGTTGTAATAAAACTGGAAATGCTGATGTATTAACCAAAGCCATGAGTGAAACACTGCAGTTATACCCACAGTCGCTGAATAATAAAGTATAGTACCGCTACATTTAAACAAATATAGAAAAGGTTGAATTTAAATAAAAGGTGAGAACAGAGGGGTGTGAAATACTCACTGTACAGAGGAAATGATAAACTGCCTATAAATAGTGCTTGTCTTTAATTCTGCCTCCTGGAGCTGTGAGAGAGAATGGACAATGACATCATCCTGAAATGCTGTAAACCTCACAAATACATCTGAATATCTTAACTCTTTGTCTTTGTTTAGTTTTTTTACATTAAAATATATGCAGATATATTAGCATATAAGAAACTCAGGTTGATAGAAGATGGTACGCTACATAGGAGGGAAAGTTTAGAATGATCTTCGAGTAGGTTAAAAGGTCAGCACCACATTCGGGGCTGAAGGGCCTGTACTGTGCTCTAATGTTCTATGTTACATGTTTTAAAACATCCTGAAGAGCTTTCACACAGTGCAGAGCTAAACTACAAGAAAATTATCAGAGCAGATTCCCGATCTAAGTACAAAGATTTAGTTAAGCAAAAAAATCAACTAACAAAGGTTTATAATGTTTATGAAAATGGGGAGAAGTGCAAAGATTTAGGCAGGGAGCTTGCAGGGAATGGAATTTGTAGATATAGTCACAATTTCAATTTTTTCTTGCAATTTCTATTCTGGGATGTGGGCAGCACAGGCATGGTCAATGTCTCATTGAGAAGGTGACGAGAAGCTATCATGGACCTTTCGGTGATGTTACTCACTCAGTCCTCTGGAGTAGGAAATTCCAGGATTTAGACTCAGCAACACTGAAGAACCGGAAATATAATTCCAAGTCGTGATAGTGTTTATCTTAGATCCAAACTTGCAGATCGTGATGTTCCTGGACCTGGTAACTGTGAAGATCAGGAAATGGGGAAGGACAGAAGGTACAGAAAAGTTGCAGAAAGTTGACGATCATGAAAATGAAGACAGGGGAATGAAACTGAAATAAGGGCAAATTGAGTCCAGAAGGAGACTGGAGTGCATAAGATGGAGTGATGGTTAGATCACTTTAATGAATATAGTGAATTAAGGAAAACAAAAGGTATGTTTGAGAAAGTGTGTTTTGTTTTGTAACTTCAAAAAGTAATCAAAAAAAAAACATGGGAGCCCGGGATACGTGTACATTTAGTTTTACTTTTAGTGAGACACTCAATGTGACTGCCATTCACATAGTTTTACATAAAATTCATAATGAATTATGTAAACAACAAATAATGCTCAATCAAGCAATAGATTGACAATATTACACAAATATAACTGAAATATTTGATACATTACACTCCTCCTTGTTTAGCTATAAACCTTAACTCAATGTGCAGTACTACTATACAGACATCCAAAGTACAGTAAATTTTAATTTGTACCATTCAGGCCTAAGGATTTAATTGCTGTGGAGGATTTATTACTCTTCTGGGGTAACATTTTTCCTGACTGGTGAGGAGGGTGGGGTGGTCACTCTGCTTGGCAGGAGAGACTTGTGGCTGTGAAACAATCTCACGTTCTCATGGTGGTTGTAGGAGTTAACTCTGGGACATTCTGTGGACTCTGGGTAAATCTTTCTACCAAACAATTTGTAGCTGAGAGGTACAGTGCAGATATATGATGTGTCTTATTCCATTCATTTTCAGGAATGACTGAAACTGTTTGACAATAAACTGTGGTCTATTGTCACTGATTAAGTTTTCTGGAGCACCAGTCCCTGAGAACAGGCTTCTCCACATATCAACGGTGAGTGAGGCTGTAGTGGAGGCTATCGGCAACACTTCTGGCCACGATGTTGCTGCATCCACTACTACCAAGAAATTTGTGCCCAGCAAAATCCACATAAATCCTCTGCCAGAGCAATGCAGACATTTCCAAGGATCGAAAGGCACTGCTCTAGGCTTTTTTTTCACATGTGTTGGCACCCTGAACAGTGCATGACAAGCTGCTTGATCTGCTGATCCAACCCAGGCCACCAAACAAACCTTCAAGCCAATATTTTCATTTTGACCAAGGCTAGATGACCGACACATGGCTCCTCCAACACTTTAGCTCTCAGCTTAGATTGTACAGCAACTCACAGTCCCCACATAAGGCAAAACCATCAAGGGCACGTGGGAGAACTGCAGTTTCTGCTGCATATTCCAGCTATTTTGCATTACCATGTAGACCTGAAACAGCATGGGGTCTTTTCTGGTTTCTCTTTGTATTATCTCTGCCATAATAGAGAGCCTTCTGATTTGCTTTAGGGAGAATATGTCAAGAAAACAGTCCTCTTTTGTAAATTTTTCAGGTATTTCCTTTTCCAAGGATTAACTGGACAATCCATCAGCATTTCCATGATTAGTTGTCCTCTTGAATTCAATCTTGTAATTGTGTTCTCCAAGAAACGGAGCCCATCTCTGCATTGGTGCTGCTGCTGTTAGTGAAAAACTCTTCTGTGGATTGAGAATGAAGACTAGTGGTTGATGATCAGTAATGAAGGTAAACTCTCTCCCATACAAGTACTGGTTGAAATATTTAATACCACAAACCATAATAAAGGCCCTTCTATGAACCTGTGGGTAATTTTTCTGTGCAGCATTAAAAAAATGTGATGCAAAGGCTACTTCACTTCCATCACTCATGACATGTCACATTCCAAAAGGAGAGGCATCAAGGTGAGCTTCACTGGGCAATGTGAACCATAATGTGTGACAGTATTTGGCATTACCATTTCCTTTGTCTTGTGGAAAGCCTCCTCACACTGCTTTGTCCATTGCCATTTCTCTCCAATTCTAAAAAGTGAGTTCAAAAGGTGAAGCACGGTAGCTGGGTTTGGCAAGAATCTCCTATAGTAATCAACAAATCCACAAGGACCATAACTATGACAACCTTTTAGCTTTGGGGCATCCACCACTGCTTGAATTTTCTCAGCACACTTGTATAAATGTTGAGAAACACCTTGGACTCTTCATCCATTTCCATCTGAAGGTAGGTCTCGGCTAAGTCTACTTTGCTGAAGTGTTTTCCCCCAGGAAGATTTGCAAAGAGATCCTCTATCCTGGGTAGAGGGTATTGATCTACTTTCAGTATTGGGTTGATGGTGACCTTAAAATCACCACAGATCTTGACAGTCCCATTCTTTTTTGCTACCGGGACTACTTGTGTTGGCCAAGGGCTCCACTCAACCTTGGAAGGAATTCCTTCAGCCTCTATTCGATCTAGCTCACTGGCTATATTGTCATACATGGTATGAAGAAGTGGACATACTTTGTAAAACATGGTGTGGCATTTTCATTTAACACTATTTTACCCTTGATACATATGAGTTTTCCAATGTAATCCTTGAACACTGCTGTGACATTATCCAGTACCTTTCATAATTCCCTTTGAGTTGACTGTATTGTAGGGGATGTGGCATGCAACTGTTGAATGGATCTCCAACCAAATTTTAGCTATCTCAGCCAAGTAGATCCACACAATGCTGGCCCTCCTGTTTTTACCACATACAAGATCAATGTGGCTTGTTTGTTGTTGTATTTCACTGTTATGAATGTCATTCCCACAGGAGTTATCTTTTCTCCAGTATAAGTTAGATATCAGCAGGCTTCAGTTCAGTGTCTTTGAAATGCTGTTCAAACTCCTTTTGTGGAATGACTGAAACATCCAAGCCAGTGTCCAATCTCATTTTAATTAAGTTGCCATTCACTTCTGGTGTAAGCCATATTGCTTGTTTATTGTTAGTTTTCACATTCACATTGTAAATCTCAGGGCTGCCATCATTATGAAATTGTTCATCAGCAGTATTCAGATTAGTGCTCTTTTTGAAACTGCAACTTCAAATTTTTATTCTTTTCTCGTCCTTCTGCGGACTATTTACTTTTGTCTGCCTACATACACTTCATATGTATCCTATTTACTGTATGTGAGCCCCGGCCACAACGGTACTACAATTTGTTCAGCCAGACAGGATTCTGTTCAGACATTGTAATTTTGTTTACACTCACTTTCATTCCTGACTGCAACTCAATTTCTTCTCTGTCTGCTGTTTCCATGGATGCAGCAATTTTAACTGTGCTTTTAAATGTGTGTTGTGCTTCAGTAAGGAGGTATATTGTAAGGTCTCACAAAATAAATGATCTCTCAGTGCATCATTAAGCCCATTACTGAACTGACAATCCTCAAACAATCTCTTCAATTTAGGCACGTAAGTGAAAATGGACCCTCCTCCCATCCTTTTGATTCCGATAATGAAACCTAAAGTGTACTGCAATGAACAATGGTGTCGGTTCTAAATATTCCTAAATTATTTTCATAATGCAGCAAAGCTTATTTCAGCTCATTTGGTTGTACCAGTTGAACTTCTCAGCAAATTATATTCCTTTCCAACGATTGCACTCACTTTTCATTGATTATTCCATTTGCTTCAAAATACTGATCAATTTGTTCAGTATACACATCCAGTTATCTGTTGTGCAATCGAAAGCATCTATCTTGTTAGCCAACCATTTTGCTTTTTTTTCCCCACTGTTTATGAACCTGTGAATTTTGTCAGTTTTAAAACTCGACCACCTTTCTCCCCTTGCATCCCTCTCTCCTTGTAAAGAAAAAAAAATGTGCTGGGCTTCAACAGAAATGTAGTCATCTTGGATTCATTTTAAACCTTCCCCATCACCACTGATATATTTTGTAATTCCAAAACTGAATCAAAAGGAAAATATGGGACACCATGATAAGATCATAAGATATAGGAACAGAATTAAGCCATTCAATCATGTCTGAATCTTTTTGTTCCTTCTTTAGTGCCACACCCCAGCCTTCTCCCGATAACCTTTGATGCCGTGTCCAATCAAAAACCTCTCAAGTTCTGCCTTAAATACACCTAACAACCTGGCCTCCATAGCTGCTTGAGGTAATAAATATCACAAGTTTACCACCCTGTGGCTAAAGAAAGTTCTCTGCATGTTTGTTTTAAATGAACAACCCTCTTTCCTGAGGGTTGCCCACTTATCCTAGACTCCCCCACCATGAGAAACATCCTTTCCACATCTACCATGTCTAGGCCTTTCAACATTCAAAAGGTTTCAATACAATCTCCCCTCATCCTTCTAAATTCCAGCAAGTACAGGCCCAGAGCCATCAAACGTTCCTTGTATGATAACCCTTTCATTTCTGGAATCAAACTTCTGAGCAGCCTCTGAACCATATCCAATGCCAGCACATCTTTTCTTAGATGAGGAGCTTTAGGGTGTTCTGCACAAGGACTTCCAAGTCCTTTTGTATCTCAGATTTTTGGATTTACTCCCCATTTAGAAAATAGTCTGCACATTTATTTCTACTATCAAAGTGCATGACCATGCAATTTCCAACACTGTATTTCATTTGCCACTTTATTACTCATTCTTCTAATCTGTCTAAGTCCTACCACAGCCTACCTGTTTCCTCAACACTACCTGCCCCTCACCAATCTTCGTATCATCTCAAACTTGGCAACAAAGCCATCTATTCCATTATCTAAATCATTGATGGACAGCATAAAAAGAAGCAGTCCCAACCCCAACCCCTGCAGAACACCACTAGTCACTGGCAGCCAACTAGAAGAGAATCCATTTATTCCCATTCGTTGCCTCCTACCAATCAGCCATTGCTATAACCATGCTGGTAACTTTCCTGTAATACCATGGGCTCTTAACTTGGTAAGCAGCCTCAAGTGTGACACCCTGTCAAAGGCTTTCTGAAAATCCAAATACACAACATCCACTGCATTCTCCTTATCTATCCCAATTGTAATCTCCTCAAAGAATTCCAACAGGTTCATCAGACAAGATTTTCCCTTAAGAAAACCATTGTGACTTTGTCCTATCTTAACCCTATGTCACCAAGTAATCCATAACCCCATCCTTAACAGTTGACTCCAACATCTTCCCAACCACTGAGGTCAGGCTAATTGGTTTATAATTTCCTTTCTGCTGCTTTCCTCCTTTCTTAAAGAGTGGAGTGACATTTGCAGTTTTTCAGTCCTCTGGCACCATACTAGAGTCCATTGATTTTTGAAGGATCATTACTAATGCCTCCACAATCTCTACTGCTACCTCTTTCAGAACCCTAGGGTGCAGTTCATCTGGTCCAGGTGACTTATGTACCCTTAGGTCTTTCAGTTTTTTGAGGACCTTCTCCCTTGTAACAATAACTGCACTCACTTCTCTTCCCACACTCCCTTCAATACCTGGCACACTGCTAGTGTCTTCCACAATGAAGACTGATGCAAAATACTCATTTAATTCATCTGCCATCACACTGTCCCCTGTTATTATTTTTGGCCTCATTTTCTAGTGGTCCTATACCACTCTCATCTCTCTTTTATTTTTTACATACTTGAAGAAGCTTTTACTGTCCACTTTGACATTATTTGCTAGCTTGCTTTGACTTCCCTTGTCAGCCACAGTTGTACAATTTTGTCATTTGAGTATTTATTCATTTTTGGAATGCATTTATCTTTCACCTTCCCTACTTTTCTCAGAAATTCAAGGCATTGCTGCTCTGCTGTCATCCCTGCCAGCATTTCCTTCCAATTTACTTTGGCCAGCTCCGCTCTCATACCAGTGTGACTTCCTTTACTCCACTGAAACACTGCTATCTCAGACTTTACTTTCTTCCTATCAAATTTCAAGTTGAACTCAATCATAGTGTGACCACTGGCTCCTAAAGGTTCTTCCACCTTAAGCTCCCTAATCACCTCTGGTTCATTACATAACATCAAATCCACTATAGCTGATCCCCTAGTAGGCTCAACGACAAACTGCTCTAAAAAGCCATCTCATAGGCATTCAACAAACTCACTGTCTTGAGATCCATTACTAACCTGATTTGCCCAATCGACCTGCATTTTGAAATCTTCCATGACTATCATAACATTGCCCTTTTTACATGCCTTTCCTATTTCAGATTGTAATCTGTGGTCCACATCTCAGCTACTCTAGGGAGGCCTGTATATAACTGCCATCAGGGTTCTTTTACCCTTGCAGTTTCTTAACTCAACCCACAATGATTCAACATCTTCTGATCCTATGCCACATATTTCTACAGATTTGATGCCATTCTTTACCAGCGGAGCCATGCCACCCCCTCTGCCTACTTTCTCATCACTCCAACACAACATGTAACCTTGGACATTTAGCTCCCAACTACAACCATCCTTCAGCCATGATTCAGTGATGGGCACAACATCATACGTTGTGGCAGGAGGAGAAGATGGCACGATGCAGCGCGAGCAGCCTCTCCAGTGAAATGATATCGTATTTGTTAAATAGGGTACCGTGCACAATTCTGATTTGATGGAGACAGCCGTGAGAAGCACAGAGGAACATCTGGAGAAACTTCTGAAATGCCTGGCTCGTTGCCGCTGCTACTGTGCAATCGATAATCTCCGGAAGGAAGGCCCCAAATCCTCGGCTTTGCCTGCTGCTGGCGGCCGGGGTTGGGGTTGAAGCGCTCAGCAGAGATGGTGCTCGATGTCGGAGGGCTGGTCGGAGGCTCGAAGTTTTCAGACGACTCAGAGTCGGAATGTGGTCGGGCATGGCAGGGAGAGTTTTCTTCCTTCTCCCGTCTGCGTGAGATGTAGGACTTTCGAGGGACTTGGAACTTTTTTTTACCGTGAACCATGGTCTGTTCTTCATCAAGTTACGGTATTGCTTGACCTGTTGTAACTATATGTTATAATTATGTGGTTTTTGTTAGTTTTTCCATCTTGTTCTGTCCTGTGTTTCTGTGACATCACACCGGAGGAATATTGTATCATTTCTTAATGCATGCATTACTAAATGACAATAAAAGAGGACTGCGTGTCCTCGTAATGTAATCTAATACGTAATAATCTGTAATAGTGCAAGAAGATCATCCACCTTATTTCGTATACTCAGCGCGTTGAGATATAACACTTTGAGTGCTGAATTTGCTACCCTTTTTGATTCTGCATCCCTGATACACTGACACTCACCCTGCTGGCTGCAGTTTTGTCCTATCATCTGCCGGCTTTTCCCTTTTTTACCATCCGTCCTATCCTGAGTCTCTTCACTCCAGTTTCCAACTCCCTGCCAAATTAGTTCAAACCCTCCCCAACAGCTCGAACAAAGCTGCCCGCGAGAATATTTGTCCCCCTTGGATTCAGGTGCAACCCGTCACTTTTGTACAGGTCATACCTCCCCCAGAAGAGATCCCAGTGATCCAAGAACCTGAAGCCGACTTTCTCAGCCAAGCATTTATCTGCCAAATCACCCTGTTTCTACCCTCACTGGTGCGTGGCACAGGTAGCAATCCAGAAATTAAAAATTTTCAACCTGTAATTGATCTTTATTTTACTGAACATTCCTTCTAGTGCCACAAAAGTACAGGTTTATAGACTCATAATACTCTGAAACAGGACCTTTGACTAATCAAGTTCATACTGACCATTAAGAACTCATGTACACGAATCTCATTTTATTCTCCTCATGACTCATCAATTACGACTCATTAATTACCCCTAGATTTTACCACTCACACTTTAGGAGGAATTTAGAGGGGCAAATTAACCTACCAAGCTTTGGACTAAGGGAGGAAATCTGAGTGCCCTGAGGAAACTCAACAGATCATAATAAGAACATGCAAACTTTATACAGACAGAACTGGAAGTCAAGATTGAATGCCAGTTACTGGTGTTGTGAAGCAATGATAGTCTGCCACAATTATTATCTGGTGCATATCTAGGTTCTGGTTGTGAGGCTGCTGCATACAAATACGGCCGGATATTTCTCATGCTTATATTAGCAACTCCACTTGAAAAATAATTCATTTGCTGCAAATCTCTGAGTTTATGAAAAACACTACACAAGTGCAGATCTTACACTGCAGTTTCTTCTTCAGTGCTTACCCCAGTGCTTCCAAATCGGGTCGGCCTGGGCCGCATGAACAGGAAAAGTCTTTTACTAAGTAAAAAAAAATCCATCAACTTTAATTGACAAAATAAATTTTAGAACGGAAATGAAGTCAAGGAATCATAAATAAGGCATGTTCTAATTAGCATACATTGACCCTCCAGGAAGTAGGTCTGAGGAGATGTTACTGCTTCCTCTGAGTAGAAAATAAATGCTAACACCATCAGTATGGTGATATGAAAACGATAAATCACAAGATATGACAATAAAATTAAAGTCTGCAAAAAGAGAAGGGCCTAACTATCTAAAATTCTCCTAACAGGTCATTTAGCATTCCATGGTAAAATTTACTATCAGAAAAATACTATTTATTTAAATGAAATTCTGCCTGCCAACTCTAAGTCCCCAAACTCTAGGTTAATTTGATGCATGTTGTGTGAAGCTTTGCGTGAAGCATGCAGTATCCTAAAAAAGCTCTGCCTCCCTTCCCATTTTTTACTCAACACTGTGAATTACTGTGATTCAAAATAGTTACTCAGTGTGTAACTTTGTTTGAAATAAATAGAATAGTTAATATTAGATCAGAGGGAAAGACTGATATCATGGTCTAAGCAGCAGTAACATTGAAGATGGGGAAATTTCAGAATTCAGCAAAACCTGATCTTGCTGATAATGAAAGGGAAAATACAATAATCTGATGAGAATAATAAAAACAGACTGTAAGCACTTCCATAATTATGAAAAAGGATAAGATTAGCAAAAGTCAATCTGGGTCTCAGAGATTCAGACAAGAGAAATTATTCAGGAGAACAGCAAAATAGCAAAGAAAAAGAAAGGATAGAACATCTTCTGGATAAAGCAGAATTATAGAAAAAAAAAGGATCAAAAGAGAACAAAATTCTGAAAGAAATTAGCATTATCAAAATAAAATATATCATAGAAACTGAGGACTAAAAGCTAATAAATCCACGGGAGGTGATGATTTGGATCCCAAGTGTTTGAAAGAGGAGGATTAGGAAATTGTGGATACACTGGTTGTCATCTCTAATTGTCCATAGATTCTATAATGGTTCCCACAGATCAGAAAGCAGCAAATGTAGCTGCATTATTTTAAAAAAGAAGCAATGTAGAACCGCAAACAATTTCGGCTGACATCAGCAGTAGGGAAATTGATGGAATCTATTATTAAGAAAGTGGTAATAGGATACTTAGAAAATAATTATAAGATTGGTCAGTCAGCATGGATTTATGAATGGGAAATTATGTTTGACAAAGCTATTAGAGTTTCTTGAGGTTGCAACTCACAGAATGGATAAAGGAGAACCAGTGGCTGTACATATAGCATTAGGAAAGATGTTTGGTAAATGGACAGAATACAGTGAGTGGGGAGAAAACGGATGATTTTCAGGCTGGTAGGGGTAGCAAGCATGACGCCACGGAGCCCAGTCTGGGGTCTCGGCTGTTCAAAGATTCAAAGTATATTTATTATCAAAGTATGTATGCAGTATTCAAAGCTAAGATCCGTCTCCTTGCAGCCAGCCGCCAAACAAAGAAACACCATGGAACCGGTTTAAAGAAAACATCAAACTCTCAATGCGCCAAAAAAAGAACAAATCGCTCGAATGGCAAAAATGAGCAAATAGCACACAGAATATTATAACACAGAATATTAAACATCCAACTGTAGAGTCCTTGAAACAGTCTAGGAATATTCAGTTCAGTTCAATTTAGCACCGTGTTACTTGTTAACTGCAGGCTGCAGAGCCAATCTGCCCCGATTAAAATCATGCAAAATAGCAATTATCAAAAGGAGTAACCTGAAAGCAGAAACACGTATAACGTGAACTGCAGAGTCCTCTAAAAGTGAGTTTAATCCACACACCACGCTGATCAAACCTTGCCCAAGACCAAAGACTCCTGTACCTTCCTTCAGCAGCAGCAGCAGCAAGCGAGCGGGAGAGCGAGAGGGACCGGTCAAACGCAGACAGACGGCACTGAACACCTGCTCGCCTTCCTTTCTCGTCCTCACCGGTCTCAATCTTCGTCTACGCTTTAATCTGTGTGATGGTCGAAGACTGGAGCTAATCATGGGTTCACGCTCTGCCGTTAGGCTGCACACACCATTCTCAACTTTACCAAATTCCCTCAGAGACAGCAATTGCACCAGATTACTCAGTTAGGTCCGAGAACACAGTACAGGCTCCAACTGCACACCTATTAGTAGTACATTTAAAAGAAGGAGAAGAAGAAATAGTTTCATAAACCGCTCGCAGGATGCCGCCATTAGTCATGTTGGTTGCTGGCTGCATTTTGTTCATCTTTTTCACAATCTATATCAAGGATTTGGGTGAGAGGGCCAAGTGTAATATATCCAAGTTTGCTAATGATGTAAAGCTAAGTTTTATTGCAATAAATTTGTAGAAAGGCTTCCAGACTACATGTTTGGAAGAGGACATGACAGATGAAATACAATGTAACAGAAATGAGAAGACAATTATCTTTGTTCAAGCAACAAATAAACAGGAAGGTAGTGCATGTTTTAAAAGGAAATAAGTTGGAAAGTGCTAGTCTTCAGATGGACCTTGTGCACCATTTGTTATTGGTTTATGGTTGTCACATCTACCAAGATACAGTGACAAACGTGTCTTGCCTACTGCTCATACAGATCAAATCATTATACAGTGCATTGAGCTAGAATAAGGTAAAACATTAAATGCAGAATAAAGTGTAAAAGCTACCAAAAAGAGCAGTGCAGGTAAGTGATAAAGTGCAAGACTTACGAGGTAGATTGTGAGGCCAGGAGTCCATTTTATTGTGCAAAATGTCTGTTTAAGAGACTGAAAAAGAAGCTGTCCTTGAGTCTAGTGGTACATGCTTTCAGGGTCTTGAAACCACTGCTCAATGGAAGAGGGGTAAAGTGAGAATGTCTGGAGTAGGTGGGGTCTTTATTTATGCTGGCTGCTTTACTGAAGGAGCAATAAGTATTGATAAAGTCCATAGAGGGGAGGGGAGTTCCTGTGATGTGCTGAGCTGTGTCCATAGTTCTCTGCAGCTGCTTGCAGTCACAGGCAGGGAAGTTGCTATAACAGGCCATTATGCCTCCAGACAGATGTTTTCTATGGTGCAGTGATAAAAATTGCATAGAGTCATTGAGGACATATCGAACATCTTTAGCCTCCTGAAGAAGTAGAGATGTTGGTGAACTTTCTTGGCCATGACATCAACGTGGTTGGACAGGCTGTGGAATTTAGAACAAAAGAAATGTTCTCAGAATAAGGGAGAAGGCAGTTTAGGACTAAGATGAAGAAATAATTCTTCACCCTAAGGGTAGAGAATCTTTGGCATTTTCTACTCAAGGGGGCTGTGGAGGTTCAGTTGCTGAGTGCATTAAAGAGAGAGGTTGATAGATCTTCAGATATAAAGAGAATCAAGAATGAGGGTTGTGCTAGAACAGGGCATTAAGGTAAAAGATCAAGAATTATTTCATTGAATGGTGGAGCAAACATAAGGGATAAAATGACCTAGTCATGTTTTGACTTAAATCCTACAAAAAAGGTGTCTATTTTAGCACACTTTCTTGCTAAATATGGAGTTAGCTATATCTTGTACCTTGTATTTAGTATCATTTGAATCCTTAATGCTGCTCCATTATTAAATAAAAAGTCAGGAGATCTTCTGCATTGTAGGTGGTAGCATTTGGCGGTCATGAAATGCTAAGACTGCTGAAAGAGCCTCTTGGAATAACAGTCATGTTCTGCCTAGCCATTGGTTAGGAGTTTGTTCAGTTCTTCGCCTTTGAGATTACCGAAAGAACCCAGATACTCCTCAAATTGGTGTAGTCATTGGCATAATGCTGTCTGGTGTGCTAAGTTCCTTTCAAATTTTTGTGTGTGAACATTATTATTGAGTAAAGGAGTACTACAGCAGAGAAGCAGGCCCTTCAGTCCATCTTGTCTGTGTTGAACTATTATTCTGCCTAGTCCTATCGACTTGCACCCAGACCATACCCCTTCATACCCCATCGCATCCATCGAAATTTCTCTTAAATTCTGAAATCAAACCCATAACTATTACTTCTGCTGGAAGCTCATTCCACACACTCACCACCCTCTGAGTGAAGAAGATCCCCCTCATGTTCCCCTTAAACATTTCACCTTTCACCCTTAATCATGTCCTCTAGTCTCAGTGGAAAAAACCTGCTTGCATTTCACCTATCTATACCCTTTGTTGGGTAATAGCTCCCTCATCTCTGAACTCAAAACAATGATGGTCACACCCCATACCAGGAGCTGAGCATGTGACCCAGGCTGACATGCCCAAGCATTGCTAAGGACACCAAGAGAAAATGCACTTAAGTATTGCTTTCTATATCTTCAGTGCGATATTGAACTCTCTGCTGGCAATGAAGGACATTTGAAAGGCAGTCCATGTTGTAATGTAATGAAACAAATTACATGCAGCCTGCTCCCACAGACACCTATGAGACAATTGACCAGATAATCTCTTTTTAGTGGTGTTGATTGAGGGATAAGTACTGGTCAGGACCCTAGGGAGAACCTCTCTGGTCTTCTTACTTGGGTTACCTTGGCTGGGCAGTTTGTCATCTGACCCCACTTAGACTTTCCCTGAAAGAAAATCAATCATCAATAATTTCAAGGTTAAAGGAACTGAGAGAACCAAACGCAGAAGACACAGAAAGAGGCCAGACAGCCAACATGCCCATGAAAGTTAAAAAGTTCAAAGTTGAAAGTAAATTTTTAATCAAAGAGCTACTGAGCTCAATCCAGCTCAATTCCATCTTCTGTCTCTAGGTCTGTATATCTGCAGCCTTTATCTCATGGGAAGGCCTTCCGATCTCACTGAATGTTTATTTGACTTGGTGACATAACTAATGTTGCCCTTTTCCTTCATCTATTTCCAGCTGACCACACTGGTCGATAAATGTATTTACTTCCTTTGATATTTCTTGACGATAAGTGAACACTAACCTCTGTAGTATCCAGGACATCTTCAAGGAGTGATGCTTCAAAAAGGCAGCGTCCATCATAAGGACCCCCATCACGCAGGTCATGCCAGGTTCTTATTGTTACCATCAGGAAGGAGGTACAGAACTTGAAGGCCTGAAGGCACACACTCAATGATTCAGGAACAGCTTCTTGCCCTCTGCCATCTGATTTCTGAATGGACGTTGAACCACTACCTCACTACTTCTTTATTTCTATTTTTGCACCACTTATTTAATTCAACTATTGTACTCAACTACTGTAATTACTACTGTAATTCATAGTTTTTTTCTATTATTATGTATTACATTGTACTGCTGTCACAAAGTTAACACATTTCACGCATATGCCAGCGATATTAAAGCTGATTCTAATTCTGATTTTGAGGTAGACTGTAGGTTAGAAAGAGTGTAAAGCTTCTACGCTGTCCCAGCAAACACTCACAATAGGTACAACATAGATTTGACACATGAAGTAAAGCTTTCTATATTTTCCATTAGCATTTCCAGCCCAGCAATAGCACATTAAGTACTAAATAAACCTCCATTACACTGTCACCTCAAATACTCTCAGGAAAAAGGCACCTATTGGGACTACACCTAGGCCGAGGAATAGCGATCGATCGGTGCCTGGGACGGACTCAGGGTGATTTCATGAGTCGGAATTCAGAGTTCCCCTGGCAACAGTGACAATCAAGCCCCCCCCCCCAATATCAACCACGATTAAGTGGAAACTAAGAATTGTGAACACTGAAATCTTTGTGGAAATCTTTGTCACTTACTACGTAGTATTTTGTGTGTTTTATTTGAGCTTTCTGTTTTATGCTAATAAATTAGGTTGAAGTTACTTTGTTGTACTTGTACACTTATTACATCTCCTGGCCACTTCAAGTGTTGGGTCTCCTGGGTCTGATCAACCCAGCCCATTACAACATGCACTGAAAGAAGTAGACAGGCTGCCAAGAAAAGCAGCTCTGCCTCAGCCGCCTTCTGGTTTTCCTAAAAGTTCCCTGAAATCTCAACTTCTCTCCTCCTTAAAGTCTAACTGTTTGACATAGCTCAAGTCACCTGTCAAAATATCTACTTATAAGGACTGGTATTACATTTTGCTTGATAATTGTACCTGAGAAGAGACTTTGTACGTTCAGCTATGTAAAACGTGCTATATAAATGTCAGGTGTTTTTACGGTACCAGCTTACAGCTTCATCCTAATCGTAGGCATTATTAAGAAGCCATGCACCATAATTCTGAAGAATGTTCTTTGCTTTTGAAGATAAAATTCTGCAGTAATTAGAAGATTTTGCATCGTTTGCATTTTGTTATTGCTGGATAAAAACTGTAAAGAAACCCAGCTAATTAGCTGAGATAAAAACATTTTTCCACTGCACATTCCATCATGTTTTGACTGTAGCTATTACATTTCAAGGAAGCAGTGTTTTAATTACAATAAATTCAAATTACACAGTTGCCAATATGGTAGTAAAATTCCCCCAACACATAATTATCCATGTCTGTGACATCTTATAAATAATTAAATTTAGATTGGATAGTCGGATATTCCCATAGCAACCTCCAACACTTGCATCCTGGGAAGTTATTGGCATTTACTGATTCCTGACTCCTCGAGACATCATCTAGAGTGTGGGTTTGAAGTCGTCTGGGGACTTGCTGAAGTAGTTAATGTTGAGTCAGAACCCGCCTGATCTTTTGGATTTCCACCAATTGGTTGGGGTTCACTATGGATGTTGCCTCCTGCCTGTCCATGTGATATGCAAGCCAGAACAGAACGATATGGGGAGCAGGCCCATGCAGCAGGCTCACCTATCCGTGCAACAGATCATTCCAAAGGAACGGCAGAGACTGATACAGTTTGGCACCTGCAGTGTCACAGGTGTTGCTGCTCTGTGTTGAACTCAACACAGGACTGCCTTAGGGACTCCATATTTTTCTTCAGGATTTACTCCCAAAGCCCTCCCCTTGAGCGGGTATAGCCGCAAGGCAGTGAAGGTTTGAGATCAGAGTCTTCCTTCTCCTAGATGAGCTGTCAACCTGGGCTGATGAGCCCCATTTGAATGAAGCAGCTGGTTCTAAGGTACCAGTAACCTGCTTTTGCTCCTTCTTCTGTCAGTAGAAATGGTTCCGCCAGGCCTTACTAGCTAGGCCGTACATGAATGCCAGGAGCTGGACTTGGTTCTCGGAGGCTATTTGAGACGCCATTGTGAGCAATTAATGCGTAGTGAGAGCTTATCCCCACTACCTCCCCCCAGCTATGACAATTTTAAGATATTAAGGTTCTACCAGGTAAAATATTTCCCAGGAAAAACGATGGCCTTACCACTACAGGCAACACACACAAAATGCTGGAGGAACTCAGCAGGCCAGGCAGCATCTATGGAGAAGAGTATAGTCGATGTTTCGGGCTGAGTCCTGATGAAGCATTTTGTGTGCATTGCTTGGATTTCCAGCATCTGCAGATTTTCTCTTGTTTTTGATTGAGCTTTACCACTACTCCCATTTCAGAGACAGGGTGAGATATGGCAATCCTTGACATAAAGCCACTGATTAATATGGCATGGTGACAGGCCCTTCTGTCCAACCCATCCATACCAACAAGTGTTTCCGACATCATAGCAACTTTGATAGAATGGAACATTAAGGCACTCTGGTAAAACAGAAGACAAGGAGAAGACTTTCCTGTAGTGAGAGCCACAAAGGTTATGATTGTTTGAGGTCAGTCATTCCAACTCCCAAGAGATGACTGCATGAGTTCCTCACAGCAATGTCCACCATTAACCATTTTAGGCTGCTTCATCAGTGACTTCTGTCATGAAGTTGGATGTGGGGATGTTTGCTGCTAATTTCACTTGTTCAATTCCACTTGCGGCTTCTTAGAAAACGTAGCAGCCCAATCCTATACGCAGCAGGATCTGCACAACTTTTAGGCATGAATAGCAAGCAACATCCATGCCAATAAAGTGCCAATTAAAACCTAACCAACAGGAGGGATTCTAATTAAGAACCTTGAAAGTCAACTGCACCAGCCAGGTAAATTATTGGTCTACCAGAGGAAGTTAGATGCTAGATATCCTGAAGCAAGTGACTCATCTGGTGTCATTCCATAGCCTTTTAACCATCAGGAGTATGATGCAATACTTTCAATTTAAAAGATTAGCTTTATTACTTGTACATTGAAACATTGAAATATACAGTGAAATGCATCACTTTGCATTGACGACCATTGCAGTTCAAGGATTCTGTGGGGAGCCACCCACAGGTCCCAGCACGCTTCTGATGTCAAAATACTGCAGCATGCCCACAACTCCCTCGCCCTACCCCTATCCTTAGGTCTTTGGACTGTGGGAGCAAACTGGTGCACCCAGTGGAAACTCGTGCAGTCATGGGGAGAACCTACAAATTCCTTCCGGACAGCAGTGGGAATTGAACCTTGATTGGTGTTCACTGGTACTGTAATGTGTTGTGCTAACTACTACATTACCATTATGCTACCCTCCTGTCCTTACATCTCCTTTCTCTAGATGTATTTGACTTCAATAAAAATAAAAAATAATAAATAAAACAAAAAAATTTAAAAAAAAAAATAAAATTATAAAAAAATCTCCATCTACTCTGAAGAACAACAGGGAGAACTAGCATTTTTAATTTGAACCCCACCTGCTAACCAAAATATTAATCACTTCTCCCATGTGCCTTGTGACTGTAGTATGTGCCATCTATAAAATGTGCCGGTGTTACTCACTGAACATAGAACGTAGAACATTAAAGCATACTTACAGGCCCTTCGGCCTGTGGTGCCCAAAATTGTAACGTACTCTAAGCTCAATCTAACCCTTCCCTCCTACAAAGCCCTCCATTTTTCTATCAACCATGTGTCTATCTAAGAGTTTCTTAAATGCCCCTAATGTATCTGTGTCTACCACCACCCTTGGTATTCCACGCATTCACTAATCTCTATGTAAAAATATTACCTCTCACGTCCTTCCTATACTTTCCTCCAATCACATTTAAATTACTGTATGCCCCTTCGTATCTGCAACAGCACACTTGCAACTTCTACCACCAAGAGAAGGAACAGGGCAGCAGGCACATGCCAACCCCTATTGACATGTTCACCTCCAAGTCACTCACCATCCTGGCTAGGAAATATTATTCCTTCTTTGCCTCTGAGGCTAAATCCTGAGACACCTACCTAACAGCCATTTTTTTGTGAGAAGGAAGAGCACCTCCACCTGCTTGTGGGCACTTAGAGATAATCGGTAAGTTCCAGCCTTGCCAGAGTTACTCACATGCTGATGAATGAATAAAGGAAACCATCGGGGAAAGTTTAAGGGATTTTTTTTCTCACGGACAGTGGTAGGGCCTGTAACAGTGGAAGCAAATACGATAGTTGTGCTTAAGACAGACACATGGCTATGCATGGAATGGAGGGGTATGAATCGTGCACAAGCAGAAGAGATTTATCTTCATTTGGCATTGTGTTCAGCACTGTCATTGTGGGCTGAAGGGCCAGTTCCTATGCTATCTTCATTGTAGAATAAACCAGCATTCAGCTGACCTACATTCATGTGTAGTTGATTAATATCTCTATTCTTAGACATTGCCCCTTCTCTTCCTTTGTAACCTCCCCCAGCTCCTGAGATCACGAAGCCTCTCATATTTTGCCTCAAATGCAATCCTTATCTTCCTCATTCCACCTCTGGTATTAAAGTCTGGAAGTGCCTCCTCATTTCCCTCTCCTCCATTAAGAAACTCCTTCTTTGATCTATTGTTATGTCTTCTTATATGCATCAGTTTCAAATTCTGTTTTATAATCAGGTTTGTCAGATGCCTTGGGATGCTTGACTGTTAAAGGTGCTGTATAAATGAAAGTTGGTGCTTGATACTACCCCTGTGCTCCTCTGCAGAGTTGGAGCTAATGGATTGGGTGACTCAGAGTTTAATTATTCCTCCACTTGAGCCCTGATAGAATGTGAGTTGTATTCCCTGATGGCTCCGCCTGCTTACAGTGCCTCCACCCACCCCCCCCAGGAACTCTCCAACTAAGAACAAATAAATACCCTGGGATGTTCTGCACATACACAGATGCACAAACTTAATAAAAATTAATCTTCCGCTCCATACTCCAAAACATTTCTGAGGCACCAAGCTGAGACTCGGGAGTTACGCCCAAATGAATTTAAAGAATGAGTCTCCAGTCAAGATTACAAGGGAAAAAAAGGAGAAGGAAAACAATAAACTGAATCAATTTTCAGTGCTGACGTACTGAGTAGATGGTTCTGTCTGAGCTGAGAGGGAAGATTTCCATCAAGTAGCATGGTAGACAGATGTGCTCACATTACAAAGAATGGTGTTAAAGCTTTTTGTGGAGAAGACATATTTTGCAGAGGGAAGTGGATGGATTGAACTCGTGGGGAAAATTTGGCAGAAGGTATAGAATGCGAGGTGGAAAATTAGGTTGTCCTCTTTAAATGAAACACTGCGCTCACATCGAGGTATTTCTTGTAACTAATTAGGAAGGTGAAAGTAAGGTTGATATATTGTCTTACAAATAGATTAATTAAAATCATTGAGTCATATGGCACGGGAACAGGCTGTGAAGTTGTGCATCACAAAAAGCTATGAGGCCCAGTCATTAGGCGTATTTAACTAGGTTCTTGTTTGCGAAGCGGGTTAAAGTTTAAAGGGAAAAGATGGAAGAATGGAATTGAAAAAAAAGTCAGCTCTGATTGAATGGCGGAGCAGACTCAATGGGCCAAATGGTTCGATTCTGCTCCTAAATCTTATGGACTTAAGTAGTGACAACTCTCTACCAACACCTTCACTGCTCAGGTCCTGATTTTCTGAGAGGCTCGTCAGTCCTCACTAGTTGCATTTCTTTACACACATTGGCTGCTATATAATAATAGACTGAGTCAGTGCAGCTCTTCAACTGCAGTGCATCAAAGTAACTGTGCAGAGAACCATTTTTGTTCTCACTGCTGGTAGATATGTATACCAAACACAGCAATGAAATTGGAGTTTCAGTGCTTCTCAAGGAGATTGTTAAACTGGTTTCCATTTCTATTCTTCTCAAGTATCAACAGGTGTTCAATGTCCAACTCTCTTGCTATTGAGTCAGAAGTCTGTGCATTCAAAACCCTCTCCAAACACTTGGGCTTATGACTTGGTGTTCTTAGTCCAGTACTACAGTGTTAGAGATGCAGGACAAGCTGTTAAATCAAGATCCCTCTCTGCCCTGATGGTAGATGTGAAAAACCTCCTTTGTCAGTATTTCTGCTTGAGTCTTGACCTACATTTACCCACACACTGCATCTAAAAAAAACCATCTTACTGTGTTCATGGACCACATAAAGTACAGATTAGATGTAACATTTGACTACATAGTAACAACAATTAAAAAATAATTCTTTGAGGATGTGACACATGCCATATAAATGTTTTTTCTTTCTTGTAGATATGGTGGAACCATTTGACTCTTGTTTGCAATAACTATTAATCATAACTCTAGGTGCTGTGTTGTGTGTGACTGTTGGTACTGTGTTTTGCACCCTGGCCCGGGAGGAATGCTGCTTCGTTTGACTGTATTCATGGGTACGGTTGAATGATGATTCAACTTGAACATGAACTCCAATAACTTAGTGGGGAGGAGGGATTCCTGCTAATATTTTTTTAATGGAATCTTGTTTCCTTCCAAAGAAATAAACCATTTCCCAGAGCTTGTCAAATGTGCAATTTGATAAAATCATGTGTTTTTTTTTCCTTTCCATATAGTTTCAGATGGATAAATCGTACAAAATTAATACATGAGCATACAAGTTAGGAGACGACTCCTGCCTGTTTTGCCATTTGATAAGTTCAACAAATTTCACGACATATGTCAGTTGTGTCATACTGCGTCTGGTGCTCCCGATGTGGCCTTCTATATATTGGCGAGACCCGACGCAGACTGGGAGATCGTTTTGGTGAACACCTGCGCTCTGTCCGCCAGAGAAAGCAGGATCCCCCAGTGGCCACATATTTTAATTCCACATCCCATTCCCATTCTGATATGTCTATGCACAGCCTCCTCTACTGTAAAGATGAAGCCACACTCAGGTTGGAGGAACAACATCTTATATTCCGTCTGGGTAGCCTCCAACCTGATCGCATGAACATTGACTTCTCTAACTTCCGCTAATGCCCCACCTCCCCCTCGTACCCCATCCATTATTTATATACACGCATTCTTTCTCTCACTCTCCTTTTTCTCCCTCTGTCCCTCCGACTATATCCCTTGCCCATCTTCTGGGTTCCCCCCCCCCTGCTGTTTCCTTCTCCCTGGGCCTCCTGTCCCATGATCCTCTCATATCCCTTTTGCCAATCACTTGTCCAGTTCTTAGCTCCATCCCTCCCCCTCCTGTCTTCTCCTATCATTTCGGATCTCCCTCTCCCCCTCCCACTTTCAAATCTCTTACTAACTCTTCCTTCAGTTAGTCCTGACGAAGGGTCTCGGCCTGAAACGTCGACTGTACCTCTTCCTAGAGATGCTGCCTGGCCTGCTGCGTTCACCAGCAACTTTGATGTGTGTCAGTTGTATTAAACCTGATTCTGATTCTGATCTAACTGTAGTCAGTAACTATCTAACTGTATTCCTGTTTACCCACAGTAACATATTGCCCCCTATTTTGTCAAGAATCTATCTCCCTCTAGCCTAAAAATATTCAAGAAACTTCGCTTCCACTTTGCTTTGAGAAAGGGAGTTCCAAAGACTCAGTTCACCTCTTCTCAGTTTTAAATCCTTCTTTTTAAATAGCGACCTCTCGTTCCAGCTTCTCCCACAGGTTAAAACATCTTCTCAACATCAACCCAATCATGTCCTCTCAGATCCCACGTTTCTATCAAATCCCCTCTTTTTCACCAAACTCTGAAAGACACAGTTCAAATTTATCCATACTTTCCCCATAAGATTACCATCCAGTCCCAGTGTTTGTCTTGTACACTTTCACTGAATTGCTTACCCACAATTCATTTCCCTTCCATAGAAAAGAAGAATAATACCCTAGATTTGTTCAGTTGAGTCCCTCTCTGTGCCTTGAGGTGTATAGGGCGGCAACCCAATACAACTCGTTTCTTTAGCATTTGCTGTTTTTTCACAAGGTTGAGTTGGAAACTGAACACTCAGCCCAGCATGGATGGAAAGTGTGTAAGGAGCTGGCCGGATTCGAACCCAGGACCACTTGCCTCGAACTCCCGTGTGAATGCCACTACACCACCGGGCAGCAATATCCTAGATCATGGTCCCATAAATGGTCTATTTAACAGCTGTAAAATTCCTTGTTTCAGAAATCAATTTTCCTTGTAATCATCAATAACATAGTATTCATTGTCTTGTAGTCTTACAGAATTTAAGTTTATTTTCCAATAAGACTGCATTGTTATATATGATGTCTGGCATTGAAATAAGTAGTAGGGTTTATACTTGAACTTTTGGAGGAACTCATACTTAAGTGCTTGGAATGGTTTTGCCTGAACTTAAATTAAATCATTTGCCTTCTTGTTTAAGAAAAAGACATAAAAAAAATGAACCAACATGCATACCCTCAGCATTAAAACAAATAATATTGGAAACACCCAGTACATCAGGCAGTATCTGTGGAGAGTTACATTACAGATCAAAGTGTCTTATTTCTGCCATCAGCATTTAGTTTTATTTTCATCCTCCAACAGATTAGTAGTAACATCTGTGCCAAGAAAGTTCTAGGCAATGACCATCTCAAACAAGAGAGGGTTAACTGTTTACCCTTAACGGTCAATAGAATTAGCAATTCCAAGCCTCTTACCATCAATTTCATTGTTCAGAAACCCAATCAAACCAGTCACATGAGTACCACAGATATAAGAACAGATCAGAGGTTAGGTATCCCGTGATAGGTGACTCACTTATGCGCACCCAAATGTTACATTACGTGTAATTGAGCATAACTGAGCAGTCGACAAAAGATACAATATCCATTGGTCCCCAGCTGAAAACTGCACCAAACAAAGCATGAATAGAGAACAGATGCATGGCTCCTACAGAGATTGTACGCTCTCCCAATGATGACATGTTGCCTCCGAGTGCTTCAGTTTTCTCCCACATTCCAGAGACGTTCGGGTTAGTGGCATAATTGATCACATGGTGTAAATGGGTGGAGTGAGCTCATTGGACCAGAAGGGCCTGTTAATGTGCTGTATGTCTAAATAAAATGAAGTATATAACCATGAGTTTTTGTCTTCAATTACCTTTTACTTAATCAGCCAGTTGAGTGCATCAATGTTTGTTTTTGCCGAGAGAAGGCTCCCAAGGTGAGGGAAGTGATCCATGTCACAATCGTGCCAGGAATCTTTACTGCTAGGCGGCAGTGTGGTGCTGTGAGGAGAAGATGGTAGAGGACCTTTGTCTTGCAGATCTTCTCTTACCATCCTGTCTTTGTGTGTGTGACACTGAAAGTGTTGACAATAGTTTCTGAGCATGCATAAAAGCAAGCATTACCTGCATATTGCAACTAGGCTTCTGGGGATCGGTAAACTTGCTTCTGAAATAGTCATCAATTGAACAGCATCCATCATTTTACTTCCATGGAAAGTTTCTTAGAGGTGTATTGCAACTTTACGGGAAGAAGGACTACGAAAAATGTTTGAGCAATGACACCGCCTTGTTTAATACCAGTCACCACTGAGAATGCATTGTCTACATTATACAAGGGGTGATTGATAAGTTCATGGCCTAAGGTAGAAGGAGTCAATTTTAGAAAACCTAGCGCATTTATTTTTCAACATAGTCCCCTCTACATGTTCACACTTAGTCCTGCGGTTGTGGAGCATACCGATCCCTTCTTTGTAGAAATGGTCCACAGCAAGGGTGATTGATAAGTTCATGGCCTAAGGTAGAAGGAGATGAGTTATTAACTTCAAACTTTCTGCATTACCACTCAAAGAGTTGAACTGCACATGCATCTAACGAGAGCATCTTGGACCTCCAGGTGGTCCACAGCAGGGGTGATTGATAAGTTCGTGGCCTACAGTAGGAGGAGATGAGTTATACAGCTCTCATTACATGCATGTGCAGTTCAACTCTTTGAGTGATTATGCAGAAAGTTTGAAGTTAATAACTCATCTCCTTCTACCTTAGGCCACAAACTTATCAATCACCCCTGCTGTGGACCGCTTTCTGGAGGTCCAAGACGCTGACTTCTACAAAGAAGGGATGCATATGCTGCACGACCGCTGGACTAAGTGTGTAAATGTAAGAAAAATAAATGTGCTAGGTTTTCTAAAATTGACTCCTTCTACCTTAGGCCACGAACTTATCAATCACCCCTCATATAACATTCTGCTCTGTACACTGTTGTGAAGCTAGCAAAAAGATAAAAACACCTTTCAGTCGGAATCCGGATTTGGGGAGAGTATTCCACAATCCCTTCCAAATGATGGAATCAAAGAGTTGATAAAAGGCCTCGAGTAGTGTCTTGTGCTGCTTCCTACAGTTTTCTTTCAGTAGTCCACTATGTCTCAGCACAGACAGAATAGAGAGCACCTCTTTGGATAGTGGGAGGAGGATATTGAAAAGGACTTGATGATCAAAGTCAAAATAAATTCATTGTCCCTACCTTGACGACCTTCCCTCTGATAGACCGCAGAAAGCCCCCTCTATAATTATCACGAGATGCCTCTTTTCTGAAAGGTCATCATAACAGCATCACATTGTCCTGTAGAATACCCTCCTTTTCATAGATGTGGGCTGGAAGGCTGCGGATTGGAGATTGAAGTATTTCACCGGCAAGTTTTAGGATTTCAGAAAGGTGATAAGGGCCCGAGGTATGATCATTCCTTGATATAAGTGTCCTTGATGTCATCCCTTGTCAGCCTGTTCAGCTACATATCATAATGGTTAGTGAAACACACTTCCTTTCCTAAAGGGCCATTGGTTAGCCTTTTGAGTTTTTAAATGATAACCTGACAACTTCAAGGTAAGATTAACATTTCCAGAGTCACAAAACTAAGATGCATAAAACAAAATAGTCATTAATATATTCATCAAGTAAATCTGGTAAATTTTATTTATTAAGAGAGTGGTTAGAATATAGCAGTAGTTACCAGTGAAAATACTTGAAGCAAATAGTTTAGATGCTTTTTAAGATGAGAATATAATAGGAATTAGAAAGATATGCAGAAAGGCTATGGTGAGGTAGATAGTTGGCAGGGTTTGTATGTAACATGCTTATAAACACCAGTACAGATAAGTTGGCCTAAAGGTTTTATTCTCTCTCTCTCTGTTGCATATTCAATATAGTTCTCACATTGAATTCAAATTATCAAGGACCCCAGGACACGCTAAATCAATTCCTCTGAGTTGTTAGTCCAGGCTTTAACTTGCCATCTCAAGAACAAATCTATGATTTGTCATATACTAAGCAAGAAGCAAGAATTCCGAACACTCTGTTAATATTTCTATATTTTTGCAAGAAATAGCATTTGCATTATATTTTACAACACTGCTGACTAAACCAATTTGAAGACTCGTGTATCACTACAACCTAGGGAAGGTCAAATACTGCCAGCCTGGCCTACAAAACCTTTATCCTGAGAAAAATAAAATACCACATCATATACTCATGGCCACTTTATTAGGTACACCTGTACACCTGCTCCTTAATGCAAATATCTAATCAGCCAATCATGAGGCAGCAACTCAATACATAAAAGCATGCAGACATGGTCAAGAGGTTCTGCTGTTGTTCAGACCAAACATAGAATAGGGATTAAGTGTGATCTAAGTGTCTTCAGCTGCAAAATGATTGTCAATGCCAGACAGGGTAGTTTAAGTGCCTCAGAAACTGCTGACCTCCTGAGATTTTCACACACAATAGTCTCTAGAGTTTACGGAGAATGATGTGAAAAAAAACAATAAAACATCCAAAGAGCAGCAATTCTTTAGGCAAAAACACCTTGTTAATGAGAGAGGTCAGAGGAGAATTTGCCGGACTGGTTCAAGCTGACAAGAAGATGACAGTATCTCAAATGACCATGAATTACAACAGTGGTGTGCAGAAGAGCATCTCTGAACACACAACACATCAAATCTTGAAGTGGATAGGCTACAGCAATGGAGGACCATGAACACACACTCAATGGCTACTTTGTTACGTATAGATGGTGCGTAATAATGTGGCCGCTGAATGGATAACAATTACTCGCACTTGCCATTACAGGCTATGTATCGAAGTTAAATGTAGTCTACACCTAGATTGTGCAATAGTTTGACTTCCTGTTTTGAATCTGCATGATTACCATTGTATAAAATGTTGTTATGAGGAACGGTGGAGAAATAAGGTTGATTGAATCATAGGAGTTTCACTAGCCAGTCATAGGAGTATCCCACAAACCGTGTTGCTACAGCAGTGATTAGAAGGTATAGTTACAGTGTGAGAGGGCTACGGAGGCATCACCCATTTTAATTAAGGTAAAGAACGTTACAATGGTGTCAGTTAGAATGCCAGAATTCTTTCCACTGGCAGAAGGATTGCTAAAATTACAACATGAACTTATGTTGATTTAAGAAGTAAAAAGTGCAAATTTGTTTATGCAGCATGCAGTTACGAGCTGTAAAACATTGCCAAGAGGATGGTGGAAGTAGATCCAACATCAACCTTAAAAAGGAGAATTGGATACATGTTGCAGCAGGAAAATGACAGTAAATGGCTTCTTTCCACCTTGTATCATCCTATGATTCTCTGACAAATAGAATGCAGTTAATGATAATCAGGATAAACTGTTGGAATCTTGGCACAGTATCTCTGCGGCAGAAGGTGAAAGTATCAGAGTTCAGGTTGTAGAGGGCTTCACTTTTGGTAGGTCTTTTGATATAGGGAATTGTGTTGCAAATCAAACAACCACAACACAGATTAGAAATGGTTTTCCTGATAAACAGCTCAATACAACAGCCCACAAAATGCTGGAGAAAGTCGGCAGATCAGGCAGCATCTATGGAAAGGAATAAAGAGTTGATGCTTCAGGCCGAGACCCTTCCAAAACATTGATTCTTAGTTCCTTTCCATAGATGCTACCTGACCTGCTGAGTTCCTCCAGCATTTTATGCGCGTGTTACTCTGGATTTCTAGCATCTGCAAAATCTCTTGTGCTTATTCAATAAAACATCATGTATTTTACATTAATCATCACTGTCCTGTTTTTCACTTACAAAAAAACTTCATTGTCAAATTCCATAAACCAACTCATAATTATGAGCAAAAGTTAATTAATTATGAATATGTATAATCATTACTGACAGGCTCACGGCTAGAAATCAGTTTTGAATCTAATCATCTAAAACCTTTCCAACTAATCATTAAAATAATTAGCTGCCTGACTTTGACTGACAGGCACAAAACTGAAGGAAAATACAACAGCATTTCAAATCATTCAGGTGAAGTTTAAAGACATCTCTACAATCAGGGGTGTGACCTGGGGGAATTTACCCACAGCAATCTGAAATGACCAGATAATGTGTTCTGGAGATATTGATAAAGAGAAAATACCAGACACTAGTGAGAATACCCTCCCTGGGCAGTGTAGTGATACAACCCTATGCTTCAAAATGTCAGAGATCCATATTCTGTCTTGATACCAGGTATGGAGTTTGCACATTCTCCCTGTGACTGTGCTGGTTTCCTTGAGGTTCTCAATTTTCTCCCAGACTCCTAAGACTTGCAGATCAGTTGGTTAACTGGCCAATGTTTACTGTTTAATTGGCCAATGTTAACTGCACTAGAGTTTGGCTGGTTGGTAGAATCTGTGGGAAGGTGGTACAGATGTGGAGAGAGTAACAAACTGGGAATGATGTACAATTTCTGTAAATAGGTGGTTGATGTTTGATGGTTTCTCTGCTGTATACCTCTGTAATTCTATGTCCTTTCAAACATTTGTCAAGGGGTCTTCAACATCTATTTAAGAAATCAACAGTTTAGAATCTCATGCCCTCAGCCTTTCACTAGGAGTTCTTGCATTGAATATGGTCTCCATTATTGGAACTGACTCTAAAACTTGCTGATTTAGTCATACAGTTTGATCTGATCCTAATCTCCTATTTCTAAACAGTATAGTTTAGTCCTGCCCTCTGGTTTGGGCCAGTGCTAAGTAATTTCTAATCCAGGATTAGACCAGTCCTGACTCTAATTCTGATTGAGCTGGACTCAAGTGGTGGCCAACTTGGAATCATCTTCCTCTCTAATCCTAAAACAGCATGGTTTAAACTCTACACTTGGGTTAGCTCCGGTACTTTCAATCCTGCAATTCTTTAGGGCATTCATTAATTACAGGACATCATGAATTCATTTCTAACTCCAGATCATTAAAGTCTAATGTTCAAAGTTCAAAGTAAATTTATTATCAATGTACATATATGTTACCATATACAACCATATTCATGTTCTTGTTGGCATACTCAATAAATATATAGAATAATAACCATGATAGAATCAATGAAAGACCATTCAACTTGAGTGTTCAACCAGAGTGCAGAAGACAACCAACTGTTCAAATACAAAGAGAAAGAAATAATAATAAATAAATATGCACTAAATATCAAGAGCATAAGATGAAGAGTTCTTGAAAGTGGGTCTGTTGGTTGTGGGATCATTTCAAGGTTAGGGCAAATGAAGTTGAGTGAAGTTATCTCCTTTGGTTCAAGAGTCCGATGGTTCAGGGGTAGTAACTGTTCCTGAACATGGTGGTGTGAGTCCTGAGGCTCCTGTACCTTCTTCTGGACGGCAGCAGCAAGAAGAGAGCATGTCCTAGGTGGTGGGGTTCCTTGATGATGGATGCTGCTTTCCTGCAACAGGTTTTCATGTAGATGTGCTCAATGGTGGGGAAGGCTTTATTCATGATGGACTGAGCCATTTACACTACCTTTTGCAGGATTTTTCGTACCAGGCTGTGATGCAGCCATACTCTCCACTACACATCTATAGACATTTGTCAAAGTTTTAGATGTCTTGCTAAACCTAGACAAACTCTTAAGGAAATAGAGGCTTTCTTTGTAATTGCACTTACATGCTGGACCCAGGAGAGATCCTCCAAAATAATAACACCAGGGAAGTTAAAGTTGCTGACCCTCTATATCTGATCCTCCGATGAGGATTGACTCATGGTCCTCTGGTTTCCTTCTCCTCCTTGGTCTTGCTGACGTTGAGTAACAGGTTATTGTGCCACCAATCAGCCAGATTTTTAATCTCCCTCCTGTACACTGATTCATCACCACCTTTGATTCAGCCTAAGACAGTGGTGTCATCAGCAAACTTGAACATGGCATTGGAGCTGTGCTTAGCCACACAGTCATAAGTGTAAAGCGAATAGAGCAGGGGTCTAAGCATAGAGCTTGTGATGCACCTGTGCTGACAGAGATTGTGGAGGAAATGTTTTCACCAGTCCAAACTGGCTGGGGTCTGCGAGTGAGGAAATTGAGGATCCAATTGCACAAGATGGTGTTGAGGCCAAAGACTTAGTGCTTATTGATTAGTTTTGAGGGGATGATGGAATTAAAACTGATGTATGTACCTTTGCTGTCCAGATGTTTCAAGGTTGAATGAAGCACCAATGAAATGTCAAATATTAAGTAAGACATCATTATCTGGATAGCCTGGTTCTCTTATGACAGGATGCGGCAGCTAGTGGCCAATCTTAGGTCAGCCTAAACTGGTCCCATACTCTGTGTTTGTGCAAGTTTGTGTACAATACCTGGATAATGTTGATTCATCCTTGGGGACCACCACACATCATCAATAACCCTTTAAAGAACATTTCTTTTATGAGATTTGTCATCAAATAAGTCATATCTAGATACCTGAGAAACACTCACAAAGTGCTGGAGGAACTTAGCAGCTCTGGCAGCATCTATAGAGGGGAATAAACAATTGACATCTCAGGCCGAAACCCTTCCTCAGGACTGGGGAAGGAAAGGGGAAGAAGCCAAATAAGAAGGTGGGTGGAGTGGGTGGAGTGGCAGGTGATAGGTGAAACTAGGTGAGAGGGCAAGTGGGTGGGTGGAGTGGGGGGGGTGATTTAAGAAGTTGGGAGCTGATAGGTGGAAAAGGTAAAGGGATGAAAAAGAAGGAATCAGATTGTAGAGGAGAGAGAAAGGTGGGGGAGAAAGGGAAGCAGAGGTTAATCAGAGGGAGGTGATGAACAGGTGAGGAGAAGAGAAGGGGTAAGAGGGGAGCCAGAATGGGGAATGGGAAAAAAGGATGAGAGGGAGAAATTACCAGAAGTTAGTGCAATTGATGTTCATGCTATCAGATTGGAGGCTACCCAGACAAATCCAGAAATTTAAAGTTTTCACCCCTTCCCTGGTGTGGCCAAAGCTGTGGTGAATGGCAGAACTGGCTAAGAACTGAGAATTGAATCACCAATGGAATCAGCAAGTTTTGAGCTCTAAGTATGTGGCTCCTTTGAATCGACATTCATTGTCATCAAGCTTGACTGGTCAAAATACTTTCAGTTTGGTGAAATAAATCAAGAAATTAACCTGTAATCTCAGAATGCAAGAAACATAATTAGAGAAAGGGGATTTCCTGACAGGGTTTGATTGAATTCAGGGATATGCACTTGAAATCCATGACTATTTTAAAGGACTTAATGATTTTCTTATTAAGCTAGAGGTTTTAGTGACCAACATTGAAGTAGGGTATTAGGATTAATATGGGACTCTTGATTCACAAGACTGACTTGCAAATGAGGGATTTCACTCAGATAGGTGTGTGTGTGTGTGTATGTGTGAATATGAGATCAACAGAACCAATATGAGAATGAATGTACTTATAAAAGAGAAAATGTATGAGTGAGTGTTAAAGCATGAGAAGGGGAGAGGATAAGAGGGTGAAGAAGACTGCATGTATGAATGTGAGAGAGGAGAGCATGCATGCAAACTGTGTGTGATAGAGAGAAATTTTGTGAGTGAAGAGGGAAAACTGTGTTTGTGTGTGTGTGCTTTTTATAGATGAACAGTGGAGAGAATTCTAATTGGTTGCATCATGGTCTGGCACAGAAACACCAAGGCCCAGGAATGAAAAACGTCTACTGAACGATATGAATACAACCCAACTCATTACAGGTGAAGCGCTCCCCACCAGTAAGCACATTTACATGGAGCACTGCCACAAGAAAGCAGCAAACATCATCAAGGACCTCCACCATCAAGGCCTGGCTCTCTTTTCACTGTTGTCAGATCTCAAAGAGAAGGTTGGGAGATTCTAATTGGCGTCATTGATGATGGGCTGCAGTAAAATAAGGAAAAAGAATGAATGTTCAAGGGGGTTTGGTTTTGATTCTATCATTTCACTTTCATTATTTCTTCACAAGGTGGAATCACACTAACATTTCCCATTGGTTACTTTTCTATTCTTCCCAGTGTACTGGCTCTAATGAGATTCTGGAAATTTGTTTCTGGGACGTTGGAATATTAGCTTCCTTCCCAATTAATGCAACACTAGTGACAACATAAAAAATATTATTTATTTCTCTGCACCTTTTCATTCCTGCCTCCCACTTTCCATTCTATCTCTCATGTTCTCTTATTTCTATATCTTCACCTTTAAATCACTCTTCTTTCTCACTGCCTCTATCTTGCCTCTTTCTTGATAACTTTTTTTTTCCATTTCTCAATTTGTTTCTTGTTCAGTAAATAAAATTCTGAAAATGTTGGAAATCTGAAATGAAAACTTAACTAATGCCAGAAATAACTGGTTTGGAGAAAGATGTTACGAAATAGCATCAGGTCATTTTTTTTTTACTGGTTCTTCAAGCATGTGGGAGAGGTTGCCAACACTAGTGATTGACAAACCAAAGGTTTCCTTGTGTAAACTTCCACTTTGAGTCATCCTGTCCTCACCCTCTTTCTCCTGTTCATCCATTAAAGACAATTCTCTCCAGAAATAGTAGTAATATGTGACAAAGGGAAGGATTCTGCTATATTCCACACTGTAATTATATTCCGTATTTAACACTATAACACGCATTCTGTATTTGTTTTGCCTTTTGTACTACCTCGATGTACTTATGAATGGAATTCTCTGTCAGAATGGCACACACAAAGCTTTTCACTGTTTCTCATTACTTGTAACTATAATAAACCAACAATTCATTTGTGAGAAGAAAGAAAGACTGGATCTTATCAACTGCTGAGAAATAAGTGAGTCATTGAATAAAAGTCATAGTACATGAGATCGTAGAGAGAACCAAAAAGTCTGGGATCAAGATAAATGATCATGAGGAGAATATTGCTCTTTCTTTGGAATGCTGTTCACACTGGAAATAGTTAAATTGAGCCTAAGGATTGAATCAGCTAGCTCACGCTGAAAACATCAAAAGAAGTGAAAGCCTGGAGCTAATCCAATACCTGAATTCTTTCATTCACCACATGTTGGAATGAAAGGCAAAGGGGTAAAATAATGAAAGGCTGTGCTGAATATTAGCAATCACAATCCACAAAACAAATTTTAACAAACTCAAGGACATACTGTGCACTTAAACAAACCTGTTATGCTTTGTAACTTCAAATCATTTGTTACGTACCCCGTAACTGGGTTGCCAAACCAGCAGAAATGGATCACTCAGTTGAAGTCTGGATTACTAGAACTAAGAAAGTTTTATTAAAGAAACAAGCAACACAGTACTCTAATCAAAAGGATAATAAATGCAACAGTTCAGCAATGATAAACACACATGTACACAGAATTAGGATAACAGGATCAATCAAGCTCTATCGTCGTCTGGGGTAAATGACCAGTTTCAAAGTGACGCAAAGTTCAGTTCAATTGAGTTCAGTTCAGTTCACAGTAATCAATGCCGTGGCGATGGACAGTGGGGGGGAAGGAGAGAGAGAGCAAAAACGAATGAATATTCAAACGGCTTCCACACAGACCTTCGATATTCTTCACAGTCAGCTTTCGGACGAGCCCTTTGTAATGTCTTCTGAGGTCACTGACTGTGACCCCTCTGTTTCCAGATACGATCGTTTCTCTGCGGTGAACTTGGCACCCAGGCAAGGGCGGACACACACCATGTTCCCACCGATCGTACCTTTCCACCCTGTGCATCTATGGCTTGGTCCCACGAGCAGCCCACCAAAACTCCCACCGACTTGTGGGAGGCGCACCGCTTCAAGGGTCTCGTTACCTCGTGGTGTCGTGTGTGTCTTGCCTTAGCGAACCTGTCCCTTTTTATCCCCCTGCTGGGGTATCGCCTGTCCATCTCTTCAAACAGTTCAGGGTTCAAAGAGGAGCCAGTCTTGACAGCTCTCCCGTCTCTTCACTAACATCTCCAAATGCTGCTCCATTGTTTTCCTTATCTCTCTTTCTCCTGAAGATAGGTAGCAGACCAACTGCTGATCCCACTGGTGCCAGCACAGGACAGTTAACATCTTAGTCTATGTGTACTTTCGTCACACATTAAACTAACTAAAAGAAAGACATGAGAGTCCAAATTGTGTGTCTAACTTTGTTTACTTCAAGCAAGGTGCACACATATCACATGATCGCGTGATGATGTATACGATTAACATTTTTATATAACCTGCAATTAATTATATAAATAACAAGAATGCTTAATCAAACAATATATGTAAAATATTACTTAGAACAGAACCTGTCATACTCCAGCCGAAATAAAAATCTGATATCTCACAGTTGGAAACATTTTTTAAAGGCCTGGGAGCACCTTTAGTACAAATAGCAAGCCAAAGACATTTGCATCAAAAAAATCACTGCAGAGTTATAATATGCCAAAGCAGAAAAGGAGTAATTAACAGTTATATGTAGGCATGTGAAGTCATACCATTCTACATCTATTTCTGTGGAAGAAAACATATTGCAGAAAGTAATCACCAACCTCCAGAGCAAATTTACAAGTAAAACTTACCACACACAGTAGCAAGCCTGCAAAGATTACTCTTGGGGTTTCTGAGCTATAGTTTCCTTTCTCAGGTACAAACTGGGAAAATGTAGATTCACTACCTCAGTGAATCTCAGTGAGATTCTCACTATCCTCAGTGCAAAAATAAGCATGAAATGAATGATCTAGTTGTGAAGATGCAGAACGTCATGAATGTGAAATGAAGATGAAGAAGATTAGAGGTGAGATAATGATGATTTGGGGCTAGCCTGAGAAGGTGACACAGCAATATGGCATTATAGGTCAATCTGACTGGCAGATGGTGCTGTCCTTGCTGGATTTAAAGAGCTGGGTGCAGTTAAAGAAGACTGTGGTACTCAGGTCGAAACCAAGAGGACACCATTTCATGGAGAGATTCATCTAAACAATTGGACCCTACTCGAATGCAGAGAGACAGAGGACGATGTAAACCTTGTCCTTCTGTAATTCTGGGATACAGCTCTCATGAAATTGCCAAAATAGCCAGTTAAAGGCGGAAAGTACAAGACAAATTTGCCTTGCAATATATATCCCCACTAAACCAAGAAAAAGTGAACTGTGATCTGAAAGGAAGCCAAAACTGCAACAGCCTTGCTAAATTTTTACCTGAGTTGTTGACAGGAAAAGCGGTGCATGCATGGGATTCAGTGACAAAAACCTGGAACCCAGCTAAGTCTTTGTGAAAAAGTTTGATACTGCAAGATTATATGTCACCAAGACTGAACCAGGCCAACAGATCTATCTCAATGACTGAGATAAACAGGATATATCAACAACACCCACAAAATACTGGAGGAACTCAGCAAGTCAGGCATCATCATCTGTATGAATATCTCAGCAGCAGTACTTACAGCATCAATTGTAACTTTGAATTTAAAAACTTACAGGCAATAGATGACCAGCACAAAGCAGCAACTCATCACAAATAGGGATGGCAATGTCTATCCCGACAAAATTGAGCAAAACATCTTACCACATTTATCATACATTCAAAAGTTCAGATTAAACAATAAATACATGACAACTGAATTTTAAAATAAATTATCTAAGATGACAAAAAATTAATTTGAAGAATACTAGATAATTGCAAGAATAAATTGAGTTCCATATGGCTTAAGGGGGCATGTACTGTATATTTTTGTGCCGTGTCACACTATAGAGAATAACAAACACTGTATCCATTGGCTGGCTGTACATAGCCTGTTGTTCATTTTTTTTTACTGTGAGCCACAGGTCTGACCTTGAACCCATGATTAAATACAGAACTTTAGAGCATAGTACAGGCCCTTCAGCACACAAATTTATGCCAAACCTTTAACTACTCTAAGACCAATCAAACTCTTCACTCCCTTTTTCTTTCATCCATGTGCCTATCTAAGAGTCTCTTAAATGCTCCTAATGTAGCTGCCTCTAACACCATCTCCGGAAGTGCATTCCTCCAATCACCTTAAAATTATGCCCCCTTGCATTAGTCATTTCCACCCAGGAAAATGTCTATGGCTGTCCATTTACACCATGCCTCTTATCAGCTTGTACACCTCTATCAAGACACTTCTTATCCTCCTTCACCCCAAAGGGAAAAAACCTAGCTTACTCAATCTATCTTCTCAAGGCATGCCCTCTAGTCTATGCTGTGTCCTGATACATCTTCTCTGCACCCTATCAAAAACATCCACATCTTTCCAATAAGGAGGGGACCAGTAATGAACACAATGAAACAGAAACTAAAACTTAGTGAACATGAAAAAAAATCCAATAATCAGTTGGAAAAGAGCAGATGATTGCACCTGTTCTACTACTTATCCCCCGATCCCGCAACTAATATCACTAAATATCTAATATCTGGGTTTTATCACACTGTCTCTGGCTCCTTGCTATCTTAAAATTGGCAATGTCCAGTCCCTATATCCTATGGCAGGATATTTGGTAGTGTGGAGGAGCAGAGGGATCTGGGGGTACATGTCCACAGATCCCTGAAAGTTGCCTCACAAGTGAATAAGGTAGTTAAAAAAGCTTATGGGGTGTTAGCTTTCATAAGTCGAGGGTTAGAGTTTGAGTCGCGATGTAATGATGCAGCTCTATAAAACTCTGGTTAGGCCGCATTTGGAGTACTGTCTCCAGTTCTGGTCGCCTCACTATAGGAAGGATATGGAAGCATTGGAAAGGGTACAGAGGAGATTTACCAGGATGCTGCCTGGTTTAGAGAGTATGCATTATGAACAGAGATTAAGGGAGCTGGGGCTTTACTCTTTGGAGAGAAGGAGGATGAGAGGAGACATGATAGAGGTGGACAAGATAATAAGAGGAATAGGTAGAGTGGATAGCCAGTGCCTCTTCCCCAGGGCACCACTGCTCAATACAAGAGGACATGGCTTTAAGGTAAGGGGTGGGACTTTTCGATGATCTTAAGTTCCCTGGCCCCCACCGCTTTATTTTCACCATGGATGTCCAGTCCCTATATACTTCCATCCCCCATCAGGAAGGTCTCAAAGCTCTACGCTTCTTTTTGGATTCCAGACCTAATCAGTTCCCCTCTACCACCACTCTGCTCCGTCTAGCGGAATTAGTCCTTACTCTTAATAATTTCTCCTTTGGCTCCTCCCACTTCCTCCAAACTAAAGGTGTAGCTATGAGCACCCGTATGGGTCCTAGCTATGCCTGCCTTTTTGTTGGCTTTGTGGAACAATCTATGTTCCGTGCCTATTCTGGTATCTGTCCCCCACTTTTCCTTCGCTACATCGACGACTGCAATGGCGCTGCTTCCTGCACGCATGCAGAGCTCGTTGACTTTATTAACTTTGCCTCCAACTTTCACCCTGCCCTCAAGTTTACCTGGTCCATTTCCGACACCTCCCTCCCCTTTCTAGATCTTTCTGTTTTTGTCTCTGGAGACAGCTTATCCACTGATGTCTACTATAAGCCTACTGACTCTCACAGCTATCTGGACTATTCCTCTTCTCACCCTGTCTCTTGCAAAAACGCCATCCCCTTCTCGCAATTCCTCCGTCTCTGCCACATCTGCTCTCAGGATGAGGCTTTTCATTCTAGGACGAGGGAGATGTCTTCCTTTTTTAAAGAAAGGGGCTTCCCTTCCTCCACTATCAACTCTGCTCTTAAACGCATCTCCCCCATTTCACATACATCTGCTCTCACTCCATCCTCCCGCCACCCCACTAGGAATAGGGTTCCCCTGGTCCTCACCTACCACCCCACCAGCCTCCGGGTCCAACATATTATTCTCCGTAACTTCCGCCACCTCCAACGGGATCCCACCACTAAGCATATCTTTCCCTCCCCCCCCTTTCTGCATTCCGCAGGGATCGCTCCCTACACAACTCCCTTGTCCATTCATCCCCCCCATCCCTCCCCACTGATCTCCCTCCTGGCACTTATCCGTGTAAGCGGAACAAGTGCTACACATGCCCTTACACTTCCTCCCTTACCACCATTCAGGGCCCCAAACAGTCCTTCCAGGTGAGGCAACACTTCACCTGTGAGTCGACTGGGGTGATATACTGCGTCCGGTGCTCCCGATGTGGCCTTTTATATATTGGCGAGACCCGACGCAGACTGGGAGACTGCTTTGCTGAACATCTACGCTCTGTCCGCCAGAGAAAGCAGGATCTCCCAGTGGCCACACATTTTAATTCCACATCCCATGCCCTTTCTGACATGTCTATCCACGGCCTCCTCTACTGTAAAGATAAAGCCACACGCAGGTTGGAGGAACAACACCTTATATTCCGTCTGGGTAGCCTCCAAACTGATGGCATGAACATCGACTTCTCTAACTTCCGCTAATGCCCCACCTCCCCCTCGTACCCCATCTGTTACTTATTTTTATACACACATTCTTTCTCTCACTGTCCTTTTTCTCCCTCTGTCCCTCTGAATATACCCGTTGCCCATTCTCTGGGTCCCCCCCCCTCCTCCTTGTCTTTCTTCCGGACCTCCTGTCCCATGATCCTCTCATATCCCTTTTGCCTATCACCTGTCCAGCTCTTGGCTCCATCCCTCCCCCTCCTGTCTTCTCCTGTCATTTTGGATCTCCCCCTCTCCCTCCAACTTTCAAATCCCTTACTCACTCTTCCTTCAGTTAGTCTTGACGAAGGGTCTCGGCCTGAAACGTCGACTGCACCTCTTCCTAGAGATGCTGCCTGGCCTGCTGAGTTCACCAGCAACTTTGATGTGTGTTGCTTGAATTTCCAGCATCTGCAGAATTCCTGTTGTTTGCGGATAAATTAATAGACCCAGTTTCAATCCCTGGTGAGAAAATGTATGAAGAAGATGGTAAGAGGTTATAATTTTCTATACACGGTGACAGAATGGGCTGTCTATAGCATCCAAATCTTACCTCAAAGCCTGTAGAGATAAAATAATTCAGAGAAAATAATGAGAAACCTTGTCTCTGAATGTGTCTGGACAATGTGTGAATGTACTCTGAACTCACTCTTCCTTGCCATTCCAATTGAGCAAGGGACAGGAGTTAAACTGACAGAGTGTAACACATGGAAAGGGGAACATGGCATAATATTGCAAGAATGAACAGGGATCTATATTCTAATACAGACAATATTCTGTCAGGTCACTTAGTATCCTGTAATATATATCATGCAATATCAACATAATGTATTTTATATATATATATATATATATATAGTGTCTCTGAGCAACATATGACTCTAAATATAAAAATAAACATGAGGTATTCCATGGATTTGAGCTTAAATTGTAATTAAGTTAAAAAAGCTTTGGGAACAATGAGACTTAGCATGAAGATGCTGACCAATCACACAGCCAACCTCCAGATCAGTTTGAGAATTGAAAGAACTTACAAAATAATTGCCTAGTCTACAATTGTCTCGGCCCAAAACGTTGACTTTTTATTCCTTTCCATGGATTCTGCCTGACCTGCTGGGTTCCTCCTTCATTTTATGTGTGAGTTACTCTGGATTTCCTATCTCTGTAGAATCTCTTGAGTCTACAGAGTTAAACCTGTGCAGGATGGCGGCAAATCTGCTCTTGAGCTTCAGATGTATGACTCCTTTATAAAATACCAACCAGAAATAAAAGAATGTGTTCACAAATGCAAAGGAGAAGCATTTAGGTGTGAAGATACACTATCAAGTTAATGTGATACCAACAAATCTGAGAACAGAGACCAACAAAGTAAAATGACACTTGCTTTCTCAGCAAGTGATTCAAAGGTCATACAAATAAACAAAGAACACAGTGAACAATGTCATATTATTGGTCAGTCAGATATGATGTCTCATTGGAAAAGAGCTGGCCTCTATAGAGGGAGAGAGTGAATGGTACTGACATTCAGTATACAGAATGGCACAAAAATATCAACCATTGATCATGGTTTCAATGCGAGATAATTTGTTCAACATAATGAAGGATGATCTTCAATAGTTGTAGCCCAGAAAGGCAAGCACTCATTCACCAGAAGGCCAATCCAAATAAAAAGCAACTTCAAACTTGTTTGCAAGCTTGAAAAGAAGGATGGGGAATACAGGACTGAAAGGTGTTATGTTTAAGTGCACACTGTATGCGAAGTAAGGTAGATGAGCATGTAGCGCGGATAGAAATTGGCAGGTATGAGGTTGTAGACATCTTAGGGTCATGGCTGAAGGAAGATCACAGCTGAGAGCTAAACATCCAAGGATGCACATCCTATTGAAAGTAGAGGCAGGAAGGCAGAGAGGGTGGAGTGGCTCTGTTGGTAAAAATTTAAATCACATCCTTAGAAAGAAGTGCCATAGGATAAGAAAATGATCGTAGGTCCTTGTGGGTAGAGTTAAAGAAAATGCAAGGGTAAAGAGACCCAGATGGGAGTTATATATTGACGGCTGAATAGTAGCCATGATGTGGGGTACACATTATAATAAGAGATAGAAAAGGCATGTGAAAAGAGCCATGTTATGATGGTCATGGAGAATTTAGCATCTAACCAGAAATGCAAAGAATAGTGTTATTTACAAAATAACTGCAAATAAAAAATAAGTGCTACAGCACACAAATATAAAAGTACTGAGACAGTACAATATGGGTGCAATACTGCTTAGTGCTGTGATGTGAGGTTCAGCAGGGTCACAGCCTCAGGGAAGAAGCTCTTCCTGTGCCTGCTGGTGTGGGAGCGGAGGCTCCTGTAGCGCCTACCGGATGGGAGGAAAGTAAAAAGTTCATGGTTAGGGTGAGATGCATCCTTGATAATGCTTTTTGCCCTACCCAGGCTGCGTTTATGGTAGATGTTCTCAATGGTGGGCAATAGGCTGGACAGACAAAGGAGAGCTAGTGAATGTGTTTACTTGGATTTTCAGAGTGCCTTTGACAAAGATGCCGCACATGTGACTGTTAAACAAGACAAGAGCCTATGGTATTACAGGAAAGATATTAGCATGGATAGAGGATTGGCTGAGTAGCAGGAGGCAGGAGGCAAAGAGTGGGAATAAAGGGAGCCTTTTCTGATTTGTGGCTGGTGATTAGTGATGTTCCATAGGGGCTAGTGTTGGGACCGCTTCATTTCATGCTGGATCAATCTGGATGATGGAATTGGTGGCTTTGTGGCCAAGTTTGCAGATGATACAAGGATAGGTGGAGGGGCAAATAGTGTTGAGGAAGCAGGGATTCTGAAGAAGGACTTGGACAGATTAGGAGTATGGGCAAAGAAGTGGCAGATGGAATACAGTGTAGGGAAGTGAATGGTCATGCACTTTGGTAGAAGGAATGAAGGCAAACACTATTTCCTAAACAGGGAGAAAATTCAGAAATCAGAGGTGCAGAAGAATTTGGGAATCCTCTTGTGGGACTTGCAGATTGCGTCGGTGGTAAGGAAGGCAAATCCTTAGCATTCATTTTGAGGATTAGAATATAAGAGCAAAGGTGGAATGCCGAGAGTTGATAAGGTATTGGTCAGACCACATTTGTATATTGAGGAAGGATGTGCTGGCATTGGAGATGGTCCAGAGGAGGTTTACAAAAGTGATCTTGGGAGTGAAAGGGTTAATTTTTGAGAAATGCTTCTCTCCCAGCATTCAATTAATTCACTCTACATTTTTGTTCCTTCCTTTCCCCATGGTACCCTTTCCTCATTTTGTGGGGGTATCTTTACCATTGTGGTTTAGCAGTTCTCATGTATTTTGTTTTATAAATGTGATTTTTCATTTTGATTGGCCACATGAGGAAACAGCTTCTTTCAACATCACCCAATAAAAGGCCCTTATAATTTTAAAGATGCCCCTCTAACTATCTATCCCAGAGAAGAACTGCAACTTCTTCTGTCCTTGCAGATAGCATAACCTCTCTTCTGAGATTTGCATTTTCTCCTGCACCACTCTATCCTTTTCATAACATGACACATTTCCCAGTACAGATTTTTAGCATGGTCATTAATCCCTCACAAATAATTATCTCAAGCAAGTAAATAATTCAGGCTATTTTATTATCTGCCATTTAATGCCCATTGTTTTAATTTCCTTTCACCACCAAATTACTAACACCTTGGAGAGAGTACATTTCCTTGTGAGGATTATACCTCATTATATTTAATGCAGACTTCTAAATAATATATAAGTTCTGAAACTTTCCAATCAAGCGATCCATTCTGGCAAGAACTGGGCTCCATCAATCAGAGAGACCAATGTAAATTTGTTTTTCTTTATCTACCGATGTGAGAGAACAGCTTGTAACACACACAGGTACCAAGCCTTAAATATCTGCTGTCCCAATTTATGTGTCCTACATAGTCTGTATTTAAACAGTAATTAATATATCTATCTTTTGGCCAATTGAGAGAAGGCTTGGCATAGCAAAGAACATTTCTGAAGGCCATACAAGCATAAAGGGTTGTCAAATCTTAAGGATTAGCCTAGAAGTTAATCTGTAGTGGGAATGCCCAGGAGGAAATACAGTAATTCCAAGAAAAAACTAACTTTTTAAAAACATTTATGTTCAGTAATTACATAGTTGTTGAACATGAGGAAAAAAGAGGCACTTATAAAGATATAGGTTAGCTTTATTTGTCAGATGTACACTGAAACATACAGTGAAATGCGTCCTTTGCTTCAAGTCAAATCAGCAAGGATTGTGCCATGTTTCCATCCCACAACTCTCTGACCCTAACCGTACATCTCTGGAACGTTGGAGCACCCAGAGGAAGCCGGTGATGAGGAGAACGTATGAACGTCTTACAGACAACAGCAGGAATTGAACCCCGATCTTACAGTTGACACTGTAATAGTGTGATGCTAACCACTGCACTACTGAGGCAATGGCAGGCTTTTAAAGTAAAAATACCTCAGCTGTAGTCTATGCACTTTGATAGATGGATAACTATACCAGAGGAAATTAGTAGATGTGGTCTCAATTACAACATTTACAAGAAATTTATGGATGGGAGGGGTTTGGAGAGATATGATCTTGGTGCAGGTAGATGAGATCAGGCAGAAGAGTAGGTCAGCATAGACAATAAGGGCTGAAGGGTCTGTTTCTGTGCTATAATGTTCTATGACACTATGATAGAGAAGTTAAAGCCAAAGTTTCCCAAATGACCAGAAACAAAGCAGAACCGTAAAATAAGAAGCCGTTCGTAAATCATTAAGTATGTGTCCTCAGGTCCTGCTCCTCTCTCACTTTCTTGTGAGTGTCCTCGCTGTGGGAGGGATTGTGCCCTTAATGGAGCCAGCTGACTCCACAGTCTCTGCAGCCCCTTGCAACCCTGTGCATTGGAACCTCCATACTAGGCAGCAATGCAACCAGTCAGAGTACTCTCCACTACACATCTACAGAAATTTGATGACATACTGAAACTCCTAATGAATAAGTTAGGTCTTTATTCTTTGGAGTGTAGAAGGTTGAGGGGGGACTTGATAGAGGTATTTAAAATTATGAGGGGGATAGATAGAGTTGACGTGGATAGGCTTTTTCCATTGAGAGTGGGGGAGATTCAAACAAGAGGACACGAGTTGAGAGTTAAAGGGCAAGTTTAAGGGTAACATGAGGGGGAACTTCTTTACTCAGAGAGTGGTAGCTGTGTGGAACGAGCTTCCAGCAGAAGTGGTTGACGCAGGTTCGATGTTGCCGTTTAAAGTTAAATTGGACAGATATATGGACAGGAAAGGAATGGAGGGTTATGGGCTGAGTGCAAGTCGGTGGGACTAGGTGAGAGTAAGAGTTTGGCACAGACTAGAAGGGCCGGGATGGCCTGTTTCCGTGCTGTAATTGTTGTTTGGTTAATGAAGTAGGTCCACTGGCATGCCTTTTTCATGGTTGCATCAATGGGTTGTGCCCAAGATGGATCTTCTGAGATGTTGAACTTGAAGCTGCTCACTCTTTGCGCTGCTGACCCCTCAATGAAGGTTGATGTATGTTCTCCTGACTCCCCTTTCGTGAAGTCCACAATCAGTTCCCTGATCTTGCTGATGTTGAGTGCGAGCTTGTGGTCATGACACCACTTAACTAGCTGAACTATCTCACTTCAGTGAACTTGCTCATTACCATTTGAGATTTTACCAATAATAGTGGTGCCGGCTGTGAATCTACAGATAGTGTTTGAGCTGTACTTAGCCATGCAGTTATGAATATAGAGAGAGAAGAGCAGTGGGCTAAGCACACATCCGTGAAGAGTGACAGTGTTGATTGTCAGCAAGGAGAAGATGTTATTACCAATCTGCACTGCCCACTGTCTCCCAATTAAGAGTTGAGAATTCAGTCACTAAAGGAGGTACAGAAGGCCAGGTTTTGAAGTTTGGCAACTGATGCTTAGAGGTTGAAGGTGTTGATCATAAAGCTATAAAGCAATAAACTGCAACCTGGCATATAATCCAAAGCAGATTTGAGAACCAGTAAGACTGCATTTGCTGTATACCTGCTGCAGTGGTAGGCTACCTGCAGGAGGTCCGGGTCCTTGCTTAAGCAGTAATTAATTCTAGACAGGACCAACATCTCAAAGCACTTCATCACAGTGAAATGAGTGCTATCGGGTGGCAATTATTGAGGCATCTCATCCTGCTCTTCCTAGGACATTGGATGCCCTTTTGAAGCAGGTGGGAAGCAGTGAGAGGCTGAAGATGTCCTTGAGCAGTTTTTCAACCAACTGGTCAGCGCAGGTTTTCAATGCCAGGTACATCATCAGGGCCTGACATTTCGCAAGGGTTCTCCCTCTTGACGGGCAATCTGAAATCAGCCACTGAGACTGAAATCACAGTGTTTCCAGATGCTGTGGTCACTTGCATCGGTGTAGTGTTATTCTCCCTTTCAAAATACGGTGGTAGAGTGGCTGGTGCAATACTACTACAGCTCAGGGCATCAGAGTTTGGAGCTTAATTCTGGCATCATTTGTAAGCAGGCTTGTGTCTTTCTTCCCATGTGCATTTTGGGTTTCCTCTGCGTGCTCCAGTTTCCTCCCACAGTCCAAAGACGTAGTGGTTAGTAGGTTAATTGGTCATTGTAGATTGTCCCTTGATTAGGCTAGGGTTAAATCAGAGGGTTGTTGGGCAGTGCAGCTTGAAGGGCCAGAAGGTTTTATTCCATGCTGTACCTCATCAGAGAGCGAGGCATCATTGCCATTTATGATTTTACATTTCACCTTGTAGGAAGTAACAGCATGCAAACCCTGCCGCAACAGTTATCATCTGATCGTGTCTCTCACTTCACACAGAGTTCCTTTTCACTCTCACAACGGCCTTCCATAAGTTGTACCTGGACTTCTCGTAGGATTCTGAATCACCAACCTCGAATGCCTCAGATCTAACCGTCAGCAGAGTGCAGATCTCCTGGTTTTTCCAGGTCTTCTAGTTTGGGAAAACTCAGTTTGTTCTTGAGTCCACATATTAATCCTTTAAAGGGTGGATGAAATCGGTGACGGCTTTGGTATGTTCATTCAGATCTGAAGATGGATAATGTTCCTGAATACACTCCAGTCAACTGATTCAAAGGTATTAAATATTGGGTCTGGGCAGAAGATGCATTTACTAAGCGACTTTTTCATCTCCAGAATCTGAAACGGGCCTTCAGTTAGTTTCTCACCTGAAACATTGAGCACTTATCCAGTTTTAGCCTAAGCTTTGCATTCAGCCTCCTGAAGTGGGGCTTGAACCCAAAATTTTCAGGTACAAAGGCCATGAGGCCTTTCACTACTATGCTGTTGGCATCTTTAGCCCATGAATCTACAGCCTGGAACTGCACTCTGCAGAAGTCATGTCTTTGATTGGGTAGAACGTTTGCCTGTATAATTAGATTTGGATGTGTCCAGGACAGAGAAGCTGGCGGGAAGAATCACTGAGGATGCTACCCAACTGAAAACTGCCTTTTCCGAATGCTCCCTTCTGGAAAGTGCCATTAAAACAAAAAAAAAAACTTCACACTATCTTAAAAGCTTCTTTCTCCAGGCAATCAATCTGATCACCCATTCTAGTTAGCCCCCTGCCCATCCACTTTTATCTATTATCCCCATCACTGCATTATTGACCCTTTTTATAATGTTGATTACATTGTAAATACATGACGGCATTTATTTATTTATGCACATTTTATTCCATATCCTTCCTTTAACCTCTAACTTTATTGGTTTTTTTATATAGTTCTCTTTTGTTGTATAATTCCTATTCTATATAACTGTTAAATATCGTTTTTGTTGCATGTTGCGCCCTGACCAACAGACCACAGCAAGCCCCTAATACATCAAAATGTACAGCATAGAGCAAATAAAATTGGTCCTTAATCCTTGAACTGAAAACTGCATGATAAAGTCAAAGTCATGTGACACAGAAACAGGGCCATGCCCATCAAGTCTATGTCAAATGTCAAGTATGTATTTAAACAAATGCCACAGTAATCCATTTTATTCTCCCTACTCATTCCAGATTTCACCACTCATCAATTTATGGCAATTTATAGCAGCCAATTAACTTACTGATCTCATGCTTTTGAGATGTGTGAGGGAGAAGAGCCATGCATTCATCGAGAATATGCAGACTGCACATAGAAAGAGTTGGAGATCAGGATTGAACCAAAGCCAGTGAAGCTGTAAGGCGGCAGCTCGAATGGTTTTGCCATTGTGCAAAAAATTAACACCACAACTAAACATCTGAGGTCATCTTCAGTGAATATTTTTTCATGCCTTCTGTATTTTTGCCTGAGGTGCAATATACAAAAAATTATGAAAATCACCTCCAAGGTTTGTTGGTGCACCAAAATGGAAAAGCAATGAATGTGACTCTCAAATATAATACTGGCTGAAATAGCATCCTTTAATGATTTGTACCTTTGGAAAACTTATCCCATAATTTCAGTTTTGGTCATATCATAAACATGTCCATTTATAGTATGCTGTAGACAGCAACTAACCACAATCAGGGTCAACAAAGAAACTATAGATTGGATCAATTACCAGTACAATTTTCATTTGCACAGTTTAGATTGTAGACTTAGGGTTAAATTTCTGTAAAGATCAATGTCTAATAGTTGAGCTCATTTTAATGCGTGATCCAATCTTTCCTGAAACAAATGGATAAGCAATAATTTCTTAAAACTAAATGAAGATAAAGCTGAAATACTTTTGGCTGGTCCCAAAGCCAGAAGAGATAAACCTGGGAATTTGGCAGACCTTGTTAAATCAGAAATAACTAGTTGTAAATAGTAACAGCTAGCCTGGATGTTATTCTTAATTCAGACTTTAATTTTAAATCCCACATAAAGAAAGTGGCCAGAACAGCATTTCTATACTTTAGAAGTAATGCAAAAGTCACAGAATTAGTTTTTCCTCATCACATAATGATGCAGAAAAACTAATTCTCGCCTTTACATCGAACAGACTAAACTGCAGCAATGCACTTTTCACTTGCCTTTCAAAACAATCCATTGACAAACTTCAACTCATTCAGAATGCCGTTGATGGACTTTTAACCAAAATCAGGATGAGGGAACCTATCACTCCCATACTAGCTATTCTATATTGGCTTACTGCATCTTTTAGAATTGATATGAAAGTTCTCTTACTTGTGTTTTAAACTCTTAGTGGTCTGGGAATAATTTTTATTTTATAATCCTGTTCGAGCTCTCAAGTCTTCTTCTGCCAGTTTCTTAAATTTAAACAATCTCCCTCACAAGATAATTGGCAAGTCAGCTTTTTTGAACTACTGTCCTAAACTGTTGAATTCAATACCTAAAACTAAAAAAGATGCAGACTCAGTTGTCACTTTTAAATGCCATCTCAAACCCATTTATTTAACCTTGCTTTTACCTAACATCTTCTTGTCTTTCATTTTCATGTTTGTACTTCTATCCCATTGTAAAGCACCTTGAGCTACATCATTTATAAGAAAAGTGCTCTTTAAGTACATATACTAAAACCTAAAATCATTATTATTAAAACCTGTTTTCCCGTTAGTTTTTTATAAATGTTCTTGTAGACATTTCACCCCAATAGTAGCACAGAAGAGTGGAGGTATTTCATTGAGTGCTGCATCATTTGGTTCAGAGTTGGAATTTCCACCAGAGAGACAGAAGTTTCCTATCAAGGGAAGGCCAAAATATATCCTGGAATTCTGGAATACCATCCAGTAGGGTCCTCACAGTTGTGGTGTAAATCTCATATGGTTAGACCCTGCCACAAAGGCTACCCAGTAGTAAAAGTGTCAAACATGGATCTGGCTATGGAAGATGCATTTTCACCATGGTCTGCCAGTCTGATAAATGGTATCCAAGTCTAACAGAATCAGAATCAGGTTTCATGTCACTGACATAAGACATGAAATTTGTTGTTTTGTGGCAATACATAATAATACTAAAAATTACAGTAAGGTATATACCAGGCTGCAATGCAACCTGTCAGAATGTTCTTCACTGTGTATCTGTAGAGATGTATTGATGTTCTATATTCTGTGTTACCACAACAGCAGCATTGAAACTGGTGGTCAGTGTTTTTAAGCTTTTGTATCTTCTGCGCAGTGAAAGGGTAAAAGTCGGAATGACAGGGGCGGGAAGGGTCCTTTATAATGTTGGTTTCTTTCTCAATGACAGCAGGAAGAGTAGATGGAGGCCACTTTGGGGAGGCTGTTTATCATGATGTGCTGAGCTGAGTCGACAATTCTCTGTGATATTGTCTGTTTCATTGTACACAACTGATGTTGATTTTCTTATATATTCTTTCTCTTAGATTAATCCTATCCCTCCAACTTTATGCAGAAAATAAATCCTATGAGTTTTGACAACTGTTAAATAGCATCTGATTCTCCAGGTATTAAATTGCAGCAAAAGCGCATATGTGCTGCTGAGTAACTTCATTGAGATCACGTTTGTGGAGCAGTCAGCAGCTGGCATTGACCTCTATGGAATGAGTCCTGGGAGTACACAGCTGTGTAACTCCTAAAGCAGCTTGGGAGAAACCACAAGGGAGAGCTGCTCAGGTGTGGTGGGGGTTCTGAGGCACATCTGCTAGTTACGAAAGAGCCATTGAGTCAGTCAAGATTCTCTGAATTGGAATGGGACAGTAAAATTCAGCATTAAGCCAGCACACATGACTCAGACCCTTTAATAGAAAGAAATTGTACAGATTTGACATCAATTGTTTTATTCATTCAGAAGATGCAAAGTAAGTTTTGATGGCAAGTCCAGTAATTATTACTTGTCCCTATTTACCACTGAACTAAATGACTTGTTGTTCCATTTTGATAGTGCAATTAAAATTCAGTCATAATGTTGTAGATCAAGAATTGCATCCAGGACAAATCAACTTTAATTCCCTAAAAGACATTAGAGAGTCTAATGACAATTTAACAACAACTAGTAGTTTCATGGCTATCATTACTGGTACCAGCCTTTTATACTCAGCATTTATCAGACTGAGCAATGTTTATGTTCCCTGTCAGCTGTGGCTGCATTTAAACCCATTTCCAGATCTTTTGTTCAGAGATCAGAATTAAAGCTGTGTTTTAACCACTATTTTTCAGCACCACTAGTATTTTCCACAGATTCGATAACTGACGTTTCCATGCAATGTATTACAATATCAGGTAACCCTGCAATGGATTGTGAGGACTGCTGACAGAATCATTGGTATCTCTCTCTTCCACCCCACCACTAACCCCCCCCCCCATCTCCAGTACATATACCAGAAGCACAGTCAATCGCAGAGTCCTCAGCATTGTTCCATCTGTCCCTCAATCTCTTTGACCTTCTACAGTCAGGCAGAAGATATTACAGAATAAGGACAAGGACTGTTATACTGGGTAACAGCTTTCTTCCCCAGGCTCTGAACACCCTGCTGCCACTCAATACACATTTATGACAGCTCCTGTAGCATTATACTGTTGTATATTTAACTATATGTCATATGTGCACTTTATGTCAACTTGTACATCGATAGAATACCTTTTATTATCTGTTAATATTGCTGCGCTAATATTATTTTATGTCCTGTATGTGATACATGTACTGTGTTTTGCACCTTCGTCCCAGAGGAACATTGTTTCATTTAGCTGTATACATATGCATGGTCAAATAATGATAAACTTGAAATGGAACTTAAAGATTTTTATCTGAGAATATTACAGCAGAAAAAAATGACAACATTTCAGTTTACCTTTACTGGGCTAACTCTTTGAACGAGCTTGCCAATCAATCCCATTCCCTCTTGCACTCTTCCGAAAGGTACTACAAATGTTTCCTTTTCAAATATTTATCACATTCACTTTTAAACGCTATTAATTAATCTGCTTCACCACCCTTTCAGCCACTTAAGGTTGAATTTTTTCCTTTTTCCTAGTGTGGAAATGGCTATTTCAAGAAGTCATAATTTTAAGGTCATTGGACGAAATTATAGTTGGATGTCAGAGATAGATTTTTTTTTACGGAGGCTGGTGGGTGCCTGGATCACGCTGCCGGAGGCGTTGATAAAAGCAGATACATTAGGGCTGAAAGGAAAATGGAGGACTGTGAGAAGGGAGAATTGGATTGATTTTGGAGTATTTAAAAGGTTAGCACAACATTGAGGGCCAAAGAGTCTGTCCTGTTATACATTCTTTGTAATTTACAAGGTAAACAATTTTCCTCATCTAGACAAGAAAGTCTGCAGATGCTGGAAATCCAAGCAACACACATAAAATGCTGGAGGAACTCAACAGGCCAGGCAGCATCTATGGAAACGAGTAAGCAGTCAACTTTTCAGGCCGTGACCCTTCATCACGACTCCTCTAGATCTTTTGTCAATCAGCTTGAGGTTATGGTCTCTGGTTGGCAACACTTCTACGCAAGTTACAAACTCTTCACTTGCATATCAAAACCTGTCTTGATTTTGAGCACCTCTTTAAGTTTTCTCTTGGTTACTTTACTGAGGGAGAACCTCCGTATTTCTTATCTGATCTCATTTACATTTGTGTAAGATGTGAATTTAATATAGTATATGGATTCACAAACACATCACATTCAAGTTATGTGTACATTCATGTTAGATATATCTGAATGTTTTACGAACATATGAACTTATTTATGTTTCCATTCATATATGTGCATTTCTGACAATGTGCGTGTGCCATTCTTAAGCATGGAAATACATCAGCAAGGTCTGATTGTACGTATTTTTGTATGGCTTTCTGGTCACCCAATTATAGGAAGGATGAGGTGGATTTGGAGAAGGGATAGAAGAGGTTCACAGCTGAATGACAATAAAATTGAAATTGAACTTGAAGGGATTTTCATCTGAGAATATTACAGCAGAGGAAAATGGTCTAGAACATTTCATGCAATCATTGCTCTTTAAACGAGTAACCCAATCAACCTCACTCCCCCTTGCATTCTCCTCAAAGATAGTACAAACATTTCCTCTTCTGGTTTACAGGTTTCCTCACACAACTCTTCTTAACTTGACTTGACTTGATGCATTACAAATGAATTTCCTGTTACTCAAATAAATAATCAATTTAACACACCTTCTTTCTTTCTTCTCTCTGCCCAGTTCTCTCTTTGAACTCTTTATAAGCTTGCCAAGCACTACAATGCACTAAGTGTAAGAACAGGTATCAAAAGGAATGTGTTAATCATGTCGTGTCTTTCAGTAGTCCAGCACTCTAACATTTTTTTTTCAGAATCTCGGTAAAACTAACCATGGAGTTAAGGGTCTTGCGAAGAATCACACTGCAACATTAAAATGTGAAAAACAATTTTGATCCAAGTTCTTGAATAATAAATGACATATTAACTTGCATTTACACTCAGTGGCCACTTCATTAGGCACAGGAGTGGAACCCAGTGTGGTCTTCTGCTGCTGTAGCCCATCCACTTCAAGGTTCAACATGTTGTGCATTCAGAGATGCTCTTCTTCACAGCACTGTTGTATTGCAGGGTCATTTGAGTTACTGTCACCCTCCTGTCAGCTTGAAGCAGTCTGGCCATTCCCTTCTGACCTCTTTCATAAACAAGGCATTTACACCCACTGAAGTGCTGCTCACTGAATGTTTTTTGTTTTCCACACTATTCTCTGTAAACTCTAGAGATTGTTGTGCGTGGAACTCGCAGATCAGCAGTTTCTGAGATTCTCAAACCACACTATCTGACCCCAATAATCATTCTCTGGTCAAAATCACTTAGATCACATTTCTTCCCCATTCCGATGTTTGTTCTGAACATCAACTGAACAACTTGACCAGTTTTGCATTGAATTGCTGCTGCATGATTGGCTGTTTAGATATTTGTATTAATGAGCAGGTGTGCAATAAGACCTCAAACATAGTTAAAAAAATGCTTTTCATCTGTACAATATCAAACGCAATTTGATATGAAGTAGGTATGTTACTAATTAGTGGAAGTGAAGGTTTCATAGAACATTTGAATAGAGGAAAAGAAGAGAAGTGGAAGGTTCAGGAAGGGAATTGCAAGTAAATGGTGCATCTACCATGCTTCTCATAAAGTCAAGACAACTCTGAAGAAAATCAGAACCTCTCACATCATCATGTGCTAGATTTCTGCCTAAGTAATAGGCAAGAGTGTATTGTGGATAGTTGGAAAACAATGCTGGAATGTTAGTAATGGGGGACAAAGAAATGGAGGTCGTAATTAGTAAGTAATTTACATCAGGCTTCACTGTGGGAGATAATAGTGGTATAGCAGAAATTTGAGAGTGTCGTGGGTCAGAAGTGAGTGTAGTTGCTATTACTAGGGAGAAGGTGCTTGGAAAGCTGAGGGGTCTGAAGGTAGAAAAGTTCCCTGGACCAGATGAACTACACCCCAGGGTTCTGTATAAAGTAGCTGATAAGATTGTAAGGATCTTTCAAGAATCTCTAGATTCTGGAATAACTCTGAGGCCTGGAAAATTTGCAAATATCACTCCATTCTTTAAGGGAGGGAGGCAGAAGAAAGGAAATTACAGGCCAGTTAGCCTGACTTCAGTGGTTTGGAAGATGTTGGAATCCATTACTAGGGGTGAGTTTTCAGGTACTTTGAAGTCCAAAATTCAAATTAAATTTATTATCAATGTACATATATGCCACTATATGAGATTCATTTTCTTGGGGGCATTCACAGTAACTACAAAGGAACACAACAGAATCAATGAAAGACAATATCCAACAAGATGGACTAATATTCAACTGTGCAAATACAAAAAGAAAATAATCATATTAAATAAATAAGCAATAAATATCAAGAACATGAAATGAAGAATCCTTGAACAAGAGTCTATAGTTTGTGGGAACAGTTCCGTAATGGGGCGAGTGAAGTTATCCTCTCTGGTTCAAGAGCCTGATGATTGAGGGGTAATAACTGTTCCTGAACCTGATGGTGTGGGTCCTGAGGCTCCTGTACCTTCCTGCTGACGGCAACAGTGAGAAGAGAGTATGGCCTGAGTGGTGGCATTCCTTAATGAGGAATTCTGCTTTCCTGCAACAGTGCCCCGTGTAGATGTGCTCAATGGTGGGAAGGGCTTTACCTGTGATAAACCAGGCTGCATCCATTAATTTTAGTAAGCTTTTCCTTTCAAAGGCATTCCAGCCCTGATGCAACTGGTCAATATACTGTCCACTAAATATCTGTAGGCTAAGCACAACTCCATTGCCATATTTTAAGTTTGCTAATACCACTGCCATTGGTCAAATCAAAGGTGGTGATGAATCGACATATAGGAGGGAAATTGAAAATCTGGCTGAATGGTGCCACAACAGTGAAGTAGATACTCCACCCTGCTCTCTGGGAATAAGCTGGCATTACGGATAAGACATCCAACTAACATAATTCAAATTCTAGTGAATAGCTTAAAGAACTGGAAGACAATACTTTCAATGATGGTCCCTTGGTTCATTAGCCAACCTTGTTGAAAAGCTACCATCACTATTGGAAAAAAAGCTGACGAAAATTCACTCTGGGTATTACTTGCATAAGAATGCAGTGTTGCAGTAATTTAAAACCATTTACTAAATTTATCTATTTCTTAACTGAACATAAATTTTTGTTATGATTCAGTGGTTCTGATGTCATTTTTCTCTATTTCATTGTGTGATTCATGTTCAGAGCTTCTGCTACTTTATGGGTTTATTAGCTGGAAGATCACTGTTAGCCATTGCAGATATCAGTGAATGCCCTTGCATTGTTTACCCAGTGCTTTTCTTCAGTGCTGAAGCAGAATTATTCTCCAGTCTTGAATGTGCCCAAATGTCAAGGATCCAAATGTCAATGCTATTATTGTTGCTACCTGATACATTTTGCATGCTATTTTATGTCAGAAAGAAAGAGTGAAAAAAAGAGTAATAAAAAGGGAGGATTTGCATATATTTAACATCTTGTGGGATCTGAAAGGCGTTTTCATAATCAATTAAATAGTTTCAAAGTGCAGTCACCACAGCATACAGCCAGAAAGAAATCTGAAAATAGGGATTTTTAAATTGAGGTATTACCACACTGGAGATCAATGTCGGCTCACCGCCAACTGCTCAAGGGCAATTAAAGATGTGCACTAAGTACCACCCCTGGCGGGGATACCCATATCCTGCAAAATGAAGGAATTAGAAAGCAGGCCTCTAACCAAATGGAATAATGGGGTATAGTCTGAAATGAATATAAAGATTTGCATAAACTCATATTAATGGAATGGGGAATGTGGCTTGCCTATAGGAGATAACAGCAGCATGGATGAAACTCAGCAACTGATTGAACTGAGGTGATAGTACATACCATTGTGCCCATGAATCATGAATGTGCAAAGCTTAATACAGAAAAGAAAATTCTGACAAAGATTTATGCACAAAAAAAATTATAGTAATGTACGGCACAGTCCATAATAACGAAACTTGTACCTATATCTGTGCTACCTGTTTAGCAAAATAAAAGAGATGACATATTGAAGAGAGTCCTGATGAACGGTCTCGGCCCGAAATGTCGACTGTACGTCTTCCTAGAGATGCTGCCTGGCCTGCTGCGTTCACCAGCAACTTTGATGTGTGTTACTTGAATTTCCAGCATCTGCAGATTTCCTCGTGTTTACATATTGGAGAGAAGTCTTTCCTGAGGGGAACGGGAGAAGTGAAGATGAAAAGCTTGCAGTTATTCTATAGATGTTCTCAGGCAATCCCACTGCTTGCTTCTGCCAGCACTTTATGAGTTCTTGGTAAATGAGTCCAAGATTATCAATGCCATCCAGAATTCTCCCATTATTTTATCCACATCAGTTACTTGGGACAAGGGGGTTTTGAGAACAATCCTTCCTCCACTCAGAAAAGAATATCTGTTGTGGGTGTCTGGTGTCCATCAGGCAAATGATATGTCCAGCCTATCATAACTAAATTTGTGTAACAAGCACTCTCAACACTGGAGATTTTCACCTGGGAGAGGACAATAATACTGATTCATTCATCCTTCCAAAGGAGTTAGAAGAATTTTAAAAATTTCTAGAAACTTGATGAGCTTGTACTCATTCCCTTCCCCTCCCCCTTCTTATTCTGGCTGCTTTGCACTCTTTTACCAGTCCTGATGAAGGTCTCAGCCAGAAATATTAAGAGTCTATTCCCCTCCATAGGTGCTGCCTGACTTGCTGAGATCCTTCAGAATCTTATGTGTGTTGCTCTATATCGGGGTTCCCAACTTTTAAAATAGAGTTGGACAAGTACATGGATAGGACAGGTTGAGAAGGATATAGGCCAAAGACAGGCAACTGGGACTAGCTTGGATGAACATCTTGGTTAGCACAGATCAGTTGGACCGAAGGGCCTGTTTCTATGCTCTATGACTCTATGATTTTGCAGAGAATTGTGGAATCTCATAACCAAGAGAAACTCTGCAGATGCTGGAAGTTCAAAGCAATACATACAACATGCTGGAGGAGCTCAGCAGGTCAGGCAGTGTCCATGGAAATAACAAAACAGTTGAAGTTTCTGGCCGAGACCTGCTGAGCTCCTCCAGCATTTTTTGTGTTTTGGTGGTATTTCTCTAGTGCTGTGAAGACCACTGTAGATAAACTAAAATTCAGAGGTTTGTGGAAGGTAAAAATCACAGTATAAGGTTCACAAACAAGAGAAAATCTGCAGGTGCTGGAAATAAGAGCAACACACAGTGTAAGTTTTGATTTTCAAGCGCTCTTTTTCTCAGATGGTTAAAGGCTGTACTGGTTCATTAAATACAATAGAGAATTTAATTCTCAATGTCTGCCTTTACTGAGAGAAGTCTCCTGACTTAGAGTATGGCAAGAAGCTCATGTTTCCAGTGTTTCATCATGGACTGCTAAGTGTAAAACTCATTCTCTCATATGCTTCAATAATTTTGTCTTAGAGCTCAGCCATCAAAAACGGTCAAGCATAACTATCTCTTGGAGAACTGGGCTGATCTCCATTCTAAAGTGGGGAGAATCTAAGTTAAAGAGTTTAAAATTAATCCTGGAGATTAATTGCACTCCAATAGGAGGCTTATTTTAGTTGAGTAGATGGTAAGGTAGATCATATTCCCTGGGCAATGATGCAGCTTCATTTGACACTTCATTCAGTGCTTCTGATCTGGTGGACATGTTGACATCATACACCTGTTGCAAGATCTAAGTCAAATAGCCATACTATGCAGCAAATTATTCTGCCCTATTAGTGATTTGAATAATTGAGAATTAACCAGTCATCTTGCCATCTTTAAATTTGTACTGGTGGCAAATAAGCTAATGTGATATCTGATAAATGATCCTATTTAACAACAAAGCTATTTGGTAATGTTCTATATTAAAAAGAAATTAAAAAACAAACATTTCCCACTAAGATTAATTTCCAAATCTATCTAAGTCTCTTTGAGACTGTGCTGTTGTTCTGGGTTCCATTGAATGAGACCACAGAAATGACCCTGAGCATGAAGAGAATTTCAACTTATTTAAGGTTGAGATCAAGAGCTAAACTTACGGAACTTAATATCTGTTCTCTACATCTTGTTGCCTTGTCGAATCTTGGAATGAATATTGACCTGAATTACAGCAGGGATGGAGAATCACTAAAGATCTTGGTCAAGGTACAGTTGCCTCTTTAATAATTAAAAGATTTGAGAAACAAAACAATAGATAAAAACTTTTAGATAGATAGATGACTTAAAAAGACAATCAGAGAACTTCTGAGTGTGGATTAGTGAATTGAGGGAAAGAGTAAAATGTGATTATGAGACTTCATTCTCAGAAAGGGTCAGATTTATTAGCTCTAATGATTTTCTCATCTTCCTAAGACTTTTCATATTAATTTGATAAAAAGAAAAGAACAAATCCACGGACCAAACAACACCTACACAAATAACAAACATTTTGTACTCTCATCATATTAGACATGAAGCTCCTATTTTTAGCACAGCTATCTACTTTAGCTGCATGAAATTGTTTAACCAAATCATTGTTGCTTCCTGAAGAAGAGAAAAAGCGACCTGCATACTGCCTCACAGCAAGTCCTCATACACAACAATGTGACAGTGACCAAATTAGTAACATCAGAGATTCTACAGATGCTGGAAATCCAGATCAACACACACAAAATGCTGAAGGAACTCAGCAGGTCATGCAGCATCAATGGAGAGGAATAAACAGTCAACATTTCGGACTGAGACATTTCATCAGGACTGGAAAGGAAGGTGGAAGAAGCCAGAATCATATGATGGGAGGTGAGGAAGGAGTACAAACTGGCAGATGATAGGTGATGCCAGGTGGTGGGGGAGATGGGTGGGTGGGAAAGGAGGAATGAAATGAGAAGCTGGGAAGAGATAGGTGTGAAGGGAATTTCTACTTATTTATTTTCACCTATCACCAGCCATCTTCTATTCCTTCCCCACTCCCACCTTCTTATTCTGACTTCTTTCCAGTCCTGATGAAGTGCTTTGGCCTGAAACGTCGACAGTTTATTCCTCTCCATAGATGTTGCCGGACCTGCCGAATTCTTCCAGCATTTTGTGTGACCAAAGTAGTGATGTTGATTGTGTAATATACATGGGCTTGGATACTGGGAATAATTCTCCCTCCTTTCCTTGAAATAGCTTGATGGGATCTTGCACATTTACCTGAAACAGCAGATGTGATTTCAGTTCAAAATCCAAAATTTAGGATCTCCAGCAGTGCACCCCTGTCTCAGTACTACACCACAGTGCCAGCCTGGATTGTTATGCTGGAGTCTTTGCCTTTAGTAGGGGATTCAGTTCAAGAGTCATGATGTAATGTTGCTACTCTTTAAGTCTCTGGTTAGACCACACTTGGAGTAATGTGGTCAACTCTGATCGTCTCATTATAGGACAGATGGAAACTTTAAAAAGAGTGTAGAGGAGTTTACTAGGATGCTGCCTCGATTAGAGAACATGTCTAATGAGGAAAGTTTGAGCAACCTAGAGCTCAACATTTAGAGCTCTGATGCCAATCATCATAAGGTGCTTTGAATGGCTGATAATGGCACATGGCAAAAATTCCAATCCTGCTGCATTAGACACGCACCAATATGCCTACCAACAGAACCACTCTATGGCAGATGCCATAGCAACTGTCATGCACCGGGCCCTGACACACCTAGAAAATGAGGACACTTTTGTCAGAGCGCTGTTTCTGGATTTTAGTTTGGCATTCAACACTATTGTCCCACAGACCTTGATGAACAAATGCCTACTCCTCGGTCCAAATACACCACTGTGGAACTGGGGTTCCAAACAGACAGACCTCAGGTAGCCAGATACACAATTGCTCTTCTCTCCCTATCATCCTCAACATGGGTGCCCCTGCACCCCTGCCCCCAGGGCTGTGTACTGAGCCCATTGCTCTGCACTCTACTTACATGACTGCTTGGCAAAACGCCTGAGCAATAACATTGTCAAGTTCGCTGATGGCACAACAGTGGTGGGGCTTATCACCAACAACGATGAGACAGCCTACAGAGAGGAGCTGGAAAAGCTCGAGGCCTGGTGCCAGATAAAGAACCTCTTGCTTCATGACAACAAGACAAAGTAGATGGTTATTGTCTTCAGAAGAACTCAAAACACTCACACCCCCCCCCCACACCTTTTCATCGATGGCATAGCTGTGGAAATTGCAGGCAGTTTCAAACTCCTGGGAAAGCACGTCACACACAACCTTGCATGGTCCCAGAAAACATCCTACCTAGTCAAGAAAGCTCACCAACGCCTCAACTTTCTGAGGAAGCTGAAGAGAGTTGGACTTTGCACATCCGTACTCACATCATTCTACAGATGCAAAGTGGAGAGCATCCTGACAAGCTGCATCACTGCTTTTTTTACATGAAAACTGCACTGCAGCACCACAAGAAATCTCTACAACGGGTATTCAAAACTGGTGTTGGAAAAGGACCAGGAACATGATGAAGGATCACACACGCCCTGCTCATGGATTGTTTATCCCACTCCCATCGAGGAGGAGGCTATGTAGCATCCACCAGACTCAAAAATAGTTATCTTCCCTAAGCGATTTCCAGCATCTACAGATTCTCTCTTGTTTGCGATCTTCCCTAAGTAGAAAGACTGATCATCACCTTCACCCACTAAATCTACCACCACTTGATAATTTCCTGTCAGTCACCTTACGTACAGCCCAGCGTCACTTTGTGGACACACAATCAATCTATGTATACAAGCTGTCTTATGTATTTTTATTTATTGTACATTTTTTATTACTATTATTTTGTTCTTGAACTTTTGTAGTTTTTTGTGCTGCATCAGATCCAGGGTAACAATTATTTTGTTCTCCTTACACTTATGTAAAAGAAACCATATTAAACAATCTTTGCACTTTAGAATGAAGGAGGATGAGAGGCAACTTGATAGAGGTGTATAGGATGATGAGATGCATAAACAGAGTGGACTGTCAGCACCTTTCTCCTGGGGCAGCAATGGCTAGAACGACAGGACATCCTTTTAAGGTAAGTGGAGGCAAGTTTAGAGGAGATTTCAGGAAAAGGTTTGTTACTTAGAGATTAGTAAGTGCTTAGAACATACTGCTGGGTAATAGAGGCTGATGCATTAGGGACATTTCAGAGATTCTTAGATAGACACATGGATGAATAAAAAACGAAGGATAATGAGCTGCATAGGAAGGAGAATTAAATTAATCATAGAGTAGATTAAAAGCTTGGCATAACATTGTGCACCAACAGCTGCATACTTTGCTCTATGTATCTTGAACCCAGAGCCCAATTCAGAGGAAAGAGTGATACCCGCTATGCTATGGCTGGCAACAACTTGATTAAAACATATCTATTTTTATATAGGGTGAGATTTAATTGGTTCCTAAGGTTGTCATAGCCAGGGTGGTAGTGGGGATAAGCTGCCACTACCTATAAGGTGCTCCAAATGGCGTGTGTCTCTAACAGCCTCTGACAACCAAGTCCAACTCTTGGCTGTCACATGTGGCTTAGCTACTAGGCCTGGAGGAGCTGTTTCTACTGACAAGAGAAAGGGCAAAGGCGGACCACTGGCACCTCAAAACCAGTTGCTTCGGGCAGGTGGGGCTCGTCAGCCTTGGACGGCAGCCCACCTAGGAGAAAGAAAACTCTGAGTTTAAACCTCCGCGGCCTTGTGGCCAGACCCACCCATGGGAAAGGCTTTGGGAGAAAACCCCGAGGAAGAAATTCGAAGCAGAGGTCCCTAAGGCAGTTTGATGTTGTTTACAACTTCACTCGGACACAGTCCACCAGAGGTGCAAACCCATGATCCCCCGGGATCGATGGCTGCCTCTAAGGAGGCTTGATTGTCCCAATATACAGTAAAGCATGTGTTCTTCCTCTAATAATCTATGCAAAATTATCAACAAACTTTGAACTACCTTTTATTTTACAGCCTATTCAAAACCCAGTATACTAAAGAACAAAATTTGCTTAGTTAACAACCCCACAAAAGAGTCAGCTACTAATCACTGTACTTAAAGTCCGGAATTATTATTAAGTATATTGTTGGTAAGTATTTTAGACAAGAATCTCCAGATTGCAGTAAGACCATCAAATGGACTCCCTGTGAAGGTTTTTTTTTCATTGAGGTCAGCAATTTCCTCTTTCAAATGACGAGTGAGAGTTGTTTTAAAATCCACAGATTCTATACTGTGAACTGATGAAGGTTTTGCACTCCTTTGTGAAATAAGATATCACAAGAAACCTGACACTTCAGTTCAATTCAGGAGAAACAATGCAGAAAATAACTGATGAATCTCATAAATCCTTGTTGCACTTCTCCAGATAGTGTTTTTCCTATCTACTTGATTTCAAAAAACTATCTGTTTTCTCTCAGAACCTCTTATCGAAAGCCATGTCTCTGGTTTGCTACAGTATTAAACACTGAAAGTGACATTGCTCTTTGATGGTAGTCTGTAATGGGCAAAGGGGAATCAACAAACCATCGGTTGCAAATGGAATAAGGTAAGAAAGGAGGCTGTGTGCGAGTGGGAGGCCATTTTATCACAACCTTTCTCTGTGCTGCTGTCAATAATGTATTTCCTTAAAAAGTAGAAACAAGAATGATCAATTCAGCCCTTCATGGTGGTTGCTCCATATCATAGGATTATGACTGATCCTTTCCATCACTAACCCTTTCCTACATTAACCCAAAATCTCTTGATATCCAAAACCCTATTAGAGTCATAGATTCGTAGAGCATTGAATCATGTCTTTCATCCTACCATGTCTGTGTAGACCATTAAAAACACATTTACAGAATTCCTATACTCATTGTACTCTCCACTCATTCACAAAAACTACCCCAGACTCTACCACTCACCTAAACTACTAAGGCTAATTTACAGAGACAAATTAACATACCAACTGCACATCTTTGAGACATGGGAGGAAGCTGGAGCACCTGTGCGGAAATGTGTGCAGTCACGGAAAGAGCGTACAAACTTCACGGAGTTAGAACCCAGGGTCAGGATCGAAACAGGCTCTCCAGAGTCATAAGGCAGCAGCTCTACTCGTAGCACCACTGTGCTGCTCAGTGACTGAATTGCTACAGTACTTCTTGGGTAGAGAATTCCAAAATTTCACTTGTCATACTTGCATGTTACCATGTTGAAGAATATCCAGGCCTTCCAGTCCCTTGCGGGGAGAAGGCAGGAGAATAGGGTTGAGAGAGATACTAAATGAGCCACGATGAAATGGCAGACCAGACTTGATGGGCTGAATGGCTTAATTCTGTTCCAATGTCTTATGGTCTTACCATTAAATGAAGGTCTGCTTTTCTATTTTTTCTACCAAACCAATTACCTCATATTTTTTCTCATAATGTTCCATAATTTGTCCATTCACTTAACTTGCAACCATATCTCTGAAAGTTGTCCGCAATCTCCTTACAACTAACACAACCACTTAGTTTTGTATCACCTTGTACCATCATCCAAATCATTGGTAACAATTATGAGCTTCTGAAGCCCCGGCACCAATCCCTGTGGCAAGATGTTTATTTATTTTTTTACCATTTCATTATTCTACATATAATTTTTCTTGTCTCAGTCTATAACGGACCACATAAAATGTTTACATTGGAAGAAGATTTTACAGTATGTTTTTTTTAACTTATTTCTCAATAGATTGTTCTGATATATTACATTCACTTTTCTTATCAATATATTTGCAATCTTTTTCTGAATTCTGATTTTTTTCCAGTCCTCAACTCATTTTTGCCAACATTATATGCCTTTTCATTTGATCTATTACTATCTGTAACTTTTTTTTTATATCAGCCACAGTTGGACCACTTTTCCTGTTGAGTTTTTGTATTAAATTTGATATCAATTCTTTAAATGTTATCAATTGTTTGTTTGGTTTCATACCTCTTAATGTATCTACACAGCCATTGCATTCCTCAGTTCTTAGTAGTTTACTTTGATTGGTTTCATATCGAACAAAATCAGACTCTGTACAAAATCCTGTCATTTTATGATTATACTCCTTAAAGGCCATCTAACTCAAAACTATTAATAAACCCTTTTTCTTTGTACAAAATCCCATTAAAAATAAACTTTTCTCTCGATGCTTCCAAAAATTACCAGTGTTGAAAACTAGCTTGCCTACAACCTGTTAATCAGTCCTCATAATATTCCTACTAATTTGATTTGATCAATCTTTCTGTAGATTAAATTCTTCAATCATTATTGATTTACCCGTTAAATGTGCCTCCAATATCTTTATATGTACTATGGCCAGACGTTAGCACTGCTATCTGAGATACCATAAATAAACATCACCAGTGTTTTCTATCCCCTGTACTTTCTTATTTACATCCAAACCAATTCTACCTTTTGATTTTCTAAGTCAAGATCCTTTCCTTAGCTGCTTTTAACCTGTCAAATATTATCATGGGTATTTTTTTATTTTGCCTATCACCTCTAAAAGTTATAGAAGCTGAAGATGCTGGAAACACTCAGATGGCCAGACAGCATCCATGGAAAGATAAGCATTTAGCGTTTAACAAGATCTTTCACTGACCTGAAATGCTACATGTTATTCCTTGCAGATTCTGCCTAACTGCTGAGATTATCCCCGACATTTTCCATTTTGATTAGAGATTCCCGGCATCTGCAGATTTTTTTCTGTACGTTAAGCATTGTGGCCTTAGCCCTCTGTAATGGCAATTATATTATTTCTATTTATTACTATTGACACTATTAACTTGTCTATCTTGTTGCTATTACTGACTTTGAATTTAGATTTTGGGTTTCTACCCTTTCTGCTTTATCTTACTCTTACTGCTGGCATACATTTGCTTGTGTGAACTGTCAATGCATTACACAATCAGGAAATTATCATTCCTTTGATTATTTCACATGATTGCCTTATTCTCTCTTTTCAACTTCCTAAATTTTCCTTCACCAAAACCCATCGCCCCACTTCACCACCAAACACTGATGTCAACCTCATCCCAACTCCAAACCACACCCACCACACAATTTCATTTAAAATGTATTTACAACCCTAGTTATTCAATGCACCAGGACTCTGATCCAAACCTGATTCGAGTGAATTGTGTTTCAACAGAACCTCTTTCCCCAATTCTAGTGCCAGTGTCCCATTATTTGAAATCCATTTCTCCCTTACCATCTTTGAGCAGCATATAAATCTCAGGCCAATTTGCACTTGGTTCAGTTAGTAATCCAGACATAAAGGTTAATAATGGTTCTGCTTTTACTTTGGACTCTAACTGCTCATACGTTTCTGTCTATGTCTTTGGTTGGTTGGTTGGTAAGGAGTTTAAGGGTTGCGGAGAGAAGGTGGGAGAATGGGGTTGGAAAAAAATCAACCATAATTAAATACAAGAGATTCTGCAGATGCTGGAAATCCAGAGTAACACACAAAAAATGCTGGAGGCAGCATCTGTGGAGAGGAATAAACAGTCGAAGTTTCAAGCCGAGACCCTTCTTCTCCAGACCTGATTTACTGAGTTGCTCTGGCATTTTGAGTGTGTGTTGGCCATGATTAAGTAGCAGAGCAGACTCAGTGAGTTAAAAGGCCTAATTCTGCTCCTATGTCTTATTGTTCCTACGCAGGCCAAAGCAGCTACATCTTTCCCCTCCAATACACACATTTCTCTTTAGCTCTGGAGAGATGTCTTTACCCTGGCACTGGGCAGATAACATTGCCTTCGGCCCTGAACCAGGTGCACAGAATGCTATCTATCCCCCTAACTAAGTCACTCTATCCCTACAACATTCTTTCACTCCCCCATTGGGAATGGTACTCTGATGTATGATCCACACTCGTTTCGCTCATCCTCACTGCAGACTCTGCTGCCGACCACACTGACCACAAGAATTTCACACATCTTGGACAAATGCAAGGATGAAGGCTTCTCCAAAGCTACTCTTTGGGAACCCCAGACCAATTTCAGTCATAATCACCTTCATGGCTGATTTCTAGTTTAAGATGACACTACTGAAGGCAGGCGACAGCTTACTGGTAATTTGAAAGCAAAGAAATTTGGCTAAAAACATGACTAATAACACTTTATTTGAAGTAAATTGTGGTGATCTATCAGTGCAAACAATGAAGAGGCGAGTGAAGGCGAAGCGAATTTGAGAGATGAGCGTGCTGGTGCGCTGCACAATCGACACAGATGGAGTTGGAGTGAGCGATTTCAAGGGAGATAGTCGAGGCAGAGGGGTTTTCATACCCATCCAACTAACTCGGGTGCAAGGTTAGATCATTCAAAATGCCGAGCGTTTGAGAATGGCTCCTTCAGCAGCAAAATCTAGGCCCAAAGTGAATCGTTGGACAATGTGTTCTAGGCCTGGAGAGGTTCGCTGTGGTGGAGCCTGGGTCCTAATACAAGGTACGATCAGCTGCTTAGACAATTTAAATACCGGCCCAGATAGACTGGAAAAGCAGGATGCCGAGAGTCGGGCCAATTTCACTTGCTCTCCCGTGATGCTCACTCCTCTCTCTGTGCCACTGAGGGTGTGAGACAGCCCCTAGCTGCTGTGCTTCATGTCTACAATTTTCCCCATTAATATGAAGAACTGAATATCAAGGCTTTGGATCTACTCCGGACTGCTTTGGGGATTTGGATCTAAGGACTCAATGTGGTTCAGAATGCTTGCTTCTATTGTTTGTGTGATTTCTTTACTTTTCTCCTTCTCATGGGGGTTGGTCTTTATTTTTTTTAATTGGGTTCTTTTGGGTTTCTTGCTTTGTGGCTGCCTGTAAGCAGACAAATTTCTAGGTTGTATAATTTATACATTCTTTCATTATGAATGTACCTTGAATCTTTGATCGATTCTGCAGTGTAGAATGGTGACTGTTTCTGGGAATAAAGTATCCAGTGACATTCCTCCTTCCTGATGCATTGTAATATCGGAATCACGGACTCCAGCTCATCAGCAGCGAGCTAGTGCCTAGTGCTGTAGACATTTACTATAGAAATGGTCACGAATAATCTCAGTGATTGCATGAACTCATCATACTTCAGTTACAACACATCACCTGTCCTGCCATGCTTGTTTCAATTTAATTTACTTATTTAATTAGATAAAAAGTTATCAACTGGCAACTTGCACCTGTTAATTACAATTCTGCTTCATCAGTAATCTCATTATAAGGGAACGGTTTCAGTTAAATATACACTAACTGGCCACTTCACTAGGTACACTTGAACACCTGCTCATTAATGCAAATATCTAATCTGCCGATCATGTGGCAGCAGCTCAACGCATAAAAGCATTGTCAAGAGGTTCAGTTGTTGCTCAGACCAAACATCAGAATGAGGAAGAAGTGTGATCTAAGTGACTTCAACTGTGGAATGATTATTGGTGCCAGGTGGGGTGGTTTGAGTATCTCAGAAACTGCTAATCTCCTGGGACTTTCACGCACAACGGTCTTTAGAGTATACAGAAAACAGTGGGCAAAACAAAATATATCCAGGGAGCAACAATACTGTGGGTGTAAATGCCTTGCTAATGAGAGAGGTCAGAGGAGAAAGGCCAGACTGCTTCAAGCTGACAGGAAGGTGACAGTAACTCAAATAACCACGCGTTACAAACCGTGGTGTGCAGAAGAGCATCTCTGAATGCACAACATGTCGAGCCTTGAAGTAAATAGGCTACAGCAGCAGAAAGCCACACCGGGTTCCACTCCTGTACTGACAAAAGTGGCCACTGAGTGTTTATTCTCATAATGTTTCTCTTTAGATTTTCAAGCATATTACTTTCCAGAAAGTGCTACAGATAAAGAATATTGCAGACATATCTCTTCATTTCCTAAGGAAGAATCCACGACAGATTGTGAAGATGCACAGGCTGTTGAAACAACATGGCTTCCATTTGTCAAATCTATTTGTAGGAAACAAATAAAAATTGAGCAAATGAGTAAATCATCTCTTAAAACCTTGGGACATCTCAAAGCACTTTGTAACCAATAAAGTATTTCTAGAATGTTGCTTCTGTCATTTCTTTAAAACACAGCAGGGCCAGAACCTACGATAAGCAAAGTGACACAGCAAAATAATATGTGTATTATTACAAATATTTCCTGAGGGGTTAATATTAGGAAGGATGAAATAGAAGTACGGGATATTTTAGATGTAGCTGAGATGATGGACAGGGATTCAACTTAAACTACTGTCCAGATGTGACACGCTCACACACTGCCACATTGGGAGTGTCAGGTCTCTGGAATGGGACATAAACCCACAGCTTTTAGCCTTTGAGCACAGACCCGCAGAGCCAATGTGACCTGCAGAGCCACAGCTGAAGTTAATTGAATTAACACAAGCCCCCTTAGCTAAACAGCCCCAGGTTCTGCTGGCAAGGTGCATTTTCTTATTTTTGTGAGTTTATTTTCAACGCTCTCACATCCTTGAAGGAGAAAGCTCTCACTTTAGTTCATCAGCAGCTCCAAAAGCTATTGGCCCCATCTACGAAGAGTTTCATTATAATCCAATTTCAGTATATTTTAAATGGAAAATAGATTGGTGCTAATTGGTGTAATTTGATTATGAATCTAAGTACATTTACTGTAGCAACAATCTACAAGGGTTAATTGAGGGCTCACAGCGCCCATGCATGCTGTAATTAAGTATTTCACAATTGTCTCTATGCTTATTAAGTAAATGAAATCTCCACAGAGGAAGGTGCAAAGGAAGAGTTATAAAAAGGCAGCAAAGGAGAACAGTTCTCAGAAGAATTATCTGCTGCTGTTCTTAACAAACTTGTCTCTTATGATCTATGGAATCTGGTATTTGAATTTGATGCTTCCAGACTGATAGGAAAAGCAAAGTGCAGGCTTCTGGCTTCTAATAAACAATTGATACTGGTCAGTGTGGTTATGCCTTGTGGATTAACGTAACATTATCATCTCCTCATACTAATCACCAAGCTTCAAAACCTGGGCCTCTGTACCTTCCTTGGCAACTGGAACTTTGACCTTCTTATTGAGAGACCACAATGCAGACTGGTAGTAACGTTTCTTACTGAGTGACAATCAATCAACACAGCACACCTTAAGGATGTATGCTTATTCTCTTGACACTCATGACGGTGAGGCCAAGCACAACGCAAATACCATCTCTAAATTCGCAGGTGACTCTGCTGTTGTTGGTGGAATCTCAGATGGTGACAGGAGTGAGACGGTGCCATAACATCAACTTTGCGCTCAACATCAGCAAGGTCAAGGAATTGATTGTGGACTTCTGAGAGGGGAACTAGGGTAAGGACACACCAGTGCTCATTGAAGGGGCGGTGGTAGAAATGGTGAGCAGCTTCCTGGAAATCGGCATCTCAGTGGGCACAACACATTGATGTAATCATGAAGAGGACAAGCCAGCAACACTATTATATGTGAAGTTGGCTGAGATTTGGTAGGTCACCAAAGACCAATGTTCCCTAAAAGGTGTGTGCGTGTGCTTGTGCACTCTTCGTTTTCTACCAGCAAACAAAGGAATTTAAATGTTGTCACCCTCTACCTCGCTGGTATGTTGAGTATATTTCACGATCATACATTTCCTTTTCTGCTTTCTGACCCAGATGGCATTGACAACATGGAGTTTGCAATGATTTGTCTGCAGATTTTAGAACTGGCTTATTTATACCGTTTTTATTGAAGAAATTATTGACTCTATGTCGAATTCCAAAGAAGCAAAGAGCGTGAAGCACAGAAGAATCACTAGTTTATTTCAAGCAGAACAGCTTAATGAAACGGTGGAAACTGTGACACCAAAAGCTCATGATGTCAGGAACGTGCAGTTATGTGAAATATTTATGTACAATACAGAAACTGGTGCTACCTGCATGGATTATTGCAATGCAAAAGTTGCTGGAGAATTTGCAAGTGGGAAAAAATGGAGTGATATTTGGAAACTTTACTTTTTAAAGCATCATTTAGCAAGCAGGTCACTTATGGACGATGTGCAAAAGCTCCAGGGAGAAAATCCTTCACAACCCGCTACATGTCTGCTATGTGTGTTTTGTGAGCGTGCAGATGGTCGAGAGTGAAAATGATCAAACCCAGAGGAGATCAAAGTTCTTATTGACAGTTATTTTATTTCTTTTAAACAATGAACAACAAACTGGACTTGGTAGTTTAACATCCTTAGAATAGCTTCAGATTTAATTCCACTTAAAAATTCAGTGCGCACACGTTGTCGCTGAGCAAAAAACTGCACAGCACAAGATTCTTGTGCACATTGGTCATTACAAATTAGAAGGAGCATTGCCAAAGACTCTTGCAAATTGCTAGAGTGGAGAGCATTCTGACTGGTCGTATCATTGCCCAATGTGGAGACTCCAACTGCAGAGGATCATAAGCGGCTGCAGACTCAGCCAGCTCCCTCACGGGAACAACACTCCACACCATCGAGGACATCTTCAAAACGCACTGCTGTAAGAAGGCACCATTAATCATGAAGAACCCTCACCATACATGAGATGGCCTCTCCTCATTACTGTCATCACTCCTGCAGTCGCAGGAGCCTGAAGAATCAAACTCAGTGATTCAGAAGCAGCTTCGTCCCCTCCACCACCAGGTTTCTGGAGAGTCCACAAACCCATGAACACGACCTCGTTCTTCCTTCCTGCACTGTTTTATTTTGTAACTTATAGTAATTTCACCACTACAAACCAACAAATCTCGACTCATATATATCAGAGTTAATAATGGCTTATGAAACCTTAAAGCTCATCCTAAATAGTGCAAAATTGAGATTTAAATAACTAATTATTTTAACATGACTAAATATATGGGGGATGCCTAATGTGACAGACCTGCTGTTGTTCAGGCTGGGCCAGATCCCTTACAAATATATAGAGATGTACGGTGGAGAGCATTCTGACTGGTTGCATCATAATCTGGCGTGGAGGCTCGAATGTACAACATCACAAGATGCCTCAGAGGGTTGTCCAGCTCCTTCACTGGCCCAATCCTCCCAACCATTGACTTCAACTCCAAGAGATGGTGCTGCAGGAAGGTGACGTCTATCATTAAGGACTCTTACCAACAGAGATGTGCCATCTTCTCACTTCTACAAGGGGTACAGGAGCCTGAAGACCCTCACTCAACAGTTCAGAAACAGCTTCTTCCCCTCCACCATCAGATTCCTGAACAGTTCATGAACCATGAATTTGTTACTCCTCTTTTGCATTATTTCTGTATTTCTATAATTTAGAACACGGGTGGCACGGTAGCATGGTGGTTATCTCAATGCTCTACAGTACAGGTGACCTGGCTTCAGTTCTCACCACTGCCTGTAAGGAGTTTGTATGTTCATGGATGAAAGAAAAATGGAGGACTATGTGGGAAGAACGGGTCCGATTGAATTAGGAGTAGTTTAAAAGATCAGCACAACATTGAGGGCTGAAGGGCCTGTATTGTGCTGTATTGTTCTGTGTTCTATGACAATTTTATGCCCCTCTAATGTACTGCTGTCACAAAACAACACATTTCATATAACCTAAGTCAGTGATAATAAATCTGAAACAAGAGAGAATCCGCAGATGCTGGAAATCCAAGCAACACACACAAAATGCTGGAGGAACTCAGCAGGCCAGGCAACATCTGTGGAAAAAAATACAGTTGACATTTCAGGCTGAAACCCTTCGGCAGGACTGGAGAAAAGAGCTGAAGAGTAGATTTAATAGGAGAGTGGGGAGAGAGAGAAAACCACCAGATGATAGGTGAAACATAGAGGGGGTGGGATGAAGTAAAGAACTGGGAAGTTGATTGGTGAGATGAGGTAAGAGAGGGAAAAGAGGATGGCAAATGGAGGGGGGGTGGGGTTGGGGGCATTACCGGAAGTTTGAGAAATCGATGTTAGTGCCATCAGGTTGGAGGCTACCCAAATGGAATGTAAGATGTTGTTCCTCCAACCTAAGTGTGACCTCATCACGACAGTGGAGGAGGCCATGGATGGACATATTGGAATGGGAATGGGAAGTGGAATTAAAATGGATGGCCACTGGGAGATCCCACTTGTTCTGGTGGACAGAGCATAGATGCTCGGTGAAGCGGTCTCCCAATCCACGTCGGGTCTCGCCAAAGTACAGGAGGCCACACCGGGAGCACTGAACACAGTAAGTGACCCCAATAGACTCACAGGTGAAGTGTCGCCTCACCTGGAAGGACTGATTAGGGCCCTGGATAATGCCCATCTTTCCCTTCCCCCACTTTCTGCTTTCTGAGTCCTGACGAAGGGTCTCGGCCCGAAACGTCGACTGTACCTCTTCCTAGGGATGCTGCCTGGCCTGCTGCGTTCACCAGCAACTTTGATGTGTGTTGCTTGAATTTCCAGCATCTGCAGAATTCCTCGTGTTTCTGCTTTCTGCTGGGTTCGCTCCCTACGCGATTCCCTTGTCCATTTGTCCTTCCCTACTAGTCTCCCTCCTGGCACTTATCCTTGCATGTGGAACGAGTGCTACAACTGCCCCTACACCTCTTCCCTCACTACGATCCATGGCCCTAAACAGTCCTTACAGGTGTGGCGACACTTCACCTGCGAATCTGTTGAGGTTTTCTACTGTGTTCGGTGCTCCTGGTATGGCCTCCTATACATCAGTGATACCCAAGGTAGATTGGGAGAACACTTCACCGGGCATCTACACTCCGTCTGCCAGAACAACCAGGATCTCCCAGTGCCACCCATTTTAATTCCACTTCCCATTTCCATTCCGATATGTCCATCCATGGCCTCCTCCACTGTTGTGATGAGACCACACTTAGGTTGAAGGAACAACACCTTACATTCCATTTGGGTAGCCTCCAACCTGATGGCATGAACCATCTATTTCTCAAACTTCCAGTAATGCCCCTGTGGTAAACCATGTATATATGTTGTAACTCGGTTACCTGTCTGGACACACCCCTCTGCTGACTGCCCCTGTGGCTCCTCCCACAGAGTCCTGTATAAAGGTGTTCGTCTTGCCCCTCCCCCTCAGTCGGGGGGCAGACACTCACTGTGGAGGTCGTATTGTACAGTGAATAAAAGCCTTTCAGTATTTTTACCAAACCTCAGTCTTTTGGAGTAATTGAAGGTGCTTCAGCCCCCCAATTCCACCCCTTCCCTCCATTTGCCATCCTCTTTTCCCTCTCTTACCTCTCTAACCAAACAACTTCCCAGTTCTTTACTTCATCCCTCCCCCTCCAGGTTTCACCTATCTCCTGGTGGGTCTCTCTCCCTTCCCCCACCTTTAAAATCTACTCAGCTTTTTTTTCTCCAGCCTGCCAAAGGTTTCGGCCCAAAACACCTACTGTGCTTTTTTCCACAGATGCTGCCTGGCCTGCTGAGTTCCTGCAACATTGTGTGTGTGTTGCTCTGATAATAAATCTGATTCTGATTCTGATTCTGATGTGACTCAGCAAGTGAACATCCCAACTCCAGAGCCTTGTCTACAAAAATCCAGGTTGATATAGTACTGAGGGAGGGCTTAATCTTGAGACAAGATACTAAACTGAACTCTGAGATGGTTGTAAAAGATTCTAGAGTCCTGTTTCAAAGAAAAGCAGGTAAGTACTCCAAACTGTGAAGGCATACTGATATCACTTAATAACATCACCCAAAAAAACTCCTCTTTGTCTTTAGTAACACACATAAAATGCCGGAGGAACTCAACAGGCCAGGCAGCATATGTGGAAATGAATAAGCATTCGTCGTTTCGGGCTGAAAACATTCAATAATTCAAAAGTTCTATTTAATATCAGAGAATGTATACAATATACAACCTGGAATTCCTGTTCTTCGCAGACATCCGCGAAAACAGAAGAGTGCCCCAAAGAATGAGTGACAGTTGAAACGTTAGAACCCCAAAGCCCCCCATACCCTTCCCATGCACAGCAGCAGATAAAACAAGGAATCAAATAGATTTCATTACCATCAATGAACGCTTTAGAAATAATATCATAAATTCTAAAGCCTACCCAGGAGCAGACTGTGGTTCAAATCACCATCCAGTAACAGCTACCATTAAAACAAAATTAAAGAAACTGAAACGTGGAAAGAAGAGAAAGAAGTATATGTTGGGAGAACTTAAAAATGATGGCATACTTAAGCAACAATTCAAAACAGTTGTAGAAGAACACCTCAACGAAAATGAAACAAGACCTGTTTGGGACAGATTTAAACATGCTATACAGCAATCAGCGGAGGAGATAATCCCAGTACAAGAAATCCAACACACCAACAAGGGGTGGATAACCCAAGAAATTCTAGATCTGATGGAACAAAGAAAGTTAGTGAAGAATAATGAAGTGTAATACAGTGAGCTAGACAGATGGACCAGACAGTTGTGCAATATTGCAAAGGAAGAATGGCTGTATCAAAAATGCAGTGAAGTAGAAGGCCATATTAACGACAGCAAAGAAATGCACAAGAAAATTAAGGAGATTACTGGAATTAAGAAAACCTCCTCTACAGGATGCATAAGATCAGCAGACAGATCCATACTAACAGATCCAGATAAAGTATGTGAGAGGTGGATTCAGTATATAGAACAGCTTTTTGAAGATAATAAAGGGGACCCCCCAGATATTAAACACCCTAATTCTGGCCCACCTTTTACCAAAGAAGAAATAACTAAAGCAATGAAAAGCATGAAACATGGTAAAGCCACCGGACCTGATGAAATTTCAGTGCAACTGATACAAGCCCTAGGAGATCTGGTCATAGATATTCTTTTTGAATTGTTTAGTGGCGTATATGGGTCTGGTGTGTTACCTGACAATCTCTTGAAATCAGTATTTATAACTCTGCCAAAAATTCCTCGAACTATTGACAGTGAAAATTATAGAATAATCAGTTTTATGAGTCACATAATAAAGATTTTGTTGAGAATTGTTCTGAGTCAAATTAAAAACAAGTTAAGACCAGAAACTTCTAAACTGCAATATGGGTTTATTGAGGATAGAGGAACTAGGAACGCAATTTTCATGCTATGAATGCTTTCAGAAAGGGCAATTGAATATCAAAATGATGTCTTTTTATGTTTTATTGATTTCACTAAAGCATTCAACAAAGTGCAACATGAAAAATTATTTCAAATTCCTGCTAAACTAAACATTGACGGAAGGGACCAACAACTGCTTCAAAAATTTATATTGGAATCAAACAGCGGCAGTAAAAATTGATGATAATATAAGCAGTTGGACTAAAATTCAAAGAGGAGTTAGACAGGGATTTGTTGCCTCACTGGAATTATTTAATATCTATAGTCAAATGATTCTCAGAGAAATAGAAGACCTAGATGGGATAAAAATTGGAGGTGTTAACATCAACAATATAAGATATGCAGACGATACCACCCTAATAGTAAGTGCTGCAGAAGACCTACAAATCCTCCTCGACAAAGTAGTACAAACAAGTGCAGATTTTGGTCTAACCATCAACTGTGAAAAAATGAAATGTATGGTAATATCAAAACAGCAAGATACTCCCAACTGCCAATTGTACATCGGTAACCAAGAGATTGAACAAAAGACCAGCTTTAACTACCTTGGTAGTTTTATATCACAAGATGCTAGAAGTAAAGTAGAAATAAAAAGACAAATTGCCATTGCCAAAACCAACTTCCAAAAATGAAACCCATTTTTACTAACAGACACATTTCTATGACAACAAGCCTTAAACTACTAAAATGTTACATCTGGTCAATCTCGCTGTATGCTTCCAAAACATAGACTGTAACACCAGAACTCGAAAGAAACTTAGAAGCAACAGAAATGTGGTTTCTTAGAAGAATGCTGAAAATATTTTAATAGAGTTGCTAATAAGACAGTACTCCAATGTGCCCATACAAAAAGATCTTTAATGAGAACATTAAATGAGAGAAACTTAAATTCCTGAACATGTCATCAGAAAGGGAGAAATAGAATGCCTTACATTACAAGGCCGTATGCCTGGGAAACGCGGTAAAGGAAGGCAAAGAAGAAAATATATGTACACTGTGAAAGAACTAACAGTTGTAAGTGTGCGAGATATCATTGACACTGCGAGGGATCGTTCAATGTGGAAAGCCATGATCGCCCAAGCGTGTAATGCACAAGACACATGAAGACGAAGAAGATGATGCTCTTAGTAATAACATCCGACTAGAACCAGCTCTACTTGCCTACAAATGTCATGATCCCGCTATTATTGCTAAATTATTAAACTGCTTAGTCAAAAATTGCTTCCAACTAAATGTCAGGAATATTAAACACATTGTCTTTGTCCCATTGTAAATTCTTGTTTTTTTCTACTTCCTGGCAATATTTGGTGAACCAGATTGCTTGAAGATGTTATATTCCACCTTGAGATGACCATCTGTGTCTACCTTCATTCATGTCCATGTATCATCATTCAAATTGCTCCTCTCCAACTTAGAAACCATAGAAACTACAGCACAGAAACAGGCCTTTTGGCCCTTCTTGGCTGTGCCGAACCATTTTCTACCTAGTCCCACTGACCTGCACATGGACCATATCCCTCCATACACCTTCCATCCATGTATCTGTCCAATTAATTCTTAAATGTTAAAAAAGAACCTGCATTTACCACCTCGTCTGGCAGCTCATTCCATACTCCCACCACTCTCTGTGTGAAGAAACCCCCCCTAATGTTCCCTTTAAACTTTTCCCCCCTCACCCTTAACCCATGTCCTCTGGTTTTTTTCTCCCCTTGCCTCAGTGGAAAAAGCCTGCTTGCATTCACTCTATCTATACCCATCATAATTTTATATACCTCTATCAAATCTCCCCTCATTCTTCTACGCTCCAGGGAATATAGTCCTAACCTATTCAACCTTTCTCTGTAACTGAGTTTCTCAAGTCCTGGCAACATCCTTGTAAACCTTCTCTGCACTCTTTCAACCTTATTAATATCCTTCCTGTAATTTGGTGACCAAAACTGAACACAATACTCCAGATTCGGCCTCACCAATGCCTTATACAACCTCATCATAACATTCCAGCTCTTATACTCAATACTTTGATTAATAAAGGCCAATGTACAAACAGCTCTCTTTACAACCCTATCTACCTGTGATGCTACTTTTATGGAATTTTGTATCTGTATTCCCAGATCCCTCTGTTCCACTGCGCTCCTCAGTGCCTTACCATTAACCCTGTATGTTCTACCTTGGTTTGTCCTTCCAACGTGCAATACCTCACACTTGTCTGTATTAAACTCCAACTGCCATTTTTCAGCCCATTTTTCCAGCTGGTCCAAGTCCCTCTGCAGGCTCTGAAAACCTTCCTCACTGTCTACTACACCTCCAATCTTTGTATCATCAGCAAATTTGCTGATCCAATTTACCACATTATCATCCAGATCATTGATATAGGTGACAAATAACAATGGACTCAGCACTGATCCCTGTGGCACAACACTAGTCACAGACCTCCACTCGGAGAAGCAATTCTCTACTACCACTCTTTGGCTTCTTCCATTGAGCCAATGTCTAATCCAATTTACCACCTCTCCGTGTATACCTAGCGACTGAATTTTCCTAACTAACCTCCCATGCGGGACCTTGTCAAAGGCCTTACTGAAGTCCATGTAGACAATGTCCACTGCCTTCTCTTCATCCACTTTCCTGGTAACCTCCTCGAAAAACTCCAATAGATTAGTCAAACATGACCTACCACGCACAAAGCCATGTTGACTCTCCCTAATAAGTCCCTGTCTATTCAAATGCTTGTAGACTCTGTCTCTTAGTACTCCCTCCGATAACTTACCTACTAATGATGTTAAACTTACTGGCCTGTAATTTCCCAGATTACTTTTCGATCCTTTTTTAAACAACGGAACAACATGAGCCACTCTCCAATCCTCCGGCACCTCACCTGTAGACAGCGACATTTTAAATATTTCAGCCAGGGCCCCTGCAATTTCAACACTAGTCTCCTTCAAGGTCCGAGGGAGCACCCTGTCAGGTCCCGGGGATTTATCCACTTTAATTTTCCTCAAGACAGCAAGGACCTCCTCCTTTTCAATCTGTACAGATTCCATGATCTCACTACTTGTTTCCCTTAATTCCATAGACTTCATGCCAGTTTCCTTAGTAAATACAGACGCAAAAAACCTATTTAAGATCTCCCCCATTTCCTTTGGTTCCGCACATAGCCGACCACTCTGATCTTCAAGAGGACCAATTTTATCCCTTACAATCCTTTTGCTCTTAATATATTTGTAAAAGCTCTGGATTATCCTTCACTTTGACTGCCAAGGCAACCTCATGTCTTCTTTTAGTCCTCCTGATTTCTTTCTTAAGTATTTTCTTGCACTTCTTATACTCCTCAAGCACCTTATTTACTCCCTGCTTCCTATACATGTCATACAACTCCCTCTTCTTCTTTATCAGAGTTGCAATATCCCTTGAGAACCAAGGTTCCTTATTCCTATTCACTTTGTAAAAACCTTCAACCTTTACTGCATCTGGATTTGAGTATTCTAGTACATCTCCACATAGTACTCCGAATCCCTTGCTCTGGAAAAATGAAGTCATTCAAAGCTTTTTTGCCAGATTTAAAGCCTCGTGTTCGTGCATTGCTTTCGGTTAAACATTACCTTAATTTTATAAACTCTCAGCTCTCTGCACTCCTCCAACTCAAGATCACCAATTTTAATTCTCCACCGACAGTGGCCAAATCCTTTGCTGGCAAGCCATTAAACTCTAGAATGCAAAGTTGTTCATCTGCCCTGTTTTCTCCTTTATAAAACTCAGTGTCAAAGTTTCTTTGAGAACTCTCCCTTGGGATACCTCACTACATTAGAAATGTTATATAAATAAGTAATTGTCATTGTTGTTATACAAAACTGTCAGACTGAATTAGGTCCCAAAGTGATAGAACACAAAGGTGGTGGCATATTTCAGTTTAGAATCACATTCGCTTTTCTGATATGTTACTTGTTTCGTTTCATTTGGAGGATTAGATTAGCATCAGATTGACCACATTCTGGATTTATAAATCATGAGGCATCAACACAAACAGCAATCTGTTAGGAGCTGTACCAAGAGATATGTAAATGATGATTTTACCCCATTGCCCTGAAGCTAAACTCTGAACAATGTATATTGCAAAATTGCTGGTAGTTAATTATTCAGTTATGGCTCAGCTTGCACAAAACTACCAATACAGCAAATAAAGAGGCAAGAAGGTTATTGATTATTTGAATATAACTATCATAAATGTAAGGAATTCCTTCAAGAGGACCTCAACTTTATCATGGTTTGGAGGCTTGCGTGCCTCAATGATCCGGAGAGATACGTTGGCTTGAGTTGACATGATGAAGGAAGTCTTGAACACCACCAGGGATGGAGAACCTTCATTGCTGCCCTAAAAGCCAGCAGCATAACAGACAATAAGCTATTTGAAGGTCAGGTTACCAGATCTGGTGCGAAATTCATGTTCTGCTAGCCATCAGTGATTCCTGCCCTCCCACATGTATCAGAGACTCAAGCTACCTACAGCAGGAAACTCAAGCCACAAGAAAGGTACTACTAATGTCCTCTTCACCAGTCCTCCAAATTCACCGGGAGGAAAAATGAATCAACAGGTATGTCCTCCTCCTGCTCAACATCCCCAACCTTCAGCTTATGTTGAGCAGACCATGTCACCTGTCATCAAGTTTCTGAAATGGATGGTTGATTCTGACCTCTGTCATAGGAAGATGAGGGAAAAAGACTCGAAGGATTGCCCAAAGCCTCCTTTAGAAATGTAACATCCCCATGGAATCCTGGAATTCTCAGGTCCATGACTCCTCAAAGGGGGGAAAGCAGCATTTGGGATGGTATTAAGATCTACGAATGTATGCATCAGCAACGTACCCTGCATAAGTGGTGAAATCAGTACTCCAGCTCATAAATCACTCACTTACCTGCTCTTTTAGTTACTTCTTGCCTCATCTCAAGTCTGTGGAGGAACTCAGCAGGTCAGGTAGCATTTATGGAAATGAAAAAGCAGTTGACATTTCAGGCTGAGATCCTTTTTCAGTACTGAGAAGGAAGGGGGAAGATGCCAAAATAAAAAGGTGGGGGGCGGCGGTGGAAGGAGGCTAGCTGGAAGGTGATAGGTGAGGCCAGGTGGGTGAGAAAGATCAAGGGCTAGCGAAGAACGAATCTGGTAGGAGAGGAGAGTGGACCATGGGGGAAAGGGAAGGAGGAGGGGATGTAGGGGGAATTAATAGGCAGGCAAGAAGAGGTAAAAGGTCAAAGTGGGGACTAGAGGAAGATAGAGGGTGGGAATTTGTTTACCGGAAGGAGAAATCAATATTCATGCCACCAGGTTGGAGGCTACCCAGAGGAAATATAAGGCATTGTTCCTCCACCCTGAGGGTGGCCTCATCTTGGCACAAGAGGAGGACATGTACTGTCAGAACAGGAGTGGGAATCAGAATTAAAATATTTGGCCATTGAGAAACCCCACTTGTGGTGAATGGTGCAGAGGTGCTCTACGAAGTGGTACCCAAATTTACAACGGGTCTTACCAATGCAGAGGAGGCCACATCAGGAGCACCGGGCGCAATAGACAACCCTAGCAGATTCACAGGTGAAGTGCTGTCTCACCTGGAAGGACTGTTTGGGACTCTGAATGGAGGTGAGGGAGAAGGTGAATGGGCAGGTGTAGCACTTAGGCCACTCACTGGAATAAGTGCCGGGATGGAGATTAGTGGGGAGGGATGAATGGACAAGGGAATCGTGGAGGGAGTGATCCCTCCAGAAAGTGGAGAGTTGGGGGAAGGCGGTAAAGGTATGTTTAGTGACAGGATCCCTTTGGAATCTACATTTCCCTTTGTTGGGTCTCATCAAAGATCACAGCACAGAGCAAGTCTTGGCACTAAAGTATTAGTGAGACAGTGTGGTTCATCCTTTATGTCTTCTCAAATACAGAGTACAATATGTGTCAAATACAATGTAAAGTGTACCCAATATTTTTGAACAATATAGAAATACCCATATGAGCCAACCAGTCCAAGCTAATACCACTGAATTAATTCTACCAACATAACCTTCAGTTTGTTTCTCCAGCTTTGCTTATCTAGCATTTCCCTAAGTTCATCTGTATGGTTCACCTCAGTTATTATTTGTGGCGGCAGGCTCTATATTTTGACTACTAGAAGTAGTGCGATCACTCAAATCGAGTGTGATGTTTTCCTAAGGAGCTGTCTTCCAGGATATTGAGGTGGATTCCCTTAACAGAGAACACCTGTGCGTGGCTTTGTTTAACCTGGTGAGACTGATGCACAGGCAGCATCTCATGGTTCTAGACGGATCGGAGTCAGGGTCGCGTGGAATCGAGGGCAAGACAACGTTTCACAGCTGCAGCCTTCCTCCACCTTCCCTGCCATTGTGATGAGTCATCATCTTCTGCCAGCTCCACCACTGAGGTGTCGGCTTGGGTCGCCCTTTGGCTGGAGCCTCTTCCTTGACTTTAGCGCCATGGTGTCTCTACCAAGAGCTAAGGGCCAAATAGCTAAACTCCAGATGATATCACTTTCGGGATCTCAGGTATCCACAAGCCTCTCCGCCACAATAGGGTGATGATTGTCAGAGAAGAAATTTTGACTACCATCTCAATAAAGAAGGAATGTCTGAATCTCTTATATGATTTCATGATGACCAGTTCATATTGATAGCCTGTAACATGTGCCAATGTCAACAGCTTTCATAGTTCTGACAATCTCCGTTAGGTTATTTGCCAGCCTTCCCTTTTTGAAAGTAAGCAGGCTTTTTAATCTTTCCTGACAGATACAGCCTCTCAGTATTGGTAAAGAAAAAGAAGCATCCTAAAGGGAGGATGGGGCACCATGACTGACAAAGAAAGCTGACAATGGAAGTAAAGATATAAAAGCAAAAGAGAGGGTATCCAATATTGCAAAAATTAGCAGGAAGTACTTCAAGATCCCCTTGCTCCTCTGACATTTTCAAATCATTTTTTCTAGTAATGGGAGCTTCAGTAATACCTCATAGTTACTAATGTTGAAATTCATTGGTTTTTCATCCCATTTGGCAGCTCTATGAGTAATGTCTTGTAATTCTTTGCTTCATTTTCAATATTAACTGTTCTCAGCCCCAAAGCTAATATAGAACAACTTTGAGTTCAAGCTCTAAATCATTGATAGAGATTTTTGAATGTTAGAAAGTCCAGAAATGAGCCTTGTGAGGCCCACTTTCCACCATCTGGCACTTTTAAAATGCTGCTCCTTGACTTCTGCCTTCTCTCTGCTTTCTGCTCCACAGTTGGCAAACTTCTCATTCAATTACTTGCCCTCGCTGATTGTATTTATCAGCAGATTTGGTCTGTCTTCTCAAACACCTTGCATAATGCAGACCTACTCATCCACTGTATCCTCATCTATTTTATCTGTTACATCTTCAAATCATGTTATCATTCTAATTTATTCTTGGAAAGGACTTTATTGCCTTTTCCACCTCAAAAAAGTTAAGCTGGGAGCTGTCCCAGGAAAATCTCTCACACAACTTAGGTACAGAGTAAATTTTCCTCTACATTAATTTATCAATCCAGGCTGGATACAGCATGGATTGAATAATGTTTGATGCTTCGTTGCATGTTCCAGTGGTAGCAGAGTGCAGCACAGTGAAGGCTCAGAGTAAATCTAACCGTATAAATCCATCAATTGCTCCCAGTGAAGGTATGGTACATGCTATAAACAGAGAAAAAGAGCACTTTGTGCCGTTTCATCAACATTCCCAGAAGAGCGAAAACAAATGATGCACACTGAGTACAGCTTGTTCTTCTCTGTCCCATCAGTCATCTACTTTGCAGATACAACAATGGACGGATTCAAAGTAAAACTTGCTGTACATCCCATAAAACCTTCTCAGGGCAAGTAGAACAATTATGATGTAACATCTCTCTGGGACCGTAGCTTCGTGTTCACAACATGCTGAGTGGTAAAGTGCACAACAGCAGTAAAATAAGTGGTCTTGAACTACTTATTTAATTTATTTTATATACACTGTATAGTTTTTATTGTAATTTATAGTTTAATTTATATATCGCACTGAGCTGCTGCCACAAAGCAAGTTTCATGACATATATCATTGATAATGAATATGATTCTGATGTGGGGAGGGCTCCCAAGCTCCAGAGAGGCACGCCTGCATACCCACACACACACAAACACACACATGTGTATGCACACAGATACACACGCAAACACACACACACGTACTCATAAACAATACACACATGATTAAATCTGTCATACAGGTGATTTCACTTACTAAACTACAGCATATTACACTACTTCCTCCATCTCAATAAAAAAAAGGAAAAAACAGTACTAGTCTACGGTAGCCTTCAAATTTAGCATAATGGTATTGCGCGCCAGCAATCTGGGTTCAGTTCTGTCATTATCTGTAAACAGTTTGAACATTTCCATCATGACCATGTGGGTTTCCTCAGGGGACCCTGGTTTTCTCCCACATTCTAAAGACTTATAAGTTAGTAAGTTAATTGACCACATGGGTGTAATTGGACTGTGTGAGCTTGGTGACCTGGAAGTGCCTGTTACTGTGCTGTATCACAAAATAAAATACAAAAGCAAACTAAATATTTTCATATTTATGCAATTACCTGGATTTTGAATTATTTCTGTTCTTCATAAATGTAATGTTAATTTGTATTATCGTATACTAGTATAAAGCACTGTGTTGCTTTTGGAAACTCAGCAGAGGCTGTTGATGTGGCATCCTTAAATTTCTTAAGTGTATTGATTGTTTTTGTTGGCATTTTTTAACCATAATTAATTTGTGCCAACATGTGGTATTGCTCCAGTTGGTGAAGAACTTCACTTCTGCCAGTTCCGTACATGGATGCTATGATTTGGGCAAAGATGCTCTTCATTGTCCGTGGATCATTTGAGAGTTACCTTTGAGAGTCATATCTATTTTAAAAAACTAAGCTACTCATTTTTTTTACCGGCCCTTCGTGTCAATAAAAATTATTCAAATTCACCCCTACTTGACTTCACTCGGAGTGGCACCTGTTTAGGCTTGCAAAAAATTGCTCAGGATTTGGATTAATGCATATGTGAACCTTATGCCCTCAATGTTTGTTCATGAGTCTTCGAACAAATTCGCCTGAAAACTCAGCTAGACATGGTTGTAGAGTGCTCACATAAAATACATTCCTCCAATCCATTTTTAGTTCTTTATGCTTACTGTTTCCTAAGTGAATTAGTCTATTGATGTAGATATTTAATATAATTGGTAGATATGCATATGGGCCATTCTGAGAAACTACACACCACATCTGGCCAGGAGATTTTAGTGTATCACCAGATAAGCCTTCAAATTTAGCATGCTTTTTTAGTTAATAGCATTTGCTGCACTTCTTGGTGTACATAATCAAATAAGCTGCAGTTATATTGCTGTTAATATCCATATACTGGTCAATAACTTTCACTTCAATTTAAAATTTGCTGCATTTCCCATTACTGCTGTTAGTGAATATTTATCTCTTTGAGTCTCATTCTTCACATTGCCCATTAGCTTCAAGTTCTCCTTTGTGGCATTCTTCTATTGTTCTCCTGCAGTGAGTTAAGTTTTATTTTCCTTTCCATTGTCATTGCCAACCAAGAGTTCAATTACTTTCAGAGTGAGTAGAATAATACATGAAAAACATAAGAAAAGCTTAAAGCTCTTATTGACTTGAGGTCCTCAGATTGTACACATATACACAGTACACACAAATTCTGATACATCAGTTGTAGTCATCATGCCTATTTACATTTGCTACAAAAAATAAGCAAATACACTCAGTGGCCACTTTATTAGGTACTTCCTGGAAATAATAAAGTGGCCACAGAGTGTATGTTCGTGGACTTCTGCATCTGTTGTCCATCCACTTCAAGGTTCAACGTGTTGTGCATTCAGAGATGCTCTTCTGCACGCCACTGTTGTTACGCGTGACTATTTGAGTCACAGTCACCTTCCTGTCAGCTTGAACCAGTCTGGCCATTCTCCTCCGAAGTCTCTCATTAACAAAGCGTTTACAAGATTCAAGGTTAAAGATTGTTTAATATAATTTCCAGTACACAATTGTGACGGAGAACAAAATATTTGTTACTCTGGATCCGACGCGGCACAAGAGAAACAGAATAAGATTTTAAAAACACAATAATATAAAAAACAAATATAAATACGTAAGATAGCATATATACATAGGCTGATTGTATGTCCATAAAATGAGGTTAGGCACAGAAGTGTCTGTAAATAAGGTGGCTATGACAGAAAATGATAAAGTAGTGGTGGTGGGGGCTTTGGAGGGGTGGGTTAGTGGGTGGGGGTTCCTTACTGCTTGAGGAAAGTAACTTCTTTTGAGTCTGGTGCTCCTGGCGTGGATGCTATGTAACCTCCTGTTGTAAGTGAGGAAACAGATTCGATAGGTCTCAAAGGCGAGGGCTCTGGAAACAGTCTTGGTAGTAAAGAATTTTATTTACAGAAGACAAACGTGGGAAAATGGCAACACAAGCAACATGCACACGCACACAATTTACAGTAGTTGGATCAGCAATAAAACACACGTGGACAATTAATAAAATCGCGTGGGAACAAAGTACACACACACACACACACACACACACACACACACACACACATATACAACCAAGGGAAAAGTCAATATGATACCTGACACCCTTGACTCTGTGTGGGCATGGTTCTTATGATATTAGGGACGATACCCACACCCCTAACCCTATTCAATGCACAACTCACCAACGGCAGGGTTGTGTGTCTCTCGGAGGTAGCAAAATAGAGAAAGGATCAAGCGCATGTGGCTTCCTTTATAGTGCAGCAGGGCTGATGAGTCCAGCCCAGGTGATTCACAGGGAAGCCAATGGCTCAGTGCCAGCAGGGTGAAGCTGATTACAAGGGCCAATCGCCCAAGGTCAAGTACAAGGCTAATTAAAGGGGCCAATGGTTAGGTGTGCATTGATGGGCGAGGAGGGGATCAAACCTTGATTGGCAAGTGGCATGTCTTTCGACCAGGTAAATGGGCAGTGCTGTCACGTGACAGTCACGACCCCTCCAATACACCACCTGCTTCCTGATGGGAGCAGGACAAACAGTCCGTGACCAGGGTGAGGTGGGATCCTTCCTGGCGCCCTTTTCTGGCACCTTTCTGTATATATATGCCCCTGATGGCGTGCAGGCTGGTGCCAGCAATGCATTGGGCTCTTTTGACTACCCGTTGTAGAGACTTCCTGTCTGCTGCAGTGGAGCTTCCATAGCATGCAGTGACGCAGCAGGGTAGGATGCTCTCTACTGCACATCTGTAGAAGGACATGAGTATTGATGTGCATTGTCCGGCTCTCTCCAACTTCCTCAGGCGTTGGTGAGCTTTCCTGATGGTGTAGGATGTGTTCTGACCATGAGAGGTCATGTATGATGTGCACTCCCAGGAATTAGAAACTGCTCACAATTTCCACTGATGTACAGAGGGGTGTGAATGGTGCGAGTTCGCCCGAAGTTGATGACTTTGCTTTTCTCTTATTGACATTGAGGAATGGTATTTACCTGGCCCCTGGCCTTGAGCTCTTCCACCTCCTCTCTGTAGGCTGTCTCATTACTGTTGGTGATGAGCCCCACCACTGTCATGTCATCGGCAATCTTGACAATGTGATTACTTGGCTGTTTAGCCGTTTAGTCATGTGTGAGCAGAGTGTACAGCAAAGGGCTCTGCACACAGTCCTAGGAGGCACCCGCGTTGAGGGTGATAGGGAGGGAGGAGCTGTTTGCATCCTAACTATCTGAGGTCTGTTTGTTAGGAAGTCCAATACCCCATTGCACAGACTGAGCTTGTTCAACAAGGTCTATGGGATAATAGTGTTGAAAGTTGAACTGAAATCCAGAAACAGCATTCTGACATAAGTGCCCTTGTTTTTGAATTAAATTGACTGTATTTATTACATCCTTCACATACGTGAGGAGTAAAAATCTTTATGTTACTTCTCCATCTGAATGTGCAAATTATAGTAATTTGTAATAAATAGCATGTACAGTAAGATGTACAACAGAACAATCAATATAGCTTAGAAATACAATTGTGTCAGTGTGAATTAATCAGCCTGATGGCCTGGTGGAAGAAGCTGTCCTGGAACCTGTTGGTCCTGGTTTTTATGCTGCGGTACTGTTTCCCCGAGGGTAGCAGCAGGAACAGTTTGTGGTTGGGGTGACCCAGGTCCCCGATGATCCTTCAGGCCCTTTTTACACACCTGCCGCTGTAAATGTCCTGAATAGTGGGAAGTTCACATCTACAGATGTGCAGGGCTGTCCGCACCACTCTCTGCAGAACCCTGTGATTGAGGAAAGTACAGTTCCAATACCAGGCAGTGATGTAGTCAGTCAGGATGCTCTCAATTGTGCCCCTGTAGAAAGTCCTTAGGATTTGGGGACTCATGCCAAACTTCTTCAACCAACTGAGATGAAAGAGGCACTGTTGTGCTTTTTTCACCACACAGCCGGTATGTACAAACCTCATGAGATCCTCAGTGATGTTTAGGCCGAGGAACTTAAAGCTGTTCACCCTCTCAGCCCCAGATCCAGTGATGTCAATAGGGGTTAGCCTGTCTCCATTCCTCCTGTAGTCCACAACCAGCTCCTTTGTGTTTGCGACATTAAGGGAGAGGTTGTTTCTTGGCACCACTGTGTCAGGGTGATGACTTTTTCTCTGTAGACTGCCTCGTTATTATTTGAGATAAGACTAATCAATGTAGTGTCATCTGCAAATTTAATTAGCAGATTGGAGCTGTGGGCAGTGACACAGTCATGGGTGTACAGAGAGTAAAGGAGGAAACACCCTGGGATGTTCCTGTATTGAGGGTTAGAGGGGCAGAGGTGAAGGAGCCCACTCTTACCATCTGTTGGCGATCTAACAGGAAGTCCCGGATCCAGCTGCACAAGGCAGTGTGAAGGCCAAGATCTCTGAGCTTCTTGTCAAGCCTGGAGGGAATTACGGTGTTGAATGCTGAATTGTAGTCCAAGAACAGCATTCTCACATAAGCATCTCTCCTCTCCAGGTATGTTAGGACGGTATGTAGAGCTATGGCGATTGCGTTATCTGTCAATGGTTGTGTCGGTAGGTGAATTGTAGGGGTCCAGTGTGGGTGGTAGCAAGCTGTAGATGTAGTCTTTGACCAGCCTCTCAAAGCATTTGCTTATTATTGAGGTGAGTGCAACAGGACGCCACAAGGTGCGTGAGGGAGAGGTGTTCAGTGTGGCAGGAATAGAGTTTTTGATATGTGTCATTATCTGCTGTTCAAAGCACTTCATGGTGATTGGCATCAGTGCCACTGGGTGGTAGTCATTTAGTTCAGAAGGTGTAGAGTTCTTTGGTACAGGGATGATGTGGGGACAGCAGCCTGGATGAGTGAAATGTTGAAGATATCCATGAAGGCATCAGTGTGCACGCTCCCTGAACACTCAGCCTGGGATGTTGTCTGGCCTGACCACCTTACAGCGGTTGGCTCTCTGCAGAGCCTTTTTCATGTCTGGTGCTGTTACAGACGGCAGCTGCTCATCTGAGAGAGGGGTAGCTTTTGTGGCTGGCATTTTGCTGCATACCCTGGAACGTGTATAAAAGTTGTTTAGATTGTCAGGGAGGGAGCATTGCTGCTTCAGTCAACTCTGTTTTTCCTTGTACAGTCAGTAACACCCCTGATGCCCAGCCATGTATTCCAGGAGCTATAATCAGACAGGTCTTCCTGCATTTTATGTGCATATGCATTCTTTGCTGTCTTGATGGCTAAGATGAGGATTTTCTTGACTGCTCTGAGAGCTATTCTGCCTCTAGACTTGAAGGCATCCCACAGAACTGCCACTCACTGGATTATTTTTTTTGTTTTTCGCACCATGTTCTGTAACTCTAGAGACTGTTATGTGTGAAAATCCCAGGAGATCAGCAGTTCCTGAGATACTCGAACCATTTCATCTGGCACCAACAATCATTCTATGGTCAAAGTTCTTCCCTGTTCTGATGCCTTGTATGATCAGCCACTGAACCTCTTGACCATGTCTGCATGCTTTTTTGCATTGTGTTTTTGCCACATGATTGGATGATTGGATATTAACACTAATGAGCAGGTGTACAAATGTACTAAATAAAGTAACTACTGAGTGTATCTCCTAAAAGCACTGTGCACTGTTCTTTTACACTCTCAGATTAGATCAGTGATGGAAAGCTGTGATCTTTGTCCCACCAATCTATCTTCAGGCAGTTTGTAACGATGGACAGATATGTCATAGAACTTGTTGTATACTAACAACTACCTTGAACTTGAAGAATAAATGCGCCACTGACCTCATTGAGTATGTTTGCAACTTAGTGCCAATGGGAAGTAATTTGATGCTGAAGGCCCATAAGATCACAGATACCGTGCAAATGCATTTCAGGAGTTCTCTTGCAATCTGTGAATAGATGATATTTAATCCCTTTCAGTCTTGGTTAGAGTATGATCTGGTCTACTGAGGTAGAAGAGAAATATCTAACTTACTGCACCAATCAGTGGCCAACACAGGAGACTATATTGAGTTTCTCAATCTAAAACATAACTTAGTATTGAGTCCAAAGAGCCTGTTTTGACATTAAATTAGATCAAGTATGATTTATGTAAACTCCGCCATGGCCATTCCCAAGCCTGTGCTGTGAAAGGAGGAGGGTCGATTGTCTGCCTAGCAATTTGGCCTCATAAAATCAATAAGCGCTACAGAAGCTGCAAGCAAAACTCTCAATGGATTCCGTCAGATGGCAAAAGGAGATGCAGAAGACCTAAGAAGACACGGCACAGAACCTCATGCAGAGTGATGCCAATGCCACTGCCAGTGACCATTCCAATTGGAAACAGATTGCTACCCGATGCGCCAATTATGACGTGGGAGGAACTAAGTCTAAGTAAGTAAGTCCATTTATGTATCCTAACTCCAAACTCCTGACGAAGGGTCTCAGCCCAAAACGTCGACTGTACCTCTTCCTAGAGATGCTGCCTGGCCTGCTGAGTTCACCAGCAACTTTGATGTGTGTTGCTCCAAACCCTTTAGTACTTTCACTCAACTAAAACCTTTCAATTTCAATCTTAAAATCTTCAACTGACCACAACATCCATCATCTTTTAGGGGTGGTGCTCCTGATATCTGAAATATTTTGCACAACACTTTTTGTGGAGAAATGCCTACTGATTGTTTTCCTGAAAGGACTCACTCTAATTTTCTGATTATCTCTCTTGTTTTTGATCCTGTTGCTGAAAGAAATAGTTTATGTCAATGCTATAGAATGTTTTTTAACATTGTTAATACCTTGATTAGGTCTCCCCTCAATCTTCCATGCTCAGGGGAAGGTAATGAAAGTTTATACAACTCTTCAACTACAATTCTGAGACTCTCCTGCCCTTGGGCAAATTTGACATGCACTGTTTCACTCTGAATTTGCCAGTTCTAACAATCTAAGGCTATAGTATCATAAGGACTATGCTTAGTTTATAATTAGACTTGAATTGTTGTCAGCCTGTTACTGGCTTCACTTGCTTCAGAATGTCATTGTAATAGGAGCCACTTTTTGAAGTCACCTTCAGTCTGAGTAATTACTTCAACCCTTTTTGCACAATATTTTAGAAATCCAGGCTAGAAGAGAAACTCTAATTATTGAAATTCATTACAACATTGGACAGATGGCATGTTCTTTTCCTGGTGGTACATTATTTAAGTTCTTTATCTCCAGTATCAATTAGTTAGGGTCATATTAGGTAGAATTAATCAACAGAGTCAAAGGATTTATAGATTGATTGCTGTCTGATTATTAAGATGTGCGTGCAGAGCTAACTCTTGTTTAATCATGTGAGGTCATTGTCAGAGCTTTAGTCTCCGACTCCCACCACTCTTTTTTTCTCATTCTCTCTCTGTCCTTCAGCATCTCAATTACTGAAACCCAGGTTAGACAAACGATCTGGAGAATTCATGCTATACCTTCATGTTTCGCTGCCCTTGAAAATGCAACAGGCTTAGGAGAAAGTTGAGACTAGCTTTTAAAACTTCCTCTTCTTGGATAGTCTCTCAAGATTGAGGATAATTTGCTTCCACTCCAGTTTTGTGATTCTCATTAACCACTTCAGAACCCGTATTATGTGTATGACAATGTGCTTGAATATGATTGTTCATAAAGCCTACTTCTCTGCCGTAAGACCCAATAACTCAATGAAGAATCAGCTATGTACCTCTCAATCCTGCCCCATCATTTGCTGAGCTCACAAGCTCAGTTTTTTTATTTCCCATCACTCCTAATTATTGCATTATCAGAATCGGAATCAGGTTTAACATCACCGCAAATGTCGGGTAGTTTGTTAACTTTACGGCAGCAGTACAACGAAATGCATAAATATAAAGAAGAAAGACTGAGTTACATTAAGTATATTTATATCTATTAAATACTTAAATAAGAAGTGCAGAAAAAAACGGAAATAAAGAACTGGTTAGGTAATGTTCATGGGCTCAATGTCCATTTAGGAATTGGATGGCAGAGGGGAAGAAGCTGTTCCTAAATTACTGAGTGTGTGCCTTCAGGCTTCTGTACCTCCTTCTCAGTGGTAACAATGTGAAGAGAGCATGCCCTGGGTGATGGGGGTCCTTAATGATGGATGCTGCCTTCCTCAAGTACCACTCCTTGAAGGTGTCTTAGATAGTGCAGAGGCTAGTACCCATGATAGAGCTGTCTAATTTTACTAGCTTCTGAAACTTACTTTGATCTTGTCCAGTAGCTCCACATACCAGATGGTGATGCAGCCAGTCAGAATGCTCTCCGTGGTAGATTTGTGGAAGTTTTTGGGTGTTTTAGTTGACAAAACAAATACAGGATCCTCAAACTTCTAATGAAATACAGCCACTGTCTTGCCTTCCTTATTCCTTCATCAATATTTCGCACCAGATTAGGTCCTCAGAGATATTGACACCCAGGAGTTTAAAATTGTTCACTCTCTCTACTTCTGATCCCTCTATGAGGATTGGTTTGTACTCTCTCATCTTATCCTTCCTGAGGTGCGCAATCAGCCCTTTGGTCTTGCTGACATTGAGTGCAAGGTTGTTGCCGTGGTACCACTCAACTACGTGGTATATCTCGCTCCTGCACCCCCTTTCGTCACTCTCTAAAGTTCTACCAACAATGGTTGTATCATCAGCAAACTTATAGATGGCATTTGAGCTATGCCTAGCCACACAGTCATGGGTGTGGAGAAAGTAGATCGGTGGGCTAAGCACTCACCAGTGCTGGTTGTCAGCAAGGTGGAAATGTTATTTCCAATCTGCACAGATTGTGGTCTTCTAGTTAGGAAGTCAAAGATCCAGTTGCAGATGGAGGTACAGAGGTACAAAGCTAGGTTCTGTAGCTTTTCAATCAGTATTGTAGGAATGATGGTGTTAGATGTTGTGCTTTAATCAATAAACAGCATCCTGACATTGCCCAGGTGATGCATGGAGAGCCATTGAAATCGCATCTGCTGTAGACCTATTGTGGCAATAGGCAAATTGCAGTGGGTCCAGGTCCTTGCTGAGACAGGTGTTGATTCTAGCCATGACCAACCTCTCAAAGTATTTAATCACCGTAGATGTGAGTGCTACTGGATGATAGGCATTCAGGCTCTTCAAGCTGCTCTTCTTGGACACTGATATAATTGCTACCCTTTTGAAACAGGTGGGAACTTCCGACTGTAGCAGTGAGAGACCGAAAATGTTTTTGAAAACCCCTGCCTGTTGGTTGGGACAGGTTTGCAGGGCCCTACCAGTTACTCCATTGGGCCTTGCCACCTGGCAAGAGCTCACCCTCTTGAAAGACCGCCTGACATCGACCTCCAAGACAGAGATCACAGAGTCATTGGATGCAGCAGGGATCCTCGTAGCTGTGGTTTTATTCTCCCTTTCAAAGCCAGCATAAAAGGCATTGAGATCATCTGGTAGTGAAGCATCACTGCCATTCATGATGCTGGGTTTTGCTTTGTAGGATGTAATGTCCTATAAACCCTGCCAGAGTTGATGTGCATCCGATGTTGCTTCTATCCTCTCCCAGAATTGTTTCTTTGAGAATGTACAGTAAGTTTTCTTAGGCACACACTCATCCACACAGGTTTTAATGATGTCAGTGACAACTGTGGCGTACTCATCTCGGCTCAAAGAAGACTCCCTGAACTCAGTCCAGTCTACCAATTCAGAGCAGTCCTGTAAGTGCTCCTGTGCCTCCCTAGTCCATACCTTATTACTGCTGGTGGTGCTGCAGTCTTCAGTCTCTGCCTTACTCAGGGAATAGAAGTACAGCCAGGAGGTGAGACTTACCAAAGTGCAGGTGTGGGATAGCTCTGTAGGCACTCTTGAACTTAGAGCCACAGTGATCCAGTGGCACTCCACTAGTCACAGGCCTCCAGTCATAGAGGCAATTGACTACTACCACTCTCTGTATGGGGTGTCAGGGAGGGGTAGCACCTCTGGTGGGGGAACATGTTGCGTCCTTTTCAAGGCGGTTAGTCCACCTTTGGTCCCCACCTGGCACTCAGCTCTCACCTGTGGCTCCCCGTAGCTGTTTGCATGCGACAGCAGCCACACCCCGGGCAACGGCTTCGACAACCCGGCTAAACCAGGTGAGGGTAGCCGACGGGTCTCAAACCCTCGGTGAGATAGGGAGTTGTCTATCCCAGCATGTGAAGACAGACTCCGGTGGACTGAGCGGACGAGACCAATGGAAGGTCCAACGGTCAAGAAGGCGGTCTCTGCAAGCGTTGTGGAACGTGTAGAGCAGGACAAGACATAGAAGACGTCCTGGTCATCCACTGCGCCTAGTCCCATCTCCAGCCGTCTAGACTCTGTCTTGCCACTGGACCCAGATGAGAATTGGGAAGAGAGAGTGAGGCTGACGCTGCGCAACTCTCCCTCACTTAAATCCAAATCAAGCGCTGGTCTCGACACCATCATAAAAGCTGGCTGGTGGCACAGCAGCATCAGGTTTGGACTTCAGGGCAAGAGGTCCTGAGTTCGGATCCGGCCGGCTTCCTTGCATGCTTTCCATCCATGCTGGGTTGAGCGTCGAGCCAGCAACCTGACCTCGTAAAAAGTACTAGTGGTGTCGAGGTCTTCATCGATGACGATGGATGAACCTCTTCTGGTCTACAGGTGTTTTGTTGATGATAATCATTTAGTGATTTTATCAAGCTGGCCTGGTTAAAGTCTAAATAATCTATAAGGATTTCTCCCTCATTCCTGAATACATTTCATGACTTGGTTTCTACAGCTTCAAGGAGTCATAACCCTTGAGATAAGAAACTTTTTCTCATTCGCAGCCAATGGCTTATACAAGGACAAAGCCTCTGATTCTAGATTGCCCCACTGAGCCATGAAATATATTCAGGACTGAGATAGAAACACTTAAAGATAATGGAATTATATAGAGTCATGGAAATATATGACTCAGAAACAGGTCCTTCAGCCCATCTAGTCCATGACAAACCATTTAATCTGCCTAGTCCCATTGGCCTACACCCAGACTATAGCCCTCCATAGCCCTCCCATCCATGTACCTATCCAAACTTCTCTGAAGTGTTGAAATTAGCTGTTATGCACCACTTGCACTGGCAGCTCATTCCACACTCTCACAACCCTCTGAGTGAGGAAGTTTCCCCTCATGTTCCCCTTAAACTTTTCACCTTTCACCCTTAAGCTATGACCTCTAGTCGTAGTCCCATCCAACCTCAGTGCAAAAAGCCTGTTCATATTTACTCTATCTATACCCCTCATAATTTTGTACCTTGATCAAATCTTCCCCTCAATCTTCTATGTTCCAAGGAATAAAATCCTAACATATCCTATCTTTCCTTATAACTCAGATCCTCCAGTCCTGGCAACATCCTTGTAAATTTTCTCTGTGGTCTTTCAACCTTATTTACATCTTTCCTTTAGTCAGGTGGCCAAAACTGCACACAATAACTCCAAATGAAGCCTCACCAATATCTTATGCAACTCTGACATAACATCCCATTTCCTGTACACAGTACTTTGGATTATGAAGGCCAATGTGCCAAAAGCTTTCTTTACGAACCTACCAATGAATAATGGACCTGTATTCCCAGATCCCTTTGTTCTATCACACTCCTCAGTGCCTTACCATTCACTGTGTAAGACCTACCCTGTTGGTGCTATCGAAGTGCAACACCTTACACTTGTCTGCACTAAATTCCATCTGACATTTTTCAGCCCATTTTCCATCTGGTCCAGTTCTCACTGCAAGCTCTGATAGACTTCCTAACTGTCCATTAGGCCCCCTATCTTGGTGTCATCTGCAAATTTGCTGATACAGTTAACCACATTAACACCCAGATTGTTGATATAGATGGCAAACAACAATGGACCAGCACCGATCCCTGTAGTACTCCACTAGTACTACCACTCTCTGGTTCCTCCCTCAAAGCCAATGCCCAATCCAATTTACTACCTCAACTTGAATGCCAATAACTGAGCCTTCCTGACCAACCTCCCATGCGGGACCTTATCAAATGCTTTGATAAAATCCATGTAGACAATATCCACTGCCTTGCCTTCAACAATTTTCCTGGTAACTTCCTGGAAAAACTCTGTAAGATTGGTTAGACATGACCTACCACGCACAAAGCCATGCTGACTATCCCTAATCAGTCCATGTCTACCCAAATACTCTTATATCTGGTCCCTTTGAATAGCTTCCAATAACTTTCCCATTACTAATGCCAGGCTCACCAGCTTCTAATTTACTGGTTTATTTTTAGAGTCTTTCTTAAACAGCGGAAGAACATTAGCTATCCTCCAATCCTCCGGTACCTCACCTGGTGCTGAGGATGATTTAATTATCTCTCTTGGGGCCCATGAAATTCCTGCACTTGCCTCCCACAGGGTCTGAGGGAACTCCTTGTCAGGCCCTGGGAATTTATCCACCCTAATTTGCCTCAATTTGCCTCCTCATCTCTAACCTGTATCGGGTCCCTGACCTCACTGCTGCTTTGCCTCACTTCTATAGACTCTGTGTCTGTCTCCTGAGTAAATACAGATGCAAAAAATCCGTTTAAGATCTCCCCCATCTTTTTTGGCTACGCACATAAATTACATTCTGATCTTCCTGAGGACCAATTTTGTCCCTCAATCCTTTTGCTCTTAATGTATCTGTAGAACCCCTTAGGATTCTCCTTCACCTTGTCTACTAGGGCACCGTCATGCCTTCTTTTAGCACTCCAGATTTCTTCCTGAAGTGTTTGCTTACATTTCTTATACTCCATAAGTACCTCATTTGCTCCCACCTGTTTATACCTGCTATGCACCTCTTTTTTCTCTTAACCAGAGCCTCAATATCTCTTGAAAACCAAGGTTCCCCAAACCTGCTATCTTTACCTTTTATTCTGACAGGCACATACAAACTTTGTACTCTCAAAATTTCACTTTTGTAGGCCTCCCACTTATAAGTACACCTTTGGCAGAAAACATCTTGTCTGAATCCACACTTGTCAGATCCCTTCTGACACCATCAAAATTGACCTTTCTCCAATTTCGGAAACTCCAACCAGACCTATCATTTTCCATATTTACTTTGAAACTAATGACGTTATGATCATTAGGTGCAAAGTGTTCCCCACATAAACTTCTGTCACCTGCCCTGTCTCATTCCCTAACAGCAGGTCAATTATTGCACACTCTCTCATTGGGACCTTTATGCACTGATCAAAGAAACCTTCCTGAAAACTCTTGACAAACTCTATCCCATCTAGTCCTTTTATGGTATGGGAGTCTCAATCAATAGGTGGAAAGTTAAAATAATCTACCATAACAACCTTATATTTCTAGCAACAGTCTGCAATCTCTCTACAAATTTGTTCCTCTAAATCCCTCAGTCTGTAGGGTGGACTATAATATAGCCCTATTAACATGCTTAAGTGTTTTTTATTTCTCAGTTCCACCCATAAAGCCTCACTAGATGAGTTCTTCAATCAGTCCTGACTGAACACTGCTGGGAGGTTTTCCCTAACTAGTAACGCCAACCCACTCCTCTTAATCCCTCCCACTCTGTCGCCTCTAAAACAGCAGAACCCCAGAATATTGAGTTGCCCCTCCTGTCCCTCCTGTACTCAAGTCTCACCAATGGCTACAATATCATAATTCCTTGTGTTGACCCACATCCTAAGCTCATCTGCCTTTCCAACGATACTTCTTGCATTGAAATATACGCGGCACAGAACATTTGTTGCACAATGCTCAACCTTTGGAATTCTGATTTTATCTGAAGTCTTAACAACATCTGTCTCCACAACCTCTGTTCTGGCACTTTGGTTCCCAGTGCCTTGCAGCTCTAGTTTAACCACACCCCCACCCCAGTGGGGAACAATCTGAGGCATGAGCTTATGAAATGATGGAGCAGGTTGAGCAGTATTTGACTGATTCCACATTGAGACGTTGAGTCTTGCTGCAGAGAAACTGGCCTTACGTCCACGTTAAGGGAGAAATATCCTCACAATATTTACTATCACACCGATATTGTTGTAATAAGATCACTTCTTGATCTTCTAAACCTGCAATAGGTCAAATCAACTTAATCTTTCCTTATAGGAAAATGCATTGGCCGAGCAAACTTGCCTCCAATGCACGTACCGTATATCCCTCCTTAGAGAGGAGGATCAAAATTGCATATAGCACTGTTCTACTTCTAAACTCCATACAAGACTAACTCAGCATTTGTTTTCCTAATTACTTTTTATACCTGCTTGCAAATTTTTTGTGTTTCATGTACAAGGTCGCTCAGATCACTTTTTATACTCAGTAGCATTAATTAAGTCTTGTTCAGTTTCAATAATATTCTGCTTTTCTATCTGCCAGCTCTTACCCCATAGCCATTTTTTCTTTCTTTATTTTATGTTATTTAGAAATCAAAGGGGAATAGGCCCTTCCAGCCCTTCAAGCTACATGGCCCTGCAACCCCCGACAACCCAATTTAACCCTAACCTAATCACGGGACAATTTACAATGACCAATTAACCTACCTGGTATGTCTTTGAACTGCGGAGAAAACCACCCCCAGACCCTGGAGAAAACCCACACATTCTGCAGGGGGGACAGTCAGAGACTCCCTGAAGGGATGCCGGGACTGAGCTCCGAATTCTGACGCCCTGAGCTGCAATATTGTCAGGCTAACTGCTAGGTTACCTTGGCTCCCTCCTAACCAATTCCCCTTTGCTTCCATCATCCTTTCACCAAGGAATTCTAAAATATGACTCTGCAACCTCTCCCAGATGGTGTTCTGGATGAATTTGTATCAATGCTGAACCTTGAGGGATAGCATGAGGTTTTGATAGCACAGAAGCAGGAGTCTGTACTCTATAGAACAGAGAACAGCACGGGAGCAGGGCTTGCAACTGAGCTTATCTGTGCTGAGCATGATGCCAAATTAATGTAGGATCTTGAGACTGCACATTATCCATATAATATCCTCCACGAGCTGGATCAATACGTTGACATCGTGTGGAGGCTTGCGTGCTTCAAAGACTCAATCGGGCAATGGCAACTCAGGGTCACCCATGTTGGAACAGCTGTGGATGAAATTCCAGATGAAGATTGGTTCAACCCCGGATCAAAAAACAGACAGACTCACGCCTGTCCCTCCTGCGCCACGCTTCATCTTGACACAAGTGTGAAGAGAAAAACACCTGCCATACGAAACAACATCCATACCATGGGGCGGCACGGTAGAGTCGTGTGCAACACTTTACAGCACCAGCGACCCAAGTTCAAATCCTGCCGCTGCCTGTAAGGACTTTGTACGTTCTCCCCGTGACCACATGGGTTTCCTCCAAGTGCTTTGGTTTCCTCCCACAGTCCAGTTGGTAGGTTAATTGGTCATTGTAAATTGTCCTGTGATTAGGCCAGGTTTAAATCGGGGGTTGCTGGGCAATGTGGTTTGAAGGACCAGAAGGGCCTATTTCATGCTGTATCCCAATAATGAAAAATATCCCTCAATTCCCAGCCTATTCATGTACCTCTTGAATATGACTATTGTACCAACTTCCACCACCAGACCTGGCAGCCTGTTGCACATGCCTACCATTCTCTGTGTAAAAAGCTTGCCCCTCACATCCCCTTCAAATGTACCCCTCTCATCTTAAACTTATGACCTCTGGTATTCAACATTTCTTCCCCGGGAAAAAAATTCTGGCTGTCTGCCCTATCTAATATTATAAGCTTCTATCAGACCTCCCCTCAGCTAGTGTCAATTCAACACACGCTATTAATTTTTGGATAATTAGAAAACTTGAGATTCTTTCAAGGCAATAAATAAGACTAGATGAAGTTCAGCTTCAGTATGATGGCACAGATAATTAGAATGAAACAATTTTAGAATGAGCCCGTTTGTCAGGAGCCAGGAGACTCCCAGCCATGTTGCTAATTGGTTGAAGTTGAATTCAGTTCACAGTCTCTAAATGAGACTTGGACATCGAGCTGATAATGAGACAGACAGGACGAGCAGAGTTCTTTTTGTTTTCATGGTCATTCTGCTGAATTGAAGTGATAATTAGGAGAGAATACGCCAGTTTTACAACAATCAGAATCAATTCTCTCTATTTCTCTATATGTCCTCTATATGTTGCAACACAACAGTCTTAACATTTTTTGATTAAATGTTACTCCAAGGCCCTTTCACTAGGTATGGTAGGATAGCCGTTAGGTTTCTGGGCTATTGATCGGAAGACATGAGATCAAATCCCTCTTCAGATGCTGGGGAATTTAAATTTAAATTCTGGAATTAAAAGGCTTCTGTCAGTAATGGTGACCATGGAATTAAGAGTTTATCACAACATCTGGTTCACGAGTAACCTTCAAGCAGGGAAAACAGCTGCTCTTACCTGGCCTAGTTTATCTGTAACCTCCAGCCTCACAATAATGTGAATGGTTCTCAACTGTTCTTTGGGCGGAGATCAAATTAGAAATGAACAATTGATGCTCATCTTCCACATTACATGGAAGTTTTTTCAAAGTCTTCTCTCTCAAAAGGATCATATGGTGGATTCTGAAGAAATGCAAATGAGTTATCCCAGGTATCATAAACATTACATATCCCTTTCGAAAATCATATAAAAATTAACATTATTATCACCTTGCATTTTATGAGTTGTCCTGCAAGCAATTGACAATACTTTATTATAGATTGGGCTCCAATGGGAATTTCAAGGAGTAGAAGGTGCTTTAACATGTGATGGTAATGTATATAATTTACGTAGAAGTATCTGTAATTGGATGTGTGCAGTTGACAGTTATTCTCCTTCAAGCCAACAGGGGTCATGGTGTCTTTGGGTTTCATAGAATCAAAGACTTCTTGGGATACAGAGCACAGAAAAACGCTCTTTGGTCTAAATTGTCCATGCTGACTAAGTTGTCAAACTGAGCTAATCTCATTTGCTTGTGGTTGGCCTATATCCGTCTAAGCCCGTGTAATAGTCCAAATGCAATTTAAACGTTAATAACTGTACCTACCCCAACCAATTCCTCTGGCAGGTTGTCCCATATGCTATGAGAAAAAGTTGCCCCTCAGGTCCCTTTTAGATCTTCCCCTTCTCAATCATAGCCCATGTTGTCTAGTTTTGGACTCCCCTACAATGGAGAGAAGATTTTGGCTATTCCCTTATGCTGTCTTATCTTGTACCTTGCCTATGCCATTAAGTTGTGTTACTGCGTTGAACCTTGGTAGATATCACTTTGGTTGATATGTGTAGGAACTGTGTTTGCAGATATGTGCACTCAGTTGGGTTGAACAAAATAAATACACTTAGACATAGAGCTCTAGAACACAGAGACAGGCTCTTTGACTCATGTACTTCATCCAAAACTATTATTCTGCCAAGTCCCATTGAACTGAACCTGGATCATAGCTCTCCATAATCCTTCTCATCCAAGTACTTTTTCTCAATGCTGAAATCAAACCCACATTAACCACTCCTACAGGCAGCTCATTTCACACTCTTCACCTTCTGAATGAAGAAGATCTTCTTCATGTTCCCCTTAAACATTTCACCTTTTTACCCTTAACCTATGAACTCTACTTCTAGTCTCATCCGACCTAAATAGAAAAAAAGCCTGCTTGCATTTGCTCTATTTATACTCTTCATGGAGTGGTGGGATGGAGTTATGTCTCCACCAAAGGAGGTGTAAGGCGCTCATTCCTTCCACTAGCCTGCAGGTCGCCCTTGGGCAAGGTGTAGAGCCTGCTTAGCGCCCCCCCCCCCCGATCAGGGTCACGTGAAGACATAGCAGCAGGTGGTGGGTGGTGGTTTGAGCAGCTGTTGCACATTCCAAGTCCTGGTTATGTGAGACCACTGACACCAGGCAGACAATCTCTGAAGAGTATTGGTAATGGTTGGGGTCACCCATCTTGTAAAGACACCGCCAGAGGAAGGCAATGGTAAACCACTTCTGTAGGATAATTTGCCAAAACAATTATAGTCATAGTCATAGTCATACTTTATTAATCCTGGGGGAAATTGGTTTTCGTTACAGTTGCTCCATAAATAATAAATAGTAATAGAACCATAAATAGTTAAATAGTAATATGTAATTATGCCAGTAAATTATGAAATAAGTCCAGGACCAGCCTATTGGCTCAGGGTGTCTGACCCTCCAAGGGAGGAGTTGTAAAGTTTGATGGCCGCAGGCAGGAATGACTTCCTATGACTCTCAGTGCTGCATCTTGGTGGAATGAGTCTCTGGCTGAATGTACTCCTGTGCCCACCCAGTACATTATGTAGTGGATGGGAGACATTGACCAAGATGGCATGCAACTTGGACAGCATCCTCTTTTCAGACACCATCGTGAGAGAGTCCAGTTCCATCCCCACAACATCACTGGCCTTACGAATGAGTTTGTTGATTCTGTTGGTGTCTGCTACCCTCAGCCTGCTGCCCCAGCACACAACAGCAAACATGATAGCACTGGCCACCACAGACTCGTAGAACATCCTCAGCATCGTCCGGCAGATATTAAAGAACCTCAGTCTCCTCAGGAAATAGAGACGGCTCACAGATAGAGCGTGATCACCCACACCATATGACAGGGCACATAATGATGATAATGATATTCCCCATAAATTTGTATACCTCCCATTCTACTATGCTCCAGGGAATAATGACCTAACCTATTTAATCTTTCTCTATAACTCAGGTCCTCAAGTCCTAGCAACATCGTTGAAGATTTTCTCTGCACTTTCTCAATATTATTGATATCTTTCCTGTAGGTGAGTGACCAAAACTGCACACAATGCTCCAAATTAGGCCTTGCCAATATACTTTATACTTTATACTTGATTGTCACCAAACAATTGGACTAGAACGTACAATCATTACAGCAATATTTGATTCTGCACTTCCCACTCCCTAGATTACAAATATTAAATATTAAAAATAATAAAAATAGTAAAAATTAGTAAATATTAAAATTTTAAATTATAGATCGTAAATAGAAAATAGAAAAATGGGAAGTAAGGTAGTGCAAAAAAACCGAGAGGCAGGTCTGGATATTTGCAGGGTACAGCCCAGATTCTATACAACCTCAACATAACATCTCACGCCTGTACTCAATACTTCCATCCTTTGAAACCTCATAAAAGACAAAACTCAGCCTCAGACAGTTTTGCACATTAACATACAACTGATGTCCCAAGGTCATGAAAGCAGACTCAGAATCAGAACGAGGGTGGGGTTTATTTCCACTGGCACGTCATGGAGTTGGTCTTTTTTTGTGGCAGCAGTACAACACAAGACATAAAAATTACTCTGTGTTACAAGCAATAACTAAATTGTGCAAAAATGGAATAACAAATATGGGTTCATGCACTGTTCACAGATCTGATCGTGGAAGGGAAGAGGCTGGTCCTAATATGTTAGCTGTTGGTCTTCAGGCTACTGTACCTCCTCCCAGATGGTAATGCAAAAAGAAGGCATCTCCTGGGTCTTGAGAGCCCTTAATGATGGATGCTACTTCCATGAGGCACTGCATCTTGAGTATGTTCTCATGGTGGGAAGGCTTCTGCCTGTGATGGAGCTGACTGAATCTAAACCATCTGTATCCTTTTTCAGTCTTGTACTTTGCAGCCTCCATACCAGTTGTGATACAACCATTCAGATGCTTTCCTTATAAAAATGCAGACCTTTTTATCTTCTTTGTCATAATATTATATAAATTAATGCGTCTTTATTAGAAATAGTTCCAACATGTACGCTTATTCTTTGTGCAATCATATTGATCTTATAAATATTGTGCTGTCACACACCACAGGTCTTCTTTTTTGAGTAAGGACAAGAAGACAGAACCCTGCAAGAATTTGGTGGAATTGAAATGGATGTTATCATTTGCATTGATAATTACGTGACTGAACAAATAGGTATCAATTTTGGCTTAGTGGGTTGCAATCCTCTGCTTTCCTTGTGAATGTCGCTTTTATGATTCTAAGTGCCCATGATGGTGCTACAAGTAAATTTTTCATTGTATTCGTGCACCCATTTGCTTGTGTACATGACCATAAACTCGTCTTTAACTCTAACTTTAAAACAATCCCTCTCCTGTTCAGAGAGTGCTTTTGAAAATACAACTCACAGTGCCAATTTCCCATCATATCCTCCTGAGCACAATTTTCCAAATGCCTTGCCTATTTCTTTTCCCACATCATCAGCATAACCATCCTTTAAAAAAAAATATTTCTTTCATTACTCTTTCAATACTTATTTTTAATCTTCTGTGAACCTCCCCTGCTCCAGGGTGATCCACCCCCACTTATCTCTCTCTATCTGCAGTCTGAGTCTAATAAATTGGTATGCACCTTCTCCTTGTGTGTTACCCAGCACTGGACAATACTTCAGTTGATGGATATCAAGTGATTAAAGTCTGGCATTATATTGTTGCTTTTGTAGTAGTTATAATCCCACATTTTATTCTTCCTCCCAAATTGTGTTAGGTAACACTTTTCTTTATTAAATTCACCCGTGTGACCTATCATGCATCTGTCTGTTTCACCAGTTGATGTTATACATTACAGCACAGTACGGTCCTTTGGCCCATGATGTTTTGCCAAACTTTCAAACATCTCTAAGATCAATTTGACCCCTCCCTCCTGCACTGTCCTCCATTTTCCTATTAGCCAAGTGCCTATCTCAGAGTTTCTTAAATGCCCCTAATCTATCTGCCTCTACCACCACCCCTGGCAGGGTATTCCACGCATTCACCATTCTCTTGCAAGCAGTCTTTTTTCCACTGAAGTTGAGTGGGTCTACAACTAGAGGGCATGGGTTAAGGGTGAGAGGTGAAACATTTAAGGGGAACATGAGAGGAAGCTTCTTCATTCAGAGGATTGTGAGAGTGTGGAATGAGCTGCCAGTACAAGTGCTGCATGAGAGATCAAGTTCAATGCTTAAGAGAAGTTTGGATAAGTGCCTGGATGGTAGGGGTATGGAGGACTATGGTCCTGGTGCAGGTTAATGAGAGTAGGCAGTTTAAATGGCTCAGCATGGACTGGATGGGCTGAAGGGCCTGTTTTGTGCTGTACTTCTCTATGATTCTACAGCTCTTGATAAAAAAAAGTTATATTCCCTGACATTCCCCATTCCCCCAACCAATCCTCTAATCTCCTCAAAATTATGCGGCTGGTATTTGCCCTGGAAGTAGGTTCTGGCTATTGACTCAAACAATGCCTCTTATCATCTTGTACACCTTTGTCCATATTCTACTAGTCTCTGCTACTTCTCTCCTTCATTTTCACTACATTTCAGAGGCTATAGTTGATGTACATATGTAGGATGGAGTAGTTATCCGGGATGAACATTGTTAAATACCTTCCTTTGCTCTGAACTGGTCTTTATATTCTGTCTTTACGCTCAGCTCTGAATTTTAATCATTGATTGACATGCACGCCAGCTGTAGCCACTCTAATCCAATTATATTGTGATCAGTGTTTCCCGAATGCTCCCCTAGATAACAGAGTGGATCATTGAATCCATGTACACCATCAAGCAGCCTATACACTAATTCTACATTAATTGAATTTTATTCTCTGCACACTCTCATTAATTCATCACAGTTTCTACTACTTACAGTAGAGGCAATTTACAGTGAACCACGTATCTCTAAATAACCACATCAAACTCGCACAGAGAACATTCAAAACTCTACACAAAGCACCAGAGGTCGGGATCAAACATGGACTGCTGGAGCCGAAAGGCATCACCTCCGTTAGCTGTAGCACTCTGCTGGCCGGCTACTTAAATTTGTTCTGTTTTTTGTCTTTCATTGTTCAACCTTAATCATCTTTACCTCCCTTCTCTGAGCTGAAAGTTCAATGACCATGATAGCTCTGGACACATCATTCAAACTTTCTTCCTTTTGCACTTCACACTGAATGTACTTCAACTATTACCTGGACTGAAATCTGCCATAGTCACTCTTGCAATATTTTTCTTACAACTTACTGAAAACTCTGTGCACTCTCCATCTCCATCATACTATTTGGTGTTCTGTAGTTTACACCAACACTGTAATTGTCTTACTGTCCCTTCCTTCTAACCAACCACCCTCCCTCTCCCCTCCTCTTCTATTCCCCACTCTGGCCTCTTACCTCTGCTCACCTGCCTATCATCTCCCTCTAGGACCCCTCCGCCTTCCCTTTCTCCTATGGTCCACTCTCCTTTCCTATCATATTCCTTCTACTCCAGCCCTTTGTCTTTCCTACCCATCACCTCGAGCTATCCTCCTTCCTCTCCCCCCAACCTCTTTAATCTGGCATCTTCCCCCGACATTTCCAGTCTTGAAGAAGGGTCTCGGCTCGATGTGTCGACAGTCTATTCATTTCCACAGATGCTGCCTGGCCTGCTGAGTTCCTCCAGCATTTTATATGTGCTGCTTTGGATTTGCAGCACCTGCAGAATTTCTTGTGTTTTTGATACCTCCTCTGCTATCATGTTGCTTTTGACTGACAGTGTTGCATCCTTCCGTAGATCCATTCATTCCCTATCCTTCAAATGCTTTGAGAGGCTGGTCAAGGATTACATCTATAGCCTGCTACCACCTAAACTGGACCCCCTACAATTCGCCTACCAACACAGCCGATCGACAGCCACTGCTCTACACACCGTTCTTACACATCTGGAGAAGAAGAATGCTTATGTGAGAATGCTGTTCTTGGACTACAGTTCAGCATTCAACACCATAGTGCCATCCAGGCTCGACAAGAAGCTCAGAGACCTCGGTCTTGACCCTGCCTTGTGCATCTGGGTCCTGGACTTCCTGTCAGATTGCCAGCAGGTAGTAAGAGTGGGCTCCCTCACCTCCACCCCTCTGACTCTCAACACAGGAGCTCCTCAGGGCTGTATACTGAGTCCCCTCCTTTACTTCCTGTATACCCATGACTGTGTTGCCACCCCCCCCCCCCCACAGCTCCACTCTGCTATTAAATTTGCCAATGGCACTACATTGATTGGCCTTACCTCAAACAATAATGAGGTGGCCTACAGGGAAGAAGTCATCTCTCTAACACAGAGGTGTCAAGAAAACAACATCTCCCTCAATGTCGCAAAAACAAAGGAGCTGGTTGTGGATTACAGAAGGAATAACCCCTATTGCCATCAATGGATCTGGGGTTGAGAGGGTAAACAGCTTTAAGTACCTCGGCAAACACATCACCAAGGAACACTAACAACTCGCTGGAGGAACTCAGCAGGTCGGGCAGCATCCGTGGAAACGATCAGTCAACGTTTTGGGCCGGAACCCTTCGTCAGGACTGAAGAGGGAAGGGGCAGAGGCCCTATAAAGAAGGTGGGGGGAGGGTGGGAAGGAGAAGGCTGGTAGGTTCCAGGTGAAAAACCAGTAAGAGGAAAGATAAAGGGGTGGGGGAGGGGAAGCAGGGAGGGGATGGGTGGGAAAGGTGAAGAAGGAATAGGGGAAAGCACAGTGGGTAGTAGAAGGAGGCGGAACCATGAGGGAGGTAGTAGGCAGCTGGGGGAGGGGCAGAGTGAAACTGGGATAGGAGAAGGGAGGGGGAGGGAACTGCCGGAAGTTGGAGAATTCTATGTTCATACCAAGGGGCTGGAGACTACCTAGACAGTATATGAGGTGTTGCTCCTCCAACCTGAGTTTAGCCTCATCATGGCAGTAGAGGAGGCTATGTATGGATATCTGAATGGGAATGTGATTATCACCAAGGACCTCACGTGGTCTGCACACACTCGCTGTGTGGTGAAAAAGGCATAACAGCGCCTCTTTCACCTCAGACAGTTGAGGAAGTTTGGTATGGGACCTCAAATCTTAAGAACTTTCTACCGGGGCACAATTGAGAGCATCCTTACTGGCTGCATCACTGCCTGGTATGGGAACTGTACCTCCCTTAATCGCAGGACTCTGCAGAGAGTGGTGCAGACAGCCCAGCGCATCTGTAGTTGTGAACTTCCTGCGATTCAGGACATTTACAAGGACAGCTGTGTAAAAAGAGCCCGTAGGATCATTGGGGACCCGAGTCACCCCAACCACAATCTATTCCAGCTGCTATCATCCGGGAAACAGTACAGCAGCATAAAAGCCAGAACCAACAGGCTCTGGGACAGCTTCTTCCACCAGGCCAGCAGACTGATTAACTCACACTGATTTGAGTGTACTCTATATTACATTCACTGTTCTATTTATTATAAAATACTATGATTGCACATTGCACATTTAGATGGAGGTGCAATGTGAAGATTTTTACTCCTCATGTATGTGAAGGATGTAAGAGATAAAGTCAATTCAATTCAATTCAATTCTTGAATAAATTTAGCCAAAAATATTTAGTTCCACATCCTCTGTTTGTTGGATTGCTGCACTGGAATGCCAAGTGGCAACTGACAATGACAGCTTACATCCACACTATTCACACTCGATGTATTTACACACATGAGCTTAGAAAGTCTAATGCACACAGCTGAGAACAGTAGGTGGTTATCGCAGCAGTATTCAGGTTCAGATGATTTATTTATCACATGTACAGCGAAACATGCAGTGAAATGCGCCGTTTGCGTTAACAACCAGCACTACCTAAGGATGTGGTGGGGGTCGCCTGCAAGTGTCGTCAGAAGTTCTGGCTCCAACGTCCCAAGCCCACCATGTGTGCAGGACAACTCAGAACACAACAAAAACAACAACAGCAAAACAAGATCCTCCGCGCCCCCCCCCCCACACACACACAGGCCTCCAACTCCAGGACGTCACCTCTGGGCCTCCTCTGAACTCACAGTATACCAGGGATCATTTGGGTTATAAGACTTATGAGAGTCAGGGCTCAAGGACTATTAAAGGGATTGTGGTAAACCATATATATATATATGTTGTAACTGGGTTACCTGTCTGGACACGCCCCTCTGCTGACTGCTCCTGTGGCTCCTCCCACAGGCTCCTGAATAAAGGCGATTGCGCCATTGCTCCTCCTCTCAGTCCAGGGCAGATACTCAGCATGGTCGAGGAACAAAAACAACAGGAATTCTGCAGATGCTGGAAATTCAAGCAACACACATCAAAGTTGCTGGTGAGCGCAGCAGGCCAGGCAGCATCTCTAGGAAGGGGTGCAGTCGGTGTTTCAGGCCGAGACCCTTCGTCAGGACTAACTGAAGGAAGAGTGAGTAAGGGATTTGAAAGTGGGAGGGGGAGGGGGAGATCCAAAATGATAGGAGAAGACAGGAGGGGGAGGGATAGAGCCAAGAGCTGGACAGGTGATAGGCAAAAGGGATACGAGAGGATCATGGGACAGGAGGTCCGGGAAGAAAGACAAGGGGGCAGGGGGGACCCAGAGTATGAGCAAGGGGTATATTCAGAGGGACAGAGGGAGAAAAAGGAGAGTGAGAGAAAGAATGTGTGTATAAAAATAAGTAACAGATGGGGTACGAGAGGGAGGTGGGGCATTAGCGGAAGTTAGAGAAGTCGATGTTCATGCCATCAGGTTGGAGGCTACCCAGACGGAATATAAGGTGTTGTTCCTCCAACCTGAGTGTGGCTTCATCTTTACAGTAGAGGAGGCCGTGGATAGACATGTCAGAATGGGAATGGGATGTGGAATTCAAATGTGTGGCCACTGGGAGATCCTGCTTTCTCTGGTAGACAGAGCGTAGATGTTCAGCAAAGCGGTCTCCCAGTCTGCGTCGGGTCTCACCAATATATAAAAGGCCACATCGGGAGCACCAGACGCAGTGTATCACCCCAGTCGACTCACAGGTGAAGTGTTGCCTCACCTGGAAGGACTGTTTAGGGCCCTGAATGGTGGTAAGGGAGGAAGTGTAAGGGCATGTGTAGCACTTGTTCCGCTTACACGGATAAGTGCCAGGAGGGAGATCAGTGGGGAGGGATGGGGGGGACGAATGGACAAGGGAGTTGCGTAGGGAGCAATCCCTGCGGAATGCAGGGGGGGGAAGGAAAGATGTGCTTAGTGATGGGATTCCGTTGGAGGTGGCGGAAGTTACGGAGAATAATATGTTGGACCCGGAGGCTGGTGGGGTGGTAGGTGAGGACCAGGAGAACCCTATTCCTAGTGGGGTGGCGGGAGGATGGAGTGAGAGCAGATGTACGTGAAATGGGGGAGATGCGTTTAAGAGCAGAGTTGATAGTGGAGGAAGGGAAGCCCCTTTCTTTAAAAAAGGAAGACATATCCCTCGTCCTAGAATGAAAAGCCTCATCCTGAGAGCAGATGCGGCGGAGACGGAGGAATTGCGAGAAGGGGATGGCGTTTTTTCAAGAGACAGGGTGAGAAGAGGAATAGTCCAGATAGCTGTGAGAGTCAGTAGGCTTGTAGTCGAGGACCCATTTTACTGCTAATAAAAGCCTTTCAGTATTTACTCTGCTTCCAGTCTTTTGGAGTAATTGATAGTGCATCAGGGATGCTTCACACATTTTCATTGACAAAGGTGAAGGAGGTTGTGGGAAAGTTCCTGGGTAGTCAAAAATGCAGGAGATCGGCAGGCAAGGCCAGAAGCAAAGGATGGGAGAGGGGAGGGCATCTGCAACATGATTAGGAAAGGGTGGGGGGTAGTGGTAACAGAGGCTCAGGCATTAGTTCTGATGCCTCACACTTTCAATGGCCTGAATTCAATCCTGACATTGACTGTAGTCTGTGTGGGGTTTGAATGTTTTCCCTCTGACTATAGGGGATTTGTTAGGTGTCTGATTTCCTTCCATATCACCAAGACGTGGTTAATAGATTGTTTTAAATTCCCCTGATGTTGATAAGTAGCAAAACAATTAAAAAGGAGTTGAAGAGTGTCTAAAGCAATGGAGAATAAGTTTTAGGGTTACAGTGGGGGCATGTGACTAATGGGACTGCTCTTCTGAAAACCAGCATGGACCCGATAGGCCAAATAGCTTCCTTCCACGTTACAATTCATATGCTAAGTGAACATGGCAGGGATGGTGAAGACCAGGGTCTCCAGCAGAGCGAAACAAGAGGGTAGAGTCCTGAGATTTGGAAGAACACAAGGGGTGGATCAAGAAGTGGAGGGGTAGTGCCTCTTGTGGGGGGGAGGGGTTGCAGTACAGGTCAAAGGTAAATCAGGGTCATACACGCGAGCACTGCAGTGTCCGAGGAATGCTCGACAGTGATTGCTGCTGGGAATATTTAGTTGAATTTCTCCCACTGTACATCAGAACAAGAGAATAACATCGCACTCTGCTCAGGAGATGTGGAAGTCGCCTCAGGCATGCAAGGGCGAAGCACCCAATCAAATTTCCAGAGTGACCCAAATTGACCCTGAAATAGTCATTATTGCGTTTCAGTGTAAAACGATTTTCTACCATTGTAATGCAGAAAAAAAGAGCATTAGGCAATTGAATTTCAAAGTCACCTTGGACTTCATTATCTGTCTGATCTCTTTCTGAACCATCCTTTATTCTGATGATATTTGCCTCTCTCAGCACTCATTGCTTCTCGTTTCTCCTCACTGATGCTTTGCTCTGCTTCGTATTCCCCCGCAAACTTAGTTTAAACCTTGAAACTGCCATTAATTTAACATTCGTATTATTGAACATTGCAATGTAATTTCAGGATATTTGCTTTGAAATCTTCTAAAAGAGCTTTAAACTAACACATCTGCTAATTCAAAGAATTAAATTTGGTGTGAAAATGTTATGTTTCAATGTATAATATTTAACATGTTCAATCATTATATATTCTATAATTGTGTTAAGCATCTTTTTTGTAAAGTCCCTCATTATTATGACTTATTTCCAAAATACAAAAGTCATTGGATGAATCTACATTATTTGCCACTAATAATTGCTCCATCTCTCTCCTCAAGCTGATATCTGGGGCTGGACAAGAGTCCTTGTCAGGTCAGTGGCCTAAATAGCAACGTGCTGAGCACCCAGCTCAAATTCATTCACTTGTTGAGGCTATCATCTAAGACAACATCTCTGCCTTGTTTGAGATTAACTGCAGAAATCTGCAGCCACACCTTTTTTCTTTTCAGACTTAACTCTTCCTGTACCCTTCCGGTTGCTTTCCCACCTTGTACTTTAAGCTGGAACTTTCAAAAATGCGATTTCTATTTCCTGACTCATAGCATCTCCCACGAGGCTGCACACCCTCTGCAACCTGTTCCATCTCTGGCCTCTTCTACATCATCAATTATCTTTGCTCAGCGGCTTCTCTATTCAGTACACCTGTATGCCTGCATGTTAATACAAATATCTAATCAGCCAATCATGTGGCAGCAATTAAATACATAAAAGCATGCAAACATGATCAAGAGGTGCAGTTGCTGTTCAGACCAAACATCAGAAGAGGAAGAAATGTGATCTAAGTATCTTCGGCCGTGGAATGATTATTGGTGCTAAATGATTATTGATTTAAGTATCTCAGAAACTGCTGATGTCCTGGGATTTTCACGTACAGTACAACAGTCACTGGAGAATGGTGCAAAAACCAAAAAACGTTCAGTGAGCAGCAGTTCTGTGGGCAGAGTTTAAAAATACATTTGGACTAAGATGTTAACTGTCCTGTGCTATCACCAGTGGGATCACCAGTTGATCTGCCACCTGCCTTCAGGAGTTTCGGTCCGCTTATGATCAAGACTCCCTCGAGCTGGTGGGCCAGCAGTGCTAAAGCACCACCTCCCACTGGTGAGCTTAAAAACTTGGCATCTGCCTCTATCAGTCACTTCCATCCAACAGATAGTCTGCTCCTCAGGTGTCTATGCAACAACTGAAGGGTTTGCAAGATATGTATACACTGTCTGACTATCTGCCCCTCTGGACATACTTGGTCCACACCCATGCTGATCCTTTCTCTGCTGCCTCAGCTACAGCCCTGCTGGTTGACTTGATCTCTCTTCTAGTGAAGCCAAGGTCATGCAGCCACAAAACACCTTGTTAAAGAGTGAGGTCAGAAGAGGTACACAAGGTACTTTATACTTTATTGTCGCCAAACAATTGATACTAGAACGTACAATCATCACAGTGATATTTGATTCTGCGCTTCCCGCTCCCTGGATTACAAATCAATAGTAAATATTAAAAATTTAAATTATAAATCATAAATAGAAAATATAAAAATGGAAAGTAAGGTAGTGCAAAAAAACCGAGATGCAGGTCCAGATATTTGGAGGGTACGGCCCAGATTTGGGTCAGGATCTGTTCAGCAGTCTTATCACAGCTGGAAAGAAGCTGTTCCCAAATCTAGCCGTACGAGTCTTCAAGCTCCTGAGCCTTCTCCCGGAGGGAAGAGGGATGAAAAGTGTGTTGGCTGGGTGGGTCATGTCCTTGATTATCTAATTATTGATTAGGTACCTAATAAAGTAGCCATTGATTGTATATCCATCTCAGTATTTTTCTCTGCTCCCACCTCTAGGTATCTCATGTCACCTTTAGTAACTTCTAACAAATTTTGTCCAATAATGTTTCAGCTTGGAATATCTTATTTCATTAAAGGCATTGTATACATGTGTATTTTTTTTTTGTTGTTCCAAAATTAGGAAGGTCTGAATGTAACAAAAGAAAGTGACAGAACAGAGAACAATACAACACAGGAGCAGACCCTTTGGCCTTGACATCTGCAAGGGAGCATGATGTCAAATTAAATGAATCCCTTTGGCCTGTACATGATCCATATCCTTCCATTCACTGCATAGTCACATGCCTGTCTAAAAGCCTCTGGAACATCACTGCTGCATCTGCAAAGTTGCTTCTGTTTTATCAATTCCTGAGAGATTAAGATCATTAGAAGAAGGATTAGTCCCAATGCTGTTTTCTTTGGGTTCCTGACTAAATTGCTGTCAGTGGTGGGTCAGGACCTAGTGATTTGTTGGCCTTGGAGGAAGTAGAAAGGCCGCAAAGGAGTCGCAATAATAGGCTGTGAAGTTGGGAAAGGTCAAGCCCCATTCCAGGACTGTGATAAATACTCGGTGGAGTAACATGCTCCATTGTGTTGGTTTGGGAGTAAATGCTTCGCTGCCTCCATTAATCATTGTGTATTAGTGTAAAGCAAGAGAGGTGTGAGCGTTACCAAGGGCCCACTTGCTGACCTGCACAATCTCTTCTTCTAAGTAATGACCAGCCTGAGCTTTAAGCTCCTGCAGTATCTGTCAGCAATGGAATTCATTGCTTTAATATCCAGCCACAGATCAACATCACAACTTAACTCTGAAATGCTCAAGGGTTCCAAAATGAAGGGGAAGAATTGGTAGGTTCATACCTCCAGACTCTTTGCCATGGAACTTAACCCTATAAATGGTCATATTACTTCATCTTTAGTTTTCCTCCAGTTGATCATCATTCAGAACGTTGCATACCTAAATACATGGTTTATTATGCCCCAGCAGGGTACTAGCTCCTTTCCGCGCCTCGTGGGCACATCGGGCGGCAAACCTTGCTGTTTCTTTAGCAGTTTGTTTTGTTTTTTTATGAGGCCAAGTTGTTAGCTCGACACTCAACTCAGCACAGATGGAAAGCATGCAAGAAACCGGCTGGATTCGAACCCGGGACCACTTGTTTCGAAGTCCGGTACGGATGCCACGACGCCACTAGCCAGCGATCACCAGCTATATTGGGATATATTTAAGGGAGAGTTTATTTCTTTATTGAGATACAGTGGAATAGGCCATTCTGGCCCTTTGGGGCGTGCCGCCCAGCAACCCCCGATTTAACCCCAGCCCAATCATGGGACAATTTACAATGAACAATTAACCTGTCTTTAGGCTGTGGGGGAAAACGAGAGCACCCGGAGGAAGCCCACCTGGTCACGTGGAGAACGTACAAGCTCCTTACAGACAGTGGCGGGAGTTCTGCCTAGGTGGCTGTCACTGTACAGCATTGTGTGAACCATTACACTACCATACCATTTTCCTATAGTTCATTATGATGCAGAGTGCATAGGTTGCATAATCAAATATCTCTTTTAAGATGCACCAGCAGGATATTAGTTCCAGTATCACCAGCTATATCGGGGTATATTTATAGGAGAATGGATTCTTAAGACTCAAAATCAAACTCCCACTCTTCCCCCACCTAGCCATCCTTAACCCCAAACCCCAATAAACAAAGGATGAATAGAAGTGTGCATTGATTCATGTTCATGTTAAGGGAATACACAGGGCTCCATCAGACATTTCTGTGCCCCAGAGGCAATGTGGTTCAGCAGCAGAGTACATGTGATCACAGTAAAAATTGGAGGTCAAAGGTAAGTGAATGATCTGGAGTTTCACTTCATTATACTTAATGGTTCTTTGTCTGTTTGTTTAGAACGTTCCATTGAAAGAATACATGAATTTCTGTGAAGGTTTTGCAATAAGATAAAGTACACCTGGTGTGTTCAACAGAATTATGGGTGTTTATGTTTCCAGAAGTGTCAGACTGCCAGTGTCCCCATTCTGCTCACATCATGTCCTACACTTTCTATAATAATCCCAAATTCTCTCTTTCTGCTCAGTCCCACCCCACCTCCTTCCAGTCCAACGAGGCATGACCCCATGTTGAGAACAGACCCCAACGGGTGTCAAATCAAAGTTTTCCACAGATGATTGGTCTTATTGGTATGAATTGGTTGTGTCATCTCTATGTTAGGTTATTGTGCATTCAAGGCCCACTCTAGATCTTAGAATCCAGCCTGACACTCCCAGTGTATTACTGAAGAAACACTGAACTGAAGTTCACTGGAAACATAGTCAGCATGGACAAGTTGGGCCGAAGGTCCTCTTTCCAAGCTGTATGACTCTATATGACATTAGAGTCTACAACAGGCTCCAGCAAGCATTCAGTTCTATATCCTATTTTGCAACAGCAACCAAAGATAATTCGCTACCTTCTGTTCACTCATCTCTTTTACTCTTCCTTTACAAATTAATTAATTGCATAGAACCTGATTTAACAAGAGGGTGAGGAAGAAGAGAAATTCATTTCCATGGGAGTTTAAATGATGTGGAACACAATGTTCCGGACTGGTGGAACAGATTCAATAGTAATGCTAAAAGGAGAAATGAGTAAATGCTTGAAAAATATACAGGCTATTGGGAAGGAGCAGAGGAGTGGAGCAGATTAGCTAGCTCCAGCAAAGAGCTGGCACAGGGACAAAGGTCCATTTTCAATGCTGTGGGATGCTGTGAGTAGTTTTGTGGCAGAGCAATCATCCATAATGGATTTACATTCGCTCTTTTTGTTCCACTCAAATATATGGATTTTCATTCTTATTTCATTTGTCAAAGACAATGGGAGGCAAAAAAAAAGCTGCTATCTCAAACTCCAACAATCCAAATTCAACCCCATATGCTGTCTGTGTGGAGTTTGCAAAGACGCACTGCTTTTCTCCCACATCCCAGAGATACGCAGCTCAGCAGGATAAATTACCCCTGTATATTGCAATGGAAGGGGGAGGGGGAGGAGATGGGAATGTGGGAAGATTATGGAGGAATGAGATTGCACTGGGAGAAGGCATAGATTCGGTGAGGTCAAAATGACCTCCCTCAGTGTCAAATGGAAATTTGACATAGGAAAAGAATTTACGTTTTTGAAGTGCATGAATGAATAACCTAGAAGTGGATAATGTTGCCATTCACTCAAATCTCTGGAGTGAAAAAAACTACTCAAAAATAATTATAAAACATATATTACTTCAACCAAATCATGAGCTATTGAAATAAACAACACTGTCAAGTCAAAACTCCAGGTCCTGGTTTTGTATCCCATACCTTTAAGCTACAAGTGCAAATTTTCAGAGATTTCCACTGCATGAGAAAGTCCATCTACAAAAAATGTATGTTTTTATCAATACTCAGTTTTACTTTTGTATCAAGAGAATCTGCTCGGGTATAAGATTAAGACCCACTTCTAATATTTTCCTAACCTGATTAAATTCAACCTGGCTACCTACATGTCTTTATTTCTATTTCTTTGCCATCCTCTCTACCTTCTTGCCTCTTTCTTTCCCTTTATCTCCAACCCTCAGCATAGTTGTATCTATCTGAACCAACCAGTAAGGTGTATAGGTTCCTTTGAGCTCAGGCATTTAGACAGAGTGTGATGAATAACTAGTCCACTGGATGGTTCTAGTCCTGCACTCACCCTCCCTGGCAATCCCTGGCTGTTACCATGGCTCTGACCCTTAGGTCAACAGTTCTAAGGCAATGCCAAGACAGTTTCCACTTGCAGAAATGAGATACTACCAGAACACTAATCAAATATCAGAAGGATTGCAGTAGCTGTTATGAAGATCCAACACAACCCTATTGTCTACTCAGTATTCTCCGAGCTACCCCTGCAATCTGCATGGTGCCAGATCAGTGGCATTCAGGTTTGATAACCAAGTAAAATACAAGAGGTGCAGGTCCAGAAAGCCATCTCACAGGTGAAGTGGCAATTCCAGACCAAACTTGAATCACTGACAGATGCTCAACGGTTGTGTCAGGGCTTGAATACAATCACCTCCTACAAAGTGAAACCAAGCGACATAGGTGACAACAGGGCTTCTGTTCCAGATGAGCTCAATGCCTTTTATGCTCTATTGATCATTAAACATGGAGGCACTTTCACAAGTTCCCACAGCCCCCAATCACCCTGTGATTTCAGGCTTTGTGGCTGACATGAGTGCATTCTTCAGGCGGGTGAACCCATGGAAAACATCCAGCCCAGGCGGGCTACCTGGCCAAGTAATAAAAACCTCTGTTGATCAACCGGTTATAGTATTCACCGATGTCTTTAAACTCTCACTTCAACAGTCTGAGGTACCCACCTGCTTCAAACGGGCTTCAATCAAACTGATGCCTAAGAAGAACATGGTAAACAGCCTCAAGACTATTATCTGGTAGCACTTATATCCGCTGTGATGAAGTGTTTTGAGAGGTTGGTGTTGAAACATATCAACTCCTGCTTGAGAAGCGACTTGGATCCACTCCAATTTGCCAACACTTACAACAGGTCCACAGCGGATACCATTTCATTGGCTTTTCACTTAGTCTTGAAATATCTGGACAGCAAAGATGCATACGACAGGATGGCCTTCATTGACTACAGTTCAGCATTTAATACTATCATCTTCTCAAAACTAATCAATGAGCTTCAAGTCCTAAGCCTTACTACCTCCTTGTGCAACTGGATCCTCAATTCCGTTACTTGCAGACTCCAGTCAGTTCGGATTGGCAACAACATCTCCACTACCTTCATCACCACAGGGCTGTGTGCTTAGCCCCCCCCACTCCACTTGCTTTATACTTTTGACTGTGTGGCTAAGCATCCTTCAATACCACATTTAAGTTTGCCAATGGCGCCGCATTTAGGAGGGAGATTGAAAATCTGGCCGAGTTGGTGCCACATCAACAGCCTCTTACTCAATTTGTCAGCGAGACTAAGAACCTGATTACTGACTTCAGGAGGTCCATGAGCCCGTGCTAATAGGGGTATCAGAGGACTGATCAAAGCCTTGTTGTACAGAGAATCAGCAACTTTAAATTCCATGGTGTTATCATTTCAGAGGTTCTGTCCTGGGCCCAGCACGTAAGTACAATTACAAAGGAAGCATTGTAGTGCCTCTACTTTCATAGAAGTTTGCAAAGGTTTGGCATGTCACCTAAAACTTTGGCAAATGCTTATAGCTGTGTGGTGGAGAGTATATTGATTGGTTGCATCACGGCCTGGTATGGAAACACCAATGCTATTTAAATGCCTACAGAAAGTAGTGGCTACAGCTCGGTCCATCCTGGGTAAAGCACTCCCCATCACTGAGCACATCTGTACAGAGTACTGTTGCAAGAAACCATCATCCATCCTCAAGGTGCGCATTCCACCCCCCCCCCACCCCCACCACTTCCAGGACATGCTCTCTTCTCACTGCTGCCATCAGGAAGAAGATACAGGAGCCTCAGGACCTGTTATTACCCCTCAACCATCAGGGTCCTGAACCATAGGGGATAATATCACTCAGCTTCACTCACCCCATCACTAAACTGTTTCCATAACTTATGGAGTTATCTTCAATGACTCGTCATCTCATGCTCTTAATATTTATTGCTTATTTATTGTTATTATTATTGTTAATATTATTTCTTTTTTCTCTTTCTTTTTGTATTTGCATAATTTTTGTTCACATTAATTGTTGCCTATCCTATTCGGTGTGGTCTTTCATTGATTCTATTGTGTTTCATGTAGTTACAATGAATGCCAGCAAGAAAATAAATCTCAGGGTTGTATATGATTATGTATATGTACAGTACTTTAATTATAAACTTTCTTTGAAAGTTGAACATTGAACCCTAAATTAGGTCTCATGGATCCAACATCTGATGAGATATGGGAAAAAGAGCTCAGGGGTGCAGTCCTAAGGATCATGGACCCAGGGCCCACATTGGGCTCAGTCTGGTCCTTTGGGCTGGAGACCAGATCGAGATCCATATCCAGCTCTGGACTCCTTTGTGGTGGGAACAAATCCATCACAATAAAAGGGGCACAGACAGTTATAGGTACTACACTGGGATACAGTACTGATGGGTAGAGATCTGTTTAACACTGGTGTACAGTAGTCATAGGCAATGTTCAGTCACTGTGTTATGGGTATGGTCCTCATGATATGTTGCTGTGTAACATTAGGGTACAGTACTGGTGCGTGTATTCTACCAATATATAACACGGGATATAGTACCGGTAGTCAGCAATCTGTTATGCAGGGATATAGTACTTTGTGTGTGAAGCTCAGATCGGGGAACAGCATGGATGAACACAGGTCTGACACTGATATACAGTACTGCTGGAAAGAGGTCTGTCATGATACGCTGGAATGCAGTATTCCTGGGCACAAATCTGCTGCTGTGTGATACTGGAGTACAATACTCATGTGCATAGTGTCTAGGTGGCATGTAAAACAAATATTTTTAATTTAATCTTAGTACGTGTGACAATAATAAACAGCTAGCCATATAGCACCATTTAACAAGGGGTTACATTACTTGGACAAATTCTTTCACGACTTAACATTGGGGCACAGATCTATCATCATTTAACATTAGGGTACAGTACTTGGACACTATTTACATTGGGGTACAGTGCTGACTGATGTGAGTTTGGCAAGTAGAAAGAAGCACCAGTGATATCATCAGTGAAGTATATAGGTAATTGCAAGAGAGAGTGAAATCTGTGGCAGCTGTGTCCTTAAAGTGAATGAAAATCAAATGCATCCAGTTATACAATGTCAAAATAAGAAGTATTGTTTGCATGTGGCCTTCAGAGGTTGTTTGGGTAGTATATGTGAACCTTTCCAAAATGGCTGCGCACGATCTCTCTATTAATTTTTTTAAAAAGCTGTTGATACAGTATATACCTCAATCTTTTCAGTAGACAATTTGGACTCTGACTCATAACTTCCCTTACAATTTTGCACTTTCTCCCTCAGTGCCTCCTTCTCTCCATCTACCTTTCTCTTAATTGCCATTTTTCTCTTCCAATCACTCTCAGATTTATTCCCAATTCCTGTTCGTCTCTCTAGAGCCTGCTGGTGCTCTCTCTTTCATCATCCTGTTGCATCAACCTGTCATGTCGATAGGCATCATATGTATCCTTGAATCTTTATCCGCAGTCTCAACTTACTGATGCACATCTCAGGAACTCTTTGCATTTCTCTCCCTTTTCCTTTCCTTCTAATAAAAATGTGGTGCCTCCTGTTTGTTCAGCTGTGCCTTTGTCAGTTTACCCTGCGAATCAATCTATTCAGGGATCAATCCCTTTATTAATGTAACCATGTTTATATAATATTTGGAATGAAAGGTTTATGAATGAGCCAATATGTAATGTGTTTACTGCTTTATGGACGATCCATAAAACAGTAAGCAAATCCAATCAGTCTTTATTGATAGAAATCTTGGAAGCCTTAACGATATAGCTAAAGATGGAGAACAAATTCACATAGATAAAGACAGAGACTGACTTCATTTGGTCATAAGCCCTGAAAATGAGTAGGGATATGTCGTGGCTTTAGAGTGGCCAGCATGACACTGATGCTTAGGGTTAAGTTGTAAAAGAATGTATAACCTTCTTTGTATTCCCTCGAGTTTCAAAGGCTAAGAGGAGATCTGGTAGTCTTATATTAATTATTAAGGGGCCTGAATGAATAGATGCATTATTTCCTCTCTTGAGGGAGAATCCAGAACAAGGGAACACCATTGTAGAAGTACAGCCAGGCTGTTAGGAGTTAAGCTAAAAGCACTTTCTCACAAAGTCTGCAACTCTCTCCCGGCAAGCTTTCAAGCCTGAAATCGATTGATTATGGGCATCAAGGGATATGAAGCAAAGGTAGGAAAGTGGAGCTGAGGCAAAAGCCAGACTTGATTGAATGGAATTGCAGAACAAGTTCATGAGACAGAATGGCCGATTCCTCCCCCTATGATCAGGGTCATCAGACGTATAATGGGGTGAGATGTTTAGTTCATCACGTCTCTAAAGATATCCTCATGAGTGTTTGAATAGAACAGCTGAACTGTGTGGTTTTTGAGGATGCAAAGAATATCATGGACAAAACAAATATCTAACGAGGATGTCATGAACAGAGCAAACACAAAAAGAGAAATAATGTATGAAATCATGAAAAGGCAACGTAACTTCATTGGACATGTGATTAGGAAAGAGGAGTTAGAATGCACTGTAATTATGGGAAAGATTGAAGGGAAGAAAGCAAGGGGAAGACAAAGACAAATGATGATGGAGACAGCAGCCAGAGAATTGGAAATAAACACCAATGAATTGATCCACTTGACCCGAAACAGGAGTGTGTGGGCCATGGCAGTCAAAGCTCAAACTGGGCACGGCACCTGATGATGATGATGAACTGTGTGGAAATGTTTATTAGGTCAATCAGAATTTGTGGTAAGAATAAAAATGCAGTATTGAAGATTGGTGATCCTTTATCCAAACTGGAAAAGGTTAGAGTTTAACAAGGGGAGAGAAAGTAGTTTCTCTATGACAAAAGTGTATGTCAGGAGAGGTTAAATAATCAAAGGTGTAAAGGAGATACAGAACTCCGGATCATGCCTGCATTCTGAATGGGGTTGTGTTAATCAGCTAAGCTGTGGATCAAGTGGTGGTACATATCCTCATCTACGTGATACTGTGTGACATTGTGATGGCATGTAATATGCAAGTTATTTTATCTGTTTATTTTTATTTAGAGATACAGCACGATAACAGGTCCTTCCAGCCCAAAGAGCCATCGTTGCGCACTCACGGAAATGTGACCAATTAACTGACCAGCCGGTACATCTTTGTGATGTGGGAGTAAACCAGAGGCAGCCAACATGGTCACAGGGAGGACATACAAACTCCTTCTAGACAGCGGTGTCTTGCAGAACAGAAACAGGCCATTTGGTTCACTGAGTTCACTGAGATTTAATTTCATGTTCGGCCCATTTTATTCTCCCCACATTTAAATTTTTAATGATTAGAAGTACAGCACAGAATAGGCTCTTCAAGCCACACCATCCAGCAACCCCCGACAATTCCCAATTTGACCCTAATCTAATCATTTTCTTCATCTGCCCGAGATTTTACCACATACCCGCACTCGAGCGGTAATTTATTGTAACAATGAACCTGCCAACCTGGGATGAGGAAGGGGCAACATCCCTTCTGACTAAATCCTTCTGGGTGCTGTATTGAATTTGTCAGCTCACTGCCGCTGTCTGTATCAGAACTGGCTTTTCTGTTGCAACACACAGAAAATGCTGACGGAACTCAGCAGGTCAGGCAGCGTCTATGGAGGGGAGTAAACAGTCGATGTTTCAGTCCGAAACCCTTCATCAGGACTGGAAAGGAATGAGGTAGAAGCCAGAATAAGAATAATGGGGGAGGAGAAGAAGGAGTATGCATTGGCAGGTGATAGGCGAGACCAGCAGAGGGGAAAGATGGGTGGGTGGGTGGGGCAGAGGGTATAATGCAAGAAGCTGGAAGGTAATAGGTGGAAGGGATAAGAAGCCGAAGAAGAAAGAATCTGATAGGAGAGGACAATGGACCATGGAAGAAAGCGAAGGAGGAGGGGAACCAGAGGGAGGTGATGGGCAGGACTGGCTGAGAGTCATCCATCTGTGAGCTGTTTCAGTCTCTCTCTCTCTCTCTCTCTCTCTCTCTCCATTAGCACCTGGGAGAAACCAGTGCAGTCACAGGGAGAACGTGCAAACTTCACACAGGCAGCAACAGAGATCGGGATTGAACCTTGGCCACTGGAGCTTTGAGGAAGCAGCTGTGTATCAAGTGCGCACAGCCACATATTAATATTAAATGGAGTAATTCATATCAGAATCATAATCAGGTTTAATATCACCAGCATTTGTCGTGAAATTTATTGCCTTTGCGATAGTTGTACAATGTAATACATAATAAATCAGGAATTACAGTAAATATATACATTAATATATAAATTAATTATATACATAATATATTAATATTTTATAATTATAATTATAGTATAATTATATATTATTATATAGTTGAATTAAATGAATACTGTAGTGCAAGAATAAAAATTACATAAAGTAGTGAGGTCATGTTTAAGGGTTCAATGTCCGTTCAGAAATTGGATGGCAGAGGGGACAAAACTGTTCCTGAATCACTGAGTGCGTGCCTTCAGGTTTCTGTACCTCCTTCCTGATGGCAGCAATGAGAACAAGGGATGTCCTGGGTGATGGGGGTCCTTAATGATGGATGCCGCCTTCTTGCGGCACTGCTCCTTGAAGATGTCCCGGATACTATGAAGGCTGGTGCCCATGATGAAGCTGACTGAGGTTACAACTCTCTGCAGCTTATTTTGATCCTGTGGAGTAGCTCCCCCACCCCACCAAACCAGACAGTGGTGCAGCCAGTTAGAATGCTCTTCACGGTACATCTGTGGAAATTTGCGAGTGTCTTTGCTGACAAACCAAATCTCCTCAAACTCCTAATGAAATATAGCCACTGTCGTACCTTCTTTGTAGCTGCATCGATATGTTGGACACAGGATAGATCCTCACAGATACTGACACCCGGGAATTTGAAATTGCTCACTCTTTCCCTCTAAGAGAACTAGTGTGTGCTCCCTCATCTTAAACTTTCTGAAATCCACAACCAGTTATTTGGTCTTTCTGATGTTGAGTGCAAGATTGTTGTTGTGACACCATGCAACCAGCCGATACGTCTCGCTCCTGTACGCCCTCTCGTCACCAACAAATTCTGCCAACAATAGTTGTGTCATCAGCAAATTTATAGATGTCATTTGAGCTGTGTTTAGCCACTCAGTCATGGGTGTGGAGAGAGTAGAGCAGTGGGCTAAGCTCACATCCCTGAGGTGCACCAGTGCTGATCGTCAGCAAGGTGGAGATGTTATTTCTGATCCACACAGATTGTGGTCTTCCAGTTAGGAAGTCATGGATCCATTTGCAGAGGGAGATACAGATGCTCAGATTTTGAGCCTTTCAATCAGAACTGTGCCTTAAACTTTGAATCTGGTGAGTTAAATTAAAGGCCCTAAAGGATAAAAAAAAAGGCAAATAACCAACAATGATTAGCTGCGGCAGATGTCTATCAGGATGCACCCAGATAGGTGATTCAGGGATGATATGAATGGTCCAATCTGTTCCATAATTTATTTAGTTTAATTTTTTTACTTATTTCGAGGTACAGTTTCATAACAACCGTAGGGGCCCAATGTACCTGCACCCTCCAGTACACCCATATTACCAATTAACCTACTAACCTGTACAGCTTTGGACGTGGGAGAAAATCACAACACCCGGAGAAAACCCATGCAGTCACAGGGAGAACATACAAATTCCCTGCAGACAGTGGGCAGATTTGAACCCAGGTCACTGGCATTCACTAACCTCTGCACTACCATGCTGCCCTAATTAGCATATGTTTGCCACGCCCATTATCTCTCCCGTGATCTCCCAAATCATTTTCAGCCCTGTTCAGGCAGAAATTCAAGATGGATTATCCACCTCAGCTTCTTCATGAGACCCCACTGTCACAGATGCTGGCCGCTGGCCAATTTGATTCACCCCACATAATATCAATAAATGCTGAATGCAACAAAGGCGTCAAAACCAGACGGTAATCAACCTGCAGTGCTGAAGACCTGCGCATGTATACAAATAAATGAAACATCGTTCCCGAAGGCCAAGGTGCAAAGCGCAGTACATATGGTTACACACAGCACATATGCAGTAGACGCGAGGAAATCTGCAGATGCTGGAATTTCAAGCAACACACACAAAAACTGCTGGTGGAACGCAGCAGGCCAGGCAGCATCTATAGGAAGAGGTACAGTCGACGTTTCGAGCCGGGACCCTTCGTCAGGACAGTAGTTACGATTCAAAGTTCAAAGTAAATTTATTATCAAAGTATATATATATGTCACCATATACAACCCTGAGATTCATTTTCTTGTGGGCATATTCAATAAACCCATGATAGAATTATAACCGTAATAGGATCGATGAAAGGTCAAACCAATTTGGGCATTTAATCAGTGTGCAAAAGACAAGAAACTGCTCAAATAAAAAAATAAAGGAATAATAATAAATAAAAAATAAGCAATAAATATCAAGAACATGAGATGAAGAATCTTTGACAGTGTCCATAGGTTGTGGGAACATTTGAATGATGGGGCAAGGGAAGTAGAGTGAAGGGTCTTTGGTTTAGGAGCCTGATGGTTGAAGGGTAATAAATGTTTGTGTACCTTCTTCTGGATGGCAGCAGTGAGAAGAGAGCATGTCCTGTGTGGTGGGGGCCCTGATGATGAATGCTGCTTTCCTGTGTCTCATGTAGGTGTGCTCAATGGTGGGGAGGACTTTACAAGTGATGGACTGGGCTGCATCCACTACTTTTTGTAGGATTTTCTGTCCAAGGGCATTGGTGTTTCCACACTAGGCTGTGATGCAGCCAGTCAATATACTCTCCACTACACATCTACAGAAGCTTATCAAAGTATTAGATGTCATACTAAATATTTACAAACTCTTCAGAAAGTGGAGGCGCTGCCATGCTTTCTTTGTAATTGCATTTACGTGCTGGGCCCAGGACATGTCCTCTGAAATAATAACACAGGAATTTAAAGTTGCTGGCCCTCTCCACATCCGCTTCTCCAATGAAGACTAGCTCATGGACCTTTAATTTCTTCCTCCTGAAGTCTATAATCAGCTGCTTGGACTTGCTGACACTGAGTAAGAGGTTGTTGTTATGGTACCATCCAGCCAGAGTTTCAATCTCCCTCCTATATGCTGATTCGTCACCACCTTCAGTGTCGTCAGCAAATTGACGATGGCATTGGGGCTGTGTTTAGCCGCACGGTCACGAGCGTAGAGCGAACGGAGCAGCTCATACAGTCACAAAATCATACTACCTAGGTGGCTTAGCCTGAAGATTGACAGGTTGACATACTGTAAAGTGCGGGCCGCTTGTTTATGTGAGACAGTATAATGTTACTGCCACTGCTGTAATAAAACAAGCAGTAGTAGAACAGCAGAAACAAAAGATGAAAAGTGACCAGTGCAGGATGAAAGTGAGTTGGAAGGGGCGGGGCGGGGGGGCAGCAGGAGGGGCAGGGCGGGGGGAATGGGAGGGGCAGGGTGGGGAGAGCGGGAAGGGCAGGGCGGGGGGAACGGGAGGGGCAGGGTGGGGGGCAGCAGGAGTGGCAGGGCGGGGGCAGCAGGAGGGGCAGGGCAGGGGGAATGGGAGTGGCAGGGCAGGGGGAACGGGAGGGGCAGGGAAAGCGTGAGGGGCAGGGTGGGGGGATCAGGAAGGGCAGGGGGGAGTGGGAGGGCCAGGGCGGGGGGAACAGGAGGGGCAGGGGGAGCGGAAGGGGCAGGGCGGGGGGAACGGGAGTGGCAGGGTGGGGGGAGTGGGAGGGGCAGGGCGGGGGGGAACAGGAGAGGCAGGGTGGGGGGGCAGAGTGTACATGTGTGCTGGGTGGCAGCAGGATGTTAAGAAGTCTAACAGCCTGGGGGATAAAGCTGTTACCCAGCCTGACAGCTCTGGCTCTTACGGTGCGGGTGCAGTACCTTCTGCCAGACGGCAGGAGGTCAAAGACATCGTGGGAGGGATAGAAGGGATCTTTGAAATGCTGAGTGCACTGTGTATACAACGCTTCTGGTACATGTCCTGAATTAGAGGAAGACCATGATGTTAAACCTCTAGACATACTCCAGTAAATTTACAATCGGAGGGAGACCATGATGTTAAATCTCCAGACATACTCCAGTAAATTTACAACACTGGCAAACCATATGAAATATTGCTCAGGTGCATCCCATTCACAAAAAGAAAGGGTAAGTGTGTTCTAGTTAATTATTTCCTAATCGCTTTACTTTTGATTATCAATGAAGGGACGGAAAGGGTTGTTGACAGTGTTGTCACTAATGCTCAGTTTGAGTTTTGTCAAAGCTCCAGACCTCATCACAGCCTCCATCCTAACATAAACTGAGAGCTAAATTTTAGAGTAGCACCTCATCATGTGTGATATTAAGACACCATGGTGGGCCGGAGGGTGGAGCAGCGACATTGGTGCCGAATCTGGGAGGGGAGGTTCCCGGGTTCGAAACCCGTCAGGTCTACTACCGAGTACACTTTCCATCCGTGCCGGGTTGAGTGTCGAGATCGCAACTCGGCTTTGTAAAATAAAGGAGAAAATACTGCAAAAATGTCTGTGTGTAAGGAGTGGCGCGCCACACAGTGTCTCCCTCTCTACTATCTCTCTCTCTCTCTCCCTCTCTCTCTCTCTCTCTCTCTCTCTCTCGCTTGTAAAAGCCATGAAAAAGACATCATCACGGACGCACGCATGGACGGACACACTCGCGGACGCACACGCAAAGACTCGCACGCATGCAGGAACATGCCAAAAAAAAAGACACCATGGTAATGCAGAAGTCAACAATTGTGTGTCGTCATAACTCACACAAAGGAAGGCGGCTGTATTTGTCAGTCTTCCCAGTTTAATGACATCACTACACAGCAGTGTTCTCTTCCCATTCATCCTCAAGTGCTTCATCAATGAGTTTCCTTCTATAATTGGACCAAATACAGAACTTTCAGATATATAGAACAACACACAAAATGCTGGAGAAACACAGTAGGTCAGGCAGCATCTATGGAGGGGAAGAAACAATCAATGTTTCGGGACAAGACCTTTTATCAGCACCCGACATTCAGGTGTAGATTGAAAAGTGGCAAGTAACATTTCTATGCCAGGCATGTATGATATCCAATAAGAAACATTTCAACCAACCAGCCTTGACAATAAAAAGGCAAACCTAGTCATCATTATCATTGTGCCGTTTCGTATGTCATGAAAGTTATGGTGTTCATCTGTCTTTAATATTCCCAGGGGAAGACCCTCTTCATGCAGTTGTTCTTGCTCTTTTCTCTATCCATAATCATGATTGTTCTTAGCAAATTTTTCTACAGAAGTAGTTTAATATTGGCTTCTTCTGGGCAGTGTTTTTACAATACTCCTCAGAGATTGTCTGCCTGGTGTCAGTGGTCGCGTAACCAGGACTTGTGGTATGCACCAGCTGCTCATATGAACATCCACCACCTGCTCCCTTGGTTTTGCGTGACCCTGATCGGGCGGATAAACAGGTACTACACCTTGCCCAAGAGTGACCTGCAAGCTAGCCAAAAAAAAGAGCACACTACAACTCCTTTGGTAGAGATGTATTTCCATCCTGTCACCCAAAAACCTTGTACTCCATCATTAACAACATGGGAGTCACCATTGTCCAGAACTCGGACTATATTCAGTCATGCATGGCTGAAGGAGCAGGTCAGACCTGGGTATCCTGCAGTGAGTAGTTCATTCCCTAATACCAGAGATGCTTTTCATTATTTACAAGGTAAAAGTTAGGAATATGTTGGAATATTTCCATTTACCTGGATACGTGTAGCTCCCATAATACACAAGATGTCAACTCCGTCCAGAACAAAATAAGCTGTTTATTACCTCACCTCTTACCCTCCACGCCATGTACAAAATACATTGCAATTATATCCTGGTGAAATAAAAGCTTCCATTCAACAAGCGTTGCCAAAGAGGTCAAGGGAAATAAATAAACAGGACCACCATTAAGAAATTCCCTTTAACGCCCAAAGTCATCCTTGATTGGAAATAACTCACTGTTGCTTCATTGGTGGTCCTCCACACAGTGGCCACTTTGTGAGGCATCTCCTGTACCTAATATAGTGGCCACTGAGAGTACCTTTGTGGTCTTGGGCTGCTGTAGCCCATCCACTTTAAGGTTAGGTCTGTTGTGCATCAGAGATGCTCTTCTGCACACCACTGTTGTAGCCTGTGTTTATTTAAGTTCCTGTTACCTTCCTGTTATCTCGAACCAGTCTGGCCATGCTGTTCTGACTTCTCTCATTAAAAAGGCATTTTTGCCCACAGAACTGCCACTCACTTGGTTTTTTTTTTCCTCTGTACCATTCTATGTAAACTCTAGAGGCTGTTATGCGGGAGATCAGCAGTTTCTGAGAGTACTCAAATGACCCCGTCTGGCGCCAACAATCATTCCATAGTCAAAGACACCTCGATCATATCTCTACCCTATTCTGATGTTTCCTCTGAACAACAACTCAACCTCTGGACCATGTCTGCATGCTTTAATGCATTAAGTTGCTGCCACAGGATTGAGGGATTACATATTTGTGTTAACGAGAAGGTGTACCGGTGTACCTTATAAAGTGGCCACTGAGTCTATATCCTGGAACCCCATTTCTGAAAGCATTGTGGGAATATTCTCACCTTCAAGAGTTCAAGCAGGTGAGTTACCACTCTAGGGTAGTTAGGATTGAACAGTAAACACTGGCGTCATGAAAAAAGAAATAAAGAAGTGAGAAGTAGAACAGTGCATTTGAACAGAGGGATCTGGGAACACCGACCCATAATTACTTGAAAATGGCGTGACAGGTAGATAGGGTCATAAAGAGACCTTTTAGCAATTTGACCTTCATAAATCAAAGTATTGAGTACGGGAATTGGGATACTATCTTGAAGTTGTATAAGACTTTGGTAAGACCTAATTTGGAATATTGTGTGCAGTTCTGGTCACCCACTGACAGGAATGATATCAATAAGATTGAATGAGTGCAGAGAAAATAGAGGTATACCAACTTTGAAGGGTGTAAATAGGGTAAACGTCAACAGGCTTGAACCACTAAGGCTGAATGAGACTAGAACTAGAGGGCATGGGTTAAGGATGAAAGATAAAATGTTTCCGGGGAACATGAGGGGGAGCTTCTTCACTCCGAGATGGTGAGAGTGTGGAACGAGCTGCCAGCAGAACTGGAGAGCGCTGCTTCGATTTCAATATTTAAGAGAAATATAGAAACGTACATAGATGGGAGGAGTAAGGAAGGCTATGCAGGTCGATGGAACTAGGCAGGATAATAGTTCGCTAAGCGGCCTGTTTCTGTGCAGTCGTGTTCTCTGACTCTCTGACTCTAAGTGGCAAGACTAACATTTATAAGAAATAGGTAACTAGGTACCTCAAAGCTCTCCACTGCTGAAATTTTTAACACCTCACTTCTGTTGTGGACCAACTGATCGATATTGATGTGTGATTGTACTTTGCTGCATCGTGCTATCATTCAATAATTCAAACATCCAAATATAGATAAAAATATAGGTATAGGTAAAAGATAGTGGGGAGGAGAAGATGGCGGCACGACGCAGCGCGCATGGCCGCTCCTGAATGATATCTGTATTTGTTAAGTAGGGGACCGTGCACGATCCTGATTTGATGGAGACAGACGTGAGAAGCACAGAGGAACATCTGGAGAAACTTCTGAAATGCCCGTTTCGCTGCCTCTGCTACTGTGAGATCGAGAATCTCCAGAGGGGAAGGCCCCAAGTCATCGGCTTTGCCTATTGCTTGGCGGCTGGTGCCAGGGTTGAAGCACTCGGCAGAGATGGTGCTCGGTGCTCGGTGTCGGAGGGCTGGTCGGAGGTTTGAAGTTTTCGGACGGATTCAAGAGTCGGCTGTGGTTGGGTGCTTCCAGGGTGCTGCATCAGCAAGTTTGCGGTGCTGGAGGTTCATGGCAGGGAGTGTTTTTCTTCCTTCTACCGTCTGTGTGAGATGATGAGACTTTCGAGAGACTTTGAGACTTTTTTTTACCGTGCCCATGGTCTGTTCTTTATCAAATTACGGTATTGCTTTGCACTGTTGTAACCATATGTTATAATTACGTGGTTTTTGTCAGTTTTTCAGTCTTGGTCTGTCTTGTGTTTCTGTGATATCATACTGGAGGAACATTGTATCATTTCTTAATGTATGCATTACTAAATGACAATAAAAGAGGACTGCGTGTTCTCATAATCTAAAAAATGAAAAAGTTAACATATGAATTACAGTGAGTTAGTGACTAACTGTTAAATAAGCAGATGGATTGACAGGTGATTCTTCTTATGTATGCACAAGCCATTAACACTAATTCCAGCCTATGCAGTTTGGGTGTTGGCAAAGTAGCGGTGTGCTACACACAGCGCTAGAATAACCACACGGAGTCGGTGAGTTAGAGTTGCAATGAAAGAGGTTTATTCAAACTTTGCGGCCTGCTTTAAAGCCTTCCTGTTCCCGCCCTCCCTGGGGCGGGACTGCTGTGGGGAATGCATATTCCCAGACCCTTTCCGCGCGCGGGATTTTCCCCCTGCTGGTGAAGATGGCCTGGCGCCCTTTCTGGGGTCGGCCCTCTGCCCGTGCGTGCTGTTTCGTGGGCTGGTTCGTGTGTGCTAGAAAGTGGGTCGCCACACAACCCTTCGCCCCAGAACCGGCGATAGCTCCCCCAATGTCCACAGTCTGGATCGGCCTCTGTTTGGGAGGTCTGCCCCTGTGCCGCAGTGCCTGAGCCTGGACCGGCTGCGCCAAGTCCACATGGACCGGTTTGAGTCGGTCCACCGTGAAAACCTCCTCTCTCCCCCCAATGTCCAGCATGAACGTGGACCCGTTGTTCCTGATCACCTTAAACGGTCCCTCGTAGGGCCGCTGTAGCGGTGTCCGGTGTCCGCCCCGTCATACAAAAAGAAACTTACAGTTCTGCAGGTCTTTGGGTACGCAGGTCGGGCTCTGTCCGTGCTGTTTAGTGGGTATGGGGGCCAGGTTACTGAGCCTCTCCCGTAGTCTGTCCAGGACTGCTGTGGGTTCTTCCTCTTGCCCCCTTGGGGCTGGTATGAACTCTCCTGGGACTACCAGGGGTGCGCCGTACACCAACTCGGCCGACGACCGTGCGGATTCCGAGCAGGACCCAGGGAAGCTCGTCCACCCAGTTAGGCCCCTCCAGGCAGGCCACGAGAGCTGACTTCAGGTGATGGTGGAAGCGCTCCACTAGTCCGTTCGACTGTGGGTGGTAGGCAGCTGTGTGGTGTAGCTGCGATCCTAAAAGGCTGGCCATAGCCGACCACAGGCTGGAGGTGAACTGGGTGCCCCTGTCGGAGGTAATGTGGGCCGGTACCCCGAAGCGGGCTACCCAGGTTGCGATCAGTGCTCGGGTGCAGGATTCGGAGGTGGTGTCGGTGAGCGGGACTGCCTCTGGCCATCTGGTGAACCGGTCTACGATAGTTAGGAGGTACCGCGCTCCTCGTGACACTGGCAGGGGCCCCACGATATCCACATGAATGTGGTCGAACCTCCGGCGGGTGGGTTCAAACCGCTGCGGCGGAGCCTTGGTATGCCGCTGCACCTTGGCCGTTTGGCACTGCGTGCACGTTTTGGCCCATTCACTGACCTGTTTACACAGTCCATGCCACATGAACCTGTTGGAGACCAGCCGGACGGTTGTCCTGATGGAGGGGTGTGCTAAGTTGTGAATGGATTCGAAAACCCGCCGGCGCCAGGCTGCGGGGACGACGGGGAGGGGTTGGCCGGTAGCTACGTCACATAGTACGGTCCTCTCACCTGGGCCTACGGGGAGGTCTTGGAGCTGCAAACCAGAGACTGCAGTCCTGTAACTGGGGATCTCAGCGTCTGCCTGCTGTGCCTCTGCCAGCGCTGCATAGTCCACCCCCTGGGACAGGGCCTGTATGGTAGGTCTGGATAGTGCATCCGCCACGACGTTGTCCTTTCCGGAGACATGCCGGATGTCCGTCGTGTACTCGGAGATGTAGGACAGATGTCGCTGTTGGTGGGACGACCAGGGGTTGGACACCTTCATGAACGCAAAGGTAAGCGGTTTGTGGTCTGTAAAAGCGGTGAAGGGCCTACCTTCTAAGAAATATCTGAAATGTCGGATTGCCAGGTATAGTGCCAATAGCTCCTGGTCGAAAGCACTGTATTTGAGTTCAGGTGGTCGTAGGTGTTTGCTGAAGAACGCCACGGGTTGCCAGCGACCCTCGATGAGTTGCTCCAGCGCTCCACCAACTGCTGTGTTGGATGCGTCCACGGTGAGGGCAGTAGGAACGTCCGTTCTGGGGTGCACTAGCATCGTGGCGTTTGCCAAGGCTTCTTTGGTTTTAACGAAAGCGGTTGCGGCCTCTTGGTCCCAGGTAATGTTCTTGCCCTTACCCGACATTAGAGTGAACAGGGGTCGCATGGTTCGGGCTGCTGAGGGGAGGAAACGGTGGTAGAAATTCACCATACCCATGAATTCCTGCAGGCCTTTGATTGTGTTGGGTCGGGGGGAAGTTGCGGACCGCGTCTACCTTGGCGGGCAGTGGGGTTGCCCTGTCTTTAGTAATCCTGTGGCCCAGGAAGTCGATGGTGTCGAGTCCGAACTGGCATTTGACTAGGTTGATTGTAAGGCTGAATTCACTCAGGCGGGAGTAGAGCTGGCAGAGGTGGAACAGATGCTCCTGCCGACTACTGCTGGGTATGAGGATGTCATCCAAATAGATGAATGCAAAGTTCAGGTCGCGTCCCACCGCGTCCATTAGCCGCTGGAAAGTCTGTGCGGCATTCTTCAGGCCGAACGGCATTCAGAGGAATTTGAAAAGTCCAAACGGGGTGATGAGTGCTGTTTTGGGGATGTCGTCCGGATGTACCGGGATTTGATGGTATCTCTGGACGAGGTCTACCTTGGAAAAGATCCTCGCGCCGTGTAGGTTTGCTGCGAAGTCTTGAATGTGCGGCACAGGGCAGCAGTCTGGCATTGTAGCCTCGTTCAGTCTGCGGTAGTCACCACATGGTCTCCAGCCCCCCGTTGCCTTGGGCACCATGTGTGGGGGGAGGCCCATGGGTTGTCGGACCGTCGTATGATCCCCAATTCCTTCATCTTCTTGAACTCCTCCTTCGCCAGTCGGAACTTGTCCGGGGGAAGCCTTCGAGCACGGGCATGGAGGGGTGGCCCCTGGGTCAGGACGTGGTGCTGTACTCCGTGTCTGGGCATGGCCGCCGTGAACTGTGGTGTCAGTACTGATGGGAAATCCGCCAGGACCCTGGTGAATTCATCATTGGACAACGTGATGGAGTCCAGGTGTGGGGCTGGCAACTTTGCTTCACCCAGGGAGAACGTTTGAAAAGTCTTGGCATGGACTAATCGCTTCCCTTGCAGGTCGACCAACAGGCTGTGGGCTCGCAGAAAATCCACCCCCAGGAGTGGTTGGGCCACGGCGGCCAGTGTGAAGTCCCACGTGAACCGGCTGGAGCAGAACTGTAGCCGTACCGTGCGGGTGCCGTAGGTTCATATTGTGCTGCCATTTGCGGCCCTCAGGGTGGGTCCCGGTTCTCTGTTGCGGGTGTCGTAACTCATTGGAGGTAAAACGCTGATTTCCGCTCCGGTGTCAACCAAAAATCAGCGTCCCGACTGCTTGTCCCAGACGTATAGGAGGCTGTCCTGATGGCCAGCGGCTGGGCCTTGGCATTTCCCGGGAACTTGCAAGGTGGTCTACAGCGGTGGGCTGGTGGTAGAAGCACCATTGTTCGTTGGGCTCTGCTGCCGGGCCTGGTCTGGTCTGCCGTTGGGCACGCGGTTTGGTGATCTGTGCGACGGATGCCCCTCTCTCCTTCTTGGCATTCCACAGTACATCTGCTCGAGCCACCACCTCCCGGAGGTCGCTGAAATCTGTGTCGGACAGCAGCAGGCGTATGTCCTCGGGCAGTTGCTCTAGGAACGCCTGCTCAAACATGAGGCAGGGTTTGTGTCCTTCAGCCAGGGCCAGCATTTCGTTCATTAATGCCGACGGCGGCCTGTCTCCCAAACCATCCAGGTGCATTAAGCGGCGTGCTCGTTCGCGCCGTGAGAGTCCGAAAGTCCTTATGAGCAGGGCTTTGAATGCTGTGTATTTGCCGTCCTCTGGGGGCGACTGTATAAATTCCTCAACTTGTGCAGCTGTCTCCTGGTCGAGTGAGCTCAGCACGTAGTAGTAGCGAGTGGACTCCGAGGTTATCTGCCGAATGTGGAATTGTGCTTCTGCCTGTTCAAACCACAGACGGGGTCTCAGCGGTCAAAAGCTTGGCAGTTTTAATGAAACTGCGTGAACAGATGCGGCGTCGGTCATCTCTGGTCTAAATATCGTTTGGGCCGTCAGGGTCACCAATTGTAGCGGTGTGCTACACACAGCGCTAAAATAACCACACGTAGTCGGTGAGTTGGAGTTGCAATAAAAAGATTTATTCAAACTTTGCGGCCTGCTTTAAAGCCTTCCTGTTCCCGCCCTCCCTGGGGCGGGATTGCTGTGGGGAATGCATATTCCCAGACCCTTTCCGCGCACAGGATTTTCCCCCTGCTGGTGAAGATGGCCTGGCACCCTCTCTGGGGCCGGCCCTCTGCCTACACGCACTGTTTCGTGGGCCGGTTCGTGTGTGCTAGAAAGTGGGTCGCCACAGCATCCTCTAATTTGCTCCATTGGAGCCAATAGGTTAATTTTAATTAGGTTATTCCTGACGAAGGGTCTCGGCCTGAAACGTCGACTGCACCTCTTCCTAGAAATGCTGCCTGGCCTGCTGCGTTCACCAGCAACTTTTATGTGTGTTGCTTGAATTTCCAGCATCTGCAGAATTCCTGTTGTTTGAGGTTAATTTACAGTTAGGCTTGGATTGGGTTTCTAGTGTTTGAGAGCACCTGGCATTGTAAACTCTGGTGTTAGACTACCTATCAGTTCAAACGGAATTTAAACAACACTCAGGTACTAATGGAAGTTTGTGGGATCTTACTGTGCAAAAAGTAGGTTGCCACAATCACATGGCTAGGAAGGTCCAGAGAACTTCAAAGCACCTGAAACTTGTGTAATGTTTAGAAGAGAAAAGATGAAAAGCATTAAAAATCTTTAAACACTTCTTATGGACCAATAGATTAATCATTGTTTTAAGATAATTTTGCAATATAGGTTACAGAATAACCTGTGCACTAAAGACGTCTGGACAAAACATCTAAGCCACCTTCACCCCAGACATTTTTTCTTTTGGCATTAGGTTTTTGAGAATTGACCTATAAAGGTCATAATTAATTAAAAGATAAAATTACTGATGAACTCAATATTTATGCACGGGTGCCCTGAATCAGCTTGAGAACATGATTTAACTGTAGTTTAAATTATGAAAAATAATCCCTTAATACCTTCATTGGGGTCTGTCTCCTCAAACCTCTTCTGTACCTATGCCAGTGGGTACACATAGCTTCTCAAATGATTCAATATCGATTCTTACTCAACTTAAAATCTTTTTTTTCTTGTATAAATTAGTTGGTTTATTGATGTAGATGTAACTTCATCTTGGCATTGAACTCATTATTTCCTGCTGTGAGTTTCTCTCTCTTGGGATCTAGTTTAACACTGGACAGTCTCACTCAGGTGAAACTGGATGCCTTCATTGAGAAACTAGCATTTTATTCTCCCCGGGATGATCTGCAATTTATTTATTCTTTAATTAGCTCCTTTTCACTTCTCTCAAAGCCATTCCTCAGGATGTGCATTTCTGCATGAGTGTATCTATGTTATGATTGTGTACAGCATGTTACATGTGCATTGTGATTGCATATCATGCACACGTGTGTATGCGTGTGTGGATGGAAATGCATACATGTATGTGTTCATGCATCTGTGCAACCATGCGCTCTGGTAATCTGTATGCACAGTTTTATGTGGGTACACAGCAGGTCAGGCAGCTTCTATGCAGAGGTCCTGATGAAGGGTCTTGGCCCAAAAGATTGAGTCTTTATTTCTCTCCAGTCCTTATAAAGGATCTTGTCACAAAACATCCACTCTTTATTCCTCTCCATAGATGTTGCCTAACCTGCTGATTTCCTCCAGCATTTTACATGCCTTTTCTGAATTCCCAGCATCTACAGAATCTCTTGAGTGCCTGTGTGTGTATAGGTTTATGTGTTTACATATCTGCACTTGAATATGTGATGTACATGTTAACCAGGGATGAGCCAAGGAAAGAATATGAAGGTGACATTCCCATGTCATTCTGCCCTCTCAGATAAAGTACTGTATTCTCCAATAACAGATAGGAAATAATGCCAGAAGTAAAAGTCAGAGGGCAGGCAATCTCCATGTAAATGTACCAAAATCTCATCCTCGAGATCATCTTCCTGATGAATTTTCGTACTAGGCAAAATAATTCAAAGAAACGTGGATTTCCGTAATGGCAGAAGAAGCGTATGTGAATTGTTGCTAAGTAAAATTAAAACTAAGTTGAAAAGTAAAGGTCCATCATATATTGCGAGCAAGCTTCTTGAAAGTGCTATTAGATCAAGGCCCGCCAGCTTGTACGGATTCAGACTACCCACCTCACGAAAGTGAAAGAGCTACCTAGTTCTGCTGATGATGTTAGCCAATATTCAACCTTCAACTAACACCACTAAAAGGTAAATTATTATTCATTGTGCACAGTGCTTGGGGTGTATTGAGTATCCAGGGAGAGGAGGGGTAGCACCCCTGGTGAAGGGGTTTGTCGTGTCCGATGTGGGACAACTCATTCACCTTAGGTTCCCACCGGACACTCTGCTCTCACCTGAAGCTCCAAATAGCTGTTTGTATGCAACAGCGGCCTCATACCCCAGTGAGATAGGAACACGCCTGCATGTGTTCAGCTCTGGCAGACTGGGTGGATGAGATCTACAGTGAGATCCAACAGCCAGGAAGTCGATACTGCAACGCTCCACGGAGAGCAAAGGGTACAACAAGGCATGGAAGATGTCATGGTCATCCACTGCAACCAAGGAAGATCCCAGTTTGTGATGCTTGTTCGAACCACTGGACCAGGACTTCTGAGGTTAAGAGAGTGGAACTACCCCAATGCAACAGTTTTTCCACTGTAAAACTCTCCCGCACAGGTCTCCTGTCATCGTCAGACATGATGGACAACCACCATTCACACTGGATTTTGCTGGGTCATGCTGTGTCCATTGAGTTTCTAGGTAACTCAGGACTTCAGAAGGCTGTGTAAAACTGAGTTGTGGCATTTTATGCCACAGAGGAAGAATATTTGGTCCACCATGCCATGACTGACTCTTTGGAAGATCTGTCCCCAGTGTCTCACCCCCCACTTATCTTCAGGGAATTCCCAGCTTTGATGGGGCCCCTATAAGAATCAGCACCACCAGGAGGAAAACTGAGGAGAGTGAACCTGTCACATTGGACCCTGGTCATTGGGCGCAGCGGAGAACTTCTTCATCAAAGCTACAAACTGTAAAACCAGGATAAAATGCTGCATCGCTCACAACTTGCAGACGTGAGAGAGACTGAAGGGTCAATCAGAGGAAAACAGCTGCCGACTGTCCACAGTGACTGAAAGATTCAATTCCACTCAACGCACACAGCACGTGCTCTGAGGCAAAGTTGCCACATTTCAAATCTCAGTTTGCACAAGACAATTTGTCAAACGCAAAGCAAAAGATTTCTTACTAGAAGCGACAGGTACTGGGAATTCCCTGTTTCATGAAATGCCTCATTACGCATTGTGGAAGATCAATGTGTTATTGCTCACAGTCCAATAGGCCTGTTTTACAAGAGTATTGAACATTTGCAAACACAACAACATCTTGTCAGGCAGTAGATTTCTTGTTTTGTGACTTCTGGTGTAACCTTTAACATCAAGTTGTAATTATTCTGTAATCCCAGAAACTTTCTCCAAATTGTCTAATCTAAAGGTCCAACAACAGCAATAACTTGGCTTTGTAAACTACTTAATACACAATAAAATGTCTCTGACAATGAATCATCAAATAAAATTTGACATTAAACTAGAAACAGTGGAAGAGGTGACCAGTACTTTGCCCTAGAACCTTGTTTTAAGCCTTTTCTTCAAGGAAGGAAACGGAGGCAGAGAGACAGAGAAAATTAAGGAGAGAATAGTGCAGATTAGGCCTTTACAGATGGCAGTGCTACAGTCAGTGACAAACGTCAGTAAAAATTAAATAAAGATGCCCGAATCAGAAGGAAGTAAGAAATCCTGGAGATTTGTCTAGCTGAAGAAAGGCAGTGTGGAATATCAAGAGCGTTAGAACGACAAGTGGTCAACACCTTTGAGCCTGCTTTGCTGTTCATCAGCTCCACCTCTGCACTATCTTCATTCCTCTTGATTTTCTTGCTATCCAGAAATCCATCGATCTCTGTTTTTTAATGAACATGTTGATTGAGCTCTAGGGTTGAGGATTGCAAAGACCCTCTACTTTCTGACTCAAGGACTTTCTCCTTGTCTCAGTCAAAGATTAGCCTATCCCTGATTCCTAGTATTAGACACCTTAGCTCAGGGAAATTCTCTCTCTCTACATCAAAACGGCAAGAGTTTTATAAAATCACTCTGTTCTTCTATACTCTGGGGAACAGAGGCCTAGATACTCTGCGGATAGAGGAAAACGACCATTCCAGGAAGCTGCCTGGTGAATCCACACTGCTCTTCTTTCACAAGTTATTCTTTTTTTAGGAGATACACAATACTGCAGGTGCATGCTTGACAATAATTGCTATAGACTGTCTTTAATTTTGAACTCAAATCCTCCAGGAATAAAGGCCGTATAGTAATTTGCTTTCCTAACTGCTTGCTTCACCTACACTTTACTTTCCCTTTCTGGGAGTTCCCAACCTGGTAACAGGAACATTGATTTCTCAAATTTCCATAACCTCTCCCTTTTTGACCCTTTTTTCACTTCTCTCATTTCTCTCTCTTTCTAATCCACCTGGGTCCCATCATCCAATCTCTTTCCTCTCCTCCACCTCTCCATCTGCCCATCACCCACACACTCCTCCCACTGCTTCTTCTCCCATTTCCCTCCTTTTATTCCATGCTCCATGTCCTCTCCTGTCAGTTTCCATCATCTTCAGCCTTTCGTTACTTCCATCTACCACCTCCCAGCTACTGACATCCTTCCCCTCCCCCTTCAACTGCCTATCATTCTCCTTAACTTGGATCCACCAATCATCTCCCAGCTCTTGCTCCATTCCTTTCCTCCATCTTTTTATACTGGCCATCACTCCTCTTTCTTTAAGTCCAGATGAAGGGTCTCAACCCAGAACAACAACTGTCCATTTCCCTCTGTAGATGCTGAATTCCTTTAGCGTCTTTCTACCTTGCTCCAGATTCCAGCATTTGCAGGCTATTGTGCCTGTTACCTGCATGTTAGCTTTTGGTAACTCACGTACATGAACCTAGATACCTTTTAATATCATTTCCCAATCTGTCACCTCTGTACAATTATACTGCTTGATTGTTTTGTGTACTTAAATGGGTGATATTCAGTGTGTAAAGCATATACAGACATGATCAATAGGTTCAATTGTTGTTCAGACCAAACATCAAATTGTGGAGGAAGTGTTGATCTAAGTGATTTTGATCATGGTGCCAGATGGGGTGGTATGAGTATCTCAGAAACTGCTGATCTCCTGGGATTTTCATGCACAATCGTTTCTAGAGTTTACAGAGAATGGTGCAAGATACAAAATTACATTCAGTGAGCTGCAGTTCTGTGGGTGAAAATGCCTTATAAATGAGAGAGATCAGAGGAAGATGACCAGGCTGGTTCAAGCTGTCAGGAAGTTGATATTAACTTAAATAACTACACGTTACAACAGTAGTGTGCAGAAGAGCTTCTCTGAGTGCACAACTTGTCGAACCTTGGAATGGATGGGGTACAATAACAGAAGACCACGAGCATACATTCAGTAGCCACTAAGAGTATCTTAGGTACCTCATGCCTCAGGAGGTACCTAATAAAGTGGCCACTGAGTGCATCTTAGCACCGACAAAGCGGGTAGAGAAACCCAACCCTTAATTTCTAAAGAAAGGCTGAATGTTTTCAACGAAGATGCCACAGATCACTTAGCCATTTAACCCTCAGGCTGCTCTTGATTTGGATGCTGTGGAATCTCCCGGACGTCTGATTTCAGTATCCAAACTGCTGCCTTTATTTTCTGCATGTTTTTGCCTTTTCTCGGGAACCCAGTGCCCCATATGAAGTAATTGGAACGCCTTAACAGGCAACGGCGATGGACAGCTGATCTCTCTGGAAGTTCGAATCTGCTCCCCTTCACATACATTGGGATCAGTAATGTACTTACACCAGCACTTTACTGCTGCATTAGGAAGAAACGGACTGTAACAGAATCTGACAGATTACCAGTGAAGTTTGAATCGTTGCAGCTTGCAATGAAAAGGTGTGTTTCAACAATATTGTTACGTTAATAAAAAATGAAACAGACAGACCCGGGTCAATGTTTGGCTGACACAGAGCGAAGGAGTAGCATGGCTAATGGGTTCGGTCTTGTATTTCAGCCTTGAGAGTTGACAATACATTGGGAGCTCGTTCTAACAGCTTTTCTTTGCATGTCAATAATTTCTTCTATTCAAATTAAAGCTGCAGAGGAGTTAACTGGTGTTGCGTGGATACAAGATATTAAATGGCCACTAAAGTACTGAGACACTCCAAGGAACAAATGGGATCAGTTACGGGTCAAGTGGACAATTTAAAGGCTAAACTGGGGCACCGAGACTGGAAACATACTGGGTTTGAGATCAGGTGGTGGGTAGTCTGAAGGTTGAAAAGAGGGGTAGGATGGGGGAGTGTTAGGAGAGATGTTTCAGGATAAAGCAGTAATGAGCAGGACAGGGGAGGAAAAAGCCCAGAACAAGAGACCAGATCATGCTAGGTCAAGTCATTGGGTATATTTACAGAAGAGGTTGATAGATTCTTGGTTAATTAAGGGCATCAAAGGTTATGGGAGAAGGCAGGTCAATGAGGTTTAGAGGGATAATAGATCAGTCATGATGGAATGGTAGAGCAGACTTGATGGGCTGAATGGCCTAATTATACTCCTATGTTTTATGGTAGTATGGGAGAACAGAGTTAGACCTGATACTGGGGATACTAACAGAATAAGCATGAGTACAGGGTAGAGATCCAGGAGAACAGTGCCAGGATTGGTGGATTGGCAAAGACAATACCAGTCAAGGACAATGTAGGCAGGGACAGGGTGGGCAAAAATAGGGGTACCAATCCCTTAAGAATCCTGTCTCAGATGCTTCACCTTGGTCCTGGCCCCTCAGCATGGATAATTCAGTGTTCTTTCACCTGAGTGACAACAATGTAAGAAACACGAGAGGCTCTGCAGATGCTGCAAATGTAGAGCAACACACACACAAAATATTGGAGGAAATCAGCAGGTCAGGCAGTATCTATGCAGAGGAATAAACAACTGATGTTTCGGGTAGAGACCCTTCATCCCTTACTGTTTGTTGATAAAATGAAAAGGGAGCTTTGCTCGGCACACAATATCTGCTATGCTTCATCTTGGATCACTTACTCTAAGAATGAAGAGCCAAATTTACTCTCCTTCCAACCCACACTGATCTGTGCTATCTAATAGAACAAATCTGAGGGAGATTTCCGCTGTACTTCACCCAAAATATACCTGCCCCAGGAGAAATTAATGGGGTAAGGGAGAAGCAAGTTCACTCTTCTTCCAACCTGTCCTGAATCTGCTCTGGAGTGTTGCATCTGATTCAAACCCATGTTGATAACTTTATTCATTACAACTCTGAACTTATCTATGGACTCACCTTCGAAGACTTTTCAGCTCATGCTCTCTGTATTATTCATCTATCTTTTTTTATATTTGCACAGTTTGTCTTCTTTTGCACATTGGTTGTTTCTCAGTCTTTCTTTATGTTTAGTTTTCCATTGATTCTATTGTATCACTTTGTTCTACTGTGAATGCCTGCAAGAAAATGAATCTCAGAGTTGTATATGGTGATATATATGAACTTCGATAATAAATTTACTTTGAACTTTGTATTTACCCTGGGAGTGACTGGTACTGATGCACAATATCTTTAAGGAAAAGTGTTCTATATTGCAGTGAGAACATCGTTCACATTTATGCACACAATCCTTATAAGAAAATATTTCTAAAAGTTAAATGGTTGTACAAGAGTTTCAATCACCTTCTTTGCAATTGGTGAGCTTGCATTCAATTCCCACTAGCTATGTAAGCTTCTTTCTGAACCTCCCACATTTGCCAAATCAAATGCTCATTGTTAAAATGCAATGTTTTTGCGAGCACTTCAGTGCACTGATAGTCAGACCTATTGTGTATTTAATATTTCAGTAATATATTGTTTGATTAAGCATTCTTTGTTGTTTACATAAATCATTAAAGGTTATATGTAAAAGTACGTGAACGGCGTACATCCTTACGTCGCCACATCACAAATGAATACCTCACTAAAGTAAGAATGAAACAGACACGTTGTTCCCGGCTCCATGTCCTTCTTTCAATTAGTGTTATGTTTTGGAATTACAAAACTTAACAAGTCTCTCTCCATTCACCTGGCCTTGCTAATTGCCCTACAGCTTCTAAACCTTGTGCTTCTCTCCAGTCATCACTTCCCGTAATCTGCTGTCAAGTTGCCAATGCTCAGAGGCAATTATCATGATCTTACGCTCCCTATATTTGCTGAGAATTCTCTTCTCCTTTAACCTTTGGCTTCTTTGACTGACATAGAGAGGAAAAATTACCCAACTCCATTGCATTCAGTCCACCCACTGTTTCTCCTTTCGGAAATAAAATAACCAATAACGGATTAATTAACTTTTTATCAGATCATAAAGCCAGCATTCTATTGATTAATTATAGTATTATATGAACTGTAAATATTCTTGCCATCAATGCTTTGACTGCAGTTTTATAAAAAGACATGTAATTAGCTAATGTCTTGCCTCTCACTGTAAAGGATATTAAGCATTCACAAAATAAATGGAGCACAATATAATTTTGTGAAAACATAGGGAGATTTCAGACTACAAAAGTGTTTAGTCAGAGTGTTTAAATACAATGGTCTTGACTCTCTGCAACAACACATTAAGTTGTACAGCAACCTTGACTTGTGAAGGCAGCTTCCTGACGACAGGACACACAGCAGATACTGTGTGCTGAGTAAAGCTGCCTTTTCATTGCTTTGCCAAACAGTAATTATATTTTTGCAGTCACGATGAAGGGTCTCTACCCGAAACATCAGTTGTTTATTCCCCTCCATAACTGCTCCTGACCTGATGATTTCCGCCAGCATTTTGTGTGTGTTGCTCTAACTCCTCATCTTTGTTCCTCCAGTCTTGATGAAGGGTCTCGGCACGAAACGTCAACTACACTCTTTTCCATTGATGCTGCCTAGCCTGCTGAGTTCCTCCAGTATGGTAAGTTTCTTGGGAGTAATTTAAGACTTTCATTTGGTCAGCTGCTCAAAAGCTTTGTCAAAGAGGAAGATCTTAAGAAGCATGCTGGAGGTAGATTTTAAGGGTGGCACTGTGGTGTAGTGGTTGGCGTAATCTCATTACCATAAGACCAGAGTTCAATTCCAACCGCTGCCTGAAAGGAGTTTGTATATTTTCCTCATTTTCATCAATTTCCTCCGGGTGCTCCAGTTTCCTCCCTCATTCTATGGCGTAGGGCTAGTGAATTTTGGGTATGGTATAATGCCACTCAAAGCATGGCGACACTTGCACAATCTTTGATGAAATGATTTGATGCAAACGACGCATTTCACTGTATGTTTCGATTTACTTGTGACAAATAAAGCTAATCTCTAATCTCTTTAAGCATATTGAAGAGAGGGCAAACAAAACAAGAGCTCTCTGGTTGCAATGAAAATCAAGTTTTAAAATCAATCTCTATTCTGGGAGTGGGACGGGGGTTGTTGGGAAAGGGTTTGGATGTTTTGTGTGAGGCTAGGAAGGTTGGGAGAAAACTTAAAAGGTTGTTAAAAGGTGGCAATCAAAAGATATTCTGGTAGTCTGAGTGGTAACTAGCCTGTTATTTTTACATTCACATCCGAAAATAAAAAGTACAACATCATAATGAATCCATCAATTGGAATTAAAGTCATGAGCTATTATGGGTGACGGGCGTCAGGGCTGAAGTGTGGGCAGCGGGATTTAATAAATGTGGGTGGTAATGTTCCACAGCTCTGCCATCCTCCAACGTGTGAGTGTGGACCATCCCGTAGAGCGCAGTGGCAGGCACCAGAGACCTGTTCACCCCTGGAAGGGACAAGATGGCTCTGGCATGCCCTGCCCAATACAGCCATGCCAATCTCGTCAACAGTGGGCTGCCTCTTTCCCCGGCGTCTCTGCAGCCTCACGTTCTGCAGGGAAGCTGTTCACTTTAAAGTTGTTAAATCTAATAGAATATTGATCCTTACCTCGAGGGGGTAGGTTACAGAGACATGGAAATTAAACTTCTCTTTTGTGGGCTCAAAATGCTGCTTTCATTTCTGGACATCTCAGTCCATGAAGGATAAAACTGATCTTTCAGCCAGTTTGGTAATTAACTCACCAGAATATTAAAATAAAATTGAAAGGTTATGTTGAGAGGACAGATTGCATAAACTGGTCTTGTAGTCCTTCAAGCTTGTAAAATTGAGAAAAGATTTAAGGAAAATAAAAATATTCAACAGAATTAATACTGAGGGACTACTCCTTCTGCTGAAGCGAATGCAGGCCCGGATCTCATCCATCACCTTAAACATTCACTCTCTCAACCACAGACACACAGGGTGCACAACAGGTACTTAAATTTTTTTTGACAGCATCTCCCAAACCAAAGATCCTATTATGTAGAAGGGCAAGATCATTGGGTGCTTGAGTGCAACACCATTTCCAGATCCTGACTTGGAAATATATCACTTATCTACCTCTTTAACCTACTGCCTGTTACGCCTCTGGTGTTTAGGGCAGCAATGAAGGTCCTCCATGTCTGGTGGTGTTCCGGACTTCCTGCATCGTGTCAATAGCCTCCTCTCGGTTTTCACTACTGTCAGTCATGCAGCTCCGGGGTGAGAACTCAGGAACATCATCGCACTTAAATGTAGAAGGAATGAAGAATCCTTCTACATCTGAGTGTGACGGTATTCCTGAGTCTCCACCTGGGACTTGCGTGACTGACAGTAGTGAAAACCGAGAGGAAGCTGTTGCTGCTTCAGTAACAATTTTGTTTTACCCAGCCAGGGTTGTTGACCCTGAGCTGAAATCCTGAACCTGAAGGACCGATGGACCACTCTTAGTTTGTCCTCTGCTCTTTGACCTGTTTGGCATGGGTGACTCTATCAAGAGCCAAAGCATAAAGCCCTGACTCCAGCCTACAGAACTCACCAGGTCATTGAGGCATGCAGGCCTCCAAACCATGATGAGGTCGTGGTCCTCATGGAGGAGTTCTTTAACTGCCAATGATAAAATAATTATAAGTCCCTGTTTAGTCCCAGTCTAGTCTCGAAGGTCAAAACCATGAAGTTCCCAGGGGGTAAAGTTTGAAGTTGGGCTCCCGATGCCTGCCAGACTGAGAATGCATAGACAAGGACTGGAGGCCCAGTGGTGACCTGTCCTGAGCTCAGCTTCACTCGCCTCACTACCGAACTGACGCCGCAGCCTGCGGACTCACTTTCAGGGACTAAGGCTGCCCCCAGAACATCCTTGTGTGTGTTGGTTGTTAACGACAACAATGCATTTCACTGTATGTTGTGAGGTACTGTGCACATGATAAACAGATCTGAATGTGAAGCTGAATCTGTTTAGGAGTGAAAATTAAGAAGTGTTTCTTGCTCATACGATCGAAATCTGAAGCCCTTCCTGGAAGTCAGTGATGCTTGGGGTGTCATCTGGATTACAGGTTGAGAACTATTTGTGGAGCTAGTTGAGGGCAGGTAAATGAAGCTGTGGTGCAGATCAGCCATGATCTCATACACAGGCTCGACAAGCTGAATGATTTATGCTCAGCTCCTTAAAGTGGAAACACAGCAGAATGTCCAAGCGGCTTTCCTGACATGCTGATGCCATGGTTTACCTAATTAAATGCAATTCCTGTAACTTATGATTCCAAAAAACAGGAAACTTCATTAATAAAACTCAGCTTTCCCACGTCCACACCTATACTTACAGTATGCATATGTATAAGAGCCTATCAGAGACATATAAAAACATTTTGGTGATTTAACATGATTTCATAACAAATAATCATGTTTATATTTAATTATATTACTCTAAAGGGATAAATAGCAATTTCAAAATTGAAGCAAAATTGTGAATAATTAGATTTAAATGGCAGTTTCTGCTGTGAAAACTTTTCTGTGATTAGCATGTGGTTTCACCCATCGGTAATTATGGTCAAAATACCAAGACGCTTTTTCCCTTTTTCCCAAACTTGACTTGCTTTTGATTGACTCACTACCATGGGCTCAGGAGAAAACAAGCAGATCTCATTACTGAACAGAACTCTTGATATGCAAATACTGGAATAATGAAAATGCAGAAATAAAAACAGAATATGCTGGAATCACTCATCAGATCACATAGCATCCATAGAGAAAAAAAAATCGATGTTTCCAAGACCCTTCATCAGAATTTGTTTCTCATTTTTTCAGTGATCTGGATGATAACGTTAACTGGATCAGCAAATTTGCAGATGACCCCAAGACTGGGGGTGTAGTGGACAGCAAGGAAAACCATCAAAGCTCACAGCAGGATCTGGACCAGCTGGAAAAATGGGCTGAAAAATTGCAGATAGAACTTAATGCAGACAAGTGTGAGGTGTTCACTTTGGTAGGACCAACCAGGGAAGGTCTTACCCTGTTGATGGGGCAAAATTTCAGAGGACGCAATGTGATAGAAACCTCTTAACTTAACTTCCCATATGATTCTGAGTTGTCTGCAACCAGTTTCATGCTTGTGCTCTTTAAGATAAAAAAGTCGATTTCACAGTGCACACAATGTATTGACAATTTTCAGGGCAGGAGTTTCAGGGCAGGACATTCAGGGCAGGAGTTTCAGGGCAGAAGTTTCAGGGCATGAGTGGTAGGGCACTAAGGAATGCAGTAGAACAAAGGGATCTGGGAATACAGGTCCATTCTTCCTTGAAAGTGGCCTCACAGGTAGATAGGGTCATAAAGAAGGCTTTTCGCAAAATTGACCACAGATTCAAGTATTGAGTACAGGGGGTTGGGATGTTGCTTTGAAATTGTATAAGACATTGGCGAGGCATAATTTGGAGTATTGTGCACAGGTTTGGTCACCTGCTTACAGGATAGATGTAAACAGATGTTTAAGGGGAACATGAGGGAAAATGTCTTCACTCAGAGGGAGGTGAGATTATGAAATGAGCTACCAGTGCAAGTGCAGGATGCGATTTTGATTTCAACATTTAAGAGAAGTTTGGATCCATACATGGATAGGAGGGGTATGGATGGTTATGGATCAGATGCAGGTCAATGGGAATAGGCAGTTTCAATGGTTCGGTACAGACTAGATGGGTTGAAGGGCCTAATTCTGTGTTGTAGCTTTCTATGACTCTATTGCTGTCATTGGAAACAGGAAGAAAACAAGTTAGTTTGAAGGTAGAAGAGGGATGAATAGAACAAGGGAAATATCTATGTAAGGGTGAGACTCAGTGAGATTATGTGGCAGTTGGGAAGTAGCTAAAATCAGATTTAATTTTTTGTCTATACATCGTGTTGTTAATGGTAAGGCTGTAGGACATAACAAAAAAGAATTCTGTTTAAAGTTGGAAGTTTAGGGCACATTCATATGGGGATTTGTCATCACACTTGACTCTCGGAAAGAACACGTGTAAACTATTAAGAGAAGATACAGTTGATTGTAGAGGATGGAACCTGGAGCAACATCCTGGAGGAACTCAGCAGTTAAGGCAGCATCTGTGCAGGAAACAATGATGTTTCTGACCAAAAGTCAGTCTCAAGAACTAAAAGTGGTGAGGTGAGATAGGCAAAATGAAGAGGAGAGAGGGAGTGGTGAGACAGAGGAGAGAGGTGATCCCTTTGGCTAAAGAGGAGTATGGGAGACGTTAACCAAGGGGTGCGGAGGAAGCAAGTCTTGGTGCATTTTGGTTAGAAAATTATATACAATAAATGAAAAGCAAAAATCTATAGATGAGGGAAACCTGAAATGAATGCAGAAAACACTGTCAATGAGTCATAGACCACTACAGCACAGAAAAGACCCTTCAGCCCATCTAGACTATGCCAAACTGATATTCCGCTGGGTGCCATCAATCCACACCTTGACCTTGGCCCTCAATAACTCTCCCTTCCATATACTTATCCAAACACCTCGTACAGCTGCAACCAAACCTGCATCCACTTCTTCGACTAGCAGCATGTTCCACACTCTCAGCAACCTCTGAGTGAAGATGTTTCCCTTCAATTTCCCCTTAAATATTTCACCTTTCACCCTTAACCTATGACCTCCATGCCATTCATCCTGAATCCCAAGCATTGTTATCTTCAGAGTCAACCTACCATAAGGAACAATATCACATGTGGAGAATGAAACTGACCTAACATTTCAGCTCAAAGACCTTTTGTCATCATTTTACACAGATGGAGTCTTAACTAATTTGAAGAAACTTGGCCATTTATTCAATATCTTCATATGATGTAAGTTGACCCTTTCTGAATCCTTTGTAGTAATTTTTTTGTTCATGTATAGAGGAGCGGAGTTAACGACAAATTATAATTTTAGTCGATGTAATATGACAGCCCAAGCTTTGTTTGTTTTTTTTTAGTTTCATTTTTCTTTAGTTTAAGGGGTTTTCTTCTTCTTCTCTTTATAAAATATCTTCTTCATGGTCAGTTACTTGATATTGTAAGGCTAAACTATATTTGTTATTTGGAATCTGTGCTTGTATATGTTAACTTTTGTAATCCCAATCTCTATGTATCATTACTATTATTGTTATGTTTAATTTTGCAACTTAATAAAAAGAGAACCAAAAAGGTACTTTCCTTGGTGATGGAGCCACTAAACCACTTGGACTGAGAGCAGGTTTTTGAAGAGAGATTGAGTAGAATGGACCCACCTTCTTTCTAGATTAAATAAAATAAGGAAAATGAGGGGGTAATCGTTTGGAGTCAGTTTCTAGACCTACAAGGTATACTTAGGATAAAGGATAGGCTATTTAGATGCTCAAATTTCTTCTCAGGAATATGTGAGACATTGAAATTCAGTGATCTGTGAATGCTCTGTCGAGAAATAGTCTCTCAGTCTCATATCTGGATATTTAAGACAGAGTGATGGACTTCTGTGCATCAAGAGACAGGGAATAGAGAAAATAGAGGAAAAAAACTAGAGCACATATCCTATAAGCAAAGAGTGTGAGATCTGAGAGTAAATAAGCTTTGTTCTTCTTTTGTGAAGATTTAATAAGGTCACACCTGAAATATTATATACATCTGCAACCTGACAAAAAGAAGAATCCACATGCCTTAAAGGTGGTGCCACAAGGGGCCAAAAGAGTTGAAGATCAGCCAAGATCTAAACTCAGAGACCTCTTTATTTGGGTCACCTGCTCGTTAATGCAAATATATAATCAGCCAATCATGTGGCAGCAACACAAAGACTTGGTCAAGAAGTTCTCAGACCAAACATCAGAATGGGGAAGGAATGTGATCTAAGTATCTTTGATTGTTGAAATAATCGTGGACTAATTGTTAGTGCAAGACAGGGTGCTTTGTGCATCTCTGAAACAGCTGATCTCCTGGGATTTTCATGCACAACATTCTCTCGAGTTTACATAGAATGGTGTGAAGAACAAAAAACCCAGTTTTGTGGGCAGAAACAGTTTGCTAATGAGAGAGGTCAGAGGAGAATGGCCAGACTGGTTCAAGCTGACAGGAAGGTGACAGTAACTCAAATAACCATGTGTTATAACCGTGGTGTGCAGAAGAGCATCTCTCAATGCACAACCCGTCAAACCTTGAAGCAGATGGGTTACAGCAGCAGAAGGCCACGACCATACTCTCAGTGGCCACTTTATGAGGTACCTAATAAACTGGCTACTAAGCGTATGTAATTCCAGAGCAAGTTTACCAGCTGTGATGGATTTTCACTTACTGTGTTATTTTGGGATGTGAGCTAATCTCCTGGTTGGCCTCATAAGCAATGTTCTCTCTCAGGTGTGTGCATGTGTGCATGCACATATCTTTTGCTACTAACACGCAAAGGAATTTAAACTGCACACAAAGGGTTTTCACCCTCTACATCGTTGGCATGTTCAGTATATCTCACAATCGTTCATAATCACATTTGCTTTTCTGATTTCTGACACAGACAGAGTTGACAATGTGGAGCCTGCGATGATTTGTCTGCAGATTTTAGAACTTGCTTATTTACACTGTTTTTATTGAAGAAACTATTGATTCACTATGTCAAATTCCAAGGAAGCAAAAGGCATAGAGTGCAAAAGAGCTGCTAGTTCATTTGCTTTACTTTATTGTCACCAAACAATTGATAGTAGAGCGTACAATCATCACAGCGATATTTGATTCTGCGCTTCACACTCCCTGGAGTACAAATTGATAGTAAATAGTAAAAATTTAAATTATAAATCATAAATAGAAAATAGAAAAGGGAAAGTAAGGTAGTTGAAAAATCCCAGAGGCATTTCGGATATTTGGAGGGTATGGCCCAGATCCGGGTCAGGGTCCGTTCAGCAGTCTTATCACAGTTGGAAAGAAGCTGTTCCCAAATCTGGCCGTATGAGTCTTCAAGCTCCTGAGCCTTCTCCCGGAGGGAAGAGGGACGAAAAGTGTGTTGGCTAGATGGGTTGTGTCCTTGATTATCCTGGCAGCACTGCTCCGACAGCATGTGGTGTAAAGTGAATTTTATATATAGAAAATTCAAATTAAAACGGAATGGCTTAATAAAACACTAGAAACTGCTACACTGAAAGCTCATGAGGTCAAGAATGTGCAGCTAAGAGTAATATTTATGTACAATACAGAAACTGGTGTTACCTGCGTGTATTGGCGCGATGCAAAACTTATTGCAGAATGATATTTGGAAACTTGACTTTCTAAAGTGTCATTTAGCAAGCAAATCACCTATAGATGGTGTACAAAAGTTCCAGTGAGAAAATCCTTCATACCCACTCTAGGCCTGCTACGTGTTTTGTTACAGTGCAGATGACAGAGAGCGAAACCAATCAAACCCAGAGGAGATCGAAGTTCCTATTGAGAGTGTTTCGCTAGCTGTTAAACTGAATGCTTCTATATATAAAATTCAGTGCGCACATGTAGTTGTCACTGGGCAAAAAGTTGAACAGCACAAGATTTTTGCACACAGTGGTCATTACAAATTAGAGGGAACATTGCTCATAAGTAACTAAGTGGTTTGACAAATCTACTTCAAGGACTGTTAGGAATCAAGAGTTGTCATGGTTCTGAGTATGATCCAACAATGATAGCAGGTGAATGGCAGGATAACAGGCAAATGACAGGATTTATGATCATTGACAGTTTCATGTTCACTTTTATTTGCAGATTTTAAAAACTAATTTTTCAAATATTCATTTTTTCTGTGAAATTTGAATTCGGTTCGTATTAAAGATACAAGCGACTACAGACGTGTTGCTTCAGATTATATCATGGGGGCTGTTTTTGCAGCTACGTATCATGGAGTTTTAGAATTGTCGAGTTGTACAACATATAAATAAGCCTTTTATCCTACCATACCATGCCAAACCTTTAGACAATCTACAATTCTCCTAATTGCCTGTCCTTTGGGCTTCCTGATGAGACACAAGAGACTGCAGATGCTGGAATCTGGAGTAACAAACAATCGGCTGGAGGAACTCATTGAGTTAAGCAGAATCTGTGAGAGGAAAGGAATCATCAGCATTTCCAGTCAAAACCCTGCTTGTCAGATGTATAGTTGTCACATTCACGTAAGAGTTATATTTGGGCCAAGATTGGTTAACAACGGTAGGTTCTATTATTAATGAAGGTCTCACAGCTTCACTGTCATTTTAATTGATTCAACAATTTTTATTCCTTGGTTTTTAAAGTGAGTGCAAATACACTGCCTTAGGTGTATTTTTAATTTGTTTATGTGATGCAAGTGTTGCTGGCAAGGCTAGTTTTTATTGCCTATCCCTAATTGTTCTTTATGCTTGCTGGACCATCTCAGAATGAAATGCATTTCTGTGGGCCCTGGACTCAGGGCCAGACAAGGGTTTCATAATTCCAGAATTGGATTCAGGTTTGTTTATCATGTGTCCATTGAAACATGCGGTGAAATGCGTCATTCACATCAACAACCAACACAAAAGGATATGCTGGGGGCAGCCCGCAAGTGTCCCCACACATTCCAGCACCAACATTACATGCCCACAATATTCAGCAGAACAAAATAAGCAGCACAACAAGCTCTTTTCTCCCCACTTCCCCACCTACTCACACTTGCTGGCGAGCCTCCAACCTCCAGACCCTGGCCTGGACTCACAGATTTGCAAACGTCAGGCCTCTGATGTCCAGATTCACCAACTTTGTTCTTTGACCTTTGGGCTTTCACCTCCAGTACCAACCCCAGGACTAGCCAATGACAGGACTTTGAGCTCTGGACATGAAGATGGATTTTTACAGTGATCTGGTGGCTTCACAAGTAACATTATTGATGCCAGTGTTTTCCTTCAGGGTCTGCGAATTAATTGAATTTAAATTCTCCAGATTCCTCGGTTAGATTTGAACTGATCACTCTGCATCAAAGTTCAGAAATCTTGGATGATATTAATTTTAACATCATTCTGATTTTAGCTCTTGTTTTCTGGATTGCTTGTCTGGATTAATTGGTTCTATTAGAAGTCAAAATACTTGCACCCTGCACAGGTTGTAGCCAGTCTTAGTGCTCTACAGCTGTCTCAGTCCAGTTGTAGATGCATTCTCTACAAAATCACAAATGCAGTGACTAATTTATGCACAGTAAATGTCCACAACAACAATGAGAGCGGGTAATCTTTGTTAGGACTTTGAGGGATAAATATTGGCCTCCAGCCATGCGTAAAAGTCCCTTGCATTTCTTTGAATTGTAGGGTGGGATCATTCTGTTCACCCGAGAGGGCAAACAGTTTCTCATGTCAACCTGGGAGTCCTGAGTCTTTGAGAAGGCAGTGGATGCCTTCCAGGATCATAGCAGAGATAAGCAAAATCACCTCTGCCATTGGACTTCAGATGTTGAGAACTGTTTCCCTCAGATTCTAGAGACCACGTTCAAAGTAAATTTATTATCAAAATAAAGAAATAGAATAGAATTTATGGAAAACTATACATAACAAAGACTGACAAGTAACCTGTTCGCAAAAGAAGCCAAATTGTGCAGATAACTTAATTTTCCACACGGGTTCATGAGCACATTCCTGAGGTTTGCTGATGGGGTTGCTTGTTCTGTTTGCTTCTTAAGCAGGGGTTCCCACCTTGAGGTCCACATACCCCTTGGTTAATGGTTAGGGCCCATGGCATGAAACAGGTTGGAAACACCTACTCTAAAGAGTCTTATACTTGTAAAGAGGCAGCACGTGGCCATTCAGTTCATGACATCTTCCTGAGGAATTACCTTCAGAAGCTCAAATGACACCTATAGCTTCTGGGTTGTGAAGGCCCAAACTCAGCTGATCTTTGGACCTTCTCCTTCCAAACTTCACTACTTCAGGCCTGAAATCAGCCCAAGATTGTTTCTGCTCAAGAAACCTCACTCAGTCCCTTTCTGTGTTGAAGGTAATGCAATATAGATGTAACATAAATTAATAAAGTGGAAATACAAATAAATTTATAAATGACAGTTTGATTTATTTTACATTTCAGTAAATGGCATAAAACTTATTATTGATAGTGATGCTTGTAAAATGAACGGCTTTACTAATCTCTCATCTTGACTCTTTTGGGAATGTGGAATATAGTACATTACAGGGCTAATTCGAGAATTTGCATTTTAAATTAATTATTTTTTCAGATTAATTAAATCTTACATTGTTCCTTCTCTGGTTTATAGACACAAACATTCTATTTTCATTTCTAATATCCTTGGGGATATCTCGCATCTGTTTGTAAGCCTTCCCCTAATTTCACTTTCCTTTCTCTTTTCACACAGCCCAAACCTGCCTCAGGAATATTGATGCTTCAGAGCAGAATTTTGGACTGCAGCAGTACAGCTCAGCTTAGATTTCCACATCATCCTCATCACAGAATCTCAACAGTAGATTTGACTCTTTAAGTCCATGCCTACTCTATGAACGGTGATCTATAATTTCACCCCATATTTCAACTCAGGCCTTCGCAAAGTAGTTCTCCTTAAATATGTGCCCAGTTGTCTTTTGAAAGTGTCTGTGTCATCTGATTTGGCCATGTTTTTGGAATCTTGACATAAGTCTCTATGAACAAAAGAAAGGCAAGCAAGAAAGAAAAGACTAGCTTTATTTGTCACATGGACATTGAATCACACAGTGAAATGCGTTGTTTGTGTCAAAGACCTATGCTCTCGGGATGTGCTGGTGGCAACCTGCAAGTATCTTAATAGCTCACACACAACTTACTAACCCTGACCCATATGCCTTTGGAATATGGGAGGAAACTAGGGAACCAAGAGGAAACCCACACAATCATGGTGAGAACATAGAGACTCCTTTCAGACAGTGGTAGAAATTGGATCCTGGTACTGTAAAACACTACACTAACCCAATGTTACCATAACACTCAAATAGGCTTTGTTACCTCTGATGCCTGCTCTGCCATTCATTAAGTCATTTGTTGCCTCAGCACTACTTTCCTTTACTAATCTGTATCACTGGATTCCCTTAATAGCCAAGAGCCAATCAATCTCCACCTTGAGTGCACCAAGCTTTCACAACCCTCACTCTCTGAGTGAAATATTTTCTCCTCACAGCTCTCCTGAAAGGCTGACTCATTATTCTGAGTTGGTGACACCCTTGACAACCTGTAGTGTGAAAAATTTCTTATTTCTGCTCTAGTTCTTTTGCCAATTATTTCGAGTCAATGATTTCTGTTCACTGACACTCTTGTCAGCAGAGAAAAAATATCCCGCCCTTTCTCTATCAACTCATTTCAAAATTTTGAAGGCTTCTGTCAAGCCTCTTCATGGACTTCCAAAGGCAAAGACTGAAGATTTTGGAAATGAGAAATACAACTGAAAATGCTAGAAATACTTCATAGTCAGGCAGTATCAGTAGAAAAGAAAAACACAGTTAATCTTTCAGGATTATGACTTTCCATCAGAACTGATGAAGGCCAGTGACCTGAAACATTAATTCTGCTTCTTCCTCCGCATAATGTATCTGTCGTGCTGAGCCTTTCTACCATTTCCTGTTTTTAATAACACATTACCATCTAAAACTTTGACAAACTTCTATAAATGCACAGTGCAGAGTATCCTGACTCACTGCTTCGTGGCCCACTATGGAAACGTCGATGCCCAAGAATAGAAAAGTCAACAAAAAGTTGTGGATACAGTCCAGTCCATTACAGGAAAGCCCTCCTCACCATCGAGCACATCTAGGAGGAGTGCTGCCACACAAGAAAACAGCAACCATCATCATGGACCCCCATCATCCAGGCCATGCCCTCTTCTCACCAGTGCCTTTGGGACCCTTAAGTCCCACTCCACCAGGTTCAGGAACAATTATTACCCTTCAACCATTAGGCTCCTGAACCGGTGTGAATAACTTCACTCACCTCAACAGTGAACGGGTTAACATCCTATGGATTCACATTCAAGGACTCTCCACCTCATGTATTTATTATTTAATTATGTATTATTTATTTTTGATATTATTATCTGTGTTTTCATTGTATTTGCAGAATGTGTCTTCTTTTGCACATTAGCTATTTGGCGGTCTTTGTGTGTAGTTTTTCATTCATTGTATTGCATTTCTTTGTTATCCTGCAAAAGAATCCCAAAGTAGTATATGGTGACATAGCATACTTTGATAATAAATTTACTTTGAACTTTGAATATTCAGGAGATAGTGTGGTACAGGAAGGGCTGGTCAGAATGAAGAGGGGAAAGATTGAATGCATATGGGAGACAATGTGAAAGGACAGAAGGAGGAATAGTAGTGAGAGAAGGTGATCAGAAAGCAGGGAAAAGAGGATCCGAGCAACGCACAAAATGTTGGAGGAACTTAGCAGGCCAAGCAGCATCTATGGCCTGCTGAGTTCCTCCAGCATTTTGTGTGTGTTGAAAAGGGGGTCCGGAGAGCATGGTGGTTAGAAGGAGAAATAGAGAGAAGGAGAGAGAGGGGGAGGGGAGAAGAGGAGAGAGGGATAGGAAATGAGAGGGAGAGAAAAGGAGAGGAGAGAGGGAGATCAGGGAGAAAGAGAGAGAGAGAATGAGAAGTAAAATTGAAAGCTAGGAAGTAAACAGTCCGTGCCTTGTTAGGTTCTGTATGAAGGTTTTCAGATTACACTGAACATGAGTAACTGGGGGCCATAAGAAAGTTTAATTTTAGTTACAATTTAATCCATCATTGCATCTTACATTCTGAGAGAAGACAGATACTAAATTTACAAACTACCAAAGCTTCAATGTCATAGATATGACTGTTCACAAGACAATCTGGCACTGTGAAACCTCAGCTGATGCACTGAGCTCTGTACCCATGAGAATCCTTTGATATATCATTTGACTAAATATCTAACAAACAAGCATGAGAGTGTTTGGGAGTGTTTGTCCCTCAAGTTTGTGAAACCTTCAGTATCTTAAGGACATGTGAGCTTATCTTTCCACCTCTAGGAAGCACTAATTTGTGCAGCGATTGAGGGAAGAGGTTTGAAATGATTTCATCCGGGAAGAACTTACGGCACTGTCATGATCCCAATTCCTCTCTTTGAGATGAACTGGAAGAACAGTTTAGAGCAGGTGTTCCCAACTTGGGGTCCACAGACCTCTCAGTTAATGGTAGAGGTCCATGGCATCAGGAAGGTTGGGATCCCCGGTTTGGAGGAAAATTCATTCTAGTTCAGATAGACATCTTGGCCAGCATGAACATGTTGGACCAAAGGGCCATTTTTCTGTGCTGTGTGATTCTATGACTTAATGGATTCATTCACAACCCTATCACCTAAAGCAATCTGAGCAAGTCTACACCCACAGTTAGCATTTTATTTGGTCATCCTCGATCTCTTTGGGTTCCATGTTAGAAGAAAAAAATAAATCAGTATCAGATAGAGCAAAAAGCACAATTGTATACTTTTCACAGTCTGTAAAACCTAAGCAAATATACCAGTACTTTATAAATACCCAACCATCTCTGAAAATATCTGCCCTGTAATGTAAATATCCTCTCTGCTCTGTAAATACCAGACTATTCTATAAGTTCCCAGGCTGAACTCTAGGCATTTACCCTTCTCTGTAAGTAATATGCCCCTTCATAATATTCAGCTCTCTGTTAACACCAGCCCGGCGATATATTTTGTTAATGCCCAAATCTCTTCGCAAACATTAGATTTCTCTCTAAAATAACTAACCTTGTCTATGAGTATCATATCCCATGTGCAGATGGATGGCAAGCCTAATTTTTCTTATTCTCTCTGATCAGTGTGTGTTGAGTATAAAATAGCAGTATAATCTCAGAGAGTTGGTTTCCTCTCCACTGCAACACATTGCTTCCCATGTATTTATCTCCAGAGGAGAAAGCTGGAAGCACAAGAACTTTCCAGGACATGTTTCCAGTAGCCTAGCATCTTTCTCACTAACCCTTTCCGTGCATCCTCAATTTGTGAAAAATGGAGGCAGCTGCAGTCTGCAATTAATCAGATTTATTTATCAAGCTATATTAGAAAAATGTAATTGAACAGGTCAAATTATGTCAAGCATTATGCTGGTTGTGTTATCTCAACACTGTAGAACACTAAACCTCTGTGTACAAGGTAAAACATAGCAGTTAGGAGCATAAATTGACGGACAAAATCTTCATGTCCGTGTAATTAACACCGAAATGACGCCATGAAACCCTCCCAACCAGTTCTGCCAGAATCTTTTGTGTATTTCTCTGGGTTTCCAGCATCTCCCCTCCCGCCCCCTCCCTCAACCATCGAGCACATCTACATGAAATCCTGCGGTAGGAAAGCAGCATCCATCATCAGAGATCCTCACCACCCAGGCCATGCTCTTTTCTCACTGCTGCCATCTGGTGGAAGGTACAAAAGCCTCAGGACTTGCACCATTAGGTTCAGGAACAGTTACTACCACCTCACTTTAGGGACTCAATCTCGTTATCTTATGTTCTCGTTATTTATTGCTGTTTATTTATATTTGCATTTGCACATTTTGATGTCTTCTGCACTCTGGTTAATCTTTCATTGATCCTGTTATAGTTATTATTCTATCTATTTGCTAAGTATGTCCACAAGAAAAATGAGTCTCAGGGTTGTATGTGGCGACATATATGTACTCATATTAAAAAATTACTTTGAACTTTGAATATTGGGAGGGTTCGAGAGTATGAATGCCCAGTACAGCATCAGCTAGTCTATTTGTCTATATTTAATGGAGACTCATAACCTGTCTTACATCACTTTGATGGCGTCCACTCCGAGGCCACTTTATTAGGTACCTCTGGTGGTCTAATAAAGTTCATGATCTTCTGCTACGATTGCCCATACACTTCAAGCTTCAACTTATCGTGCATTCAGTGATGCTCTTCTCCGCACCATTGTCATTGCACGTGATTATTCAAGTCGTTGTTACTTTCCTGACAGCTTGAAACAGTCCAGCCATTGTCCTCTGACCTCTCTCGTTAACAAGATGGTTTTGCCCACAGAGTTGCCGCTCACTAGATAATACTTGCTTCTCGCACTATTTTCTGTAAACACTAGAGACTGCTGTGCATTAAAATTCCAGAAGGTCAGCAGTTTCTGAGAGTCTCAAACAACGCTGAATGGCACCAATAATTATTTCATGGTCAAAGCCATTTAGATCACATTTCTTCACCATTCTGATCTTTGATTTGAACAGCAACTGAATCTCCTGACCATGTCTGCATGCTATTATGCATTGAGTTGTGTATGATGTTTGTTGTGACACCACTGTTGTGGCACATGGTTAATATCAGGTTACTGTCACCTTCCTGTCAGCATGAACCAGTTTGGCCATTCTCCTCTGACCTCTCCCATTAACAAGGTGTCTTTTCAACAGAATTGCCTCTTACTGGATGTTTTTTTCATCTTTCGCGCCATTCTCAATAAACTCAGGATATTGTTGTGTGTGAAAACCCAGAAGATCTGCAGTTTCTGAAATACTCAAACCACCCCCTCTGGCACCAGCAATCATTCCGCAGACAAAGCCGCTCAAATCATATTTCTACCCCCATTCTGATGTTTGGTCTGAACAACTGAACCTCTTGACCAAGTCTGCATGCTTTCGTGCATTGTGTTGCTACCACGTGATTGGTTGATGAGATATTTGCATTAAAAAGCCAGTGTACAGGTGTACCTAATAAAGCAGCTATTGAATGTACTTATGAATGTCCATGGTCCATTACACAAGAAATAGGCTAACAGATGCTATAGTGGACATTCAAAATTAACAGCTGTTGGCACAGCGGGATGTCTGTAGAATCTCTTGTGTTTATAATGTTTTTCATCAAAAAGCACACAGATGTTGTATAGGGTAGCACAGGGGTGCAGTTCCTACCTGTCAGCTCCACTGATCTAGATTCAACCCTGTCGTTCACACATGCTCTCTGTTTCTTTCAGCTACTCTGCTTTTTTTCTCATATGCCAAAGACCTGTGGGTTGATGAGCTGTAAATCAGCATGCTTGCCAACTTAAGTTTAATGTTTTAGTGTAGAAAATCAACAGCCATATGATGCACATCAAAAACAAAAAAAAAATAGAAAGGTGATCCATATCTTTTCATCTTCATTATAGTCATGATATATGCCTGCTCATTTCCCAAGTGTGCTGTGGAAAAACTTTATGTCCTCTTGAAAGGGCGGTACAGTTATCTTTTATTTAGAGAAACAACACGGTAACAGGCTTTTCTAGCCCAAAGAGCCTGCACCACACAATTACACCCATGTGACCAATTAACCTGCTCACTCGTTAATCTTTGGAATGTGGGAGGAAACCAGAGCACCCAGAGGAAACCTACATGGTCATGGGGAAGACGTACACATAATGAACACAATAAATATCATATAAGAGCAATCCAATATAACAATATACAAATAACTGTTGAGTGTGACTGTATATACATAGGATCAGCTTATACAGAGTCTACGCCAATGAAAATCATTAGCAAACAACACAGAGCTAGATCGAACTGAAATGATTTATGGCCCATTATGCTGCTGGCATTTAGGGAAGCTATGAAGGCCCTCAGTCTCTGGCAGTGTTAAGGGCTTCCTTCAACATGTTGCTAGCTTCCTCCCAGTTTTCACTACTGTCAGTCATGCAAGTCCAGGTTGAAGAGACAGACTTGGATGTGGAAGGGTTCTTCATTGCTGTTTCCATAACAACTTTGTTTTACCAGTCAGGGTTGTTAGCCCTGAGCTGAACCCCTGAACCAGGAGGACCGGTGGACCACTCTTAGTCCTTTACCCTTTGATTTGTTTGGCATGGGTGACCCTTCCAAGGGCCAAAGTATAAAGCGCTGACTCCAGCCAACAGAGCTCTCTGGGTCATTGAGACACAAAAGCCCCCAAACCACGAGAAGGTTGTGGTCCTCATGAAGGCACTGAACTGAGCTGAACTGAACATTACTGGACCATTTCGATGATTTGTGCTTTGGTGTTTTATATTCTGTGTTTTTTGCTCTTTTTTTGCCATTGGTGTGATTTGTTCTTTTTCTAGTGCATTGGGGGGGTTGATATTTTTCTTTGAATGGGTTCCATGACTTTCTTTCTTTGTTTCAAGGCTGTCTGGGGGAAGACGAATCTCATATTATATTATATGCTACACTGCATATAAACTTCGATAATAAATGTACTTTGAGTTGAATTTGAATGTCAAGCATGCATTAATGTTCATCTACTAATATTGCCCAGAGTCAGGTTATAGACACTACCTGCAGTTCTCCAATACTTATTGAGTAATTGCACAGTTCTCAGCAAAGTCACCAAAACAAGATCGAAAATGATTATTTATCGATTCATTCAAATTTGAGTTTGCAGTAAAAATCTGTCAAAGCTGACCTTGAAAGTGAGTCAGAATGCAGTGCTAGGAATGTTAGCGAGGAATAAGAATGGAAGTTGCTTTCTCTGAAATATGGGACTCAACTGGAAAGCTACATTGAACTGACAGCAACTCATGTCTTGACACAACCTTTGAGCCATGATATTCAAGCTCTGGACAAAATGCAGAAAGCCAAATATTAATAATCATGCCACTCAGAATGACTAGTGCAATGATTTAAAACTGTCTGCAGTATATCCCTTTCAGCACCTGAGAGTAAAATAGTGGTGCGATCACTCAAGTTGGGTATGATTTTTTCCATAGAAGTTGTCTGTTGGTGGGTCCTCAGGTGGCTGTAGAGGCTGATCCGGGATCCACATATTCTGGTGCAGTGAGGGCAAGAGTAAGTGGTGGTTGTGGTTAGTGGTTGGGACTTTTGGTTGTCCAGTCTCTCTTTTCACATCTACCCCTTGTTCTCCACCACACAGTGGAGGTCGCTCTCATGTAGCGCAGCTCTCTCTTGAACAGATTTCCTCCAGGTGTAGCTATTGAATCTAAAGTCTTCCCAGTTTTTAGATGTAATATTGAATTTCTTCAGGCTGACTTTGTACTTTATACTTTATACTTTATACTTTATTGTCGCCAAACAATTGATACTAGAACATACAATCATCACAGCGATATTTGATTCTGCGCTTCCCACTCCCTGGATTACAAATATTAAATATTAAAAATAGTAAAAATTAGTAAATATTATAATTTAAATTATAAATCATAAATAGAAAATAGAAAAATAGAAAGTAAGGTAGTGCAAAAAAACCAAGAGGCAGGTCCGGATATTTGGAGGGTACGGCCCAGATCCGGGTCAGGATCCGTTCAGCAGTCTTATCACAGTTGGAAAGAAGCTGTTCCCAAATCTGGCCGTACGAGTCTTCAAGTTCCTGAGCCTTCTCCCGGAGGGAAGAGGGATGAAAAGTGTGTTGGCTGGGTGGGTCGTGTCCTTGATTATCCTGGTAGCACTGCTCCGACAGCGTGCGGTGTAAAGTGAGTCTGATATTATCTTTGAAATATTTTCTTTGCCCACCAGGGGCTCACTTACCTAGTGGAATATACCCAAATCACTCCACATTAAGTTAGGACTAATTCAACAGCAACAAAAAGCATTTACATTTCACTTACTATTTGTATCACATTATGTTATGCAATTAAACACAATGCTAACCACAAGAGATGCTAGAAACCTTGAGCAACGCACACAAAGTGCTGCAGGAACTCAGCAACATCGATGGATATGAATGTTTTGGGCCAAGACCTTCGTCACGACTGAAAAGGAAGAGAGAAGAAGACAGAGCAAGGAGGTCATTGGAGGCAAAGGAGTACAAGCTGGCGGTGATAGGTGAGACCAGGTGAAAGGGAAGGTGAGTGGGTAGAGAAGTGGAGGATGAAGTAAGAAGAATGGAGGGGATAGGTGGAATAGATAAATATCTGAACAAGAAGGAATCTAATAAGAGAAGACGGTGGAACATAGTGCTATGCACTTTATAACTGAATCAGAATCAGGTTTAATATCAGCACCATATGTAATGAAATGTGTTATTTTTGCAGCAGCAGTACACCGCAATATATAGTAGTAAAAACTATAAATTACAAAAAGAACTATATATATGCACTGTTAGTGGTTTGACAACCAGAAAGCATATGACTCAATGCCCAACACTTGGATCCTGGAACGCCTGTCTCTCAAGGCCAACAAGACACTAAGGACCTTTATCAAGAACTCAAAGGGCTGTTGGAGGACAATGCTAGAAGTTAACTCAAAGCTAATAGTACAAGTGTGATCAGATGTGGAACATACCAGGGTGATGTACCGTCCCCACTGCTGATCTGCATAGGCTTGAACCTCCTCAGCCAGATCATCTCAAAGAGTGGATATGGGTACAGGTTCAAGAGTGGAGTGACCATCAGCCACCTCCTGCACATGGGTGACATCAAGCTGTATGCCAGAAATGAAAAAGACTTTGACTCACTAAACAACCAGTCAAGGGTGTACAGCAGAGATATCGGGATGCCGTTTGGACTGGAAAAGTACAGCCAGATGGTAGTGAAAAGAGGCAAATTCATCAAGACAGAAAGAGTCAAGGTACCTGAAGGCCACATACCAGGTGTACAGGACAGCTACAGATACCTGGGAATCCTGCAGGTGCATGGAAGCCACAATGTGGACACAAGGAAGGCTGCAACATCCAAGTACCTCCAAAGAGTGAAACGGATCCTTAAAAGCCAGCAGAATGAGAAAAAAAAGATCAGAGCAAATCAACACATTTGCCTTACCAGTCATCAGATACCCAGCCGCAATAGTGTGCTAGGCAAGCAATGAACTGGAAGCCGCTGACATCAAGCCCCGGAAACTACCAACAATACATGGAGGGTTCCACCCAAAGTCCAACGCTGAGCAACTGTACACCCGCCGGAATAAAGAAAGACAGGGAATTGGAAGTGTCAAGGCCACAGTTCTGGAAGAAATGTGAAACATCCATGAGTATGTCAGGAAGATGGCCCCTCAGGATGACCTGCTAGGAGAATATCTCAGACAGCAGGCAGGGGATATGGAAGTGGAAGTGGGTGAAGCTGAGCCAGATGACTAGAGGCCATGGCAGGACAAGCCAATGCACAAGATGTACCATCACCAGATATCCGAGGTGGCCGACAGAGGAAAGTCCTACCAATGGCTGGAAATGACAGGGCTGAGGGACAGCACAGAGGCAATGCTCATGGCTGCACAAGAACAGGCGCTGAGCACAAGAGCAATAGAAGCAGGGGTCTATCACACCAGGCAAGACCCAAGATGCAGACTGTGCAAGGAATCTGCTGCAACCATCCAGCACAGAGTAGCAGGGTGCAAGATGCAGGCAGGGACAGCATACACTGACCAAGTTGCAGGAATTATGTACAGGAACATCTACACTGGGTATGGATCGGACATTCCCAAGTCCAAATGGGAAACACCCGAGACGCTAGTGGAGAATGACAGAGCTAAAATCCTGTGGGACTTCCACATACAGACTGATGATCAGGTACTGGCCAACCAACCAGACATAGCAATACTGAACAAGGAACAGAAGAAAGCAATAGTCATAGATGTGACAATCCGGAATGACAGTAATGTCAGGAAGAAAGAATAGGAGAAGCTGAAGAAATACCAGGGCTTGAAAGGGCAGATAGAAAGGATGTGGAAGGTTAAAGCCAGAATAATCCCGGTGGTAGTGGCGTGCTTGAAGTTGTTTCGGTTACAATCTGCCGCATCGCTTGCCTGAGTCCCTTCACTTGAGGATCAACAGACTCTTACTCATCAAGAAAAAGAGAGAGAGAGAGATCGCTGGAGTGCAGGGTCCTTCTGCCAGCAATGCACACTGCCTGCTGTTTCACTGTTTCAATCTCCCACGACGCTTCAGTCGGCGACATTGGCGATGACCAACGTCGTCCACAGGGCCGCATCCCGAAGGCACCTGTCCTTCCAGGCCACACTTGGAGATAGCAAAACGCCAGGCCACACGACAAGTCTGAGAACAAAAACCCACTGCCTGTGGAGTGCCATAGTTTGAGCTGCAGCTGTAGATCGCAGACTTCAACAGGACCCCAGCCATCTTGAAAAAAGAGGAAGGACATGAAAAAAGAAGAAGAAACAGTTTTGTGGATAAACTGGAAGAAGCTGCCTGAGTCTACAAAATTTTTGGCGCCATCTTTAGCTCCTCCCACTTCATTTTGGATTCCTTTGCTTTTCTTTCAATTAAATTTATGTTTTGGAGTTACAAAGCATAACAGGTATTTTTAAAACAAACTCGAGACAACTACCTACCTGTTGAAGTCAATTGGACATTTGAGTTAAAATAAAGCAAGTTTCAAAAAAAGGGCAACAGATTTTTTTTCTTTGAAGCACCATGTTTCCTTCACCAAAGGAAAGATGATCAAGTAAATAAAAAAGAAAGAAAAATTAAGAATTCACAGGTTCATAAACAGTGATTACCGGGTGATAATAATCATAAAAAAGAGCAGAAATGGCTGGCTACATTGAAGAGATTGACACACTCGATTAAGCAAAAGGTAACTGGAATATGTACTGTATACTGAATGAATTGAGCAGTACTTTAAAGCAAATCGAATGGCCAATGAGAAACAAGTGCCAGTTTTGCTGGGTGTATTAGATATAAAGGCATACAGTTTATTGAGAAATTTAACTGCTCCAACTAAACTAGCTGAAATGAGCATTGCTGTTATCTCAAAAGTAATGCAGGAACGATTCAAACCAAAACCGTTATAGATTGCAGAATACTTTAGTCTACATAAGTGGAATCAAAAGGAACGAGGGTCCATTTCAGTTTTCATGGCTAAATTGAAGAAGTTGCCTGAGCATTGACAGTTCAGTGATGTGCTTAATGATGCACTGAGAGATCATTCAGTTTGTGGGATCTTACAAGAAAGCATCCATAAGCAGCTCCTAACTGAAGCACAACTTAAAGTTTAAAGAGCCATTGAAGTTCCCGTATCAATGGAAATACCAGGTACCAGACATAGACACAATTAAGTTGCATTCAGGAATGAAAATGAGCATGACCAAAATTGCAAAGTTTTTGCTTGGCTAAACAAATCGTGTTTTGGGACAATTTAAAAAATTACTATCTGTGCATGTCTGTACAGTAGTTGCATTATATAGTATATGGTGTATTTAGTTGAGATGCATTCCATCTTGAGATGGAGTTTATTGCTAAGCAGGGAGGAGTGTTGTGTATTTAACATTTCAGCAATATTTGAGTAATATTGTAAATATATTGTTTGATTAAACATTCTTGTTCAATTAAATAATTCATTATGGGTTATATGTAAAAATAAGTGAATTGCATACATCCTGATACAATCTAGCAGTATGTGCACAACTTACGTCAAGTAAACACAAAGTTAGACTCGCATTTCTAACTCCTTTGTTTTCACAAGATTACAAGATCACAAGACAAAAGAGCAGAAGTAGGCCATTCGGCCCATCGAGTCTGCTCTGCAGCTCCCCCATGAGCTAAACTATTCACCCATCTAGTTCCAATTTCCGGCTTTTTCCCCATATCCCTTGATACCCTGACTAATTAGACACCTGTCAATCTCCTCCTTAAACACCCTCAATGATCGGACCTCCACAGCTGTATGTGGCAACGAATTCCACAAATCCACGACCCTCTGGCTAAAAAAATTTCTCCTCATCTCTGTTTTAACTGGGTACCCTCTAATTCTAAGACTATGGCCTCTTGTCCTGGACTCACTCACCAAGAGAAACAACCTTTCCACATCTACTCTGTCCAACCCCTTTCAACATTCGAAACGTTTCTATGAGTTCCCCTTTCATTCTTCTATACTCTAATGAATACAATCCAAGAGCCGACAGATGCTCCTCATATGTTAGCCCCTGCATTCCAGGAATCATCCTCGTAAATCTTCCCTGAACTCTCTCCAACATCAGTATATCCCTTCTAAGATAGGGGGCCCAAAACTGCACACAGTATTCCAAATGAGGTCTCACTAATGCCCCATAGAGCCCCATCAAGACCTCCTTACTCTTATACACTATTCCTCTTGAAATGAATGCCAACATAGCATTCGCTTTCCTTACCGCCAATCCAACTTGGTGGTTAACCCTTAGGGTATCCTGCATGAGGACCCCCAAGTCCCTTTGCACTTCCAATTTTTGAATTTTCTCCCCATTTAAATAATAATCTGCCCGATTATTTCTTCTTCCGAAATGTACAACCGTACATTTGTCAATGTTGTATCTCATCTGCCATTTCTTTGCCCACTCTCCTAAACTGACTAAGTCTCTCTGCAGCCTTTCTGTTTCTTCAACATTTCCTGCTCCTCCACCTATCTTGGTGTCATCCGCAAACTTGGCCACAAAGCCATTTAATCGATAATCCAAATCATCGATATACATCATAAAAAGAAGCGGCCCCAACACCGACCCCTGCAGAACACCACTAGTAACCGGCAACCAATCAGAATAGGATCCCTTTATTCCCACCCTTTGCTTTCTGCCTATCAGCCAATGCTCCACCCACTTCAATATCTTTCCTATAATTCCATGGGCTCTCATCTTATTAAGCAGCCTCATATGCGGCACCTTATCGAAGGCCTTTTGAAAATCCAAATACACAACATCCACAGCCTCTCCCTTGTGACTCTTGTTCGAGATTACCTCAAAAAATTCCAATAAGTTGGTAAGGCAGGATCTCCCTTCATGAAACCATGCTGGCTTCGGCTTTTTTCCTTTCAATTAGTTTTATATTTTGGAGTTACAAAGCATAACACATATAGTAACTTCTTGGTCCTCACCACTGGTACTGCAGTCTTTATTCTCTGTCTATCCATTTGGCTATCATTATAATATAATGCTTGGTTTAAAGAAATATCTGGTATGTTGAAGGCAGATACTTCCTTGCTTGTAGTCTTCATGAAATGTCTGTTTGGGATCCCACGGGTCATCCAGCCTTTGCAGGACTGAATGTTTATTTTTTTTTCCAAAGTCTTCTCGAGTTTCCGCAAAGACTTTCAAGATCTCCCAGCAAGGCAGCTCTGGGCTGGTCACCACCTTAGGAGCTCTCAGAGATAACCATCCTGGCTGAGGTTGGTGAAATGTTGAAAAGAATGTAGCCTTGGCAGTGGTACAGAATTAAATCAAGAATAAGCTTTATTCAACATGTAGATTTACATGTATTGGGAATTTTCTGTGGTATGTTGGAGTGACATGCAACAAAAACAACATTCAATGGTTATAAAGGATTAAATAAAAATAAATTAGAGGTTATTAAGTACAATTTTGGAATAAATTGTGCATAAATACTAGTATGCATTAACAATATAAACAGCATTATAAAAAGTGGTTTAATATGTTACAGTACAATTCAATGGATAGAGGGACTGGGAAGGGTTTCAAATTAGAATGGGTAAACACGAGGAAATCTGCAGATGCTGGAAATTCAAGCAACACACACAAAATGCTGGTGGAACGCAGCAGGCCAGGCAGCATCCATAGGAAGAGGTACAGTCGACATTTCGGGCCGAGACCCTTCGTCAGGACTAACTGAAAGAAGAGATAGTAAGAGATTTGAAAGTGGGAGGGGGAGTGGGAGATCTGAAATGATAGGAGAAGACAGGAGGGGGAGGGATGGAGCTAAGAGCTGGGAAGTTGATTTGCAAAAGGGATACAAGGCTGGAGAAGGGAGAGGATCGTGGGATGGGAGGCTTAGGGAGAAAGAAAGGGGGAGGGGAGCATCAGCGGAACATATAGTGAGAGGGACAGAGGGAGAAAAAAGAGAGAGAAAGAAAGGGGAAAAAAATTTTTAAAAATAAATAAGGGATGGGGTAAAAAGGGAAGGAGGGGCATTAACGGAATGTTCATGCCATCAGGTTGGAGGCTACCCAGACGGAATATAAGGTGTTGTTCCTCCAAACTGAGTGCGGCTTCATCTTGACAGTAGAGGAGGCCGTGGATAGACATATCAGAATGGGAATGGGACGTGTTTCTCCTGCCGAAGCTCAGGATTGTTGGTATTGAAGGCTGAACAGAAATCAACAAAGAGAATCCTGGCATCTGCTGCTGCTTATTTTCATTGCTGTATTGATTTGAGTGAGGTTGAGTTTCACACGCCCGATCAGTTATCTGTAGTCAGCTGTTGAAAAGGACAAGTGATTCTGTCAACTTCTGAACAGTTCAGGCATTTCTTCACTGTGTTTTTGCTAGCTCCTGTATCACCCTCATCAAGTACCTTGTCTTGTTACCAATGTTTTCAAGGTGATGTGAATAGCTGAGCATCTAGTCCAGTATGGCTTCCTAATGTAGTCCATGGGAGCAGGTCTAGAGTGTGACATCAATATCTACAAGAGCACACTGAGAAGGATGACAGAAAGCTTGTTCAAGGGGGAAATTATTAAGGAACCTCTTCAACAGCAGGTACCAAGACTGTGAAGCTTTAGAGAGGAAATTCTAGAGCTGTGAGCAAGACAGCCAGAGGCACCTTCAGCAGCAGAATGATTAAAATTCAATTGATTCGAACTGGGGAAAGGCAAGTATTCCAAAGGATGAAAGGACGGTGGAATAGAGAGGTCAAGGCTTTGTATGGTTTTGAAAATAAGGTTGTCAACTTTAAATTTGGAACATTTTTTTAATAAAGGTAAGCTTACATTTGGCCGGCTGGTGGCGCAGTCACATCAGCACCGGACTCTGGAGCAAAGGTTCCTGAGTTCGAACCCAGTCGGGTTGCTCCCGGGCACGCTTCCCATCCGTGCCAGGTTGAGTGTCCAGCTCACAACTCGGCCTCATTAACAAAGAACTGCTCTGTGAGAAGGATGTGGGGGAACCATTCACTGAATCTTTCCTCCAAGACAACCACTTGAAAAGTGGTCACCGAGGCTCTGGCAGAGTATGGCACACAAAAAAAAAGACTTACATTTATTCAAGATTCAGGGTTGTTTATTGCATTCTTCAGTACATGAGTGTAAAGGAGAATGAAATGATTGTTACTCCAGACAAAATGCAGCATAAAAAAGATAAGCATAAAAAACTCAATAAATACAAATGTAAAAGCAATTCTATAAAATACGATGTACAAGTAACTGAGTGTGGCCGTACAATATATACATAAGATTAGTGTATATAGAGTTCATTCATTATGTTCCATGTCGTATGATGTGGGTGATCATGGCCTCTTCATGACCATGTTTGTACTTGGCAAATTTTTCTACAGAAGTGGTTTGCCATTGCCTTCTTCTGGGCAGTGTCTTTACAAGCAACACACACAAAATGCTGGAGTAACTCAGCAGGCCAGGCAGTATCTAGGAGTACAGTCGACAGTGCCTGGCCTGCTGAGTTCCTCCAGCATTTTGTGTGTATTGCTCAGATTTCCAACATTTGCAGATTTTTCCTTGTTCATGTCTTTACAAGATGGGTGACCCCAGCCATTATCAACCTTCAGAAACTGTCTGCCTGGCATCACTGGTCACATAACCAGGACTTGTGATATGCACCGGCTGCTCTTACAACCATCCACACCTGCGCGGATGGCTCCACATGACCCTGATTGTGGGGGCTAAGCGGGTGCTCTGTCTTGCCCAAAGGTGATCTGTAGGCTAGTGGAGGAGAGGAGTGCCTTACACCTCCTTTGGTAGAGAGTATCTCCACCCTGCCAGCCTGTATATAGAGTACATCGAGTGTTTGTAAGTAGACAATCAGGTGTATCTGCACTTAAGGTGACTGATAGGAAATGATAAAGTGACAGCGTAACTCTTGGCAAGAGGGTATCTTCTAGGTAGCAGAATGCCGTATGTAACACACAGTACGACAATGGCTGTGTCAGAGTGGGTATGAAATGGGGAGTGTAAGCATAAAATGGCAGTTCAAGGGAAGTTGAAGGCTACTAAGAGGCTGTGGAGAGGAGTGGTTAATGTGGATGTAGTGGTGATGGGGCTGGGGGGGCTCGTAGTGGGGTGTGTTAATGACGGAGGTGTTGATCTGCCTGAAGGCTCAGGGGAAGTATAGCTTTACCTTGAAAACCTGCATTTAAAGTATATACATTTATGTCTATTTCCTTTCCATCCCCCAGATCTCCTAAAGTGACTGCAGCCAAAGGCTATTGTGACAAATATCCAAACCTGACCCAAATGCTTATCACTTCTGTGATAAATAACATACATAATACAAACGCCTGGGCGCATACACACACGCAAACACACATACACATGCACACACACACACACACACATATGCACATGTACACACACACACACACACACACACACACACACACACACACGCATACACACATACACACGCACACGCACACATGCACACACCATTGCTACCCTCTCCTCAGAATAACTCGCTTGTTTTTTTTCCAATTCTTGGAAGCCGTTCTATTTATAAACCTCACCTCCTTTGCGCACTTAGAAAGAGGAAATTAATTTGCAACGTGTTTAATTTAAGCTTTATGTAATCCCCTTGAGATTTTTGCTAATCGTTAGTTGGGAGTTTTCATCAGCTTCAGAAAGAGGCTGAGCTTGATTGGCTTCCCACGGAGAGGCAGTTCATCTATAGCAAGGTAGTAACTGGTTCTTAGTGACCCTGGATCTCCCACTCAGCTCCCGCTAAGCCTTAGACTGAGATGCTTCCCACTGTTTCGCTCACTGTGGCAAAGACTGGGAACGTAATGCTCCCTTTCTTTATGCGCACTCTGAGACCTGGCAAAATGGCTCAGTGTCCTACACACCTGAAGTGTGTTCTCCAAGATGTCTGAGCCAGTATTCAGCATCGGTATAACGCAATCACCTTACAAGCAGGCGTGTGAAAAGCTGGAGGCGTCTGAAAGTTTAATGCACAGATGACTCCATCTAAATTGAGACTTAATATTGAATATATTAAGAAGTCATCAGTATTAATTATTATTTACAATGTTTTACCAGCCATCATTTTGCCAACCATACTTTTGTTATTCTTTTATTCTCTCGAAGGGACATATTTTAACCACGCCTACCCAATGATCTTCTCCAAGGATCGTTTCCTCGTTGTGGTGGAGAGGCTTGTGGGTCCCTGAGATCCAAAGAGCGATACCATCTGGAGTTCAGCCATCTGGTGCTTAGCTGCTGGTGGGGTGGCCCATGGAGTTAAGGTCAAAAGGAAGTTTCCAGAAAGAGCAACCAACCAAGACCTCAACAGTGGATTGAGGTCTGGAACCACAGCCACCACTTACAGACATGGATTCCACATCGGCCCCTAGCACCACCTGAAGACCCACCAGTAGACATCCCCAGGAGAATAGAATACTCGACTCATGTGATCTCACTATTACCCTAAAACGTAGGCAGCGATATTACATCCCCCACTGTTGTTTGCCCCATGTCCCACAGATTTTCAATTTAATCCTGATCGTTTGAGCAGATGAAACTGTACCTCAGTAGTTGATTGCATGAAACATCCATGGAATGCCTCTCTTAATACATGAGAAACATAATCTCAATGATATCTCAGGGCATTTTAGCACAACTAGAAGATGTGCTTGATGTCTTCATAATTCTTCTTTAATAATACCTTTGAGACATCTCTGCCAAAAATTTAACATTGCGTGTGAGTCAGTTCCCAATTCACCAAAGTAAGTATCCGTTTCTGGAAGGATAGATGACTGATAACGTGAGTCCTTCACTATAGAGACTGGTGACCAAGAATGGGGTGCTCTCACAGCTCAAGTTGGAAAATCAGAATGGGGAACCCACCCACCACTATAAGAGTAGGTGTCTGGGAAAGGAGAGTCGTCTGAGGCTGGAGCATCTTCACTGTAAGAGAAGATGTCTAGGACAAGTCTAGGACAAGCGGGCTGTCCATTTAGAACAGAGGTGCAGAGAAATTTCTTTTGCCAGAGGGTGGTGAATTTGTGGAATTTGTTACCACAGGCAGCTGTGGAGGTCAGGTCTTTTAAGGCAGAGCTTGATAGGTTCTTGACTGGACATGGCATCAAAGGTTACAGGGAGAAGGCCGAAGAGTGGGGTTGAGGAGGGGGAAAAAGGTCAGCCATGTTTGAACGGTGGAGCAGACTCGATGGGCCAAATGGCCTAATTCTGCTTCTATGTCTTATGGTCTAATGGTCTAAGATGGTGTTGGTGAAACACAGCGTCGCCTTACTGGGAGCAAACAAATTTACTAACTACTCTATTAATCACACTTTTTTCTGGACAACGATCACTGCTATCAATAGCGTGTAAATTCCCTTTCAGACTTATGCTGTTGAACCACCTGTATGACCTGACATTTTTGTGGTGTGGAGTCTCGAAGGTGCAGTAAGGTTGCAACGTGGTGGGTATGGGCCGAATTGAGGCAGTGGGGCCTGGGCCAGAGATCGAGAAATGGGCCAATGTTCGGCCGTTGCCGGAGCAGAATTGGAGCTGAGTCAAGGCAGCAGGGCCTGGGCCAGAGATCGAGAAATGGGCCAACGTTTGGCCATTGCCGGAGCAGAATTGGAGCTGAATCGAAGCAGCAGGGCCTAGGCCAAGAGCAAGGATCAATCCGACATTTGGCCGATTTAAGCGATGGGCCAGACTGAAAAGGTCGGCTACGGCGGCAGGCCTCGATCCCAAGAACGAGGAATGTGTCGATGTTTGGCCAATTTAAGCACCGGGCCAGATTGAAAAGATCGTGATGTCAGACCCAAAGGTGAGGGACGAGCTCGTGCTCAGCTTGCTGCTCCGTGAAGTTCACTTGTCTCTGTCTGAACTGACCCTGCTGTCTGCGACCAGTGAGCCCCTGAACCGGCTACAGCAATGAACTGGCTTCGTGGCTGAGGATTCACTTTCAAGAACTTCAGTCCTGAGTGTCATTTACTTTTTATTGTTTGCATGATGGGTTCTCTACTTCTGCACGTTGGGTGTTGATGGTCTTTTTTTTAATTGGGTTTCTTTGTTTTGTGGCTGCCTGTAAGAAGGTGAATCTCAAGTATACATACTTAGAAAATGCACGCACTTTTAACTTTGAACTTTGAAATGAGAGTGGGAGTCCTCACTGAAAGGGTTGATATCTGAGACATCTGGGACAGCACGGTAGTGTAGCAGTTAGTGTAACACTATTACTGTGTCACTGACCCAGGTTTGATTCCTGCCGCTATCTGTAAGGAGTTTGTACGTTCTCCTTGTGACCACATGGGTTTCCTCCGGGTGCTCCAGTTTCCTCCCACAGTCCAAAGACGTATATGTTAGTAGGATAATTGGTCACATGGGTATAACTGGGAGACAACGTCTCACTGGGCTGGAAGAACCTGTTACCATGATGTATCTTTTAATAAGTACAGTAAATAAATCATTGCCCTTATTATAAATTAAAACATCTTTAGACTTTTTGCCTTCTACCCAAAACATCGGCTCTCCTTCTCTTTCCACAGATGCTGCTTGACCTGCTGAGTGCTTCCAGCACTTTCAATCTTTTATTCAGATTTCTAGCGTCAGCAGCTCTACAATCCTCTCTCAATGTACTTGTTACCTTTATATTTCACTCATTTTTTTGTTTTTTAATCAGCAAAAGATTCATGTTAGGCTGGCAATAAACGCATTTGCTTCTAGAACTGAGTTCAGTAATTGCCGAGAAGTGAAGAAGATGTAAAGAGGCACAGGACTGTTTTAATCAGGAACAATTGCCTGAGGAAGCTGAGCCGAGGAAATGAGTTTCCCAGTGATGATCCCAGTGGGCTCTTCTACCTAAACCTCCCTAAGTAGCTGTTAGTAGTTAAAACAGATGCTATGTAAAATCCCTTTGGAGTGTTTACTTGATCCAGGGCAGCACGGCAGTGTAGCAGTTCGTGCAATTGCTTTACAGCGGCAGTGATCACCGATCGGGGTTCAATTCCCACTGCTGCCTTTAGGGAGTGTGTATGCTCCCTCCTTCCCCTCGCACCTCCCCCCCCCCACCACCATGACCACAGGAGTTTCCGCTGGGTGCCCTGGTTTCCTCCCACACTCCGAAAACATAGAGTTAAGTTAGGATTAGTGAGTTTTGGGCATGCTATGTTGGCGCCGGAAGCATGGAGACAATTGCAGGCTGCCCCCACCACAACCTTCTGACTGCCTTGGTCTTTGACACAAAACAACAGATTTCACTCTCTGTTTTGGTGTACACGTGACAAATGAAGCTAATCTTTTAATTTTTTTTAAAACCGAGACAAATGTGCAACTTGCATTAAATAAGCACTACAATAACAGAGTATTTTCGTGTAATGAAAATCATCCCGGTTACCAGGTAAGCAGTAGAAGAGCTACTCAGAATCACTCGTTCCCGTTGACTGATTCATTAATAGAAGCGGTAAGTGTGACAACCCCATTTGCTCCCTGTCACCCACCCGCTGGGATCGATTCGCTGGCCTTGAGATAACTCATCAATCTCTGAAGCCAACCTTGACGTCCATGTCAATTGGCTCTCAATAGATACCTGCAGCGAGCTCAGCTGGGCAAGAGATTATTGTGAATTGCAGCGGGTTAGGCTGACACAGTCTCTCCAACTCGAAGCAGAGAAAATCGACATCCGTTTCAACATCAAAAGGTTGGTCAGAGAAACAAGGAGGGGGAAAGAGAAAGGAACAGAGTTTGAAGGAATTATTGAATTAGACATTCACTCAAATTTGCAGCACAGAAGGAAGCCACTTAACTCATGTTGTGTATCCCAGACAAAGGAAAAGCTACATACAGTAGACCAAAGTAACACACACAAAATGCTGAAGAAATTCAAGCAGCTCAGTTAGCATCTATGGAGAAGGATAAAGAGTCAAAATTTTGGGGTCAAACACTTCATGAGGACTTGTGTTTATGATTTGCTATATAGATCAAACCGACAGTCTGCTTTTCCTGACCTCCACGATACAGCACATCAGCTACTTTTAAATGTCAAGAGAGTTTCTTCATTTCCAACCCTTTCAGTTTCCAGAACCCCGAACTTTTCGAGTGATTTTGTTTATGCTCAAATTGTTTGTCCTAATTGTTCTACCAGAGGTGGAGGAGGAGCTAAAGATGATGCCAGAGGGCGACTTCTTCCATTTCATCCACAAAACAGCTTAACTTCTCTTTAATGTCTTTTCTTTCCTTTGCAACATGGCTGGAGTCCTGTCAGAGTCTGTGATCTACAGCTGCACTCCAACAGCAGTCCTTCACGGCCTTGAGCTCCCGCTCTGGGAGCTCACCATGCAGCCTAGCGTTTTTTTATTACTCCAGGAGTGGCCTGGAAGCCGTGTGCCTTTAGGACGCGGCCACGTGAGCCTGTGGGATGTTAAAGTGTTGGGATGGACTGTGGTTATTTGATGGATTCCACATCATGGTCTCTTTGCAGGCTTTGCTATTGCTTGCATGGTGGGTGGGGGGGGGGGTTGATGCTTTTGCTGAGGCAGGTAGGGAGGGGGGAGGGTTGATGCTCTTCCTGCTGCTTGTATGTGGGAGGGGGAGGGGCAGCTTTAGGGTTCTAATGTTTTTCTGTCATTCATTCTTTGGGGGTTTTCTTCTATTTCATGGATGTCTGTGAAGAGTAAGAGTTTCAGGTTCTATACTGTATACATTCTCTGATATTAAATTGAACCATTGAAGCAATTACCTTAACTCTATACTCCTCAGTCATTGAACCTAAATCAAATTAGTCAACCGCATCCAGGCTTTTCATAATGTTACACACATTGGATAAATCTGTCCTTGGCTCCTTTTGTTCAGAAGAAAACAGCCACATCTTTGACAAGCTCTGCCCATGAAATTTACCTGTACAACCAATGTCACTTTATTGCACCTTATTTATCTACCTGCACTGCACTTTCTTGGTAACTTCATCATTATAGTCTGCATTTTTTTTTCATTGTGTATATCATGATCTACCTGGATGGCATGCAAAACAAAATATTTTCACTGAATGTTGGTATATGTACTTGGTAATTGGAATATTACGTTCTGTTCGGATCGCCTCATTATAGGAAGGATGTGAAAGCTTTAGAGGGGGTCCAGGGACATCAACCAGGATGAAGCCTAGATTAGAAAGCATGTTTTAGGAGGATAGGTTAAGTGACCTCGGGCTTTTCTCTGAAGAGAAGGATGGTGAGAGGCGATTTGATACAAGATAATAAGAGGCATAGATAGAGTGGACAGCCCAAGACCTTTCTCGGGGAAGAAATGATTAATACAAAGCAGGCATAAATTTAAGGTATTAGAAAGAAAATATGGAGGGGGTGCGATGTCAGTAGCAGGTTTATTTACACAGAGAGTGGTAGGTGAATGGACTGCAGTTTGTTGGTAGAGGCAGATACATTAGGGACATTTAAGACACTCTTAGATATATGGACAAAAGAAAAAGGGAGACTATTTGGGAGAGAAGGGTTAGATTGATCTTGGGAGAGGTTAAAGGGTCGACACAGCGCATAGGCCAAACGGCCTGTTCTGTGCTGTTCTATCTTCAATGCAACAATAATAATAAACCAGTCCAGTCTCCTTTGGCAAATGGGACTAGCTTGATGGACATCATGACTGGCAGGAACCAGTTGGGCTGAAGGGTCCATTTCTATACTCTGTTACTCTGCACCCTCATTGATCCATCGCATCCTTCCTATAGAACGGTGATCAGAACTTGATGCAGCTCTCACCTATGGCCTAATTAATATCTTATGCAGCCCTAGCATGACTTTGATACTCTTAGATTCTATGCCTCTGCCAATATAGTAAGTGTCCCTCAGGCTTTCATTACAAAATTATTCAACTGTGTTACTGTTATATGAAATTTGTAGAAATGCACCACAAGATTCTCATGTTTCCCTAAAGTTCAAAATTTGCTATTGTGTATTTCTCAATTTGTACTCATCATCATCATCATCACCATCATCACCATCATCATCATCATCACCATCATCATCACCATCATCATCATCATCATCATCATCATTATGTGCCATGTCATATGACCATGATTGCTCTTGGCAAATTTTTCTAGAGAAGTGGTTGGCCATTGCCTTCTTCTGGGTAGTGCCTTTACAAGGCAGGTGACCCCAGCCATTATCAATACTCTTCAGAGATTGTCTGCCTGGTGTCAGTGGTCACATAACCTGGACTTGTGATGTGTATCAGCTACTCATACGATGATCCACCTGTTCCCATGGCTTCATGTGACCCTGATTGGGGTGTGGGGTGGGTGGTGTGTGCTAAGCAATTGCTACACTTTGCTCAAGGGTGACCTGCAGACTAGCAGAGGGAAAGAGAACCTTACACCTCCTTTGACAGAAACATTATCTTCAACCCACCACCCTTATTTTTTTAATACCCTTCCTAAATTCTTTCCTCATACTTTTCTGGACTGAATTCCAATTGCTACTTTCTGCTCACCTAACATTATTGCTATTATCAGACAACAGCCATCTCCCTCACTATCAGCTACGCGGTCATCTTTAGCATCATACGTAAACTTCCTAATCATGGATTTTACATTTTCTTTAATATCATTCAGCTATTCCACAAAGAGCAAAAGATGACTCAGAAATAATTGAGTGTATAAAGGGAGGACAGGAGGATGAATACAGGGCCTTAGTGGAGGACTTTGTTAAATGGTGCAAACTGAATCATCTGCAGCTCAACATCAGTAAGACAAAGGAGATGGTGATGGACTTTAGGAAGACTAAGCCGGCACTGCTCCCTATTGCTATTGATGGTGAGAACGTACATGTGATGAGGACCTATGAATACCTGGGAGTGCACCTGCATGACAGACTTGAGTGGAGCACCAACAGATAGGTTGTGTACAAGAAGGACCAGAATCACCTCTACTTCCTGAGGAGACTGAGGTCCTTTGGAGTATGCAGGCCTCTCCTTCACAGACATCCCACCCTGCAAAAACTCACTTCATGGAGGTAGCACCATCAATTTGTGGGAGACTCCTGGAACTTCCGGGAGATGTGGGATGTCTGCAATAGAGTAGCTCCTTAGCAGCTAGCCAGCTAGCTTAAATAACATTAGCTATGCTAATGAACGAATGACACCTGTTAAACTCACCTCAACATGTCTTTTACAGTCTTAACCTACCATGGGCAATAGAAAAGTCACTGTTGCAAACAGCACAGCGAGCAACACTGTCATTATTTTTGACTGCTATTAGGCAGGGGTACACTTTAGGGTAGTCTGGGGTGACGTACATTTTATATTTTCTTTTTTTGGAACACTCTGCCATGGTGTGCTCTCTCTCTCTCTCTCTCTCTCTCTCTCTCTCTCTCTCTCTCTCTCTCCCTCTCTTTCTCCCTCTCTCGTGGTTGCTCCTGCGCTCCCTCGCTCGCTCTCAAAAAAATTGACTTCCAGGATATTGCATATAATTTGTGGGCATCAGGTAGCCACTATTAATATGCGGGAGACTCCTGGAACTTCCGGGAGAGGTGGGATGTCTGCCTTCACATGTTCTACCAGTCTGCTGTTGCCAGTACAATCGCTATGTGATGGTGTGCTGGGGCAATGGCATCAACATGGGTGATGCCAGCAGGCTCAATAAACTGGTTAGAAAGGCTGGCTCTGTTTTTGAAGTCAAACTGGAGACACTGGAGACTATGGTAGAGCAAAGGACCCCACGGAAAATCCTGGCAATTCTGGACAATGTTTCTCACTCTCAGCAGAGGAGCACTTTTAATAATAGATTAAGAAAACTGCACTGCTCCAGAAAGGTCTTTCTTACTCTCAGCCATTAGGCTCTATGATCAGTTAACCTAGAACCAGGGAACTGATGACCTCATCCTGTTAGACTGCTTGAGTTAACTCAGTTTTTTATTCTTTCTTACTTCTCTTCTAATATTTGTATATTTGAGTATTTGTCACTTGTAATGCTACTGTGACACTCTAATTTCCTTTGGGATCAATGAAGTATCTATCTATCCTTTTCAACAGCTTTCTTTGTCAATCCCCCACTATAATCTATGTAGACCACTTTACATATACTACTAATATTTATTAATAAAAATAAGCATTATTATTTACTAATTAAAAAATCAGCTGTTGATATTGTAAATCTGAAATACAAGAATGAAAATGCTGGAAACATTCAACAGGTTGGGTAACCCGCATCAAAGTTGCTGGTGAACGCAGCAGGCCAGGCAGCACCTCTAGGAAGAGGTACAGTCGACGTTTCAGGCCGAGACCCTTCATTGACTGTACCTCTTCCTGGAGATGCTGCCTGACCTGCTGCGTTCACCAGCAACTTTGATGTGTGTTGCTTGAATTTCCAGCATCTGCAGATTTCCTCGTGTTTGCATTTTTAAACAGGTTGGGTAGGATCTTTGGAAAGAGAGAAAGCATTATAGGTTGAAGATTGATGCTGCCTGCCCTGCAGAATTTCTCCAGCATCTTATTTTTTTTATCAACCTTCCATGGTACTTCCTCAAATCATTCAGTCATTGGTTGGAACAACCTTCCCTGACCAAATTCAAGCTGTCAGACCCTGCTTAATGAGTCCATTTCTAAACAATGGTTCATGTTGTTTACTTTCTCTTCTCTCGCTTTTTTTATGTTGAAAATATTATAAGAGAGAGATGGACGAAGACCATGAGACCATAAGATATAGGAGCAGAAGTAGGCCATTTGGCCCATTGAATCTGCCCCACCATTCAATCATGTGCTGATCCAATTATTCCATTCATCCCCACTCTCCTGCCTTCGCCCCATACCCTTTGATACCCTGACTAATCAAGAACCTATCTATCTCTGCCTTAAATGCACCCAATAACTTGCCCTCCACAGCTGCTCATGGAAACACGTTCCACAGATTTACCATTCTCTGACTAAAGTAATTTCTCCACATCTCTGTTCTAAATGGATGTCCTTCAAACCTGAAATCATGCCCTCTTGTCCTAGTCTCCCCTACCATGGGAAATAAGATTGTCATTTCTAATTAGTTCAGGCCATTTAACATTTGGAATGTTGAAGAGAGGGAAAGGTAGAGGTAACAAAAACAATGAAAGGAGAAGAGAAAAGGGGGAGAGGGAGAGGAGGGGTATGGGAGAGAAGCAGGGGAATATTGGCAGAATATAGACCAATGTTCCATATATACTGTCCCACCATATCTTTCGAAAGGTACTTTTGAATTGATTTAGATGGAGCAAATTTTCTGGAAACATTGGGTTCTGCAAGTACAAAATTGCACAGAAGTGTGGAAATCCAATCACAAATGAGAGAAAATCTGCAGATGCTGGAAATCTGAGCAACACACATAAAATGCTAGAGGAACTCAGCGGGCTGGGCAGCATCTCTGGAAAAAAAGTACAGTCAATGTTTCGGGCCAAGACCCTTTGGCAGGATGTCTCAGCCCAAAACGTTGACTGTACTTTTTTCCATAGATGCTTCCTGGTCTGCTGAGTTCCTCCAGCACTTTGTGTGTGTTGCTAAAATGTGGAAATATTGTATACATGGTGGAAATGCCAAATTCTCATCAAACTTAACAAGCTATAACTTGTGACTCAAATATCATGGCTTTTTAAATCTCTCTGATTCAATAATGTCCATTTTGAGAAGAAAACTTAAGATTTCTTACCCTGTCAGGTATCTGTGCTTCTAGACTAGCACCGCTCTGGTTGTCCCTTCAGTGAATTGGCTCAGGAAACTGTTCAGTTGATGCAATCTGTGAGACTCACAACTCTCAGCTACATGAGGTGTGAGCTCCCACAATCAAGTCATAAAAAAATACTTTTTTTCCTTAGAAGACTGCATTGTGCTTCCTAGTAATCTAACCAACCTCACCTGGTCACATAGTAGTCCCACCCCAAATCCAACTAAGAAGTACAATTGTTCAAGAGAATCTTAAATCATACTTGCTTACAGATTTGTCTTAGATTTTGTTAATGCATTGTCCTAATATACTCTTAGGGGGGCTGACCACCTTCATTAAATGTTTGTTTATACCTCTGAATATATGTATGTTTATACCTCCCAGTATTAATCATTCATCTATCATCACTGATAAAGCCACCCATTATATGCTCGAAGTTCAAAAACCATGTCAAAGTTCAAAAAGTTCAAAGTAAATTTTATTATCAAAGTATGTATATGTCACCATAAACAACACTGAGATTCATTTTCTTATGGACATACTCAGCAAACCTATAGAATATTAACTGTAACAGGATCAACTAGGGCATTCAACCAGAGTGCTGAAGACAACAAATGTGCAAATGCAAATAAAAATAAGTAGCAATATATAACAAGAACATGAAATGAAGAGTCCTTGAAAGTGAATCCATTGGTTGTGGGAACATTTCAATGATGGGGCAAGTGAAGTTGAGTGAAGTTATCCCCTTTGGTTCAAGAGCCTGAAGGTTGAGGGGTTGTAACCGTTCTTGAACCTGGTGGTGCGAGTCCTGAGGCTCTTGTACCTTCTACCTGATGACAGCAGCGAGTAGAGAGGATGAGCTGGGTTGTGTGGATCCTACGACAGTGCTTCATGTAGGTGTGCTCAATGGTTGGAGGGCTCTACCCATAATGTACTGGGCCGAATCCACCACCTTTTGTAGGATTTTCTATTCAAAGGCATTGGTGTTTCCATACCAGGCTGTGATACAGCCAGTCAATATACTCTCCACCACACATCTACAGAAGTTTGTCAAAGTTTTAGATGTCATGCCGAAAATTCTCAGGAAGGTACTTGCTGGGCCTGGGACAGGTCTTCTGAAATAGTAACACCTAGGAATTTAAAGTGTCTAACCCTCTCCACCCCTGATGCTCCAATCAGTGATATTTGTGGAAGATTGTGTTTAAGATTGCAGGCTACATCACAGCAATGTTTACGCTTTTCTCTAAATCCCTGTGGAACATTATGAAATTATAAGGTACTATATAAGTGCCGGATCTTAACTGTTTTTGCATCCACAGGGGCATTAAAGTCATCCAATTGTTCCAATTTTCTAAACCAGAAAATTAAAATATAAACATTCTCTAAAAAAAAACCTGACTAATGCTGAATATATTAATGAATAATAAAGTGCTACAAACCCTGTAGCGAGCTAGATCACATGCAATTAAAGCACTTGTCACATATCTTACAGTTTGAAAGCACATAACTGCAAACTGGGTAATTCACCGTCTTCTCATTTCCAAGGCTCCATCTGAAGCTAACCAAATTTCAAAGGAGAAGAAAGACCTACAATGTGGCATCATTTTTCGTGACCACCGGATATCTCAAAATGCAACTAATGGAAATCTGGGATGAGTAAGCCCTTGCAAGACATTGCCAAACATACCAGTCAATATTGAAGATCCAAGATTCAAGATTGTTTATTGTCATTCTTCAGTACAGGAGTGTAAAGGAGAACAAAGTAATCGTTACTCCTGGATCCGATGCAGCATAAAGAACACAAAATAGCTTAAAAATAGCACAATAAATATACACTCAGTCGGTTCTTTGTTAGGTACCTCCTGTTCTTAATAAAGTGGTCACTGAGTGTATGTTCATGCTCTTCTGCTGCTGTAGCCTATCCACTTTAAGGTTCAACGTGTCCTGCATTCAGAGATGCTCTTCTCCACACCACTGTTCTAACACGTGGTTATTTGAGTTACTGTCGCCTTCCTGTCCGCTTGAACCAGTCTGGCCATTCTCCCCTGACCTCTCTCATTGACAAGGTGTTTTCACTCACAAAATGCTGCTCACTGGATGTTTTTTTTCTTTCGTTTTTCACACCGTTGTCCGTAGACTCCGGAGACTGTTGTGGGTGAACATCCCAGGAGGCCAGCAGTTTCTGAGATATTCAAATCACCCTGATTGACGCCAGTGATAATTCTGTGGTCAAAGTCACTTAGATCACATTTCTCCTCAGTTCTGATGTTTGGTCTGAACAATAACTGAACATCTTGATCATGTCTACATGCTAGTATGCAATGAGTTGCTGCCACATGATTGGCTAATTAGGTACTTGCATTAATGAGCAGGTGTGCCTAATAAAGTAGCCACTAAGTGTAAATATAAAAGCAATCCTATGAAACACAATATATAAGTATTGCCCCATCCGTTATTTATTTATATACACACATTCTTTCTCTCTCTCTCCTTTTTCTCCCTCTGTCCCTCTGACTATACCCCTTGCCCATCCTCTGGGTTTTCCCCCCCTCCCCCTTTTCCTTCCTCTTGGGCCTCCTGTCCCATGATCCTCTCATATCCCTTTTGCCAATCACCTGTCCAGCTCTTGGCTCCATCCCTCCCCCTCCTGTCTTCCCTATCATTTTGGATCTCCCCCTCCCTCTCCCACTTTCAAATCTCTTACTACCTCTTCCTTCAGTTAGTCCTGACGAAGGGTCTTGGCCCGAAACATCGACCGTACCTCTTCCAATAGATGCTGCCTGGCCCGCTGCGTTCACCAGCAACTTTTATGCGTGTTGCTTATAAGTAAGTGTTATGTGTTCCCGTATATACATTATAAAATTAGCTTGTAGACATGGACTGGATAGTGGAGTGTAAGTACAAACTGGCAGTGCCTGACGGGTGAAGGGTGCTGAGGGGCTTTTGTGGTATTGGGGATAGTTAGTGGTTCGAGGTGTTGATCAGCCTGACAGCTTGGGGGGAAGCAACTGTTTTTTGAGTCTAATGATCCTAGTATGGATACCCGGAGCACTATGTGCGTTTATCAAAGTTCAAAGTACATTTATTATCAAAGTACATATATGTCGCCATATACCGCCTTGAGCCTCATTTTTTTGTGGGCATTCACAGTAAATACTGTACAAAGAAGCACAATAGAATCAATGAAAAACTGCACATAAGATGGACAAATGACAATGTGCAAATACAAAAAGCAATATTGATAATAATAATAAATAAATATTCAATAATGTCAATTTGTCTATGTTTGTGTGTCTGTGTACTCATGTATTTCTGTGATATACCAGTGAGTCACAGTCAGTTAACTAATGTACTGGAGTGAGAGATATTCCTCTGCTTTAGTCTCTAGAGTAAGCTAAAGGCAGAGTTAAGGCACAGCATAGAAGTAGTCGGTTTATCTTAGGATTGAAATGCGAAGCAGAAAGGCCTATGGAGAGAACGATAATCACAGCCCCTGTCCCTGGATAGGAATTCTCTTTGTTGTCCAAAGAATAAGTGGAGAAATTTATCAGCTGACTGATGAACTTTCTGTGCCCTTTGACCTTTCATCACTGAGCTGTCAAACAACAGATCCTGATTCCATTTCAAGAGACAGAGGGATAGACTACGTTCAAACAGAGAACAGCTCCTGCGCATCAGCCTTGTGTGCGCTGTCAGGCATCAAACAGAGAGAGGCATTAACAGAGGTCGCAAGAACAGCAGCCGCACTTGAAAGTCCGCCAAACAAAGCACAAGACAGCCCCCTTAAACTCTGCACTGATTAAAGGGAAAGGTGCCTTGTGGATTAAACAAGAAAGTAAGAAAGGCTTGCATATGATGAAGTACTTTTAAAGTTTAGCAATGATTATAAATTGTGTTTGTCTGACTACTGCTTTAGTATCCATAAGACCATATGACATAGGAGCAGAATGAGGCTATTTGGCCCATCAAGTCTGCTCTGCCATTCGATCGTGACTGATTTATTTTCCCTCTCAACCCCACTCTCTTGCCTTCTCCCTGAAACCTTTAATACCCTTGCTAATGAAGAACCTATCAACCTCTGTTTTAAATATACCCAATGACTTGGCCTCCACAGCAGTCTGTGGCAAATGATTCCACTGATTCACAATTATCATCTCTGTTCTAAAAGGATATTCTCTTATTCGGAGGCTGTACCACTGGTCCTAGGCTCTCTCAATATTGAAAACATCCTCGCCAGATAGACTCTAGCTAAGCCTTTCAATATTAGGTAGGTTTCAGTCAGATTTATAACCATATAACAATTACAGCACAGAAACAGGCCATCTCAGCCCTTTTAGTCCTTGTCCCTCACTCTTCTAAGCTTCAGTGAGTACATGCCCAAAGCCATTAAACGCTCCTCGCATATTAACCCTTTCATTCCCAGGATCATTCTTATAAACCTCCCCTGGACCTTCTCCAATGCCAGCACATCCTTTCTTAGGGCCAAAAGCGGCTCACAGTACTCCAGATGCGGTCAGACCAATGACTTACTACATAAAGGCTCAGCATTACACTATTGCCTTTATATTCTAGTCCTCCTGAAATAAATGCTAACATTGCATTTGCCTTCCTTAGTACCAACTCAGCCTGCAAGGTAACTTTTAAGGAATCCATACTGGGACCCTTATACAGTACTTCGAATTTCTGAATTTGCTCCCCATTTAGGAAATAGTATTTGCCTTTATTCCTTCTACCAAAGTGCATGACCATACATTTCCCTACACGGTATTCCATCTACCACTTCTTTGCCCTTTTGCCAAATCCGTCTAAGTCTTTCTGCAAAATCCCCACTTCCTCAACACTACCTGACCCTCCACCTATCCTTGTGCTATCGGCAAACCTGGTCACAAAGCCATCAGTTCCATCACCTAGATCAACAACATATAACATGTGAAGTAGGGGACACCACCCTTATAAATTGTAGTTACGTCCTCAAGAAGCTCAATCCAGACTGTAAGAAATGTCTTTTCCTGCACATGGTTGAGAAATAAGTGTTTTTGTATTTGTTTTTATGGTGTTCAAATCTAGTGGCTCCACAGTGGCACCAAGTGGCTAGTGTATGGAACTACAAGGTCACATGAAAGGGAAAATCCTATTAAAAACGTGACATGGCTAATGTCACCAGATCAGAACTCATTTAATATTTGAAAGAGGCACAGACACCGTTGTTAAGAACTTCTAAATGGAGAAATGACAGTATTGAACAATTTAATAATATATATGTAAATATATTGATATTAATAGATCAGGCAAGGACGGCAAATTAGAACTAAATTGTCAGCCCTCAGAGCCAGCCAACACATGTATGATGGTCCTAAAAGTCTTCTCCTGTACTATAAGACCCTCTAATTCTACATTACCTATGAAAATAAGCCTGTTTTGTTTAATAGGTAAAACAGAAGTAAAACAGTCTCAATGAAGGGCCTCGGCCGAAACGTTGACTGTTTATTCCTCTCCATAAATGCTGCCTGACTTGCTGAGCTCCTCCAAAATTTTGTGTGCGTTGCTCCGGATTTCCAGCATCTGCAGAATCTCATGTGTTTGAGCTTAATTTTCAGAAATGAATTTTGTGGCAATTAATCCTGGTTTAGCCCTAGTCCTGCTCAGGCTGAGACAGGTTAGAGAAAAAAACACTGTGAGTTCTGAACAAGATTTGAAGGTTACCAAGAATAGAACATAGTCCTTCTACCCAACTCCAACCAGTCGTGATACCCAATTACAATTGTGATTATGTGGGTGCGGTGTATTATGCAGGAATATTGGAATTTTGTATCACTGGAGCATCAGAGTCGGAAACAGACACAGGACAGTGATGCAGAAGAGTGGGAATGCGCTGAGGATATGAAGATTGAAATAGTTGGTGTGTAGGACTGCAGGAACAATGGAATCTAATAAGAATATCAGAAAGAAAACTATGAAAGCAGACTGTAGGAAGGGCAGAAAGTACAGATGTATTAGAACAAGAATAAATGAAACTAAGAACTGAGGAGATAGAAACGCAGGCCATGAAAGTGCATGGGACTATTTGGGAATGGAATGTAATAAGATACAAAAGTAGGAATTTTGGAGTATAGTGGTTTTGGGATAAAGGAAGATGAAACATAGGAAGTTCAAAAAATATGAATGTTGTAATATTAGGAAGTACAAAGATCAGAAAATTGGAAATGTAAGAAATTCAAAAGTTGAAATGAGAACACTGGAAAGTTAGCATAATGGCACAAAGGAGCCAGCAACATGGTTCATCATAACTGTGGCAATTGACAATGTGTAGGATTATAGATTGTTGGCATGTAGGATTTTAAATTCATTTTACAGGATTTGGTGTTGCTAGCAAGGCTAGCATTTATTAGTCATCCTTAACTGCTCTTGTTCAGTTGGGTGACTTGCTCAACTATGTGAGAAGGCATTTAAGTCAACCACATGGGACGAGCCTGGAGTCATGTATAGCCAAACCAGGTAATATTGGCAGATCACCTGCTGTGAAGAATATTAACAAATTAGATGTGTTTTTTTATAACAATCTGGTGGTGTTTGTGGTAATCATTACTAAGACAAGTTTTTTTTTAAATCCAAATTCCAGAGTGTTGATCTAATTGAGTGCTGTCACAAACAAGGGAAAATCTGCAGATGCTAGAAGTCAAGTTCCCCAGCATTCTGTGTGTGTTGTTAATTGAGTGCTGTTGTAGACCTGATGATAGGGATGATGGTTGCATGTCATCATGAAGCAAATATTCAAGACTGTTTAATGTCTGTTCCAGAACATAAGTATAAAGGGAAACAAAACTATTGTCACTCCAGGTCTGATACAGCACAAAAAACACACACAGTAAGAAAAGGAATTCAATAATAAAAAAACACAATAAATATAAACGCATAGATAGCTTATATACATAGATTGATTGTATGTCATAAAGTGACCCCAGCACATGAGTGTCCGTACATAAGGTGACTCTGACAGGAAAAGGTTAAGTAGTGGTGGTGGGGTGTGGTGAACCTTCACACGTAAGCTGGAGATTAACTTCTGTGAACAGCCAAATTTAAGGAAAGTTTTCCATAGTCCTTTCCTGTTGGTGAATTCAATAGTTCTTGTGAATTTGGAATGTGTAGAGTGTTGGTGTTACTCCCTGCTTTCTCATAATGTGATTATGTCAACTGTGCCTCTAGATGGATGGAATCCAAAACTTCAATTCAGGGAGCAACTTTTCTGCCAATGGGTAGAAGCAGTTGAGGAGGACCATTGCAATGGCTTTCCGTCTGGCAACCAACAGGAAATATCCATGTCTTTATGACTTGCCTCCTTTCTTGAAGACATATCGAGGCATCATGTCACAGTTACACAAAACATTGAGTCGCTTCTCAGATGTCAATTCCTAGGGATTTCAAGGTAGCCTATATGCAACTCTCGTTAGCTGGGAGACATGTTGGCGAGGTGTCACTTTTATGGGGTCCTTGAATGCTTGAGCTTTGATCATGCAGTAGAATTTCTGTTGATGTTGGTAACTTGGGGCCAAGTTGATAGAGATAACAGAACAGTTATTGGTGCCTATCGTAGTCCGGGTGACATCAAAGTTGATAGATTCCAGGGACAGAGAGGTACAAGCGAATGGTGGCTGTTGGTGCGAGACAGTTTTTAAAGTTGAAAAGCCATCGCACTGGAGCACTTTCTCGACCTCAGAAGTTCGGGTCCAGTGGTACAAAGAAGTCATCATAAACTGGGGACTTCCTTGGTTGCAGTAGATGACCATGACATCTTCTGTGCCATGTCATGTCCTTCGCTCTGCATGAAGCATTGTAGAGCTGCCTTCTTGGCCATTGGATTTTGCCATTGATTTCACCCGTCCAGGCTGCTAGAGCTGACTTCACTTGTTCGGACTGGCATGTCCCTATCTCACTGGTGTATGAGGCCCACCGGCTAACATCACCTGGTCTAGCCTACCTGTCTAAGCTGTGTACTGGGGTGTGGCCACTGGCGCATGCAAACAGCTACTTGGAGCCACAGGTGAGCTGAGTGGCCAGTGGGGACCTAAGGTGAGCGATCTGCCCCAGAATGGACATGACAAGCCTCTTCTCCAGAGGTGCTACCCCACCCTTGATGCCCTAGCACCATACTAGTGAATAATAATGGTCTTATAACTATTGTTGTGTAGCTTGGGGATAGTTGACAATTAAGCATTTATCTCTAGAAAAATGACAAAAGGAATTCCTTCTATGGGGAGATGGATCCAGGAGAAATGGGTCATTCCACAAGAGTGTCAGCTTCCCTTAATATAAAGAGACCTTTCTGTTCCTCTGCTATGCCAGAGAGATACAGAAGATTGCCCATCTTTTCAGTGTCAAGGCCGGTGACCACCTTGTCTAAAGCATTGTAGTTTGGTCTGATGCTTCAGTGCTCAGTTTCAACATAAAATGCACAAATCGAAAACGAAACACGGAGTCAAAAGAAGTCAGCAGTTCTGACACACAAACAGGAGGAAAGATCGAGACACCCAAAGTAGGAAATTTCACTATTGAGTCAGAAGGCTGTGTCATGCCCAGACAGAAGTTGAGAGAGCAGGGAATGGAAGGTCACATGAATTAGATAAGAAAACTCAAGGGAAAGTTTCAGCAGAGCTAAATGCTGGCATGGACTGGCTGGGCCAGACATCCTGTTCAGTAGAAGCTGATGATTCATTCTCCAAGTTCTCTCAAGAAGGCCTCACCAGCAACTTCTCACGAGGGATTGGGGATGTTTGGAGAATAGTTTCTACTGACAACACCCAGGACAGTGCAATAGCCCTACGGTGTGACTTAGCATCCATCCAGTAATGTACTGGTGCAGGGGCACTGTATGTCCCAATCTATAAGAGACAGCGGCAACTGCCTGATGTTACTGGATAGCACATAGAACTATAGAAATATAACAGCTTCTTAAATGATATTGCGAGATCTAGTTGCGACAGGTACAATAGTATCATTTAAGGATCATTTGGATAGGTATACAGGAAAAGGGGTCTAACAGGGTGGGCACTGTGTGGACATGAATTCGTCAGGCTGAAGTGGATGTATCCATGTTCTCATGTATTGCTCTATGACTCTAGGGCTCAAAATTAAATTTATTTAGCCTTCAGGTCTATACTGGTTTCTTATTGGTCAGATCACGTTTCCGATACAGTCAGATCTCTTCCCACCGCAGTCTGTACACTCTTCCCTTGACCACAGGGGTTTCCTCCAGGTGCTCTGATTTCCTCCCACATTCCAACTACAGCTTGGTAGACTAATTGTACACAGGACTATAATTGGGTGTTGTAGGCTCATTGGGCTAGAAGGGCTTGTTAACATCCTGTGTCTTGAAATTTGGAATATAATGTGCAGTTTTTGGTCCCATATCTAAGAAAAGATATGCTGCGCATTGGAGAAGGTTCAAAGGAGACTTGTGAGAATGAGAAGCTATTTCTAACTTGCTCTGTTTTTTATCTTAAGTTCAAAGTCAGCAGTACGCTGATGTAATAGTGGTGCTTTATGGCTGTCTGTCATTCCTTTTAAGATTGCCTCTTGTTCTCCAGATACAAAAATATTAATGGAAAGTTGGAAAAAGTCCAGGTCGTATAGAACCCTTGAATAAATAACCCTTCAATGACTTGGTGATTCAAGTGCTCATCCTTATACATGTTAAAAGTAATGAGTGTTTGAGCTTCCATTATGTTCTCAGGTGGTTACTTGCAACTAATCTCTGGGTAAAATAAAAATTATCAACACCTTTCTGACCCTTGTATTCATCATCTTAAACCTCTTGAAAGCTAAGAACCCACTGAACATATGTAATTTACTTCCAGCTTCTCCGGTCTAACTTCACAGCAGAAATCCCTCAAACCTGCAAACACCCTGGTAAAATGCAGAATCTATTTTTGCCACTGGGAGGAAGAAGGCAGAAAAGTCATGGGAATATCATCATCTCCAAGTTCTCCTCCACACTCCATCCTTGGACAAATATCATCCCTGTCTCTCCCTGAACCCAGCTCACATTGCAACGGCCTCCTCTTTTCATCTTAGTCAAGAATATATTGATTTTGTTCTGGGAATTAAAAGTGACCTTCGCCTTTTGAATCTCTTAAATTAAGACCTGTATTAAATGGTTAGTCTTTGTACTGATGAAAACTGACTGTTTAATCCTCTCTCTGCCAAGGTAATGAATTGTCACTGAGCTGATTGAAGTCTTTGCGATAGGAATTCCAGTTCACAGAGGCTTTAGTCCCAAGTGCTTGCTCACCAATCTATCTCAAGGAGAGCAGCATTTAGACACAGTCAATAGTTCACAATAGGTTTTGACTTATTCACAGAAGCAATAGGTGGAGATCTGAGGTGTAGGAAGGAATTTTGGCATTTCATAACAAGATTTATACATTGTGTAAAGTAAGTTTCTTTACTAAGTAGGAAAAAAATTACTCTTTTGGGTTTTATCCAAAGGGCAAAGGAGCATTACATGGGTATAGACCATTTCTGCCCACAAACAGAATACATCTGAATTAACCATCTGCAGCAAATCTCCCCCTCCATCTGCTCTGTACTTAATATTGCAATAATATTGTTGGAGTAAGCATTTTTTGTTTGCCTAAATAATTAATAAATAGTATGTGAATTGCATTCGCTATGATGCTACCACGTCATTCGTGCGTGCCTCACTTAAGGTAAAAACAAAACTAAGACATTATTCCTGGCTCCGTGTTCTTATTTTGATTAGGTTTATCTTTTGGAGATACAATACATAACAGTGGCAACAGGGTATTTATAAAACAAACCCAAGATGACTACTTCAAAGGTTCCAAAATTTCAAAGGTATATTTAATGTCAGAGGAATGTATACAACATACATCCTGAAATGCTTTTTCTTTGCAACCATCCGTGAAAATAGAGGAGTTCCCCCAAAGAATGAATGACAGTTAAATGTTAGAACCCCAAAGTCCCCCACAGCTCCCCTCCCTCCCATGTGTAAGCGGCAGCGAGCAACTATCCCCCCTCCCCCCACCAGCAAAAAAATAGCATCGACAGCTGTCATCGAGCACTCAAGCGTGAGCAAAGCAACAGCAAAGACACAGACTTGCAGTATCCCAAAGACTACTTGGTATTCGACATACCAAAGTCTCTCTCTCTCTGCCTAATAAGGGAGAAAGAGGTGTCTCCGTTTCACAGCAAGAGGGGAGACATAACCAACAACTGGCTGGTTTACGATGTTAAAAGTCCACTGCGTCGCTTTTTCCAAGCTCCTTGCCTAAAGATTTCAGGTCTCTGGGCACACAGCCAGAGATAATCCGTCTCCAACAACACACCGATCTCCCGCAAAGGCACCGACCTCCAATCCCTCCATCTCCAAAGCCATGAAACCTTGGTCCTCCGAAGGCAAGTAAAGCTCTTAAGCCGAGCCCTTGGCATGCCGAACATTGGCCAGTTGTGAAACGCCAAAAGCGAGTCCCACTCCCGCAAAGAACCATAGTCAGCGTGTAACTCCAGGTCAGGTTCTTCAAATGAATCCTGAAAGGGAAAAATAGAGATATTAAAGATGGAAATAGAGCTGTTTCCGAAGATACAAGCAAAGGAGTGAGATGCAGTGAGATGTTTGAATTTTTAAAAAGCGCTGTGGGAAACCATTGATTTAAGAATAACAGCATTCTTTGGAAGGGACAGACATGGCCGAGTGTTAAAAAAAGGCAGAAATCAGCCAAATTCATGTGTTCATAAACAGTGAGTGCCAGGTGATAATATTGATCATAAAAATAAAGAGCAGAATGTCTGGCTATATCAGAAAGATTTATGTGTTTGATTGCATAACGAATAACTGGCTCATGTTTAATGAACAAATTGAGCAGTATTTTGAAGCAATGTAAATAGCCAATAAGAAGCTGGTGGCAATTTTGCTGAATGTATTGGATTTAAAGGCATACAGGTTGCTTAGAAGCTTAACTGCTCCAACTGAACCAGCCGAAATGAGCTTTGCTGATATCATGAAAGTAATGTGGGAACATTTAGAACAGAAGCCACTGTTGATTGCAGAACACTTTATGCTGAAACAAAAGGAAGGGGGGGTCCATTTCAGCATTAGTGGCTGAATTGAGATATTGTCTGAGCATTATCAGTTCAGTAATGGGCTTCATGATGCACTAAAAGATTGTTTTAATTTGTTGAATCTTACAAGAAAGCATTCAAAAATGGTTCCTAATTGAAGCACACACATTTAAAATAACATTTGAAATAGCTCTAGTAATGGAAACAACAGACAGAGATGCAATTGAGTGCAGACAGGAATGAAAGTGAGCATGAACAAAATTGTAACGTTTAAACTGAAACCAGTCTGGCACAAAAGTTGTGTTACTCCTCTGACAGTGGCTCACATACACCAAACCAATGGAGATTTAAAGGTAAAACTTGCAGAAGATGCCACAAAGTAGGATACATACAAAGAGCATGCCAGGCAGACAAAAATAAATGGACTGCACAGAGAAGAGAGATAAAGGTAAAGATTACGTGGTTAACTGGATCAGCAAATTTGTGGATGACAGCAAGATCAGGGGTGTAGTAGACAACAAGGAAGGCTATCAGAGCTTGCAGAGAGATCTGGACCACTGGAAAAATGGGCTGAAAAATGGCAGATAGCACTTAGTGCAGGTAAGTGCGAGGTGTTGCACTTCAGTAGTAGTAAATAGGGTAAGTCTTACACAGAGAACGGTAGGGCACTGAGGAATGTGGAAGAACAAAGGAATCTGGGAATACAGGTCTGAAATTCTTTGAAAGTGGTGTCACAGGTAGACAGGGTCATAAAGAAAGCTTTTGGCACACTGGCCTTCATAAATCAAAGTATTGAGTACAGGAGATGGGATGTTATGTTGAAGTTGTACAGGACATTGGTGAGGCCTAATTTGGAGTATTGTGAGCAGTTTTGGTCACCTTCCTACAGGAAAGGTATAGAAAAGGTTGAAGGAGTACAGAGAAAATTTACAAAGATGTTGTCGGGCCAGGAGATCCTGAGTTATAAGGAAAGATTGAATAGGTTGGGACCTTAGATTGTGGAAAACTGAGGGAAGATTTGAGAGAGGTATACAAAATTATGACAGATATAGATAGGGTGAATGCAAGTAGGCTTTTTCTACTGAGGTTGAGTAGGATGACAACTAGAGGTCATGGATTAAGGGTGAAAGATGAAAAGTTTAAGAGGAACATGAAGGGAAACTTCTTCACTCGGAGAGTTGAAGGAGTATGGAACAAACTGCCTGTGCAAGCGGTACATGCAAGCTCGACCAACATTTACGAGAAGTTTGGATAGGTATATGGATGGTGGGGATATGAAGGGCAATGGTCTGGGTTCAGGTTGTTGGGTGTAAGCCGTTTAAATAGTTTGGCATGGACAAGATGGGCCAAAGGACTTTTTCTCTACTGTATTTTTATATGATTCTATAAGATATTCAACTAAGAACTTAAACCGGAGAAAAGGTAACTTCTGTGGGAATGACATTTGTAACCATGAAATACAACAACCAGCAAGTCACATTGGGCTTGTGTGTGGTAAAAATAGGAGGGCCAGAATTCTGGGGTCATGGTTGGCTGCGGCAACTACAATTTGACTGGAGATCCATCCACTATTTTTATTGCCTCCTTGCCTGGCAAAGTGCCAACTGAAAACAAATTAAGAAAGTAACTGGTTGAAGCCACAGCCATGCTCAAGGATGGTATTGGAAAACATATCAAGGGTTAAAATAGTGTTAAATGAAAACGTCACACCCAAATTTTACAACCCATCCGGTTCCTTATACCATCTGTGATAAAGTAGCCAGTGAGCTAGTTTGCTTGGAGACTTGTTACGTAACCAGCCACAATGAATATCAGTTGAGTCAGGTTATAATAAAAATAACCAAACATTTATTAAACACAGATAAACAATAATAAAAAAAAATGAAAACCTTAACTGGAAGTTAATCGCTATGTGGCCACTCAACAAATCGCTACTCGGTACTGGTTCTTAAAGTGATAAATGCAAAAACAGTTCTTAAAGCGGTAAGGTCAAACACAGTTCTTAAAATGGTAAATTCGAAAGTCCAACAGATTTATGCATTCAATTGGGAGAGACTTCTCTGGAGAAGGATTTCTTCGTAGATGCGACTTTCCTGCTGGTTCTGTCCAAAGGATTCACAATGAAGGAAATAAACGGGGCTTAAAAACAACTGACCTTTATTTCTAGAGAGCAAACCTTGCATGAACTTCCTTTCTCTTTTGGCAGGAGTTATCTTCGATGCAGGTTGCTACTTCTTCAACGAAGACTCAATAAGGTCGATCCTTTATTAAACTGCCGAACATTACCGATTTCTCTTAATCCTTCATATCCTGTACTTCAATAAAGTCTTCTCTCTCCAATACTACTGAAAAGGTACATCAACAAATCAAGCAGAAATTGAGTAAACTGCCAGTCCAGCACTATTTTACCTTACAATAGAACGTAAAACTCCGTTGTAAAAATGAAACTGCGTCATAAAGCAAATACGCAACGAGACTCTGACTAACGTTCTAGCTGGGAAACTAACTGCGTCACCAGAGGTCTTCCCTTTTATACCCGTGGTGAACATGTCATCACGTGACCTCACATCGGTGGGAAAATTATATCAGGTGACCTCCAAAAGACCATTATATCATTCTCACAAGAAAGTCATAAGATCTCCTTGAGGTATGTAACAGACTGAAGGATTTCTTTCCAAGGTTAAACGGAGCCCATAGGCAACACTAGTGATCCCAGTAGCCAAGAAGAATGGGTCTGTCAGGATCTGTGGTAATTTTAAGGTCAACATCAACCCAGTACTGTAAGTAGACCAATACCCTCTGCTCAGGATAGAGGATATCTTCGTAAACCTTTCTGGATGGAAACACTTCAGCAAAGTGGACTTAGCTGAGGCCTTCTTACCGATGGAGATGGAATAAGAGTCTAATCTGTTTCTCCTTATAAATACTCATAAATTTATCACTGTGATATGCTTATTTTTGGAGTAGCAGCTACACTTGCACTCTGTCACAAAGCTATGGACCAGGTGTTACAAAGCTGTCTAGGCACTCAGTGTTACCTGGATGACATCATTTTTACAGGTAACGATGACAAGGAACATCTCAAAAATGTCAACAGAGTGCTAAAAAGATTAGAATATTATGGGCTCAGAGCAGAAGCTACAAGTATAAATTCTTTAAGCTAAGCATTACTTACTGTGGTCACATCATTGATGCACATGGTTTAGACAAGGGTGCTGAGAAAATTCAAGCAATGGTGGATGCCCCAAGGCATCACAGATGTGGTCCTTTTTAGGATTTGTCAATTACTATAACAGGTTCTTGCCAAGCCTATCTAATGTGTTCAAATCATTACTACAGATTGGGAGGAAATGGCAATGGACAAGGTAGTGTGAGGTGGCTTTCCTAAGGGTAAAGGAAGTGGTGATGTGAGACACTGTACTCACATTTTATGAACCACATCATCCAGTGAAGCTTGCCATGCACTGCTCAGGATGCCAACATGTCAAAATGAAAGGTGTCCAGAGCTGTCAGAACCACTTGCTGCAGTCCCAAAGTCAACTCCTACAACCCAGAACCTCAGATTGTTTCACAGCCACAGGTCTTTCCTGCCAAGGAGAACGACTGCTCCCCCACACTCCCAAATCAAGAAAGATGTGATCCCACAAGGGTAAGAAATCCAATCTTCCGTCTGTGGACTCACTTTACACCGCACGCTGTCGGAGCAGTGCTGCCAGGATACTCAAGGACACAACCAACCCAGCAAACAGACTTTTCGTCCCTCTTCCCTCCAGAAGGCGGCTCAGGAGCTTCAAGACTCATATGGCCAGATTTGGGAACAGATTCTTTCCAACTGTGATAAGACTGCTGAACGGATCCTGACCCGGATCTGGGCCGTACCCTCCAAATATCCGGACCTGCCTCTCGGTTTTTTTGCCCTACCTTACTTCCCATTTTTCTATTTTCTATTTATGATTTATAATTTAAATTTTTAATATTTACTAATTTTGACTATTTTTAATATTTAATATTTGTAATCCAGGGAGTGTGAAGCGCAGAATCAAATATCGCTGTGATGATTGTACGTTCTAGTACCAATTGTTTGGCGACAATAAAGTATAAAGTATAATCCTCCATAACCATTAAATCTTTAGGCCTGAAGGAGACAATTTAAAGTTTACTATTTATAGATAGATTCATATACGTATAGATAGACATATGGATGACTAGACAACAATGTATTACATATTGAGCTGAGTTGTATTCTACATTGAGTTGGACTTTATAGCTAAGCAGGATAGAGTGTTGTGTATTTAATATTTCAATAATATTAGAGTAATATTGTTAATATATTGTTTGATTAAGCACTCTTTATTTGTTTAAAAAATTCATCACAGGTTCTATGAAATAGTACATAATTCGTATATGTCATAATACTACCTTGTCATACATTGCCTTGCTTAAAGTAAAAGTGAAATGATAACGTTATTCACAGCTCCATGTTCTTATTTCAATTAGATTTATGTTTTGGAGTTATAAAACATAACACCACCCATCATTTGCAACTGATACACTTAGAAATGCTAGCAACACGCACAAAATGCTGGAGGAACTCGGCAGGCCAGGCAGCATCTATGGAAAAGAGTGCAGTTAACATTTCATGCCGAGACCTTTCATCAGGATGCCAGCGTTTTGGGTGTGTTGTTTGGATTTCCAGCATCTGTAGACTTTCTCTTGTTTTTGATTCTAGAAATGCCAATTGGCCATTGGGCCTATCAGATCACTGGGTACAGGAGTTGGGATATCATATTACAACTGTGAATAGATTTGATAAGGCCACAATGCAGTGCTAAGTGCAGTTTGGGTTACCTAGCTGTAGAAGAATGAGGGAGGATCTCATTGAAACCTATCAAATAAGGCGGAGTTTAGGAGGGTTAATGGCGCCTAACAGCGAACCCTTTGCTTGCATCTTCGGAAGCAGTTCTATTTCCACCTTTAATATCTTTATTTTTCCCTTTTGGGGTTCTTTTGAAGACCCTGACCTGGAGTTACACACAGGCTTTGGTTCTTTACGGGAATGGGACCTGTTTTCGGGGTTCCACGACTAGCCATTATTCGACATGCCAAGGGTTTGGCCTGAGAGTCTCCATCGGGTTGAGAAGCCTAAGATCTCGGGGCTCTGGAGATGGATCAAGGGTCAGTGTCATGGCAGGAGACTCGTGTGTCATCAGGAAGGCCAGAAAATCTTTCGCTGTGGGCCTGAAGACCCGAGGTCTTTGCGATCTTCGGCCCCAGAGCTTGAAAAAAGTGACAAAACGGACATTTAACATCGTAAACCAGCAGGTTGTTTTTATGTCTCCCGCTCGCTGTGAAAATGGAGGGACACCTTCCTCTCCCTTGCTAGGGAGAGAGAGAACCTGTGGTTTGTCGAATGTCGGATGAAATACAAAGCCTTTGGGGTAACTTTGGTCTGTGTCTTTGCTATTGCTTAGCTCACGCTTGGGCTCGGTGACGGTACCGATGCACTTTTTTTTGCTGATGGGGGGAGGGGGGGATCATTGCTTGCTGCCGCTTACATGTGGGAGGGGGAACGGGGGGGGGAAATTTGGGGTTTTCACGTCTAACTGTCGTTCATTCTTTGGGGCACTTGTCCGTTTTCGTGGATGTTTGCGAAGAAAAAGCATTTCAGGATGTATATTGTATACATTTCTCTGACATTAAATTCAACCTTTGAACCTTTAAACCTTGAACATTGAAAGGCCTAGATAGAGTGGAAATGAACAGGAAGTGTCTTATAGTGGGCGGGGGGAAGTGGGGGAGTCTAGGGCCAGAGGGCACAGCCTCAGAACAAAAGGACATCCCTTTAGAAGAGAGACAAGGAGGAATTTCTTTAGGCATACAGTGCTGAATCTGTGGAATTTATTGCCACAAACAGCTGTGGAGGCAAGTACATTGGGTATATCTAAAGCAGAAGTTCTTGTTTAGTAAAGGTGTCAAAGGTTATGGGGAAAAGGCAGGACTTTGGCATGTTCCACTTAAACATTTCACCTTTCACCCTTAACCCATGACCTCTAGTTGTAGTTTCACCCAATCACAATGGAAAAAGCCCATGTACATTTACCCTATAATTTCATATACCTCTATCAAATCTCCTCTCAATCTCCTACATGGTAGGGAATAAAATCCTAACCTATTCAACCGTATGGAAAGAAGGTGGGAGAATAGGGTTGAGAGGGATAATAAATCAGCCATATTTGAATGGCAGAGCAGACTTGATGAGTCAAATAGCCTAACTCTGCCCCAATGTCTTAAAGTGTTATGGTCTATAGGAAGGATGTCACAGAGCTGGAAAGGGTGTAGAAAAAAATTTATAAGGCTATTACTGGGATGTGATGTTTTATGTAGAGACAGGATGGGATTGTGACTTTTTCCCTGGAGCTTGGGAAGCTGATCAATAACCCTACAGAGGTATATAAAATCATTAGGGGTGTAGACAAGATAAATTGTTACATTCTTCTTTCCAGGTTAGGAAGGTCTAGAACTAAAGGCACCAATTTAAGGTCAGAGAGGAAAGATTTGAATGGGTTCTGAAGGGTATTTTTGTTTCACACATAAGGTGTGTGACAGATCACAGTATCCAGTAATATGCTTACTCAATCACAATATCCAGTAATGTGCTTACTCAATCACAGTAACTAGTAACGCACTTGCCTAGTCTCAGTTATTGGTAACAACCTTTCCCAATTACAGTATCTAATAACATACTCAGACAATCATTGCATTGAGTAATATGTTTGCACAATAATACACTCATCCAATCACAGACCCTGCACTCATACAGACCTTTGCAACAACAAAGAACTTGCACATAGCAGCTCACATACAGCCCATGTTCAAACCAATCCATATGATCTACCAAACTAAATCAAATCAATCTTATGGAGTTTTCAAGGAAGTTACCAGGAAAGCTGATGAAGGCAAGGCAGTTGATGTTGTCCACATGGACTTTGGCAAGGCCTTTGATGAGGTCCCACATGAGAGGCTGGTCAAGAGGTTCCAGTCACTTGACCATTCAAGATGAAGTAGTGAATTGGATTAGGCATTGGCTTTGTGGCAGTTGATGGTTGCCTCCCCAAATGGTGGCCTGTGAATAGTGGTGTGCCGCAGGGATCAGCACGGAATCCGTAGTTTGTCATGTGTATCAACAATGTGGATGAGAATGCGGTAAACTGGATCAGCAATTCTGCAGACGACACCAAGATTGGGGGAGTAGTAGATGGCGAGGAAGGCTATCATAGCTTGCAGTGGGATCTGGACCAACTGGAAAAATGGGCTGAAAAATGGCAGATGGAATCTAATGCAGACATGTGTGAGGTGTTGGGAGGGCAGACCGGGGTAGGACTTAACACAGTGAGCAGTAGGGTACTGCAGAGTGCAGTGGAACAAAGAGATCTAGGAACGCAGGTCCATAATTCCTTGAATGTGGCGTCACATGTAGATAGAGTCGTAAAGAAAGCTTTTGGTACTTTGGCCTTCATAAATCAAAGTACTGAGTACAGTTGGAATGTTATATTGATATTGCATAGGTAAGAATTAATTTGGAGTATTGATGTGCTGTTTTGGTCACCTAACTACAAGAAAGATATCAATAAGATTGAAAGAGTGCGGAGGAAATTTACGAGGATATTGCCAGGACTTGAGGACCTGTTATAGGGAAAGGTTGAATAAGTTAGGACTTTATTCTTTATTCCCTGGAGCATAGAAAAATGAGTGGAGATTTGATAGAGTTATATAAAATTATGAGCATGCAGACTCTATCCACTGAGGTTGGTGAGAAGAGAGGTCATAGGTTAAGAGTAAAAGGTGAAAAGTTTAGAAGTCCTGCGTTCTCCCCATATCCTTTGACACGCTTAATAATCAAGAACCTATCAACCTCCACTTTAAATATACGCAATGACTTGGCCTCCACAGCCATCTGTTACAAAAAATTTAACAGATTAATTACCCTGTAGCTAAAGAAGTTCCTCCTCTTTTCTGTTTTAAAGGGATTCCCTTCTTTACTGTGTCCTCTGGTCCTAGATACCCCCATTATAGAAAACATCCTCTCCACATCCACTCTATCTAGACCTTTCAATATTCAATAGGTTTCAATGAGATCTCCCAAACTCCAGCAAGTACAGGCCCAGAGCCATCAAATGCACCTCATAAGTGAACCCTTTCATTCTTGGGATGATTCTCGTAAAACTCCTCTCCAATTTCAGCACAACCACAACATCAGTAGCACAGCAACTGAGATGATTTAATGTTACAAAGTACTTTCAGTACATTTACTTTGCAGTTTCACTTAGAGTACTGATTTCTGCTCTTTGACAAAGTTCTAGATAGATTTAATCCAATTGAGATCGCATATAGCAGACGCATAATGAAGAAACCAGAAATGTCAGATCTGCTTCCCTTCCATCAGACAGTACACCGTTGACCTGCACATTGAAGGTTGGCACAGATAAAGCTGCCTCAGCAGTAGCACTTTGAGACAAGTAACTTGTCAGGTAATGCAACCCGAAGGGGAAATTTTCTCTCTGTATCAAGTTGACAGTGGCTAATGGAGAAGAGAAAACAACAGAGAAGCTGCTTTTGTATTTGAATGGTCACCAGTGCAAACATATAGTAAGTAAGCCTAGCAATCCCATGATTATTTAACAACTTCACAGTCCTTGATCACATATCTACCATTTTGGATTGGTTAAAGACTAATTAAATTTATTGAGATGTTTATTCATTAGTTATCTCCTGTATCAGCCACCATAATCTTTATTTTCAATAGATACCTGTTTCAATGTAAACTACATGTTGTATTTAGCCTGATGTTGTTCATCTAATCATGCAGACAGAAATTCTGTGCATAGATAAGCAAACTCTCCACTTACCCGGTAACAAAATTCATTAGAAGTCCCACAGGATCTGAATGTTATCCTGCAATAACTTTGATACTAATCCTGTGTTTTAAATAAAAACGCAATCAGTCATCTACAGCTCCCGTAATAGTACAGTAAATACATTGAATTGATTGCCATAATTGTTTCATTTCCAGTTTTTTTCCTCTTAAATGAGAAGCATTTGCTGTTGCCGTGATATAAAATCAGGCATTAGTTTGGATTTACTACTGTTTATTAAAATCAATTGTCATCACTCCTTCATTCCTGCTGGTTTGAAAGACAGGCTCACTTTTATTACACTAATGGGTGGCACTCAGTCCTTGAAACATCTCTGGCACAGTGGTTGATAGAGGTCATTGTGTGACTGCAGCTTGGATACTGGGAGAACAAGATCAATTCTTGGGGTTCCAGCTGTTTGGTAATGGTCAGAAGAATCAGCTTCATCTTCACTGCAATGTATTTTCGAGCCCACCTTGTCTGGCAGTCAGGTAACACCTCCATCATAAAATTCCCTTCAACTCCAGTATTCTTTGGAGTTCAGCAAAATGGAGGGTTGAGCTTACAGAATCATTAGAGATTTTAAGGGAGCATGAGAGTGCAGTTGTTGAGAAATTTTCACTAGTGGGAGATTAACAAAAGATGGACAGGATTTCAAAATAATCTTGCATAGGGTGGTGATTCTCTGGAATTCAAAGTCTTGTATAAATATGCACCATATTCATAAGTTACTGAGGAAGATTTCAACGGGGAAAGTTTAGATTCTTCCCCTTTCTCAGAAGATCAGCAGCTTAACACTTTGTTCATAGGTTTGAATATGAAGGGTAGAACAAAGCAGAACAAAGCCAACAGGGTGAAGTAGATGCCCTTGACTCTGAGTACACTGAGTACACAAAGCCCTTGCATCAGTACAGACAACCACAAGCAACATCGGGGAGGGAGAAACAATTGTTGACAAAGTCAAAGCTAAGATTGGTTCATTCCAGACCACTTTCTTAGCCCACAGGTCAAGCCAGTCACAGCAACTGCAGCAGTCCTGGAACCTACAACCAATAGCAATACTGTAGTGTGAACGTTCTCGAATCCCTAAATACACTCTTGCACATGGGGTTAGCCATGGAAGTGACTGTGTCCCATGTCAAATTTTTGCAGATTCAGGTTGTGCTCCAAAATACAACAGCCAGGCTGAATTTCCAGAGCTCATTTGAAGCATTGGTACACCATGAGAGGTGTGATCTTTCAATTGAGATGATCTTCAAAAGAGGGTCTGCCTTCTCAGTAGATGATTGCAGAAGATCCCATAGCCACCATTTCAAACTGGAGCCGAAGAGCTCTTGGGATAATTATTTACTGCTCAATTGTCATTAGTAACACAGATAATCTGGCTGTTTTCACGTTCTGTTTGTTGGAACTAGCTGAATGCAAATTGATCTCTAAATGTCTTACAAGAATAATTTAATTGCAAAATTATTTCTTTGGCTGTTAAGAACTTTATCATGTCCTGAGGTTCTAAAAAGGTGTTGCATGTGTCGTATCAATGTTTAATAACCCACAAGCTCTAACAAAGGTCCTAATGCATTAATCCTGTCATGGATAGCACAACACCTTAAATCCTATTACCTCTAAAATGTAACACATTAATACCTTTTAAGACTAATCCTATTAATATCTCTGATACCAATTACCTAATGCTCTATTTTTAAATACTATTTTATACTAATCCTTTATTATTGTATCTATAGTACATTATCTCAATATTATAATTCCCTTAATTGTATCGGTATAAAAGTAATTTGTATAAATGAAAAATATCAGAATCAGTATCAGAGTAAGAATTACTTTAAGATTGTATCACTTAAATTCATAACTAATCTCTTTATCAGACACCACCTGAAATTGTGCGTACAGTATCTGCATAATTTTCTCACTCTGTACTCCATTTTTTTTTTGCCAAAGGATCTGCTGTAAGCCTTTCCCTCCAGCAGATGTCAGTGGAGGACCATTTCAGTCTTACAGCCCCACATGACACTAAACATCTATCCAATCAGAAGTCAGAACTTTTAGATTGTGTTTCAAACTCTGGACAAAATCTCCAGTGATGTCCTGATTCTCCACATTCATCACACTCACACTCAAAAACTCTGACTCCAGAGACTTGAGGACAAAATCGAGACCAGTTTCAGTGCAGGATTGAGGGAGTTATCTTCTGATTTAAATGATATCCGAGTTCAAGTGTCAGTGAGCAACTCACTGATTGGAGAACTCCCCGCTTAGGTGGAAGCAAAAGATCCCATGACACAGAAGAGCAAGGGAGTGGCCGCACAACAATTCGTGGGAACTTGCTGTTGGCAAGTTGTTCCTGCTATCGCTGTATTACAAATAATTAGCACCTCAAAAAATAATTTATTGCCTTGCTGAGGTGGTGCGTGATGCTAAATTCAAATTGGTTTCTTTCTATCCAATGAGCATAGAGATTTATTTGCATTTCTAGCCCCTCTCTCCAGTCTCCAAGTCATGAAGTTTGCACTGAGAGCAATTTTCTAAGCACCAGATATTCTCTGATACCTGTGCTGGATCTTCAATGTCTATCCGAGAAGGCAGATACTGTATTGGTCTGACATGAAGGATATAGCCCCTCGAACCAACACTGGCGTGATGTTACATTCGATTCCATCGTAAGTAAAGTCAAGGGGCACAAACTATGATGTACTGACTCAGGTTAACATGTGAACAGCATTAACAGTCGTGTGAGTGGTAGATGGCACAATACGGAGACACCAATATTGGGACAAATCACTGAATAACAGTTCAGCAAAGGATCAGAATTTCTCGGTATGGACAAAGCACTGAGTGGAACAAACACTCGGCCTGATCTGCTTGGGGATAAAACTTATTAATCAATTTGCCGCTTCCTGGCAGACTAAACAGGAAGCAGAGACAGGTGAGAAAATGGGTCAGAGTCAGGTTTCGTTGTCCTAGAAAAGGAATGTAGTTTATAGGATCGTACGACACAGAACACCATTCAGACTATTGTCTCATTTGAAAACACATCAAAGTTGCTGGTGAACGCAGCAGGCCAGGCAGCATCTCTAGGAAGAGGTGCAGTCGACGTTTCAGGCCGAGACCCTTTGTCAGGACTAACTGAAGGAAGAGTTAGTAAGAGATTTGAAAGTGAGAGGGGGAGGGGGAGATCCAAAATGATAGGAGAAGACAGGAGGGGGAGGGATGGAGCCAAGAGCTGGACAGGTGATTGGCAAAGGGGATACGAGAGGACCATGGGACAGGAGGCCCAGGGAGAAGAAAAAGGGGGAGGGGGGGAAAAAAACCCAGAGGATGGGCAAGGGGTATAGTGAGAGGGACAGAGGGAGAAAAAGGAGAGAGTGAGAAAGAATGTGTGTATATAAATAAATAACGGATGGGGTACGAGGGGGAGCTGGGGCATTAGCAGAAGTTAGAGAAGTCAATGTTCATGCCATCAGTTTTTAGGAAAACCAGAGGGGATATAGGGTGTTGTTCCTCCAACCTGAGTGTGGCTTCATCTTGACAGTAGACGAGGCCATGGATAGACATATCAGAAGGGGAATGGGATGTGGAATTAAAATGTGTGGCCACTGGGAGATGCTGCTTTCTCTGGTGGACAGAGGGTAGGTGTTCAGCAAAACAGTCTCCCAGTCTGCGTCCGGTCTCGCCAATATATAAAAGGCCACATCGGGAGAACCGGACGCAGTATATCACCCCAGCCGACTCACAGGTGAAGTGTCGCCTCTCGTGGAAGGACTGTCTGGGGCCCTGAATTGTGGTAAGGGAGGAAGTGTAAGGGTATGTGTAGCACTTGATCCGCTTACGAGGATAAATGCCAGGAGGGAGATCAGTGGGGAGGGATGGGGGGGACGAATGGACAAGGGAGTTGCGTAGGGAGCAATCCCTGCAGAATGCGGGGGTGGGGGGGGGGTGGAGGGAAAGATGTGCTTAGTGCTGGGATCCCGTTGGAGGTGGCAGAAGTTACGGAGAATAATATGTTGGACCCAGAGGATGGTGGGGTGGTAGGTGAGGACCAGGGGAATCCTATTCCTAGTGGGGTGGCAGAAGGATGGAGTGAGAGCAGATGTGCGTGAAATGGGGGAGATGCGTTTGAGAGCAGAGTTGATGGTGGAGGAAGGGAAGCCCCTTTCTTTAAAAAAGGGGGACATCTCCCTCGTCCTGGAATGAAAAGCCTCATCCTGAGAGCAGATGCGGCGGAGATGGAGGAATTGCAAGAAGGGGATGGCATTTTTGCAAGAGACAGAGTGAGAAGAGGAATAGTCCAGATAGCTGTGAGAGTGAGTAGGCTTATAGTAGACATCAGTAGATAAGCTGTCTCCAGAGACAGAGACAGAAAGATCTAGAAAGGGGAGGGAGGTGTCAGAAATGGACCAGGTAAACTTGAGGGCAGGGTGAAAGTTGGAGGCAAAGATAATGAAGTCAACAAGCTCAGCATGCGTGCAGGAAGTAACGCCAATGCAGTCGTCGATGTAGCGAAGGAAAAGTGGGGCACTCACTCCTGGCACTTATCCTTGTAAGCGGAACAAGTGATACTGTGTCCGGTGCTCCCGATGTGGCCTTCTATATATTGGCGAGACCCAACACAGACTGCGGGATTGTTTTGTTGAACACCTACGCTCTGTCGGCCAGAGAAAGCAGGATCTCCCAGTGGCCACACATTTTAACTCCACATCCCATTCCCATTCTGATATGTCTATCCACGGCCTCCTCTACTGTAAAGATGAAGCCACACTCAGGTTGGAGGAACAACACCTTATATTCCGTCTGGGTAGCCTCCAACCTGATGGCATGAACATTGACTTCTCTAACTTCCGCTAATGCCCCACCTCCTCCTTGTACCCCATCCGATATTTATTGATATACACACACATTCTTTCTCTCTCTCTCCTTTTTCTCCCTCTGTCCCTCTGACTATACCCCTTGCCCATCCTCTGGGTTCCTCCCCCCCTTTCCTTCTCCCTGGGCCTCCTGTCCCATGATCCTCTCGTATCCCTTTTGCCTATCACCTGTCCAGCTCTTGGCTCCATCCCTCCCCCTCCTGTCTTCTCCTATCATTTTGGATCTCCTCCTCCCCCTTTCAAATCTCTTACTAGCTCTTCCTTCAGTTAGTCCTGATGAAGGGTCTCGACCCGAAACATCAACTGTACCTCTTCCTAGAGATGCTGCCTGGCCTGCTGCGTTCACCAGCAACTTTGATGTGTGTTGCTTGAATTTCCAGCATCTGCAGAATTCCTCATGTTTATGTTGATCCATGGCCTCTTCTTGTGCCAAGATGAAGCCACCCTCATGATGGAAGAGCAACACCTTATAGTAGCCTCCAACCTGATGGCATAAGTATCGATTTCACCTTCCCGTGAACAAATTCCACCCCACACACACACACACCCCCAACTTCCTCTATTGCCCACTTCGACCTTTCACTTCTCCTCAATCCGCTCCTCCTTCCCTTTCTCCTATTGTCCACTCTCCTCTCCTATCAGGTTCTTTCTTCTCCAGCCATTGGCCTTCCCCACCCACTGGGCTTCACCTATCACTTTCCAACTGGCCTCCATCCACTCACCCCCCACCACCTTTTATTCTAGCATCTCCCCCCCACTCCTTCTCAGTCTTGAAGAAGGTTCTCAGCCCAAAGAATCGACTGTTTACTCTCTTCCATAGCTGCTGCCTGACCTTCTGAGTTCCTCCAGCATCCGAGTGTGTCGCTTCAAAAAGCAGCATTCACAAGAAAAGCATAAATTAAAAATAAGTTAAACATTTAATGCTCCAGTCCCTTGAAAACACACCAGATTTTGTTGGTTTGTGTTTAACAGCTCTTCCTTTAGCTGTCTGGCACAAAGCTCTGGAATTCTTTCCTCCATGTTTTTCCACTCCCCGCTTCTCCTTTCAATCACTTCTTAAAATCTGCCTTTTGGATCAAGCATTTTAATCCACTATCTCAATATCTCCTTACTTTATCATCAAATACGCCTGGATGATATACTTACAACAAAGTCACTGTATAAATACAAGTGACTTTTAATAGAACATAGAATAGTACAGCATACTACAGGCCCTTCGGCCCACAATGTTGTGCCGGCCCTCAAACCCGGCCTCCCATATAAGCCCCCACCTTAAATTCCTCCATATACCTGTCTAGTAGTCTCTTAAACTTCGCTAGTGTGTCTGCCTCCACCACTGACTCAGGCAGTGCATTCCACGCACCAACCACTCTGAGTAAAAAACCTTCCTCTAATATCCCCCTTGAACTTCCCACCCCTTACCTTAAAGCCATGTCCTCTTGTATTGAGCAGTGGTGTCCTGGGGAAGAGGCGCTGGCTGTCCACTCTATCTATTCCTCTTATTATCTTGTACACCTCTATCATGTCTCCTCTCATCCTCCTTCTCTCCAAAGAGTAAAGCCCTAGCTCCCTTAATCTCTGATCATAATGCATACTTTCTAAACCAGGCAGCATCCTGGTAAATCTCCTCTGTACCCTTTCCAATGCTTCCACATCCTTCCTATAGTGAGGTGACCAGAACTGGATACAGTACTCCAAGTGTGGCCTAACCAGAGTTTTATAGAGCTGCATCATTACATCACGACTCTTAAACTCTATCCCTCGACTTATGAAAGCTAACACCCCATAAGCGTTCTTAACTACCCTATCCACCTGTGAGGCAACTTTCAGGGATCTGTGGACATGTACCCCCAGATCCCTCTGCTCCTCCACACTACCAAGTTTCCTGCCATTTACTTTGTACTCTGCCTTGGAGTTTGTCCTTCCAAAGTATACCACCTCACACTTCTCTGGGTTGAACTCCATCTGCCACTTCTCAGCTCACTTCTGCATCCTATCAATGTCTCTCTGCAATCTTTGACAATCCTCTACACTATCTACAACACCACCAACCTTTGTGTCGTCTGCAAACTTGCCAACCCACCCTTCTACCCCCATATCCAGGTCGTTAATAAAAATCACGAAAAGTAGAGGTCCCAGAACAGATCCTTGTGGGACACCACTAGTCACAATCCTCCAATCTGAATGTACTCCCTCCACCACCACCCTCTGCCTTCTGCAGGTAAGCCAATTCTGAATCCACCTGGCCAAATTTCCCTGGATCCCATGCCTTCTAACTTTCTGACTAAGCCTACTGTGTGGAACCTTGTCAAATGCCTTACTAAAATCCATATAGATCACATCCACTGCACAACCCTCATCTATATGCCTGGTCACCTCCTCAAAGAACTCTATCAGGCTTGTTAGACACGATCTGCCCTTCACAAAGCCATGCTGACTGTCCCTGATCAGACCATGATTCTCTGAATGCCTATAGATCCCATCTCTAAGAATCTTTTCCAACAGCTTTCCCACCACAGACGTAAGGCTCACTGGTCTATAATTACCCGGACTATCCCTACTACCTTTTTTGAACAAGGGGACAACATTCGCCTCCCTCCAATCCTCCGGTACCATTCCCATGGACAACTAGGACATAAAGATCGTAGCCAGAGGCTCGGCAATCTCTTCTCTCGCCTCGTGGAGAAACCTGGGGAATATTCCGTCAGGCCCCGGGGACTTATCTGTCCTAATGTATTTTAACAACTCCAACACCTCCTCTCCCTTAATATCAATATGCTCCAGAACATCAACCTCACTCATATTGTCCTCACCATCATCAAGTTCCCTCTCATTGGTGAATACCGAAGAGAAGTATTCACTGAGGACCTCACTCACTTCCACAGCCTCCAGGCACACCTTCTTACCTTTATCTCTAATCGGTCCTACCTTCACTCCTGTCATCCTTTTTTTCTTCACATAATTGAAGAATGCCTTGGGGTTTTCCTTTACCCTACTCGCCAAGGCCTTCCCATGCCCCCTTCTTGCTCTTCTTAGCTCCTTCTTAAGCTCCTTTCTTGCTTCCCTATATTCCTCAATAGACCCATCTGATCCTTGCTTCCTAAACCTCATGTATGCTGCCTTCTTCCACCTGACTAGATTTTCCACTTCACTTGTCACCCATGGTTCCTTCACCCTACCATTCTTTATCTTCCTCACCGGGACAAATTTATCCCTTACATCCCGCAAAAGATCTCTAAACATCGACCACATGTCCATAGTACATTTCCCTGCAAAAACATCATCCCAATTCACACTCACAAGTTCTAGCCTTATAGCCTCATAATTTGCCTTTCCTCAATTAAAAATTTTCCTGTCCTCTCTGATTCTATCCTTTTCCATGATAATGCTAAAGGCCAGGGAGCAGTGGTCACTGTCCCCCAGATGCTCACCCACTGAGAGATCTGTGAGCTGACCCGGTTCATTACCTAGTACTAGATCTAGTATGGCATTCCACCTGGTCGGCCTGTCCACATACTGTGACAGGAATCCGCCCTGGACACACTTAACAAACTCTGCCCCATCTAAACCCTTGGAACTAATCAGGTGCCAATCAATATTAGGGAAGTTAAAGTCACCCATGATAACAACCCTGTTATTTTTGCACCTTTCCAAAATCTGCCTCCCAATCTGCTCCTCTGTATCTCTGCTGCTACCAGGGGGCCTATAGAATACCCCAATAGAGTAACTGCTCCCTTCCTGTTCCTGACTTCCACCCATATTGACTCAAAAGAGGATCCTGCTACATTACCCACCCTTTCTGTAGCTGTAATAGTATCCCTGACCAGTAATGCCACCCCTCCTCCCCTTTTTCCACCTTCTCTATCCCTTTTAAAGCACTGAAATCCAGGAATATTGAGAATCCATTCCTGCCCTGGTGCCAGCCAAGTTTCTGTAATGGCCACTACATCATAATTCCATGTATGTATCCAAGCTCTCAGTTCATCACCTTTGTTCCTGATGTTTCTTGCATTGAGGTACACACATTTCAGCCCTTCTACCTTACTGTCTTTACACCATTTATTCTGCTTCTCTTTCCTCAAAGCCACTCTGTATGTTAGATCTGGCTTTACTCCATGCACTTCTTTCACTGCTCTATCGCTTTGGGTCCCATCCCCCTCGCAAATTAGTTTAAACCCTCCCGAACCATGCTAGCAAACCTACCTGCAAGGATATTGCTCCCCCTCGAGTTCAGGTGCAACACATCCAATCTGTACAGGTCCCACCTTCCCCAGAAGAGATCCCAATGATCTAAAAATCTAAAACCCTGCTCCCTGCACCAACTCCTCAGCCACTCATTCAACTGCCATCTCCTCCAATTCTTACCATCTCTGTCACGTAGCACTGGCAGCAATCCTGAGAACGTCACCCTTGAGATCCTGTTCTTCAGCCTTCTGCCTAGTTCCCGAAACTCACACTTCAGGACCTCATCCCTCTTCCTGCTTATGTCGTTGGTCCCAACATGTATCACGACTTCTGGTTGCTTTCCCTCTCATACCAGAATGTCGTGCACCCAGTCAGAGACATCCCGGACCCTAGCACCCAGGAGGCAACAAACCATGCGGCTGTCCTTCTCACGTCCACAAAATCTCCTGTCTGCTCCCCTGACTATAGAGTCTCCAATGACGACAGCTCTCCTCTTCTCCATCCCACCCTTCTGCACCACAGGGTCAGACTCAGTGCCGGAGGCCCTGCCACCGTGGCTCACACCTGGTCGGTCGTCCCCGCCAACAGTATCCAGGACGGTAAACTTATTATTCAGGGGAATGGCTACAGGGGTGCTCTGCACTACCTGTCTGCTCACCTTCGCTTTCCCCCCTCTGACTGTCACCCAACGACCTGCTTCCGACAGCCTAGGTGTGACTACCTCCCTGTAGCTCTCATCTATGACTGCCTCATTCTCCCTTATGAGTCAAAGGTCATCCAGCTGCTGCTCCAGATTCCTTACACGGTTTTCCAGATCGCCCAGCCGTATGCACTTCTGGCAGATGTGACTCTGCGGGAGAGGGGAGTTCCCCCAAGACTGCCACATCTCACATGAGAGGCACATCATCGTCTCAGGAGACATTGTAAAAACTAACTGCGAGCTAGCTTGCCCTCTGGCTCTTCTCGTCAAAGTGTCTCAAGTCAAAGCCTGAAAGCTCCACTCCTTCACTGGTCCACTCATGCTCTGGCCACTTTGCTTGAGCTATCCCTCTATTTATCTGTTTGAGCTTTTCAAAATGTTTGGTCACCTGACTTCGACTGCCCAATCAGCTGCTTCCTGCTGAGTCTGAGCTATTCAAATCTTGATTGTCTAATCAACGGCTTTCTGCTGATCTATTCAAATCTTGATTGACTTGATTGCACAGACCAACTGCCGAAACTGCCAGAATCTCTCGAGTCAAAGCCTGAAAGCTCTACTCCTTCACTGGCCCACTCACGCTCTGGCCGCTTTCCACTTCTGTTTCTGTTATGTTTATTCAGAAAATTCCCCCATATCTTCTTTTCCAAAAGGGCGTGGTATTATTGGTATTGGTTTTTAATTGTCAAACGTACCAAGATGAATGTATGCTTTTCTTGCATACTGTTCATATAGATCAAATCATTGCATCGTGCACTGAGGTACAATGAGGTAAAACAATAACAATGTAGAGTACAGTGTAAAATCTACCCAGAAAAGTGTAGTACAGTAGCTAAATGATGAAGTGCAAAATCATAATCAGGTAGATTGTGAGGTGAAGAGTCCATCTTATCATACAAGAGGTCAATTCAAGAGACTGATAGCATTGGTATAGAAACTGTCCTTAAGCCTGGTGGTTCATGCATTCAGGATTTTTATCTCCTGTCTGATGAGACAAGGGAGAAGTGACAATGTCTGAGGTGGATAGCGTCTGATTGTGCTGGCTGCTTTACTGAGGCAGCAGGAAGTATAGATAGAATGCATGGACGGGAGGTTGGTTCCTGTGGTGTGCTGAACTGTGTCTACAACTCTCTGCAGTTCCTTGCAGTGCAAGTATAATGCTCTCTATGGAGTATTGATAAGAATTGGCAAGGCTCGATGGGGATATGCCAAAATTATTTAGCCTCCTGAAGAAGTGGAGGCATTGTGAGCTTACTTGGCCATGGCATCAATGTGGTTAGACCAGGAAAGGCCATTGGTGATATTCACACCTCGGCACTTGAAGCTCTCAACACTTTCAACCTCAACACTGTTGAAGTAGACGGGAACATGTGCTCCGCCCCCCTTTCTGAAGTCAATGACTAACTTGTTTATTTTGTTTACATTGAGGGAAAGGGTGTCATAACGCCATTGTCATTAAGCTCTCTTCCTTCTTCCTGTTCTCTGACTCATTGCTATTTGAGACGACGCCCACAATGGTGTATCGCCTGCAAACTTGTAGATCAGGGTTTCCCAGCCTTTTTTAAGCCATGGACCAGCACCACTAAGCGTGAACCTCAGGCTGGGAACCCCTGTTGTAGACAGAGTTACAGAAGGAAGTGGCCCTGCAGTGATGAGTATACTTAGAGCAGAGTAGGGGCAACAGTTAATCCCAAAATACTGACCCTAGATGCTCAGCATAAACCTTCCTGTGCTGTGTATCTGCTCTAGAAATAGGTGCAAACACAATACGGTTGCACATATCAGGTTCAGTGCTGACCAGTATCAGGAAGTGGTTGTGGGAAGCCATACATTGAAATGTCAAAGACAAATTTCCATTTTTAATTACAAAATTAAATACTTTATTTTAAAGAAAATTTAAAGGCATGCACAATTTGTGCAAACACTTCAAACATCCAATACATTCCAAACTATTCAGAATCCACTTACCCTTGTTTACATTACATTCAATGATACACTTTATGAGAGGGGATGGCACTAAATAGTAACCTCCGTCCAAACTTGCTTTGCATGCACCACCCTCTTCCATACAGTGTATAACAGGCGCCTAAAATGAGTATATTAACCACAAAACCCAGCCAAACAGGAACTCTGTTCATAGCCAACAGTGGTCATGGGAAGATAAGAAAAACGAGGTCAGCCCAATAAGTTTGTTCCACACTTCAAATACTGCATGCAGATTTGTTACCTAACCAACCACTTTGATTCTGAATCTCTGAATCCACTGACATGATAGGAATCTGGATTTACAATAATTTGACCTTCATCCATTCAGTTTTCTTCTGTTTCATCACCTTTATTTAGTGATTAACATTCTCCCCTCATTCCTTTCAGTGTGCCATTGGCCAATTCAGACACACTCATGGAATCAACATTTCTTTGTGAGGATGAACACAAAGTTTTATATATGGCAATTCATGAAACAATAGTGATTACAACAGGAATTCTGCAGATGCTGGAAATTCAAGCAACGCACATCAAAGTTGCTGGTGAACGCAGCAGGCCAGGCAGCATCTCTAGGAAGAGGTACAGTCGACATTTCAGGCCGAGACCCTTCGTCAGGAAACGTCGACTGTACCTCTTCCTAGAGATGCTGCCGGGCCTGCTGCATTCACCGGCAACTTTGATGTGTGTTGAAACAATGGTGATTGCAAGTTTCTTTTTCAAAGTACTATCAATAAAGACACTTGCCATTCGCAATAAGGTCTTCATTATGGTAAGCAGAGTCGTGAAACCACTGACTCGTATTTTATCTGTCCACTTACAAAGTAATTACCCCTCCCTCAATGGCATGCTGATTTAAAACCTAATGTGCTTTTAACAGCTAGCTCAATGGGGAGCATGAGCACAATTATTAACCTGGCTATCTCTCCTTTTGTCAGGCTCACAGATAAGGACTTAAAGAGTATACTTTGACTGATTATGCAACAACTAATTTGAATTGCCTCTTCATGTTATCACAATGCTGCCATAAATGCCTTGGAATAGTTTTACCACATTAAAGGCACTGTTAATTCTGTTCTTTCTGTTATATTTCTTTTGAGGATCTCCCTGTACATTAACCTTCCATTTCCAGAAGGGGCTATAGCAACAGCTGATCCCAAAAAGCTGACCTTATCTGCTCGATAGAAACCCTCATGACTCACCCCACATGGCCCCTGTCAGTCACTGGAAATTCAGTCCGCAGATCGCTGGCCCAATTTCTATCTGGTCACGGCTGTACAGTCTGCACTAGAAACAGACGCAAACAATGTAATGCATCAGTCTGGTTTAGTGCCCCCACAGCATCAAGACATGGTCTTTAACAAATGTGAAATCATAATTAACATATGCAAAAGCCTATTCATTTTCAATAACACTTAAAAACTTTATTTCAGAAAATCTTTATAGAAATGCACAATTTCATACTTTTGCATCCAATACATCCTTTGTCATGCATAGCTCATGTATGTTTAAATAACATCTATAGAATACCTCTCATCTACTATATACAAGAGAGGTTAGGAGGCAGTGGCATTACAGTGGTAGCCATCATTCATATACCTCCTACATCCACCAACTAAGAACCAACTAAGATGGAGTGGTCATCTTGTTTGTATGAAAGACGAACGTCTGCCGAAACAAATCTTCTACTCCCAGCTTAAAGAAGGCAAACGTAAAAGAGACAGACAACAGAAGAGATTCAAAGACGTCTTAATAGCCAACATGAAGAAATGTAACATTGACATCAACAATTGGGAAACCAGTGCCAAGGACAGGAAACTCTGGCAAGCCATCATCCGAGGAGGAACAGCAACCTTCGAAGCCAACAGATGTGCAGAATTAGAAGAAAAGAGAAGAAAATGGAAAGAGAGGCAGCAACAACCAAAGCCCGATCTATCATCTGGAACTACCTGTCCTGAATGCGGGAAAACTTTCAAAGCCAAAAGTGGACTCATAAGCCACTTGAGAGCCCATAAATAGATCAACAGAACGAAGACCATCATCCCCGACCTCGAGGGATAGCCACGACGACAACATCCACAAGCACCATCTTCTATACAGTTTATAATTACTGCATCCCTCATTCTTTTTCAATCTACCACTGGCCAATTCTGACTAACTTGTGCAATCACCATGTTCTCGCCATGCATGGCAGTTGAAGAAGCACTGATGAATGCCCATTTCTTGTTTGCACAATCAAAAACCAATGATAGTTAAGATTTTATTGAGAAAAGCAAAGTTGTTAACCCACTGATCATCAAAGAAAGTTCTTCTTTTTCTATTTACAGAGTAATTACCCTACACTCCCACTAAAGCTTTTATGCTTTACTGGTCTGCTAAATACAAGACATTTACTATTAATAATTTGTGAATCTTATCTTCTACCCAGAGCACAGGCAGAAAAACTTCAAGAACGTATTTTGCCCGGTTTTGCAGCAACTCATTTAAAGGGTCATTTCTCAAAGCCCAGCTGTTCAATATTAAAAATTAAAACAAATTGCAGATGCTTGCAGTGAGTACAAGAAGCATTCCCCCAACAAGAATGACAGAGAATACTGCAGTAACGGCTGAGTCATAGCACAGTTAAGGGGAAAAGTGGCAGTTGATAGGAAATTCAGCTCACCGGTGATAGAAAAATGGAGGGCTGTAGAGGAAGAGAAGACTGGATTTATCATAGAGTACATTAAAAGGTCAGTACAACATTGTAGGCCAAAGGGCCTGGACTGTGCCGTTGTGTTATCATGTGTGCATAATAAAAAGAACTTTGGTTCCCAGTGTGCGTTGTGGGTGGTTCACATGAAACCAGAAGCGACATTAGTGAACAGGACACACGTACACGCACACGCACACACGAACACACATACGTGCACACATGCACATGGACTTGGCGGGCTGGGGTCCCTGAAGTAAAATGTAGCCGAGGTGAAGCCATTCTGTAAATCTGCAAATTAAATCATTCTAGTGTTTTTACCCACGCAAAGTTTGTCTTTGTTAAAGAGCGAACATTGTTGGTGGCATCCGTTAGTCTCGCGAGACCATGGATCTGCGCCTGGAAAGTCTTGCTTCAGTCTGTGTTAGAACAGCGTCTGTTGTGGCTGTAGAGACCCATACCGGAGCGACAGTCTTGGCTGCAGCGACTGCACTTGAAGGCGCTGTCCTCCAGTATTCTCTTGGTGCTGTTTTTCCGACGAGTGCGCTTTTCTTCAGCAGCAAGCCTCAGCTTCTCTTCTCCTCTTTTTAGATCTCTGCGTAGTTCCAGCTGCCGTGAGAGCGATCGCTTGCAATGTCATCCCACCTTTCGACGTTCATTTTCAATGACTTCAAATCTCTCTTGCAAACATCTTTGAAACTAAGATGGGGCCGCCCTTGTGCTCTCTTGCTGGAGGCCAGTTCCCCGTACAGCAGATCTTTCGGGATCTTCGGGTACGTGGCCCAGCCAGCGGAGATGGCGTTGTTGGAACAGGGTGAAGAGGCTGAGTATCTGAGTGTGGGCCAGGACCTCATTGTAGGTGACTCAGTCAGTCCACATGATGTCCAGGACGCGTCTCAGGCTGCGAAGGTGGAAGGCGTTGAGACACCGCTTCTTGCCTGTAGTAGAGGCTCCAGGCCTCTAGCAAACATAACATGGTGTCAAAAGCATGACTCACTGATTACATGGATGTAGTCCAGGGCTCCATTAGGAGGCATGTGGAGCACATTACGGTCACACAATCAGAACAAGAACAGAGACAATTGGATAGGATCTTGGGAGAAGGATGTGAAAGAAATGAACATGTAGATCAGAGTTCTCAGAAGGACACTGGAATTAATGAAGCAAAGGAAAGCAAATAGCAAATCTGTGAAAACAAATAGCAGTCCAAAAGGGATCATTGAGCCTCTACGGAGATGGATTGAGAGTGACTGAGTGAATTGGAGCCTGTATTTGCTGATTATAATTGAAGTTAACGTACAAAAAATATCTTTGTTGGAAAGCATTATTGTGTCTTCCAGGATTATGAAGACATAGAGTTGTGTTTATTTTCTTTAAAGGGAGAAGATGTGTGTACGCAATAAAGAACTTCAGTTTCCAGTGTGCAATGCAGGTGGTTCACTTGGAACTGGAAGTGACATTGGTGAACAGGACACACACACACATGATCTCTTGGAAGGCTATTGTGTCCCAAGTAAAATGTAGTTGAGCTGAAGCCATTCTGTAAATCTGTAAATAAAATAGTTCTAGCATTTTTACCCTCACAAAATTTGTCCTTGTTAAAGAACCAACAGAACATTAAATTTCTATGTTCCATGAAAGTGAGAGAGAACCAGTGGCTGAAGAATCAATGGAAACAGGAGAGACTTGGGGAAAGGAGAACTGGGAATTTGGGATGAAGGGATAAATAATGAGTCAGAACAATTTGGAGACCATACAATAAAGAAAGGGAAGATTAAATGGGAAATGTTAGTGAACAGACCTCTGAGAAGCAAAAGGAATTATAAACTGGAAGCAGACATAACGGGCAGTGTAACACTGGAAGTAGACAGTAGAACTTTGCCCATGGTTCAATATTTCAGATGTGGGGCAAATAAAGAAGAAATAAAAGTAAGAAAACGGACAACAGCAGAGGCCAATTGGAAAACGTGTGACAAAGCACAGAACCAAGGAAAAAAGTACAGTCGATGTTTTGGGCCAAAACCTTTTTCCATAGATGCTGCCTTGCCTGCTGAGTTCCGCCAGCATTTTGTGTGTATTGCTCAGATTTCCAGCATCTGCAGATTTTCTCTTATTTGTGAACTGCTACCGAGAATCAGATCCTTTGCTCACACTGAATGTGCAGCAGACCAAGAGCAAGAAAACAATCTGTATGAAGGACCTTCCGGAGGTTCCTCTATTTCCCTCCCACTATAAGTTGCTTCTACTGAGGCTGTTGTGCGCCATTATATTTGATTCCAGCTGTTACTATCTCTCAGCCCCGAATCCACGTTGTTTTCACCTGCGAGAACATTTGTTCCATTGACAGCTGAAATATTTAAACTCATCTGATGTTTTGGTGGTTATGCAAACTGAAAAATGAGTATGTTCACTGGCATCCTTTTGATATTCCTCCTGTGCACGGGCATGTGAACAGGAGAGGTAGCAAACATGTGCAAGCAGATGGGATTAGTTTGGCATGGTATCTTGGTCAGTACAGAAAATATGGGCCACAGGACCTGCTCTGGTCTGGTGCTCTACCATCTTATCTTTTATTCTATTATGTTTAAATTAACTACATTTTAAAATTTCTCTGTTGACTCACACAAAATGCTGGAGGAACTCGGCAGATCAGGCAGCATCTAGGGAAGAGAGTGAACAGTCGACATTTCGGGCCAAGACCCTTCTTCAGGACTGAGGAAGAAGATGCCTGAATTAAATGGGGGGTGGGGGGGAGAAGGAGCCTAGCTGGAGGGTGATAGGTGAAGCCAAGTGGATAGAAAGGTAAAAGGCTGGATAAGAAATAATCTAATAGGAGAGGAGAGTGGACTGTAGGAGAAAGGGAAGGAGGTGGGGATCCAGGGGGAGATGATAGGCAGGTAAGAAGTGGGGAATAGAGGGGTGGGAATTTTGTTCACCAGAAGGATTAATCAATATTCATACTATTAAGTTGGAGGGAACCCAGATGGAATATAAGGTGTTGCTCCTTCACTCTGTTGATTCTAATGTGCTTTGGGTGTACCTGTATTGACCAGTGCACTGATATGGAAAGTTTTTCCCAGACCAGTTGAACTTGTAAAGTCCTCCTCGTGAACATATTGAGGTGGATGTCTAACCTGAGAGGGTTGATTCATGGACTAGTCAAGCCACAGTCTGACATAGTAATCCTCACAGAATTGTACTATCAACTTTGTGCCAGACTCCTTCCTGGGTACATTATGTTACAACCAGCAGGACAACTATACAATATTCTGTAGTACAAGGAACACTCACAACACGCTGGAGGAACTCAGCAGGTCAGGCAGCATCTGTGGAAAAGATTGGTCGACGTTTCGGGCCGGAACCCTTCGTCAGGACACAAGAGCAAGAAAAAGGTTCCTGCCCGAAACATCGACCGATCTTTTCCATGGATGCTGCCCGACCTGCTGAGTTCCTCCAGCGTGTTGTGAGTGTTGCTTTGACCCCAGCATCTGCAGATTATTCTGTATCCTGTAGTACAAACAACCTATCTTTCAGAATTAGCTGCACCTCTAGCCAAGCAGTGCCAGTATAGTTACAACACTGACATTTACCCAACAATGTAGAAAATGCCCTGATATACCCTATTCATACACAAATCCAACCCAAAGCGACACACAAAATGCTGGAGGAACTCAGCAGGTCTATCAACATCAACGGAGAGGAATAAACTGTTGCATTTTGGGCTACAACCCTTCACCAGGACTGAAATTCAATCTGGCTAATTACTACTCAGTCTACTGTCAATCGTCGGCAAGGTGATGGAAAGCTGTCATCTACAGCGTTACCAAATCAAAGCTCAAAGTAAATTTCTTGCCAAAGTATGTATACAGTGTGTTACCACTTAGTACCTTGAGATTCATTTTCCTGCAGGCATAAAAAATACAATACAATTTATGAAAAGCTAAACATAAACAAAGACTGACAAAAAACAATGTGCAAAAGAAGACACACTGTGCAAATAAAATTAATACTGAGAACATGAATGATGACAGTGATGTTGTGGGGATGGAACTGGACTCTCTGACGGCGGTGTCTGAAAGGAAGATGCTGTCCAAGTTGCATGCCATCTTTGGACAATGTCTCCCATCCACTACGTGATGTCCTGGTTGGGCACAGGAGTACATTCAGCCAGAGACTCATTCCACCGAGATGCAACACTGACTGTCATAGGAAGTCTTTCCTGCCTGTGGCCATCAAACTTTACAACTCCTCCCTTGGGGGGTCAGACACCCTGAGCCAATAGGCTGGTCCTGGACTTATTTCCTGGCATAATTTACATATTACTATTTAATTATTTATGGTGCAACTGTAATGAAAACCAATTTCCCTCAGGATCAATAAAGTATGACTATGACTATGAATTGTTAAGAGTCCTTGATGTAAACTTGGAGGTCGTAGCATCAGTTCAAGGTGGTGGATATTTAAGTTATTCATACCGGTTCGGGAGTGTGATGATTGTAGAGTAATGAACCTAGTGGTGTGGGACCTTAAGTTTTCTAATGGTGCTTACTCACCAACAACCTGCACATAAGCACCAAATATGGGCTTCACAAAGACAATTTGGCACCAGATCTAATCACCTCATCTCCAATGATGAGAATCTCAACTGGACTCGCCTCATAACGAGTCTGGCTACCATAAAAAGTCAGGGCATTATTCTGTGACTAACTCACCTCTTGAAATCCCAGTTGACACCATTTGCAAACTCAGAAGCCTGAGGTAAGTTGGAATTCTCGCTTGCTGATGACAATGCTCTCAGAAAACTCACTTGATTGGCACATCAAGCAACCTAAAAGGCCTAGATAGACTGGACATGGAGAGGATGTTTCCAGTAGTGGGACAGTCTCAGACCAGAGGCACAACTCAGAAAACTAGGACATACCTTTAGAACAGAGATGAGGTGGAATTTCTTTAGCCAGAGGGTGGTATGTGTATAAAGCCTGACGGCTAAGGGGTAGTAACTGTTCTTGAACCTGGCGGTGAGAGTCCTAATGGCAGTAACGAGAAAAGAGCATAACCTGGGCGGTGAGGACCTTTGATGATGGACACTGCTTTCCTGCAACGGTGTTCATCTAGGTGTACCCAATGGTTGGATGGGTTTTACCCGAGAAGTACTGGGCATTAATGATCAAAATGTTGGGGAAGTCCAGAACGAGGGGTCACAGTTTGAGGATAAAGAGGAAGCCTTTTAGGACTAAGATGAGGAAAGACTTCTTCACACAGAGAGTGGTGAATCTGTGGAATTCTCTGCCACAGGAAACAGTTGAGGCCAGTTCATTGGCTAAACTTAAGAGGGAGTTAGATATGGCCCTTGTGGCTGAAGGAATCAGGGGGTATGGAGAGAAGACAGGTACAGGGTTCTGAGATGGATGATCAGCCATGATCATACTGAATGGCGGTGGGTTCAAGTGGTTTCTGGAGCTCACAGAGTTGCCAATTATGAACTGTCATTGTGACTGGGTTACTCGTGTAAATTCAAGGGAATAAATAGGCCAAGGGATGTAAGGAGAACATCCCTCTCCTTCACTTTTAACCAGACCATCCTTTATAATCATCTGAGAGAATAGATGGACTTTGATGCCCCAGCTTCAATTAGGCACTTCCAACAGCAACACACACACACACACACACAAAAAAAAAGTGCTGGAGGAACTCAGCAGGTTGGGCAACATCTATGGAGAGGAACAAACAATCAATGTTTCATGCTGAGCCCCTTCATCGGGATTTACAGCATCTCCAGAATCTCTTATTTTCAGGCACTTTCATCAGTCCTGTCCAGGAGTACCATATCAGATTATACGATTTAGGAGCAGAATTAGGACATTCAGACTATCTAACCTTCTCTGCAGTTTTAGATTCTGTGTGTGTTTATTTATTTATGCTGATACAGTGCAGAACAGGCCCTTTGAGTCACGCTGCCCAGCAATCGCCCTAATCACTGTGGGAGGAAAGCCCACAAGGTCACAGGGAGAATGTACAAACTCCTTACAGACAGTGGCGGGCGTTCAGCCTGGGTCACTGGTACTGTACAGTGTTATGTAAACCATTACGCTATCATGCCGTCCCATAAAAACCGAAAATGCTGGAAAAGCCCAGGTTGTATAGTATCTGTGGAAAGAGATGAAGAGATAACGTTTCCAGTCCAAGACCCGACGCTGTTTCAGATTTCCAGCATCTGCATTTGTTTTGATTTAGATCATTGTTAATTCCTTGGCATGTGATTTCAGTACATTATGCGCTGACCCAAAATGAAGCCAACATATTCATTTTTCTTGATGCGTAGAAGTGTTTATGTAAAATAAAACCAGGAGCAGTGCCAACATGGCTCTGTAGAGCTCCCCTCCAGCCATGTGTCAGTGTTCTGGAACACATATCTATCCCCGCTCCCAACCTCTCCTGCTGTTTCCCCACACCTCTTCGCCCTTCAGAAACTCATAATCCTTCCAAGAGAAGCAGAGAAAATTTTTAAACACAGAAAATAAGAAAGAAGCTGAGAAGCATGATGAATGCTAGCAAATTTATGCCCGTGGCAATTGTTTGCTCAAAGTAACTGGAAACTGTCTCGGGAAATTCTTTAATGTGAATGGTATGTGCTGGGTTTCTCACACTGACCTCAGTCAATCCACAGTCTCAAAACCCGACTGTGAACAGGCATTTTAGAAGTACTCTGGCATAAAATGGAAGAATAGCTACTTCCCTTCAACCATTTGTTTCTTGAACCAACCAGCGCACGCCTAATCACTATAGCAACGTTATGATTGCTTTGATCACTTTGCACTAACAATAGACTTTGTTTTTCTCTAATTATGTAAAAAATTGTGTATAATTTATGTTTATGTTTTTCTAGTCAATCCTGATTTATATGTGCCTCTGATATTACAGCAAGTTTTTCATTGTGCCTACGCTAACATGTACTTGTGCAAATGGCAATAAACCCAACATCGACAGCTTGGCTGAACATTAGCTAAAGCACCCAATACTACTGGGACCACTGGTCATGAAGTGATTTTGGGCCTCTCAGATGACTTGGCACACAGAACGTTAGTCACCAAATACAGATCTCCTTGGTAAACCAGTAATAAATACTCCTCTTTAAACTCTGTATACTTGATACTTAAATGTCACTCTGTTACTGGAAACACAGTAAGAGTCAAGTCAAGTCAAGTCATTTTTTATTGTCATTTCAGCCATAATTGCTTGTACAGTACACAGTAAAAACAAAACAACGTTTTTCGGGACCATGGTGCTACATGAAACAATACAAAAACTACACTGAGCTACATAAAACAGCACAAAAACTACACTAGACTACAGACCCACCCAGGACGCATAAAGTGCACAAAACAGTGCAGGCATTACAATAAATAATAAACAAGACAATAGGCACAGTAGAGGGCAGTAGGTTGGTGCCTTTGAATAGAGGTCATTCAAAGAACAATTCCTGAAGAGCTATTTAGCTGGTTCAAGGGTAATCCAATCCTTAATTATATTTACTAATCTTTCTTCCACAACCCTTGTCACTCTTACTACTCAAAACTCTGCAAGTTCTGCATTATTCACTGAACCCCTCAGTTCAATAGCTTTTTGGAGGAGAGATGAATTCCAGAGTTCCACCATACTGTGTATGAAATGCTTCCTGACACCATCTCAGCTTTAGATTTTCTTTCATGAGATATATAAAATAATGAGGAGTATAGGGGATAAACTTTAGTAGGTTTTCCCCACTTTAGTTGGATGAGACTAGAACTAGGGGTCATAGGTTAAAGGTAAAAGGTGAAATACTTAAGGGGAATTTCTTCACTCAGATGGTGTTGTGAGTGTGGAATGAGCTGCCCGGGGAAACGGTGGATGTGGGTTCAATTGCAATATTTCAGAGGAGTTTGGGTAAGTACATGGATGGAGGACTAGGTTCCAGATGTAGTTTGATGAGACTAGAATAACAGTTCTGGACCGATTGCTGTCGATGGACCAGTTTCTGTGCTGATGCTCTCTACGGCTCTGTGACTTGGATGGTACTGTCAACGTTGATTGCACATTTCTAATTGCCCATGAAGCTGTTAAGTGTCAACCTCATTTCAGTGTCTGAGGTCACACATGGTCCAGACAGTTATAGAGAGAAGACTTCATTCATTAATGAACATCAGTATGTCAAGTGGGCGTTTAACACAATCTGGTAGTTTTCACAGTTACCATTACTGAAACTAGGCATAATTTCTACATTTGTCTCACCACACCAATCTCTTTCAATCTACCTTTTGAAACTCATCCAAGAATTTAAGTACCCCCATCAGACCACCTTAATCTCAAACACACCTGTGTATTTACCTTTGTAAAAGTTTAAGGAGGTTTGGCTTGTCAGCAAACACAAACAAACCTCTACTGACGTATTGTTGAAAGTATCCTGACTCTGAGCATCATGGTCTGGGACAGCAATTGAAAGTTCAAAGATCAAATTAAATTTATTATCACCGTACATATATGTCACCATATAATACCCTGAGATTCATTTTCTTGCGGGCATTCTCAGTAAATCCAAAACTCATGTTAGAATCAATGAAAGACCCCACCAGCTGGGTATACAACCAGTGTGCAAAAGACATCAAACTGTGCAAATACATAAATAAATAAGCAAGCAGGCAAGAAATATTAAAAACATGAGGTGAAGAGTCTGTGAAAGTGAGTCCACAAGTTGTGGGAACGGTTCAGTGATGAGGCAAGTGAAACTGAGTGAAGTTATCCCCCTTGGTTCAAGAGCCTGATGGTTGAGGGGTAATACTATTCCTGAATCTGGTGGTGTGAGTCCTGGGGCTCCTGTACCTTCTTCCTGATGGCAGCAGCGAGAACAGAGCATGTCATGGGGGTGGTGGGGGTCCCTAATGATGGATGCTGTTTTCCTGCAACAGCGGTCCGTGTGGATGTGCTTAATGGTGGGGGCAGCTTTACCTGTGATAGTCTGGGCTGTATCTACTACTTTTTGTAGTCTGAGGAATTGCAGAATAGTGAACACCACCCAATACATCGCAGATACATTCCTCCCAACCATTGGTGGTATCTACAGGAGGCATTGCCTCAAGAAGACAACATCCGTCATCAGTGATCCTCACTACGGGATTGGTTGGCTGGCGGCGCAGTGAGATCAGCGCCGGACTCCGGAGCGAAGGTTCCCGAGCTTGAATCCAGGTCGGGCCACCCTGGAGCACACTTTCCATCCGTGCCAGGTTGAGCATCGAGCTAGCCACTCGGCTTCATAAAAAATACAAGGGTTGAGTCAGGAGTGTTCATAAAGTGACCCGGTTAATCCTGACACCAAGTGCCAGACAAGAATAGAAACATAGAAACATAGAAAATAGGTGCAGGAGTAGGCCACTCGGCCCTTCGAGCCTGCACCGCCATTCAGTATGATCATGGCTGATCATCCAACTCAGAACCCTATACCTGCCTTCTCTCCATACCCCCTGATCCCTTTAGTCACAAGGACCATATCTAACTCCCTCTTAATTATAGCCAATGATCTGGCCTCAACTGTTTCTTGTGGCAGAGAATTCCACAGATTCACCACTCTCTGTGTGAAGAAGTTTTTCCTCATCTCGGTCCTAAAAGGCTTCCCCTTTATCCTTAAACTGTGGCCCCTCGTTCTGGACTTCCCCAACATCGGGAACAATCTTCCTGCATCTAGCCTGTCCAATCTCTTTAGGATTTTATACGTTTCAATAAGATACCCCCTCAATCTTCTAAATTCCAGCGAGTATAAGCCTAGTCGATCCAGTCTTTCATCATATGAAAGTCCTGCCATCCCGGGAATTAATCTGGTGAACCTTCTTTGTACTCCCTCTATGGCAAGAATGTCTTTCCTCAGATTAGGGGACCAAAACTGCACACAATACTCCAGGTGTGGTCTCACCAAGGCCTTGTACAACTGCAGTAGTACCTCCCTGCTCCTGTACTCGAATCCTCTTGCTATGAATGCCAGCATACCATTCGCCTTTTTCACCGCCTGCTGTACCTGCATGCCCACTTTCAATGACTGGTGTATAATGACACCCAGGTCTCGTTGCACCTCCCCTTTTCCTAATCGGCCACCTTTCAGATAATAATCTGTTTTCCTGTTCTTGCCACCAAAGTGGATAACCTCACATTTATCCACATTAAATTGCATCTGCTATGAATTTGCCCACTCACCTAACCTATCCGAGTCACCCTGCATCCTCTTAGCATCCTCCTCACAGCTAACACTGCTGCCCAGCTTCGTGTCATCTGCAAACTTGGAGATGCTGCATTTAATTCCCTCATTTAGGTCATTAATATATATTGTAAACAACTGGGGTCCCAGCACTGACCCTTGCAGTACCCCACTATTCACTGCCCGCCATTCTGAAAAGGTCCCGTTTATTCCCACTCTTTGCTTCCTGTCTGCCAACCAATTCTCTATCTACATCAATACCATATACCCAATACCATGTGCTTTAAGTTTGCACACTAATCTCCTGTGTGGGACCTTGTCAAAAGCCTTTTGAAAATCCAAATATACCACATCCACTGCCCCTTCCCTCTACAGTCCTGACGAAGGGTTCCAGCCCGAAACGTCGACCAATCTTTTCCACGGGTGCTACCCGACCTGCTGAGTTCCTCCAGCATGTTGTGAGTGCTACCACATCCACTGGTTCTCCCGTATCCACTCTACTAGTTACATCCTCAAAAAATTCTATGAGATTTGTCAGACATGATTTTCCTTTCACAAATGGCTGAATGTCTGGTACGACACACTTAAAAAAAACTATGGGGACCATGTCATCTTCCCGCTGCTACCATTAGGCAGGAAGTACAGAAACCTGAGGTCTCACGACACCAGGTTCAAGAACGGCTACTCCCTTTCAACAGTTTGGTTCTTGAATAAACTGGGACAACCTTCATCACTACCTCAGTACAGCAAAACTATGAATAGTTTAATCATCTTGCACTACAGAGGAGTTTTTGTTTGTTCTAGTTGTGTCCTTTCTAGTTAAAGCTGCATATAAATTATGTTTAGAACATAGAGTACTACAACACAGTAAATGCCCTTTGGCCCACAATGTTGTGACGACTTTTTAACCTAACCTTTCCCTCCCGCATAGCCCTCCATTTAACTTCTGTGAATGCTGTTTACATGAAGTATGTGTCTGTGATGCTGTTACAAGTAAGCTTTTCATTCTACCTGTGTACATACTGTATGTACTTGAGCATATGATAATGAACTCCATTTTGAATTTGATCTTCAGGACCTAAGAATTTTCAGCTAATGTCAACTGCCTTCCTTATTTAACTTGTCAAAGCCCAAAACATCCTTCCAGAAGTGCCCACTTCTATTCAGTTTGGTGGTTGGAGTTTGACCAGATTATTATTCTATTGAAACATAATTACCAACTTTTTCTTTCATGCTACAGACAACCTGAAATTCTTGTTCTTCGTAGACATTCACGACAACAGAAAGGTACCGCAAAGAATGAGTGACAGTAAAAACATTAGAGCCCCAAAGTCCCCTCCTCCCCCTCCCACGCACAAGTGGCAGCAAGCCCTCTCCCTCCCTACTTACTTCAGCAAAAAAAGCATCAGCACCCCTCACCCACAAAAACTAATTGCTCACCTGACAATTCGACATACCACAGGCTCTGCCTCCCCCTAAATAAGGGGGCAGAGAAGTGCCATTCAGTGAGAGGAGAGACTTTTCCAATGACTTTCAGATATTAATTGGCATTTGATCTTCACTTTTCTTTTATTGAATGGGCAGCAATGAAGGTTCTCCATCACTTGGGGTGTTCAGGACTTCCTTCATCATGTCAGCAGTTCAGTTTTCACTCCTGTCAGTCATGCAAGTCCCGGGTAGAGACACAAGAATACCACTGCACTCAGATGTAGAAGGATTCTTCATTGCTGTTTCCGAACAGTTTTGTTTTACCAGTCAGGGTTGCTAACCCTGAGCTGAACCCCTGAAGCTGGAGGACCCGTGGACCACTCTTAGTCTGGCCTCTACACTTTGACCTGTTTGGCATAGGTGACCCTACCAAGAGCTGAAGGACAAGGCCTTGACTCCACCCAACATAGCTCTCCAGGTTACTGAGAGACACAAGCCGCCGATCCCTACAACAAGGTTGTGGTCCTCCTGGAGGTGCACAGACATACAACCAAACGAAACAACATTCCTCTGGACCTCAGTGCATGCACAAAACACATCAAATACCTCACATGAACCAAAATATTATAGATAAGTAAATAAAATGTAATTCTAAATGCATGTAATGCACAACACAGGGAAACTGTAAACAGCTTGTTGTCCTAACGAGACCTCAGTTCAGGTGCTCTAAAAACTTTGGTACCCAACCCTCTCCGGCTTCTCATACAGGCCCAAAGAGCTCATTACAGTAACATTTATTCTCTCTGCTGCCACCAGTTGGGGCTAAGAGATTAACTCAATAGATGTTCTAATGGGAAGCTAACTTGTGCCATTGGCAAATCCCTTTCAACAGGCTCACAATGAGGGAGAGCAGAGCTTGAGCTGGTATGAATGCAGGACTCCAGTCTACTGTCAATTGCTTGCCATCGTTGGCTGACAGAGCTGTTTACCACAGCCTGTCAGGATTTCAGAAGCAGAATGTGAGGTCCTTCTAAAATATAGCGAACAATAAAATAGTAGCAGATAACTGTAACATATTCCAGGTTCAATTTGTGCCGATTAACATCAGCCCAAAGATCTGCATTCTGGACAGGAATGAGGAATGTTTCCCCAGCCACATCCAATTTTGGTTATCAGGTGGGTTTTTTTCTCATTCATTCATGGACAAACATTGCCCATTCTAAATGACTTCTGAAGTAAGAGGTTTACCAATACATTTCAGAAGCAGTTAACAGCTGGAGATAGATCTGGAGTCGGACATTAACCAAACCAGGCCAGGTCGCAGACTTCCATCCTTCAAGACCATTAGTACACTGGTCAGACTTTTAAAAACAGTCTAGTCATCTCTGAGATTCTTTTTATTCCAGACACAGATTTATTTAACAGGCTGAATTTAAATTGCCCATCCGCTCTGACAGGTAATACATTTAAGTCAGTCCTCTGAATACACGTGCAGTAATTTAGTCACAGTGCTGCTTTAAAGAAATTGAAGCTTGGGATCCTGGCAGTAGTCTTAGGCTGGACAAAGTTGGGCCAGGGTGGAATTGGGAGAAGGAAATCGGAAAACATGGGACAAAAGATATCAATTCAGGCTGAAGATAACAAAAGGCAGGAGGGGAGAAACTCCTGGAACTCATAATTCCATTTTCAAGTATTTACAGTCTTCAAACGCTTACCTATTTGTGGCTGGTTCCTCATTGCCTGTGCTCCTGGAGGTGAAGTATCAAGCTAATGGCCAGTGTATGTGAAAACAGGCCCTGTTGCAGAAATTACGCTCAGTATGGTCCCATGGATGTAAGGCACAAAATGGGTTGTCTCTGTGTAACTCTGGACAAGAATGGTGCTGGTGATGAAAGGCAGAGGATAAGAAAGTGAAGGAGAAAAAGTGGAAAGAAAAAAGAGGAAAAGAGAAGGGGTTGGTGAGCTGTTGTAGATGAATTCTCTGCAGTGGAAAAATAGGCGGGGAGGCGCCATTAGTAGCAAAGAGAATGTTCCTTTGTTCTTCTTACGAGGGTTATCTGTGCCCCAACATCAGCAATTTCATGACAAACAAGTTGAAACAATGTCTCTATTTAACCTCAAGGGGGTATTAGGAAATGTTATTAACATTTGCTAGTTTTGCCAAAACTTTTTAAGCCTTTGCAATTATAATTACTGACTTACACACTTCATATTTCTCGTTTGAACAGTATGTATGGATCTGCACAGAGTACCAACAAGTTCAACATCACATTGTTTATTTCACATTCAACTCATGTTACATGAAGGCGAAGACGAAAATATAATCTTCATTTTGATTTTTACAAATTGAAATATTGGACAAAACGTTCAATGAACCCGTAACAATAGCTCACATTGAATATAGAAACTGCGCCTCTGAAATACCAAGGCAGTGGCTTCTGGCTTTGTGTTTGAGAAAATGAGGTAGAGAATTCACATTCCTCACTAAAGCATCAGGCCAGCCAAACCAATGATCTATCTATGATGTCAAACCATTCAGAGCACCAGGTTACTGGACCAATCACAGCTTCAAGACGTGCAGATACACCGACCTCCCAACACATGGAGCCAAACATCGCACAGAGAAATGGAAAACCGTTGTAAAAGCTTTGGCACACAGAAAGAAGTGCCATAGAGCCGAGATCATTTTTAAAAACAGGAGATATGGGATACATATAACAGAAGCACAGAATGTGACATAAATAATGGGATGGAGTGTGGGTAGGGTTGAGTTTCTGGTGTCACTGGGCATAACGACAAATACTTCTACTCTAGTGTACAACAAGGTTAAGAAAAACCTTAGATAATAAAGTCTGAAACGGCACAAATCCTAGCAGTAAAGGGGTAAGACAATAGAGAAGGAGGGGCTGAGAGCCCTGAGACAAAGCATTCCTATTACCTACAAGGCACAAGGCAAAAGGACAACAGATTTGACTGGAAAGTGCAACATTAACCACCAAGAACTCAAAACTATCCAGCACAGAGCAGCCCACTTGATCTACATCTTAACTATTCATAGCCTCCGCCACTTAACATACCATAGCTACAGCATGTATTAAATATAAAGTGCAACTTCACTGTAAGGAAGCCACTCGTCAGATATTAATCTCAACCTGTTTGTTCCTTCTCCCCTTCTAGGAGTGGAAAACATGCCCAGCATGACCTGCCAGGTACATCCTCCTGCTTGGAGTTTAACAGCTTGCACATTCTTTTCCCTACATTCTCACTCTCCAGCTGCTGCCAACCACTCACTGACCTGATAATTCTGCTTGTGTCTTATTCTGCTGGTCACCCTGGTTTTACCCTACGAGACTTACCCCTCTCTGCCCCCCCCCCCACCACCCTACCATCTCTGCAGCTTATTGGGCTTCTTTTCTTCCCGTCCCAGTTCCAATGAAGGACATTCCACTGAAAACATTAAATTGATTTCTTTTCCCTCAGCTGCAGTCTAACCTGCTGAACATTTCCACCATTTTCTAAACACAAGAGATTTGTAAGTCCATTGTAACACACACAAGATGCTGATGGAAGTCAGCAAGTCAGGCAGCATCTATGGCAAAGAATAATGAGCCGATGTTTCAGAGTGAGGTTGCTTCGGCCCGAAACGTCAGCTCTTTATTCCTTTCCCCTGATGCTGCCTGATCTGCTGCGTTCCTCCTGCATTTTGCGTGTGTTACTCCAGCATTTTCAGTTTTTATTTTGGATTTCTAACGTCAGTAGTTGTTGGGACTTCCATAAAATGCTTCTGTGACAGCACTCCTGAAATGTGCAACTTTCAGTAATAAGAAGACAAGGAGAGATACAAATTACACTCCAAGGTACAAACAACACTGACAAAATAGAACAGCTGCTCCCGGTCCTCACTGGCTGAAATCCTGGAACTTGCTGCTGAACTACTGTGGAGCACCTTTGCCAGAGGGACTGCGGAGGTTCTAGGAGGCAGCTCACTACCTACAACCCAGTTAAGGTTGAGCAATGATGATGATAGGCTTACCATCAATGGTGCAATTCACCTCCAGAGGAAAATAATTACAAAACCAGAGATTCACCAAGACATTGCTTGAATTGGAAGACTTTAGTTTTATGGAAGGATTGGGTAACCCAGGAGGGAAAAGAGGCTAAGGAATAACTAGATAGCGGTTTATACAATTATAAGAGACGGATATTAAGAATCATTTTCCCAAGACAGGGTTATTAAAACCAAGAGGGCATAAGTGCACAATCCTGATTTGATGGAGACGGACGTGAGAGCACAGCGGAACATCTGGAAAACTTCTGAAATGTCTGCTTTGCTACCGCTGCTGCTGTGTGGTAACCGGAATCTCTGGAGCTGAAGGCCCCGAAATCTTCGGCTTTGCGTGTTTCAGCGGCCAGGGAGAGGTCGAAGGCGCTCAGCAGAGGATGGCACTCGGGAGGCTGTATCGGAGAGGCTTCTCGGAAGCTCGGAGTTTTTGGATGGATGGATGGCTAGGGTCGGCTGCTTCCAAGGCATCGGCAAGTTGACGGTGCCTGGAGGTTTATGGCAGGAAGTTTCTCCCTTTTGCCGCCTGCTACGAGGGGCTTGGGAGTCGATCGACTCGGGGACTTTGAGACTTTTTTTTACTGCGTCTATGGTCTGTTCTTTATCAAATTATGGTATTGCTTTGCACTGCTGTAACTATATGTTATAATTATGTGGTTCTGTCAGTGTTAGTCTTTGGTCTGTCTTGTTTTCTGTGATATCACTCCGGAGAAACATTGTATCATTTCTTAATGCATGTATAAATTTCTAAATGACAATAAAAGAGGACTGAGTGTTCTCATAATCTAATCTAAGTTTAAGGTGAGAGGAAGGAATTTTAAAGAGGATTTGAGGAGAAAGTGATCGTGATTGAAATCTGGAATTCTTTATCACAGGAGGTGGTGGAATTAGATAAAATCACTCCACTTGAACAACATTTAGGCAGGCACTTAAATAGGCAAGGTATAAAACGACACAGTCCTAGTGTGGACAAATGGGATTAGTGCAATGGATAAAAGAGAGAGCTTTGAACTGGTGGTCTGAGGTGGCTGTTTCTGTTCTGTACAGCTCTATAATGCTATTATTATATTAAATATGTGGAAGCTTGGATGGATGGCAAATGGAAGTACTTTGATCTCCATATTACACAAAAGGATAGAGAATAATTGCAGAAGTGCCACTATTTACAAAAATCTCACTAACATAATTGGATGGCTATTTCTATCAAGAAAGACTGTTTTCTTAGAAAAGAGCTGATAAACCCTTCGTCTTCACAATTCCAACAGGGGTTGCACTCATGAAGTAATGAATTAAGGCACAGGAGGCCATTCAGCCCAACAAATCCATACTAAAATAGATATGGAGATGTGTCTTTTTTTTTACTGTGCGAGACATCAAAATCAAGGCTGGACTCTATCAAACCAAATAGTGAACTCAGAAGAGATTTCTTTATCCAGAGTATGGTCAGAACTTAATGCTGCAGGCAGAAGATGGTAACAAAAGCATATATGTATATATGGGAAAACTCAGCTAAGAAAGCAAGGGAGGAATGAATTGAAGGATATGCTGGTAAGTTTGAAGTTGGGCTAGGTCGAGTGGAAGCACAAACACCAACATAGGTTGTTTGAGCTAAACCTGTTCCATGGATTCTTCATAAATTCCATGCAACATAGTGTTCTTGGCAGTGACCTAAAAATCCCGGGGCTTCAACTGCATATCCAGCCAGAACAAAGAATAAAGTCCTACAGATAATCAGTGAGTAAACTTTGGAAAAAATATCCACGCTCATAAAGTTCAATCGTTTTGTGATTCCATGATCCAATGAAGTGAATGTTTCAACATTTAAAGAAGAGCATCATTACTTAACAAGAAAAGGAGGCTGTCCAAGACTTCACACCAGCTTCTCTACACTAGTGTTCCTCATCTTTTCCCACACCAGCCTGAAATCTGGTTCCAATTCATGCCCTTGGACTCCGACAGATTCAAGGCCTAGGACTGGTTGAACTCTCTCTTCAGCCTTGGACTCTGGCTGAACCCTCTGTTAAAATTTCCGGACACACTGGTTTGATATTAAACATGTCCAAAGATTAATTTTCAGGCACACTGATTTAATATTAAACATGTCCAAAGACTTATTTTCAGACACAACCTGCAGCATTTTCCACATTCTCAACCAATTGCCTGAACAGGCAGGTTCCAGTGATGAGAGGGAGGCATGCATTTGGCTTGAGATTCTAGTAATTATTAATGTAAATGTTCCTGGTGCTAAGGTTGGTTTAATATTGACCCACCCTTACATGGGGAGAGACAGGATGGGAAAAATCCCAGCACTGCTAATGCCAGAGAGGGCCAGGTTGAAGTTCTAACACAGAGCCCACGTTAAGTATTTAGGAGGTGGCTCTGTTCCCGGGAAATAGTGGACTTTTGGACAAGGCTGCCAGCTCACACAATATATGAGCCAGTAAGTGGGACCTGCCTCACATTTCGAAATATCCACAACTCTAGAGGCAAGGGATGAATGGTAAAACAAGACTATGAGTGCAACATAATAGCATAGTACTTAGGTTAATTTCTAGATGCTAAGTAGAGCTCGGGTGGAAGGACTTTAAAAAGAGCGCTACTTCCTTGATATCGATGCTCCCCCTCCTTCCACCCCATCATCAAATCGGCCTGGTTGTTGTGTCTCTCAAGGTTCTCAAAGCCTTATGGGATCAATTACATGGTAATGCCCAAGTTATTAAGGACAAGTTAGCTGGATCAGCACCTTTGTCACATCATTACACGCCCTCCATTTCATTCTCCCTAAGGATGCCAGATACAATATGACAGATTTCAACACACAAACTCTTGATCACCCATCATGGTGCCACTTGTGGTCGGTCTGCAGCTCATCCTTGGACTGCGTTAGTTGTTGACGCAAATGGCACTTTTCACCGTACGTTTCGATGTAGATGTGATAAATAAAGCTAATCTTTTATCTTTACAACACGGCCATTTTTTACATGTCTACAATCACATAAAATTGTTCTAATTCTGCAGTCATTTTTGCCTTTGACTCCCAAGATTGTTCCGAATTGAGTCCAGGAAATATATCTTTAATTCCTGGAGACTCCAGTATGAGGAGCTTGGCATCCTAGGTTGAGAAGAACTGTTGACAAGAAGGGGGAGAAGTGAAGAAGGGTGGGGAAGGAGATTACTGGTGATTATGCCCCAATAATAAATATTCACTAACTTTAACTTGCCAGCAATCACTCCAGAAGCCCAGGTGTGAAAGAGTGTGGGGGGTGCGGTGAAAACTGGCAGGACTCCAAGGTAATCAAATTGTAAAAAAACAAACAGAATGCTTCCCACCCTCAAATAACTGTGTCTGAATCTCCACCTGCATCTTGGAAAGCTGGGCTTGCGTTTAAAATGTCCAGTTTGGTCTCATTCAGGTCAATTGTTGCTTCATGTTTTGACTTCCGCTCTTCCTCTTGCCTCTCTTTCTCCAGCAGCCAGTAATTCACTGCATTGCCAATGAACAGGTAGATGCTCGCAACGATCAAAACCACTCCACAGGCTATGTACACGTAGTGAAAGGCATCATACATGTCCTTCAGCTTTCCTGCAATACAAAGACAGCTCTATCATTGTACATTCTACCTGTAGCCCACGTCAACTCACAGTGCAAGTCTGATCCATAGTACCATCCCAACATAGTCAAATACCCCACCCTATTGTATCTCCCTCCCCAACATTCTCAAAGATTCAGAGTGCATTTATTATCAACAAACGTATACATTATACAACCTTGAGATTTGTTTGCCTAACAGGCAGTCGCAAGAAACCTGAAAGAAGCCAATTAAAAAAAGACCAACCCCCAGTGCACAGAGAAAGAGTTGAAAAAAACAAATCATGCAAACAACAGAAAAATTCAGAACTTCATCCCCTCTCCCCCACTCACCTACTTTCCCCTCACCTGGCTTTGCCTATCATCTTCCAGCTTGTACTCCTTCCCCCACCACACCTTCTTATTCTGGCTTCTTCCCCCTACCTTTCCTGTCCTGATGAAGGGTCTCAGCCCAAAACATCTACTCTTTATTTCTATCCACAGACGTTTTTTTTACGAGACACTGCTCAGAATAGGCCCTTACCCACTTCAAGCCACGCTGCACAGCATCCCCTGATTTAATTCTAGCTTAATCAGGGGACAATTTACAATGATCAATTAATCTGCCAACCGGTACATCTTTGGACTGTGGGAGGACACCAGAGCAGCCGGGGGAAACCCAGGCCGTGACAAGGAGAATGTATGAACTCATGCTGCCTGAGCTGCTGAGTTCTCCCAGCATTCTGTGTGTGCTACTCTGGATTTCCAGTATCTGCAGAATCTTTTTTTTAACTTTGCACAAAGCTGCCTAAAATCATCACTTCATCCTATCTCCCAGTGTAGTTTCCCATTCTCACTCCATCCTCAATCTCCCCGTTGCCAAATGTCCTAGCCCCCAACCTACTCATCATCCATCTTCTCCAAATTTACAGTTGAATCTCTCTGCAATCCGTCCACCCACTGCACAGTTCCCGTCCACACTCTACTCTGTACGGACCCCATCTCTCTCTCATGACCATTCCTTTGACACTTGTCCAAATGTGAATTGACTGCTTTTCATTTCAGGCTGGGCTGCTGCAAAATAACTTTCAACAGTTTCCTCTCTTATTTGAGGGAACTGCAGAAGCTGGCATTGTTCTCAGAACAGGACAGATATAGGGAAGATTTTATTTAGATCAACAATATCAGGGCCAAGGATCTGTCGAGACAGATTTAAGGTAATTGGCAAAATCCAGAGGCAATATGAGAATATATTCCTTTAAGCTGTTTTGTTCTGGGGCTGTTGGTGAGTTTCAACTGTGACTCTCCAAAAAGAATCGAATATATATTAAAAGACAAATTTTCTGCGTCATAGGTAAGCAGATTCTGGGCACGTGGCCAAGTGGTTAAGGCACTGGACTAGCAACCTGAAGGTCGTGAGTTCGAGCCCCAGCCGAGGCAACGTGTTGTGTCCTTGAGCAAGGCACTTAATCACACATTGCTCTGCAATGACACTGGTGCCAAGCTGTATGGGTCCTAATGCCCTTCCCTTAGACAACATCAGTGTCGTGCAGCATGGGCAACTGCCGGTTTTCCACACAACCTTGCCCAGGCCTGCGCCCTGGAGAGTGAAGATTTTCCAGGCGCAGATCCATGGTCTCGCAAGACTAACGGATGCCTTTACCATAGGTAAGAAACAGAAGAGTGTGACCAATCAGAATGCTTTGCCAAGGAGGTAATAGACAATGCGCTTTATACCATTCCGTAAGGTCATGACCTATAATTCCCCCCACAGCATCTAGCCCCATTCCCAACCCAGCTTACCTAGAACAGGAGGTCCTAATAGCACAGGGCAGCACTCTACAATGGTGACCAGCCCCACTGCACTGGAGAACCTCTGTGCCCCCACCAGGTCCATCAACGTCTCGAACAGGACGGCGCTCAGCATGCCGAAGGCAAAACCGAAGAAGATGGTGTATATGACCAGACCAGTGTAGTCAGTCGCCAAGGGCATCAAGACGTGGCAGATACCATTGTACAGCACAGAGAAAGAGAAGAAGTACTGGACCTTTGGTCTCACCCACTTGGTGTTGGCTACAAATCCCATGGATGGCCGGGCAAACATGTCCACAAAGGCCAGGATGGAGAGCAGGAAAGCTGCTTTATACTCATCAATGCCCATGTTTTTGGCATAGGAAGATAAGAATACCAGAGGGGCAAACAGACCGAAAAACATGATGACATTGCCGGACAAGTAGATCAGGAAACCCCTGTGCTTAAACAACGACAGATCCAGGTACTTGTTGATGGTTTGGAAGACACTGAGCTTTGGTTCTGGCTCTTTCTTCAGAAGGTCAGAATTTACTCCCTCTTCTTGTTTGACGCTCCCAGATACTTTCGGGGTGTTGGTCGCCGGGAGGCCAATGGGGCGCATGAGTGAACCGGCCACACAGCAGTTCAGCAGGATCCCACCCAGGATCAGGAAGCCTCCTTTCCATGAGTAATTGTCATAAAGGTATTGGTTGAGAGGTGCCAGGGTGCTGAGGACCACCGGGCTGCCAGCCATGGCTAGCCCATTAGCCAGAGGACGTTTCTTGTAGAAGTACTTCCCAATAATGGTCAGTGCTGGTTGCAAGTTGAATGCAAGTCCGAGACCTGGAAAATATTTGTTTTAAAGTATCAGTGTTGAGCATTACATTAAGTAAATACACAAATTTCTAAAATCAGGGTGGGCAGGGGGAAAGTATTTCTTCAGGAAATCTTCCCTGTCTGCACTATTTATTAATGTCCACACTGCGGCCTAATGCTCATCTCCAGCCCTCTTCATTACTTTTAAACCCTCCTGTGGTCCTGTAGTACTCTACTCTTTCTCCAACCCCATCTCCGTAACTCTTCACAGCTAGGTGGCCTCTTTGCCGAACACTTGCGTTCTATCCACCATGGCTGACTGTCTCTTAGTTGTGAGCCATTTTAATGTGCTCCCCATTCTCTCAGCGACCTGTCTGCCCTCAACCTCCTCCATGGCCAACACGAGGCTAAATGTAAATGAGCCAAACAGTATCTCACACTCTAGCTAGCTGGTCTACACCCCGAGAGGATGAATGTTGAAATCCCTAATTTCAGATTTCTATCTCATTTCTCTTTGAGTGATTATGCAGAAAGTTTGAAGTTAATAACTCATCAGGGGTGATTGATAAGTTCATGGCCTACGGTAGAAGGAGATGAGTTATTAACTTCAAACTTTCTGTATAATCATTCAAAGAGTTGAACTGCATGTGCATGTAATGAGAACTGTATAACTCATTTCCTTCTACTTTGGGCCACGAACTTATCAATCACCCATCTGTGGACACTTTCTGGAGGTCCAAGATCTCTATGCTCCACGACCACTGGACTAAGTGTGTAAATGTAGGAGGGGACTATATTGAAAAATAAATGTGCTAGGTTTTCTAAAATTGACTCCTTCTACCTTAGGCCACAAACTCATCAATCACCCTTCATATTTCTTATTGTAACATATAGTATTTTGTTGTACTGCTACCACAAAACAAGAAATTCCATGAATATATCAGTGATAATAAACCTGATTCTGATTCAGATGCATTGAATTCTGATAAATATGTGAACTGAATCCAGCAAGACAAGGCCAGACAGAGCCACAGGAAAGAGTACAGGAAACGGACAGAGGAGAGGTGTGAGTGTGTGCACACATGCTTGAGAGTCAATAGGGGAGAATAAAAGTGACAGGGTATGTGTGAGGTGATGGCAGGGAGATGGGACAAAGGCCAAGTGGGAAAGCACAGGCCAGGAGTGAAGCTAATATAGAATACAAGAAATGTGTGCAAAAGAGAGGAACAGTCACTGTGGGGATAACAAAGTGCCCCTCTCTTATCCACCAGCCTTGCCAATTTGCAGTGTCACCGGCAATATCAGACTCTGTCTGGGAGGATCCTCTTATCGAAAACAACTCCACCACATTACTAACATCCCCCCCCCCCCCCCCGCCAACCACAAACAGAAGTGCTCACACCAAATGAAAGTAGAGCGGAAGTTAAATCTGATTTGCAATATGGATGCAGGGACTATTGTGGTTAAATATTACTCTGGTACTTAACACAAGACTCTCAGTAAACAGCAATAGAATGATAACCAGGCAATGTAATTATACTGTGAGTATTCTCTGTTTTTACATGAACACTCACACACCATTTCCACATTCAAACATGGACTACAAGGTACAAGATACAATTATTCAGCACTTACCTCCAATTACTCCAATGCAGAAGTAAAGCTCCACAATACTGCTGCAAAAGAAAGTGATGATCATGCCCAAGCTTGCCAGCAGTCCACCCAGTAGCACCACTGGCCGACTTCCATACCTGTTCACCAGGATACTGCTGATAGGGCCTGAGGGAGAGTGTGAGAGTGATTAGCATGAAAACGGAGAGGGAACAATAATATAACCCATATGCCAATCTACCCAGCAAGTTTAGCTGACTCTTAGATGGTTTCTATCTCCCTAAGTGACAGTCATTTGGGAGTTTTGCTCAGAGGCACTGGGGGCTATAAATAAGCAGGTCAACTTTATGTGGGGACAGGTCTTCTTCCAGGTTTGAGGATAATCTTGTAACCAAGATATTTTCAAACTTCACAGCAAAGGACCACAATCTTGGATTTGAGGAACATAGTGACAGAAAGAGATCCTTTGTTTCTAATTCAGTCAGACCATCATTGGATTAGATCATGGCTGAACTGGAGTTAAACTTCAACTACTCAATTTGGTTCCATAACCCCTTCCGGTAATGAGCTCTTCCGACCTGCTGGACAGCATCGGGCTTCGAGGTTTTTCGAGCCACCTGAATTGCTTAATTGGTGTTTAAAGGGAGTCATTAATTGTTTTAGAGTTCCTTGTGTTTGTCTCAAGCAACTCACTCTTTGTAATGGTGCTGGTGCTCCTGGTGCTTTCTGTTTAAGCTTAAGATTATTTTGATCAGCTCAGGGATTTCGTGTTACTTGTATTATTTAAGCAGATGCCCAGTTAGCACTAATCATGGGGTCCTAGTTTTGGGAATGTTACTTCTCGCAGTGTCACTCTGCCAAGCTACTGATGTTCTTTTGGAATTATGTTGAATAAACTCTCATCGTCGTCTCCACATCAGAGTCTGTCTTTCCTCCACACCTAAGTTCTGATATTGCCAGTGCACAGGGTGATGATTCCCAACACAATGATTCAACAAAAGCAAACTTCCGGGAAGGACAAGTTAATATTTCAACCAGTCATCAGAACAACTTCTTGTGGGAATCAAGGTAAAATGACATAGAAACCCCATCAAAAAGAGCAGAATATTGTCCAGGTGAGCGGTTCCATTGACCTGAAAGGAGAGTTCCCTTTCTTTCCCCACAGGCAGTTTTCGAGAACTGCCCGCACTTTACTCCCTTCTCCATCACATCATAAATCAAAGCATCTAAGGTCAGTTAGGATATATCCAGGTAATTAGTTCATATCTGGCTGCTTCTACCTGGGATGTACAAGACTCAAAGAGTCGGGTGATATGATGGGACTTTTAGACCGAGCAGAAATTCTTCCATCCCGAGTAAGTCAAACACTAGCCATTGAAATTTTAATGCAAAGGTAGAAATGCAGCCAACTTGGGCATGAAAAGACCAGAAAACTGCAGCGGATCAATAACCAGATCATTTACTTTAGCTTCTAGTGGTGCTGGTGGAAAATATAATGTCCCAAGAAACTAAGAATAACAGACTTCCACTGCCCCACAATAGTAGCACTGGGGTCTTTTCCACACACTACGGGGCACAGTGGGTCAATGGTAGAGCTGATGCTTTACAGCTCTGACAAGCTGGTTCAATCCTGACCTCCGGTGAGGTCTGTATGGAATTGGCATGCTCTTCCTGTGGCTCCATGGGTTTCATCCAGATGCTCCTGTTTCCTCCCATGTCACAAAAATGTGCCCATTGGAAAAGTTAATTGCACACTGTCAAAATGCGTGGAGGAAGGGTAAAGTAGTACAGGGGATGGAAGCAGGGGTAGATGATGGGAGTATGAGAACAAATTGGGATAGGGTAGTATTGGTGTAAACGTGCTTTCTCAGAGGACTCAGTGGACCAAAGGGGCTGCTTTATTTATTTATTGAGATACAGAGCGGAATAGGCCCTTCAAGTTGCACCGCCCAACTACCCCCGAATTAACCCTAGCCTAATCACGGGACAATTTACAATGACCAACTGGTACATCTTTGGACTGTGGGAGGAAACTGGAGCATCTGGGGAAAATGCACGCAGTCACGGGGAGAACGTACAAACTCCTTGCAGGCAGCGGCAGAAATTGAACCCGGGTCGCTGGCACTGTAAAGCACTGCGCTAACCACTACGCTACCGTGCTGTTTCTCTGCAACTGCGAACAAGCCAGCCTATGAACACTGATCCCAACACCATGCGGTCGCACAGCATTCCACTCCTACTCTAGCTAAACCAGAGCCCAGTTGTTGCTACGTCAAAGTCAACTTTGTCATCTGCACAGTTACCTGCATGCACCGTTCCAATGAAAAGTTTACTGGCAGTGGCATCCCAAGCGCATAGCATCGTATAAACAGCATTCACAAGAAAAACATAAATTAAACAAGAATTAAATTATTTTCCAGGATTATCCTTGGTTCACTTCTTGAATAATAGGATGTTAGCTACTTGCCAGTCCTCCGGGACATCACCTGTGGCTAGAGAGGACAGGAAGATATTGGTCAAGGCCCCAGCAATCTCTTTTCTTGCCTCTCTCAATAACCATCATGGTATATTCCATCAGGCCCTGGGGACTTATCTACCTTAATGCTCTTTAAGAGACCCAAAACTACCTCCTCCTTTACCTCAAAATGCCCTAGCATATTAATATGCCCAGCACTGATCTCTCTTTCCTCCATGTCCTTCTGTAAAGTGCTCATTAAAGACCTCACCCACATTCTCAGCATTCAAGAAAATGTCCTTCCTTTATCCTTGAGTGGTCCTACTCCCTTCTTAGTTATCTTCTTGCTCTTGATGTATGCATAGAATGCCTTGGGTTTCGCTTTAATCCTACCAAGGATTAAAAAGCCAAGGACTTATCATTGGCCCTTCCTGGCTTTCCTAATTTCCTTCTTCAATTTTTTTCTGGTTTTTTTTTATAATCCTCAAGTGCTCTGTTTGATTCTAGCTTCCTAAGCTTTAGATACATTTTCTTTTTCCTTCTTAAATAAATTCATCACCTCTCTTGACACCCAAGGTTTTCTTACTTTGCTCTCCTTGTCCTTCCTTCTTAATGGAACGTACTTGTCCTGTAATTTATGCAGTTGGTCTTTAAACACCCTCCATATGTCAGATGTGGCTATCCCAATTAAACTCTCCCTAGTTCATGCCTAATGTAATTGTCTTGCTTCATTGTAATACAGTATTCTCCCACAAAGCCCATACTTATCTTCATCCATAACTATCTTATCCTTAAGGAGCTGTGGTTACCGTTCCCTAACTGTTCACTCACTGCCTGGACAGGCTCATAACACCAGGTCCGGTACAGCCTCCCCTCTTGTTGGACTATCTACATATTGATTTAAGAAGCCCTCCTGGATGCACCTAACAAATTGTACCCCATCTAAACCTCTTGCACCAAGAAGGCCCCTGTTTATATTACAGAAGTTGAAGTCCCCCATAACAACAAACCATAATGTTTATACACACTTCCTTAATTTTCCTCCATATCTATTCCTCGATATCCTGGTATCTGTAGTATAACCCAGTCAGTGATTGTACCCTTCCCATTTTTGAGTTCTACCCATATAGGCTCAGTGTACGAGCTCTCCTTTATGTCCCATCTGATTGCAGATGTGATATTGTCCCTGATTAGTAGTGTAACTCCCCCAGCTCTTCAACTTCCCCCCCCCCTATTTTTTCTAAAACATCAAAATGTCATGCTCATTCAAATTGCCCAGTCTGTAATGCAATCACTCAGGATATTTTCAAGAGTACATCTGTGTATGTTCGTTACGAAGCTTAGTGACAAGTCAAGCTTCCTTAGAATGTAAAAGAAGCCTTAGTAGAATGTAAAGACACTAGCTCTTTATAGACTCTCTCCATAGCTGATTTCTAATGTAGATTGATGTATGTTCACACACCTTCCTCTTGCTGACGTCAATAACCAGCTGTTTAATCTTACTAGCATTGAATAGGCATGTTTCTATTGCAGCACCACTTAACCAGGTGCCCTATTTCACTTATACGCTAACTCATGAGCATCTGTTTCATCCAAATCAAGTGGTGCCGTTAGTGAATTTGGATATGGCATTGGAGCTGTGCTTATCCGCATTCACGTGTATGCAGAGAGTAAAGCAAGGGGCTAAGCACGCAGCCTTGAGATGCAACTACGCTGATGGCCAGTGAAGATGAAGTGTTATTACCAATCCTAATTGACTGAGGTCTGCCAATGAGGAAGTCAAATATCAAGTTGCAGGGGGAGTTACTGAGGCCCCGGTCTTGAAGCACAATGATGAATTTGGATGAATTGTCTGTGTTAACGCCAATCTATAGTCAATGAACAGCAAGCTAACTTAAGAATTCCTGTTGTCCAGGAGACCCAAAGCCAGAGAAAGCTCATCGGCAGCTGACCTGTTGCGGCAGTAGACAACCTGAAGTAGGTCAGGTTGTCTCTGAGGCAGGAGTTGACTTGCGCCATAACCAACCTCCCAAGCACTCCCTTATTGTTAATCGAAGGGCTACTGAGTGGTAGTCATTCACACCGGTAACTGAGACCTTCTTAGACAATGGTACAATAGAAACCTTTCTGAAGCAAGTGTACATTAGCTTTGCAGAGTCAAAACAAAGCTTGTCCTACTGCAGCATACTTTCATATCCAACCTGCCCCTTCAAACTTTATTCCTGGTATTGGTATTGGCTTATTATTGTCACAGTGAAAAGCTCATGTTATGTACTGTTTATACAGATCAAATTATTACACATTGTATAAGGTGGGGGGCGGGGAATGTCGACTCAGACCATGAGAGGCCTGCGTTGGGCATTTTCATGCCTTACAAGGCACAGATTGGAAGTCTGTGTGGGGCACCATTCCTCGCACAGACACTAGAGCAATGTGTGGTTAAGTGCCTTGCTCAAGGACACAAACACGCTGCCACAGCTGAGGCTCGAACTAGCGACCTTCAGATCACTAGACGAATGCCTTAACCACTTGGCCACGTAAAACAGTAAGAATTCAGAGCAAAATGTAAAAGTGAAATACAGGTAAATGATAAATTGTAAGATCATACCGAGGTAAACTGTGAGGCCAAGAGTCCATCTCAACAATTGAAGAATCAATCTACCTCGTTATGATCTTGCACTTAATTGTTTCTCTAAACTGTACTCTTCTGGCAGCTTTTACACTTTATTCTGCATTGTTATTGTTTAATGTTATTCTTGCTCATTTTACCATGTAATGATTTGATCTGTGTGAATAGTACACAAGGCAAGCTTTTCACAGTTTCTAGATACGCGTGGCAATATTAAACTATTGCCAATATTATTCTGTACTTGTCGGAATCCCCTGCTCCACCTAAGCTGCTCACATGTGCCAGTTGAAGCTGAAAATAAGTGCTGGAGCCAACAGACTTGGTGTGTTTTTGTGGCTCCATTTCAACTTAATACGATTAACAAACACAGCCTCTGACAAAACCTACAGTTAATTAGATTAACTGCATACAAGAAATGAAAACATGATTCACCTCAGTAACCCTGGTCTCAACTTTGCTGTAACATTCATTTGCCCCATCTGTTAGACAATATTCAGGAGTTATGTGAGTATAGCAGGTATTAATTCAAGCAAGAGCCAGTCTTCAATTCTGATGTAAATGGCAAGCAATAATCAGTCTGAAGTTAAAAGGACAGCTTTGGAAACACAACACGAGGAAATCTGCAGATGCTGGAATTTCAAGCTACACACATAAAAGTTGCTGGTGAATGCAGCAGGCCAGGTAGCATCTCTAGGAAGAGGTACAGTCGACGTTTCGGGCCGAGACCCTTCGTCAGGACTAACTGAAAGAAGAGCTAGTAATAGATTTGAAAGTGGGAGGGGGAGGGGGAGATCGGAAATGATAGGAGAAGACAGGAGGGGGAGGGAAGGAGCCAAGGGCTGGACAGTTGATTGGCAAAAGGGATATTTAGAGGATCATTGGACAGGAGGCCTAGGGAGAAAGAAAAGGGGGAGGGGGAAGCCCAGAGGATGGGCAAGGAGTATAGTGAGAGGGAGAGAGAGAGAAAAAGGAGAGAGGGAAAAAGCATATATATATAATAAATAAATAACGGATGGGGTACGAGGGGGAGGTGGGGCATTAATGTAAGTTAGGGAAGTCAGTGTTTATGTCCTCAGGTTGGAGGCTACCCAGACGGAATATAAGGTGTTGTTCCTCCAACCTGAGTGTGGCTTCATCTTGACAGTAGAGGAGGTCATGGATAGACATATCAGAATGGGAATGGGACGTGGAATTAAAGTGTGTGGCCACTGGGAGATCCTGCTTTCTCTGGCAGACAGAGTGTAGGTGTTCAGCGAAACAGTCTCCCAGTCTGCATCGGGTCTTGCCAATATATAGAAGGCCGCATCAGGAGAACCGGACGCAGTATATCACCCCAGTCGACTCACAGGTGAAGTGTCGCCTCACCTGGAAGGACTGTCTAGGGCCCTGAATGGTAGTGAGGCAGGAAGTGTAAGGGCATGTGTAGCACTTGTAGCTTTGCAAACAAACAGCTCTGTCAAAAGGGCATAGACTGCTGGCCCACACCAGGGGACTAGCTGTAAGGAGATCAAAGTTACTGGTGAACACAGCAGGCCAGGCATTATCTCAAGGAAGAGGTACAGTCGACGTTTCAGGCCGAGCCCCTTCGTCAGGACTAACTGAAGGAGGAGCTAGTAAGAGATTTGAAAGTGGGAGGGGGAAGGGGAGATCCAAAATGATAGGAGAAGACAGGAGGGGGAGGGATGGAGCCAAGGGCCGGACAGGTGATTGGCAAAAGGGATATGAGAGGATCATGGGACAGGAGGCCCAGGGAGAAGGAAAAGGGGGAGGGGGGGAAAAACTCAGAGGATCCTTTTGCCAATCACCTGTCCAGCTCTTGGCTCCATCCCTCCCCCTCCTGTCTTCTCCTATCATTTTGGATCTCCCCCTCCCCCTCCCACTTTCAAATCTCTTACTCACTCTTCCTTCAGTTAGTCCTGACGAAGGGTCTCGGCCTGAAACATCGACTGTACCTCTTCCTAGAGATGCTGCCCGGCCTGCTGCGTTCACCAGCAACTCTGATGTGTGCTGCTTGAATTTCCAGCATCTGCAGAATTCCTCGTGTTTGAGCTGTAAGGAGATATGGTTTGCAAAATGAAGTGACCGTGAGACTTTCATGACTGCATCAATCAAGTGTAACACAACATAATAATAGGTTAGGTTCACTGGCCTACGATCAAATCAGTTAACACTGGTTTGCACCATTATGACTTGAGTTCAAACTGGCAGACCAAACTGATGTTGTCACTTAACGTATCAAACTTGGTGACGGGGTATCGTTGATCTATCAGTCGTTGGATATTTGTGTACTCAGAATCAGTCCTAAACAACATTAACTTGAGTAATGCAAACAATTTTATGTTTTTATTTACTGAGATACAGCATGGAATAGGCCCTTCTGGTCCTTCAAGCCGTGCTGCCCAGCAGTCCCTTGATTTAACCCCAGCCTAATCACGGGACAATTTACAATGACCAATTAACCTCCCAACCGGTACATCTTTGGACTGCGGGAGGACACCAGAGCACCTGGTGGAAACCCATACAGTCACGGGGAGAACAGTCAACGGCAGGAACTGAACTCTGATCGCCGGTACTGTACCGTGCTGTCTTAATGTGCTGGAGGAGCTCAGCAGGTCAGGCAGTATCTCTAGATGGGAATAAACAGTCGACATTTTGAGCCGAGACCCTTCATCAGGACTGGAAAGGAAGGGGAAGGAAGTCAGAGTAAGAAGGTGGGGGGAAGAGAGAAAGAAGTACAAGGAGGTGGGTAACAGGTCAAACTGGGAGAGGAGAGGGAGGTGAAGTAAAGAGCTGGGAAGTTGATTAGTGGAAGAGATAAGGAGCTGGAGAAGAAGGAACCTGATAACAGGACAGAACACCATGGAAGAAAGTGAAGGGAGAGGAGTACCAGAGGGAGGTGATGGGCAGGTAAGAAGAGAAAGTTTGAGAGAGAAACGAGAATGGGGAATGGGAAGGTGGGGGGGGGGGTAATTACTGGAAGTTCAAGAAATCAATTAATTCGTTATGAAATACTTTGTCCCAGCAAAAGTGGTTGAACATTCAGGTGTCTCCCACTGTAGAGATTCAAGATTCAGGATTGCTTAATGTCATTTCCAGTACACAAGTGTAAAAGGGAACAAAATAAATGTTACCCTGGATATGATGCAACACAAAACAAAAACAATAAATATAGATTACGTACATAGATTGATTGTAAAGTATGTCCATAAAGTGACTCTAGGCACAGGAGCGTCTGTACATAAAGGGACTCTGATAGGAAATGAAGAAGTATCTTTTGGTGGGGTGTAGTGGAGTGGGTTACTGGGTGGAGGTGTTGATCAGCCTTTCTGCTGGGAAAGTAACCGTTTTTGAGTCTAGTAGTCCTGGTGTAGTCATCACGTAGCCTCCTCCCCGATGAGCAGGGTGGGTGGGATTGTTCATGATCTTGCTTGCCTTTTTCTGGCACGTTTCTGTATATATATGTCTTTGATGGCAGGGAGGTTGGAGCTGGTGATGCACGGGCAGTTTTAACTACCTGTTGTAGAACCTTCCTGTCTGCTGCAGTGCAGATTCTGTACCATGCAGTGAAGCTGCTACTGCGCATCTGTCAAAGGATGTGAGTGCAGATATGCCAATGTAATTCAAAGGAAACATTGCCAACCCAAAATATTGAAGTAAACAACGTCATTGTAACCATTGAGATTGTATTGAATCACCTACTGTTACTTTTAATCTTAAGGGTATAAAAACGTGATGCACTTTGTGTTTGAGAGACTCTACACCAAGAGGATCTCCAAAAGAATGCCTGGTTGTATCAGCAGCTTAGGTATCTCTCCAGTGACTTAGATCACAGTCACAACATCACCCTCTTTGCTATCTAATTCTGAATTATTTTCTTACTATCTCAGTTTTAGTGAAATTGAGACATGAAACATTAATTCTCTTGCTCTTTTCATAGATGCAGAGTGTTTCAGGTTTTTTCTAGGTCTTTTATTCCAGATTTATTTGATTTTCATCAGAAGTCGAAACAGTGTGCAATTTCAAGTTCCCAGGTGTCAATATCGCTGAGGATCTATCCTGGACCCAAATATCGATGCAGCTACAAAGAAGGCACGACAGCAGCTATATTTTATTAGGGGTCTGCAAAGATTTCGTTTGTCACCAAAGACACGAGCAAATTTCTATAGCTGTACTGCAGAAAGTATTCTAACTGGCTGCATCACCATTTGGTATGGGGGTGAGGTTCAACTGCATAGAATCAAAATAAGATGCAGAGAGTTGTAAAATTAGTCAGCTCCATCATGGGCCTCTGTAGTATCCAGAACATCTTCAAGGAGCAGTACATCATTAAGGACCCCCATCACTCAGGACATGCCTTGTTCTCATTGCTACCATCAGGTAGGAGATACTGAAGCCGAAAGGCACACACTCAGTGATTCAGGAACAGCTTCTTCCCCTCTGTCATTAAATTTCTGAATGGATGAATGGATATTGAACCCACTTTTTTATTTCTATTTTTGCAGCACCTACTATATATATATATATATATATATACACACACATACATACACACACACTTACTGTAATTAACGTTCTTTTCTATTATAATGTATTGGATTGTATCGCTGTCGCAAAGACAGCAAATTTCAAGATATATTCCTGCGTTGTGAAACCTGATTCTGATTCTGAAGTGAGGTAGCAAAAGCTTAAAGCAAAAAAAAACACAAAGGGTTTCTTGTTCACAAAACTAGACTCACAATGGACCTCTAAACTTCACAGCTGCTTTATTCAAATTTTATTAAATGGTCATGAACCACATGCTAAACTACCAGATTATCTACAATAGCCTAGGTTAGGTGTAGTATTCTCATCTTTCAGGCTAATGGCTGTGGGTTCAAACCTCAGTATTAAGATTTGAACACAAAGCCTGGCTGTCATTTCTAGCACAGTACTGAGGATCAGTGACACTGTCAGAGATCACCTGTAAGGTTTTAGACAACATGTATATAAGATGTCCAACATTATTATATTGAAGGAGGATCAGTTTTCACCCACATCCCCTCAAATGACATCACAACCTGCAGGAGGTTTGCTCAACGTTTCACCTGCTATTGCATGACCTAATCATAGATGCTGGTTCTTTGGCTACAGAGCACAATAGAGCACTTCAAATAAAGTACTTCTTCATTGAACTGTAAGGAAAGTGTATTCCTGTTAGATTTACACTACTTCTCAGCATGGATCCTTGGATCTCCCACAGAAGTTGGGGCCAGCAAATCCCCTAAAAAATTCCAAACCCATTACTCTCATTGTCACTCGTGGAAAATAACCGTGTGAAGAATACACTCAAGTGACCACTTTATTTGCACCATTCTCTGTAAACGCCAGAGATTGTTGTGCGTGAAAATCGCAGATCAGCAGTTTCTGAGATACTCAAATCTGGCACAAACAACCTTTCCACAGTCACGGTCACTTTTCTTCCACATTCTGATGTTTGGTCTGAACAACAACTGAACCTATTGACCATGTTTGCGTGCCTTTGTGCATTGCATTATTGCAACAAGATTGGCTGATTAGATATGTGCATTAACGTCTACCTAATAAGGTGTTGATTTACATACACCACTTCCCAGATACTTTGATCTCCCACTGAAGTTAGAGCCAGAGAATCCTTTAAAAACACCCAAGCCCATGACACTTAGTGTCACGAGTGTGAAGAATAGGCTGCCAGGAGTCTGCGACAATAGCCAGTGCTCTCAAGATTTAAACTGCATCTATAGAGCCCCTCAAACATAGGAGAGTGCTAGACAATCCTTCAGACTTGCTTCTATTGTGCTACTGTGGGCTTTCTAGGTGGTCAATGAGGGAATAATGGATTAACAGGGTTAATTCTACAGATGGAACAGGGCAGGCGAGTGTAATTTGTGAAGGGGCATGCTGCTTCCACCATTGTGAAGGATTTACACCGGGATCCATGACACCAGCCCATACCTTCCTTCTCTACTTGAAGCCATCATGGGGCCTGACGCCCTCAGGAGTCTGTGGGAATGCCACAGATCATTTAAAGATTAAAGATGAGCTTTGTCACATGTACATTGAAGCATACAGTGAAACGCATCATTTGCGTCAACAGACAACACAATCTGAGGACGGGATGGGGTGGGGGGGGGTCTGTTTGCAAGTGTCACCATGCTTCCAGGCCAAGGTATCATGGCCACAACTTCCTAACTGTAAACCCACGTCTGCGGAATGTGGGAGGAAACCCACATAGTCACAGGGAGAAGGCGCAGACAGCAGCAGGAATTAACCACTGACCTTTCAATCGTTTGGTGCTGTGAGGAGGTGTGGGGGAGAGAGAAGAAAAATCAATATTTACACTTACTAGGGATTTATAACGGTGACACAGTGATGCAGCAGATGGTGCTGCTGTCTCACATCTCCAGTGAGCCTTGGTTCAACTCTGACCTCTGGTGCTGCCTGCGTGGAGTTTGCAAATCCTCCCTATGACCACACGAGTTTCCGTCAGCCGCTCCAGTTTCTTCCCAAAAACATGTTTATTAGCAGATAATTAGCTCCTGTGAAATATCCTTTTAAAATGTCAAGAGAATCACGATGGAGCTATGAGAGACAGCATTTACAGGGAAATAAGTGAGAGGCTGATGTTGTTAGGATTGCTCTGAGAACTTGGCCTATACTCAAGGGCCTTCTGTGTGTCATAATAAATACATGACACTTTGCTGATTGATGCTTGCTCCTTTGAGATCCATACCTGGTTGTATGGACTAAAACTGCATGAAATGCTGGGTTCGAAAGCGGCCCCTGAAGACCAGGTACCATCTCTCTCTCTTATCACATCACCACAACAATTTAACTCAGCATACAGTCCTCAAAACATAGGCCTGCATCTGCCTTGTTCAAATGGTCTTGTCCCTCATTTATTCCAGCACCACTCACAAGGTCAAAGATCAGCCTATCAACCCCGTGAGGCAAGAAGACATGGAACAGCAGTCAGCTCACTTCCCTTTAGCTCAGAAGGTTGAGGGTTCAAGTCCCCCTGAAGAGTTTGAAACACAAATAATCTAGATTGATGCTCCTGAAGCGATTCTGTTGAGAGGAGCTACAGTATATTTCACAGAATGATGGTAGCACTGAAGAGGGCCATTTATCCTGTTAAGTCTCTAACACCTCTATGTAACAACTTGTCCCTCTCTCCAAGGCTTTGCTAACTTGTTCCTTTCTCAGCTCCATGTTGAACATGATGATTGAATCTTCCTCCATTATCATGCCCAACTAAACTCCATTCATGTTACATTTAATTCCTTTGCTGGTCTCCATTATTTAATGCCCTCTAATTCTTAACTCCCCACCCAACAAAAAATTCTCTCTATCTACCTATATCCTTCGTGATTGTAAACACCTCTATCAGATCTCCTCACAATTTCCTCTGTTCTGAGGGCAACCACCCTAGCGTTCCTCTTCTAGCTATATAATTAAGATCAATAGTCAGTTTGGTGGGCACGTGCCCAAGTGGTTAAGGCATTGGACTAGCGACCTGAAGGTCGTGAGTTTGAGCCCCAGCCAAGGTAATGTGTTGTGTCCTTGAGCAAGGCACTTAATCACACATTGCTCTGCGATGACACTGGTGCCAAGCTGTATGGGTCCTAATGCCCTTCCCTTGGACAATATTGGTGTCGTGGAGAGGGGAGACTTGCAGCATGGGCAACTGCTGGTCTTCCATACAACCTTGCCCAGGCCTGCGCCTTGGAGAGTGAAGACTTTCCAGGTGCAGATCTATGGTCTCGCAAGACTAACGGATGCCTGAAATAAATAGTCAGTTTGGAAAATTATTAGAATGGGACTGGCTGGAGGTCAGAGGAGGGCTTCTATCTTTCTTCCCACATAGAACCGGACTGCCTCAAAAAGTCAGTCCCTGTATATATTATGATGCTCTCTTTTGCATAAAAACAACCCTTCACATTTAAAAAATACAAGAAAGTTCTTTGATTTTATTTGACATAAACAACACATTTCATTGTATGTTTCATTTTTACGACAAATAAAGCTAACTTTTAATCTTTAATTTTTATCCTTGACTTTTTTGGGCCTCATCTCCTCTTCTGTTGTAGTTTCCCATAGCCCTGACTAGTGACAACTAGTGACCTGAAACTCAATCATTCAAAGCTCACCTACCTCCTCTTTAACTACCTTCTATGATCCAACCTCAAGAGAATTCCACAGATTCATGACTCCCTGAATAAATACCTTTGGATCTCAGTTTTAAATTACCTCCCCCTTTATCGTGTAACTTTGTTTGAGACTCTCTTCCTAAGAAAGGATTAAAATAAACAGATATTAAAAGAATGTTTTGATTAGCTTGAGAAACCTCTCTATATGTTTTCTAAAGTCAGAGTTAGGGTTAACATGTTCACACAAATTATTTTGCCATTTATCAGGGTAGGTGAGTCATGGTGGACAACTGCAATGTCACCAATTCTGGCTCCACATGTGACTTAACTCTCCTCTTACAACAAGATTTGGGGAAAATCTTAAAAAGCCTCTGGTGCTTTATGGGAAAAAAAGGAGTCCTCCCAAGATCTCCTGCTAATAGTTTCCTAAAAAAATCAGAATATTTGTCTCATTTTCTTTGCAAACTCTGTGGACCATTTGTTGTCTTGACACAAAGTTTTCTCATTTCTTTATTAACCCTTCCCATCTCTCCCTCATTTTTTTAAGATGGTCCTTGAAATCGAGTTTCAGGTCACTAGTTGTCATATCTCCTCCTGCCTAATGTCAAATTTTATTTGATAAATTGTTCATGTGAAGCACCTTGGAATGCTTTACATTGTTAGAAGTGCCATATAAATGTAAATTGTTATTGGGCTCTCATTGCAAACGCTATATATGATCAGGATGAAGAGACAATTTAGATTGTGCTAGCTGCATACGTGAATGATGAGCACGTGTGATAAGTGCCCAGGAATATCTGTGAGTTTGAGAGTTCAGGGCCTCACTAGAGGCCCTGAGGCAGTCTGGCCTGGGTTTGGGGCCTGTCTGTGTGTGAGGTTGGGAAAGGGGCTCGTTTTGCTGCTGGAATCTTGTTCTGCTCTGAGGTCACTGTTGCTGACTGTGTTGTCCTGCTGAACACTGTGTGCATGCTAGGTTGATGCAGGAATGTGTAGCGACACTTGGAGACTGCTCTCAGCACATCCTTGGGTGTGTTGTGAACACAAATGACACATTTCACTATATGTTTTGATATACATGTGATAAAAAAAATCTAATTATGAATATCAAAGTAGGATGTAGTGTGAAACTTGAGAGATTATCTTGTATCCCTTTCACTCTCATGAACTAATTTGACTTCCCTTTAATTCATCTGCTATTTGCTAGAACCATTCCTTTTTAAGGTCAATGTTCCTATGTTCCTCATCCTAATTACTGTGTAAGATTGTCTGATGTCCTGATCTGATTAATTGGCGATCATTATATTGACGACACGGAGTTTTAGACCACCACAGATGTCTACCTATTTAACCTTTCATTAGGTCACTTCTTCACATCTCCTCCTGAAAAAAAAGAGCTTTTGCCCTTTGTGTTTTGCTACAAGCTCCCAGATCTTTGTGAATCTTCTTTAGACTGTTAAATTCAATGCAGTCCATCCGACGATCCATCACCAAAGGCCAGGGTGCTTAAAGAGCTTCCTAATTGCACACAACCCACTTAGAAAGCCATAATTCTCAAATTAAAGCCAGATATACTTTAAAGAGCAGGGAATCTGTGGGCGATTAGAAAGAGCCTAAGACTGGTGGTCAATAATCAATTGACAGGAGGAGGAAATTGGAGAGAGCGCTTAAGTGATTTATTTCTAATTAATGAGAAGCTAATGCAGGGAAGGAAGCATGACTGGGTATATCAGTGGTGTGAAAAGCTAATTCGAGTGCCCTGGATAAACACAGGTACAGGAAGTGTCATTAACTGGAGGCTTTGCGGCCACCCTTAAGGCTGAGTGTTGTTTCGTTAGCACAGCCCAGGAGCTGGTCACCTTGATACTCAGAAGAATGCAGATGGGACAGTATTTCTGCCTGACAGAAATGGATGAAGTATATTCCAGGAGCCTCATTCTCATCCAATTCCAAGGAAATTTTACTCCCTCAGCAGAATTCAATTCAGAAAATTGAAGGAGAGTATTCCCCTGAGAAGCTCAGCCACATGAATCCATATGACCACCACTTGCAGAATTAGGCCATTCAACCCATCAAGTGTGCTCTGCCATTCGATCATGGCCTATTTATGTATCTCTCAACCCCATTCTCTGGCTGTCTCCCAATACACTTTTTGGCCTTAGTAAACTCACAATGACTTGGTCTCCACAGTAATGAATTCCACAGATTTACCACCCTCCGGCTAAAGAACTTTCTCTTTATCCGAAAATGAGAGCAGCATTAATGGCTCAACAATGCACGAAGGGAGGAGAAAGGTCAAGAGAATCATACAGTGGTGCTAGGAAGTTTGTGAACCCTTTAGAATTTTCTCTATTTCTGCATAAATATGACCCAAAATGTGATCAATCTTCACACAAGTCCTAAAACTAGATAAAGAGAACCCAATTAAATAAATAACACAAAATAATACTATGTTTGTTCATTTAGATAACTGTAGGGTACGAACTAGAACGATTTTAGAACAACATACACAAAATACTGGAGGAACTCAGCAGGCCAGGCAGCATCTATGGAAAAAAGTACAGGCGACATTTCAGGACAAAACTCTTCAGCTGGACGGTTTTAAATTTCAGAGCACAATACTTCCCCTATATTTTCACATCAAATATTCCCAAGCAAAGTCTAGTGCATGTTCAAAATAGAGTAAGGGGCCCTTTGAATTGTCCCATCAAATATTCATCTAGTCCAAATGCAGTATAGTTCATCTCTAGCATTAGGGCTTGGAAACTGCACAAAACCACCGCCAAATGAAAAAATCCCATAAACTGCCAAATGTTTCCAATTTACTGTTCCAATAAAGTGTAAATGCTGTAAACAGAGAGGGAAAAAAAACAATTTCAATGGCTCTGTTTCTCATCAGCACAAGCTGGAAAGAAAACTGGTCCAAAATATTTCAGAAGTGGCATTCAGAGCAATTACTAGGGCCATCCAGCAGCAGAATGAATCAATCCTTCCAGCATTGCAGCTCCGAGAGAAAGAAATTATAGCACTGCAGTCTATACTGAGTTACCGCGTGTCAACTGTGGCTGAATGGAAATAACTGTGACAGAACTTTTGGATCCAAGTCACCCCCCCCCCCAGAGAATTGTTCACATTACATAATACCCTCAGACATTAAGTGCAACATCAGTCCACCTGCTCAGACTGATGCAAACTATTGCCTTGAATTATTTATTAAGTGGCTCAGAAAGTTCTCACCATCATTTTGTTCAATACTTCTCTCAATCAACATCGTTGAAACAGTTTACTTGCTCAATATCACATGCTGTTTGTCAACCTAATAGTGTACAATAGAGTCACTACACTTCCTAAAACACTGACGACACTTCAAAAAACTCTTTACTGGATGTAAAACACTTGGTATTTTCAGTTGATAAAAGGCTGAATCAAAAGGTTGAGACTTCCTTTCTATTGTCATATGCCACCACACTCTTATCAACGTAAAGTACTTTGAAACAGATTGTTTTACAAATATAAGTATTTTCTTTAATTCAGCAACTAGACCAAAGAAAACACAAACAGTCAAAGTTCAAAAGTAAATTTATTATCAAAGTACACACATGTCACTATAGTTTAGTTTCAAAAAAACAATTTCTTCCCTTCTGCAATTAAGGGCCCTCAGGGGAAGCATAACTTTCTCTGTGGACATAACACAGCAGGCAACCCATGTCCAGTTCTTCTGTTTGCCAGACTGGCAACTAATTGTCCTTCCAGTCACGCTGTACCAGTATGACCTATTCACAAAATAAAGAAGACTGATCTGGTCTGCCTAATTACCACCTCAGTGATAAACTGTCGGTAATCAGCAAAGGGACAGAAGCCATCATCAGTACTCACTCACCAATAACCTTCCAGCTATTTCCGGTTAAACATCCGGATTAGGATGCTGCTACTGAAGATGAGCAACAGCTTACTGGCGGTTCATAGAGCAAGAAATAAAACTAAATACTTTAGTAATAACTTTTTTCCAGTGGAAAATTGTGGTAAACTACCATTGCAAACAATGAAGAGGCGAGCGAAGGCGAGGCTATACCAAGGGTCGAGGCATGCCCGAGGAGAAGTAGTCAGACCGAAGCCACATTCGAGACAGAGATGGGGTGTGCGAAGCAGAGAAAAGTCAGAGCAGAGGAGTTTTGGAGCCCGGCCACCAAAATCCAGAGCAAGGTTTGATCAATCTAAGCACCGGGCCAATTTGGAAAGGTCGGATACAGGCCGGAACGTGGCAGTGGGCTCCGGCCCAGAGATCATCGAAGCAACAGGGCCCAGGTCCTAAAGTGAGGGACAAATCTCAAGGTTGTATAATTTATACATACATTGACAATAAATTATTTTGAACTTTTTGAATCTATTCAATAATACCTAGCTTCAGTTTTGCCAGGACAGCTTACCATCATATCTCATCACAGCCTTGGTTATCAATGCAACATTTAACCAATTGTGGCATCAAGTAGGAAACACCCCGAAGGCTGGAGTCATACTTCATACAAAGTAAGATGATTACGATTGTGGTGTGTCAAACATCCCAGCCCAAAGCATCACTGCAGGGGTTCCTTAGGGCAATGTTATAGGCCCAGCTATCATCACCAATAACCTTCCTTCCATCGTAAGATCTGAAGTGAAGATTTTCACAAATGGATGCACAAAATTAAATTTTATTTGTGACTTCTCAAGAAATTAAGGAGGCCCACTTACATGTGGCAAGATTTAGACAGGAGCTGAAAGGTGGCAAGTAATATTTACACTACAAAAGTGCCGTACAGTAGTTCTCTCCGATAAGAGAATTTAACCTCCCTCATTTCTTCTCATTTTTGGAGATACAGCACAGTGACAGGCCCTTCCAGCACAACACACCCGTGCCACTCAGTCACCCGAATAACCCACTTGTCTTCGGAATGCAGGAGGAAACCAGAGCACCCTGAGAAATTCCACATGGTCATGGGGAGAACGTCCAACCTCATTACAGACAGTGGCAGAACCGAACCTGGGCTGCTGGCACTGTAACATCACTAAACTAACTGCAACACTACCATGACACCCAAAGATATTACCACCATTAAATATCTCATATACAATATCCCGGGGTTGTCATTGACCAGAAACTCAGCTGGATCAGCCACCTATTTACCGTGGCTACAAGAGCAGGGAAAAGGCTGAGTATACAGTCATGGTTCAACAACTGACACCCCATTGCCCATTTTTCCATCTACAAGTTAGTGAGAGAGAGAGAGCCTGTTTGAGACATCTTAAGTGTTGGGATGGGCTGCATTCCTGGATGGACTCTCATGGTCTCTGGGGATTTGCTATTGTTTGCATGGTGAGTGGTGGGAGGTGGGAATGCTGGAGCAAGTTGGGGAAGGAGGTGGGGAGAGAGTTGATGCTTTTGCTGGAGCAAGTGTGGGGAGAGTTGATGTGTTTGCTGCTGCTTGTGCCTGGGAAGGGGAGGGGAGCTTTGGAGATGTCAACATTTTTCAGCATTCATTTTTTAGATGCTTTTTCTCTCTGTTTCATGGATGTCTGTGAAGAGTAAAAATTTCAGGTTGTATACTGTATACATTCTCTGATATTAAATGGAAGTATTGAACCACTGATGGCGTACTCTCCACTTGCCTGATCAGCGCAGAGCCAACAATTCACAAGAAGTTCAAAGTGATCCATGACAAAGCAATCACCCGAAGCATTCACTTCAGTCCCATCATGGATGAAGATACGCAGCATCCAAACCAGGACCACTAGACTCAAAAACAACGACTTCTCCCAAGCCGTCAGGCTGATCCACACCTCCACCCATTCACCTACCCCGCCACCTCTACATCCACATCATCTAGCATCACTTTATGTACATAAATCAGTCTGTGAATACAGCAGTTACGTATACGTTGTATTTTATAGGATTGCTTTTATATTTAGATTTATTGTGTTTATTTTGCCTGTTGTGTTCTTTATGCTGCATCGGATCTGGAGTAATAATTTATTTTGTTCTCCTTTACTTTTGTTTACTGAAGAATGACAATAAACGATCTTGGATCTTGAAGTGGCTACACACTGAAGATTTAAAATCAGCTTTATTTGTCACAAGTACTTCGAGCATATGGTTTGCTTCAACAACCAATACTCCAACTGCTTCCACTGTCAACACTGTATGCCCACAACTTACTAACCTTTCTTAACCCACCTAGCTTTGGACTGTGGGAAGAAACCAGAGCACCTGGAGGAAACTCATGTGGTCATGCGGAGAGTGCACAAACTCTTACAGACAACGGCAGGAATAGAAGTCAAATCAGTGATCATTGGCGCTATAACTGCGTTACCCTAACACCTACAAAATACACTGCAGTTACTTAGCCAGGGTACCACAACCTTAACCAAGAAGGTTAGAAGGGCTGAAGGCTCAGTTGAACACCGCTATCTGCAGATTCCCTCCTATGATCATGACTTAGGAATGCACCATCATCTCACTCTAGGGTCTCCTTTTCCAACAGCACTGCAGGAGAATCTGCCCAGGACTGCAGAGGTTCATAAAGCTGACTAATCACCACCTTCTAAAGGGCAACTTAGGATGGGCAACAAACACTGGCCTTGCTGGTGATAGCCAGGGACCAAAAATGAATACAAAAGCCATTGGAGAGGCATAGAGAGGGGAAATACATGAAGGCAGCTTCATATACTGCTGCCACATCCTGTTGAACAGCGAGTAGCAGGAAGATCTGTGATAATGAAAACAGACCGTGGCATATCTACACAGAAAATGGCGATATGCCAGTCACAACTGTTACCAGAATCTAAGTCACATATCAACACAATTTCTTCAGAGGAATTAAATGAAGGACATTGTCAAACATAATTAAAAACTGGGGGTGGGGGGGTGGAAATTAGATCAGTAATGTATTTAAAGCGGTCTGGGGTCCGAAGTGTGACTGTGAACCTATTAGTAATCCCTTCTTCTTCTCCGGCTTGACTAAACCAACAGAAAGTGCAATCTGGATTCATTCCAAGGCTAGCATGATCCGAGATTTGTTTGGAATAACTTTAAGTGCATTAAGTAGCTTAGGGCCTCCTGTTAGAAAGTCAAAGTGTTGTACAGCGCAGAAATAGGCCTTCAGCATATCACTTACGTGCCAACTATTAATGTTAATGTAGCCATGGTAATGCTGTTAAATAGTTCTGTTCCCCTCCATTCTAACCATGTTCTAGCAGAGTGCCACTGAGAGTATCCCGACCAGCTGTATTACCGTCTGCTATGGGAAATACAAGGCATCCGACCAAAAGACCATGCAACAGATTGTGAGGACTGCTGAAAGAATCATCAGGGTTTCTCTCCTTCTTATCCAGGACACATGTCAGCAGCACGGCCCTCAACATTGTCAAGGATCCCCCCCTCCCCCATCTGTCCCACAATCTCTTTGACCACCTGCCGTCGGGCAGAAGGTACCGCAGTACAAGAACAAGACCTGTTAGGACAAGAAACAGCTGCTTCCCCCAGGCTGTGAGACTTCTGAATACCCTGCTACCACCCCGTACACATCATTCAGAACAGTGCCAGTAACAGCATACTGTTGCATATCTAACCATATGCAGTTTATGTCAACTTGTACATCTATGAAACACTTTTTTAAAATCTGTTAATATTATTGTGGTAGTATTATTTGATGCACTGAATGTGATGTATGCACTGTGTTTTGCACTTTGGTCCCAGAGGAACTGTGTTTCATTTAGTTGTGTACGTGTGGATGGTTGAATGACAATAAACTTGAATTTGAACTTGTTGAATCTTTTGTCGGCAGCGTTCCTGCACTATTCGTTCTCCATCTCTTCCCGTGACTCAACAGTAAGTCCTTTACTCCGTCGTCCAATCCAGAACATGTCATTTGCTCTGTCAGAAATCTCTCCTGAGCCAAAAGCCAGTATTCTGATACTGCAAATCTCTCAGTTTAGAGATGACTAGGTTTCCTTAGAGTAAGAAAGTGAGCAGATTACCGTAAATATATTTTTTTAAAAATCATTGCATAAGCCTCAGCTGAAAAACTGTGTCTAATTCTAGGCTCCACACCTTGGGGAGAATTTCAAGAGCTTGATAAGGACCTACAGGTCTACTAAAAGGTAGATTGAGATGGTAAGGTGGGAAATGGCAAACCATTATTCAGAACGTAAAGTATTTTAACTAAATAGCTAATTTCTCATCGGGACAGACACCAGGAAAATAGGCTCTTGAGCTCACTGCATTTACATCAACCATAAACCACCCCTTTTCTCCCATTCAACAATTATCCTATTTTTATTCTTGTCACTTTCTCAACTCTCAATGGATTATTTATTTATTTCTTGAGATACAGCACAAAATAGGCCCTTTTGGCCCCTCAAGCCACACCGCTCAGCAATCCCGATTTAATCCTAGCTTAATCACCAGACAATTCACAATGACCAATTAACCTACTGACCAGTACATCTTGGGACTGTGGGAGGAAATCCATGCGGTCATGGGGAGAACATACAAACTCCTTCCAGGCAGCGGTGGGAATTAAACTCAGGTCGCCTGTACTGTAAAGTGTCCTAACCACGACACTACCCTGCTGCCCACAATTATACCATCCCCCTACACAGAAGGAGGCAACCCGCAGACGTTTGGGATGTAATCACCAAACATAGGACCCTGGGAGAAAATGCATCCCTCTACTACTGGATCTTTAACTTCCTGACCGACAGACTACAATCAATACAAATAGGCAGCAACACCTCCACAACAATTATTCTAAACTGTGGTGCTCCAAGAGTTTTTATCATTTGCAGCCCCCCACCCTACTCCTTATGCACTCATGACTGCATTGTCACAACCACAGACGCTGCTGTGCAGTCTACGCGCCCGTGCGGGTAGGCTACAGAACAGGTTCAACGATCGTACTCGTGAGTGTGCATGCTCCAGCTAAATACTGTTTCATTATGGTGGCATTGAACTCCTTTCTTTTCGTTCTAGTCTTGTCAAGACTTGACCAAAAGCACAGCAACATTTACGCTCCTTGCTTACCCTCTTCCTTGTACAAGAAAGAGAATTACCGTTTCAACTGATGCCTTAAAAGGAATTTAGCATTTAGTTATTGCTTCCAGCTGCAGTGTTGACATTAACATTGAGTTTGAGAGTTTTGGTTAACAACCTTGTTGACATAGCATTTATTGTTTTTCTTTTCTCTTAAATTCTGCAGGAAGTCAATGAACTGTTGACCCACTTCAATGTCTCTCTCTCTGCACTTGGACCATATCCGAACACTTTGACATGCATGACCAGATTCTGCTCTAACTCCATCTACAAGTTTGTAGATGATACCATCATAGTGGGCTGAATCTCAACTAGCAATGAATTGGACTACATGAAGGAGGTAGAGAGGTTAGTGACATGGTGTCTAGACCTCTCCCTTAATGCCAACAGAACAAAAGAGCTGGGCATTGACTTCAAGATGCAAAGTGATATAAATGCTCCCAACATGAGTGAATATCACCAACAGCCTGCTCCAGTCCAACCACATAGGTATGATAGCCTGGAGAGGTCACCAACACCACTACTCTTCAGAAGGCTAAAGAAATTCCGCACGTCCACGTCAACCCTTACCATTTTCTATCGCTGCGCCATGGAAAACATCCTACCTGGAAGCATTACAGCTTGGTATGGGAACTGCTCTGCATGTGACTGCAAGAAACTGCAGAGAGTTGTGGAAACAGCTCAACACATCACAGAAACCAGCCTCCCTTCCGTGAAATGCCTCAGTAAAGCAGCAGCAGAACCAAAGACCCCATCCACCTTGGACACTCCTTCTTCTCACCTCTTCCTTTTGAGCAAAAGGTACAAAACCCTGAAAGTGCCTGCCACCAAGCTCAAGGACAGTTTCTATCTGGCTGTAACGTCTATTACATAGTTCCCTAGTACAATGTTGGATCTTGACCTCACAATCTAACTTGTTATGATCTTGCACCTTATTGTTTCCCTGTATCTGTATTACTTCATTCTGCATTGTTTTTGTGCTACCTTGTTCTACCTCAAAGCACTGAATTGATCTGTATAACAGTATGCAAGACAAGCTTTTCACTGTATCTTGATACATTTGACAATAATAAATCAATTCCAATGTGGGAGAAAGCCAGAACGTCCAGAAAATCGCGTGTTTAACAGGCAAATTCCGTACAGTCAGCACACCACACAGAATATTCCACGGTATGAGTGGTTTCTTACACTACAGTGCTGTACAGTGTCTGTACCACAATAATGATGGATAATCATTAGAATGTGATAGGGCAAAACTCAACAAGCCATCCCTGTACCTGGACTACTCAACAACACCACAGCACATTTTTAATTGAAAGGTGAAAGTCAATCATTCTACTCTGATTTTGCTTGCAGCATACATGGGCAGTGGTTCACAGGACTTTGCAACCAGAGGTTCTGGAACAAAAGTCCTACTTTTCTGTTGCCTGCTGGCTGTGCAAATGAGGCCAGCCAGTCAGTAGCACAAAAAGCAGGAAGTATCAGAGGGCAAGGCCAAACTTGGCTTCTGATTGGGGAAAACGGACAGCCCCCATCCCTTTTTCAGGCAACTAGACAAGCAAATGCATTCCTTTGGATTTCAAAGTGGCTGTTGGCCAATCAAAGCAAAAATCCACAGTTGACCATGTGTTTACAAGTTGAATCCAGTCCAGGTATTTATTGGTAATGCAAAAAGTATTTACAGGGCTTTACAAGGAAGAGCATGGATGATGTTTCCCCTTGGCTGCACTGTCCAGAAGCGCTGGTCAGTCTCACAATAAACACCGTACAGGTTTCAATGAGAAGCTTCATTTTGCAGAAGGTGGTGAATGTCTGACATTCACTACCCAAAGGAACAGTTGAGGCTTAGTTGCTGAGGTTGATAGATCCCAGGGATAGGACAAGCAAATGGTACTGAGGTAAAATCTTAGTCATGGTATTACTTAATGGCAAAAATGCATAAGGGACCACCCCTCCTTCAGTTTCTTATGCTCTCATGGAGCAGTGAAGGATCCACGAGTCCAAGAAAAATAATAGATTGATATTTAAGAAGCAAAGCATGTCCGCATTAGTGTTATTTATGACAGAATAGAGTGGATTTGCTCACAATTATACAACTATAGAGTCTTGGAGTCATAGGGCACAGAACAAGATCCATTTGTCCACCAACTCCGTGTTATTAAAATACAATGGGTTGGTGGCTCATCACTATTTGTGATCATCTGCCAACACTCACGCCAAGTTCTATGTAATATAAACAAATGCCAAGAACAAATGATTGTAATTATCTAGAGCACAGAGAAAGCTAATCCTGTTCTTGTAACAGCAGAGAAGGTTAAGCAAGAGTTAACAAAAGCATTCAAAACTGTGAAGAATTTTGTGAAGTATGTAAATATGACAGAAGTTTCAGTAAGCTGAAGGCATAGATTTAGAACAAATGGCAAAAGAAAACATAGATAATTAACTGGGAGAGCAATGGCCAAAAATACACCATGAACTGTTGTGGAGAAAGCAGATTTAATAGCTTCCTCAATAGGATATGGGATGTCTGTTGGAAAAGGGGAAATGTGCAGTGTTTAGGAGACAGAACAGCGGTGTGGGCTAAATTGCATAGCACTGAGAAAAGATAGGAATGGTCAAAAATTTGATCTAAGTTGAATGTACTGTAATTTTCAGAATCAAGCAGGTTCAGGTATAGCAGGGCTTCCCAACTTGGGATCCGCGGGCCCCTCGATTAATGGTAGGAGTCTATGGCATAAAACAAGATTGGGAGCCCCTGATATAGCGATGCACCTGGACCACAAGCATAAAGTCTCTGCCGGATATGACTCTATTTCTGCATGTAATGTGCATGTAATCCAGACTGATGGTCTGAGTGCAGTATGGAGATGTTGCAGAACTGACAAAGGTGCCCCTTTTAGATGAAATATTAAGCCCAACCCCAGATTATTTAACAAAAGACCCAGGGGTAGTTTCCCTGGCCTGTATTTATCCTTCATTCAGCATCACTTAAACCTCAAAGTTGCCAGTCCATAAGACATCGGAGCAGGATTGGGCCATTCGGCCCATCGAGACTGCTGTGTTATTCCATCAATGTAATTTATCACAATGCTCCTCCTGGAAGTTTGTTGTTGTTAACAAAAAAACAGATTGCAGTGTTTCCCATCTTACATATAGAGGAAAAAATACTTAGCTGAATGCAGCCAAAGGCTGAGATGGTGCAAGATGGATCAAGGACCGAAAATCAACTTTATTCACATGTATTAGGAAATTGCTGTGACGTGTTGGCGTGACATGCAACAAAAACAATAGCAGTCAACAATCAGAAAGAATAAAGAATTATATAAAAATAAATGTAGAGGTTAAAGGACGAATATGGAACAAGATGTGCCTAATACCAGCATGTACTTACAATGTAAACAGCATTATAAAAAGTGGTTTAAAGTGTTTGTAGAACAGTGCAGTGACTGAGGTAATATATAGAGGGGGTGGGGAGGGGGGGAACTAACTGGATGGCTGATCCAATTAACTGCCTGGAGGAAGAAACTTTTGAGATGGTGTGAAGTTTTTGCTTTAATAACACTACAGCGCTTTCTAGAAGGGGGCATTTGGTAAAGGTTGGGAGTGTCTACAATGATATTTCTGTGTCTTTGTCCCAGACACATACATATCGAGACTGCTACTAATGAGCTTTCTCTGCTGACCAGTCTGCTGTAGAATTGGTTTATTATGAGAGGATGCTCATAAATAATGGCTGACGTTAACTAATTATCATTCTAGGTGTTATCCAAATGCAAGTATATTTTGCAGGTCAGCCCCTGTATCCTCCCCTTTTTGCACACTCACCACCAGCGTACATCACCGCCAGCATTATGGAAGAGATCCAGGAAACCTGGCTGTCAGTGGAATTAAAGATCTCTTTGATTTCCTTGAAGAAGACCGTTATGGCTTTGGGAAAAGCGTAGGAGAAACCAATGGAGATAAAGGATCCGAACACCACGGCCCATCCCCATCCGCCATCTGGTGGGGTGTACTCCTGCGGTCCTCCAGCTGCAGGAGGCATCCTTGGACTTCAGTTGATGCCGGAGCTAAGATTACTGAAATGAAAAAAAACACACACACAGGCATTAACAAAATAAATAACAGCACGGAAATAAGAATTCAAGTAATGAAGTATCATCTACTCATTGTGGTGGAGAATACCAATGACAAAGAATGGCATCTCAGATACCTGGCGCATGAATATTGCAGATGAGATAAATTGGTTCACTACTGCCACATTTTTAAAAATGTATTCATTTGTGGGATGTGGGTGTCATCAGCTCAGCCAGCATTTATTGCCCATCCCTAGTTGCCCTTGAGAAGGTGGTGATGAGCTGCCTTGTGAACCGCTGCAGTCCCTGAGGTGTTTGTCAGGAAGGGAATTCTATGATTTTGACTCAGTGACAATGAAGGAATGGCAAAATGTTTCCGAAGTCAGGATGGTGAGTGACTTAGAGCGGGATTTCCAAGTGGTGGTGTTCCCAGGTAGCTGCTGTTCTCGTCCTTCTAGATCAGGGGTAGGCAACCTATGGCCCGCGGGCCAAATCCGGCCCACAAAGGTATTTTGACTGTCCCGCGAGCAAATATTGGGATACTATGCCTATCCAGCTCGCAAGCGATTTTTCCTTATTCTGAGTGTTTCACGCAACCACACTAATGGACATGCATGGCATCTTGTTACACTGGCCCCAGGTTCCATTTTGTTCCAAACCAAACACTGGCATATACAAATGACGGAAAGGCGGACTACCTTATTAATATGTATTAGATACTCTCCGCGGATGCGGAAAGATGGGATCGCTCAAATTTGTAAACAGAAACAGCGTCACTATATTTTAACAAGAAATCCACGCTAAATATCCCGATATTTACATGTGCTACGATACTTGTTGAATAACTCGCATTTCGAAATAAAATTGAAGAAAAAAATTCCAATGGCAATGTATGCAAAACGCAGGAAGGTAGACACTGAGTGCCGAAATTTCCAAGTCACTTTGACACTAGATTACTTCTTCATCGAGCAACCTGGGAAACTAGTTTGTCTCATTTGCCTAGAAAATGTTGCTGTGAAAAAGGTGGCAAATATCAGGCGACATTACGAGACCTGCCATAGTGGAAATTTTAACAAGTTTACTGGGCAAGCAAGGAAGGATGAAGTTGAGAGAATGAAGGCTAGATTCGGAAAACAAACGTCATTTTTTGCCAAGAAACACAGTGAAAATAAGGGAAATACCCTTGCCAGCTACGAAGTCTCAAAGCGTACTGTCTTAAAAAGTGGACACCGCATCAGAAATTTTTCAAATGGAATTGATTGAGATGCAGTGTGACGACATATTGAGATCGAAATTTCATTCTGAAGATGTGTCAGTGCTTGACTTCTATAGAAAATATATTCATCCAAGTGAGAAGTATCCTAACTTAGTGAACCATGCAAAATAGATGGCATCATTGTTTGGCAGCGCTTATCTGTGTGAGCAATTATTTTCACCAAGAACCATTTGAGAACAAGATTGACTGATGCCCATCTGGATAATGTCTTGCTCTTGGCATCAACAAGTCTGACACCCAATATTGAGAAGCTTTCAAGCAACAAACAGCATGAAGTTTCACATTGATTTATTGACTGTTTGCATTAGAATTTTCGTTTTTATTATACTTAATTTACCACCATTCAATGCATCATGTTCATACGTTTTATGTTTAAAGATTCTTTGTGTCCTTTTAATATATTCAAAATATGCCTTGATTGAAATAAATTGCAACTAAACTAAGTTCCTTGATTACTAATTGGCATCCTTGGTTAAGCACAAATGATTTTCTAGCATGCATTATTCATTAATCTGAGGCAAAACATAACTAGATGTATTTAAATGGATAATTCCCATATTTCAAGTTTTTATGGCACTTAGCTGGCCCACCGTCCGCTCATTAATACACGATCTGGCTCCCAGAGGCAAAAAGGTTGCCGACCCCTGTTCTAGATGGTAGTGGTTGTGGGTCTGGAAGGTGCTGCCTTAGGAACTTTGGTGTGTTTTTGCAGTGCATCTTGTAGATAGTACACACTGCTGCAACTGTTCGTTAATGATGGAGGGATTGCATGCTTGTGGTCTGTTCCCCACTCTCACCTCTTTACTTTTCTCACCTATCACCTCCCCCTGGGTCCTCTCCTCCTTTCCTTGCTCCAACGGTCCACTCTCCATCCAATCAGACTCTTCTCTCCAGCCCTTTACTTTTCCCACCCATCCAGCTTCACTTATCACCTTCTGGCTATCCTCCTTCCACTAACCCCCCCCCATCCTTTTTTATTCTGGCATCTTCCCCTTCCTTTTCAGTCCTAAAGAAGGGACTTAGCCCCATACGTCGACCGTTTATTCATTTCCATAGATGCGGCCTGACCAGTTGAGTTCCTCCAGATCTAATCAGTTCCCCTCTACCACCACCCTACTCCATCTAGCGGAATTAGTCCTTACTTTTAATAACTTCTCCTTTGGCTCCTCCCACTTCCTCCAAACTAAAGGTGTAGCTATGGGCACCCGCATGGGTCCTAGCTATGGCTGCCTTTTTGTTGGCTTTGTGGAACAATCTATGTTCCGAACCTATTCTGGTATCTGTCCCCCACTTTTCCTTCGCTACATCGACGACTGCATTGGCGCTGCTTCCTGCACGCATGCTGAGCTCGTTGACTTTATCAACTTTGTCTCCAACTTTCACCCTGCCCTCAAGTTTACCTGGTCCATTTCCGACACCTCCCTCCCCTTTCTAGATCTTTGTCTCTATCTCTGGAGACAGCTTATCCACTGATGTCTACTATAAGCCTACTGACTCTCACAGCTATCTGGACTATTCCTCTTCTCACCCTGTCTCTTGCAAAAATGCCATCCCCTACTTGCAATTCCTCCGTCTCCGCCGCATCTGCTCTCAGGATGAGGCTTTTCATTCCAGGACGAGGGAGATGTCCCCCTTTTTTAAAGAAAGGGGCTTCCCGTCCTCCAGTATCAACTCTGCTCTCAAACGCATCTCCCCCATTTCACACACATCTGCTCTCACTCCATCCTCCCGCCACCCCACTAGGAATAGGGTTCCCCTGGTCCTCACCTACCACCCCACCAGCCTCTGGGTCCAACATATTATTCTCTGTAACTTCCGCCACCTCCAACGGGATCCCACCACTAAGCACATCTTTCCCTCCCCACCTCTCTCTGCTTTCCGCAGGGATCGCTCCCCTCGCGACTCCCTTGTCCATTCGTCCCCCCCATCCCTCCCCACTGATCTCCCTCCTGGCACTTATCCTTGTAAGCGGAACAAGTGCTACACATGCCCTTACACTTCCTCCCTTACCACCATTCAGGGCCCCAGACAGTCCTTCCAGGTGAGGCGACACTTCACCTGTGAGTCGGCTGGGGTGATACACTGCGTCTGGTGCTCCCGATGTGGCCTTCTATATATTGGCGAGACGTAACACAGACTGGGAGACCGCTTTGCTGAACACCTACGCTCTGTCCGCCAGAGAAAGCAGGATCTCCCAGTGGCCACACATTTTAATTCCACATCCCATTCCCATTCTGACATGTCTATTCACCGCCTCCTCTACTGTAAAGATGAAGCCACACTCAGGTTGTAGGAACAACGCCTTATATTCCGTCTGGATAGCCTCCAACCTGATGGAATGAACATTAACTTCTCCAACTTCTGCTAATGCCCCACCTCCCCCTTGTACCCCATCCGTTATTTATTTTTATACACACGTTCTTTCTCTCACTCTCCTTTTTCTCCCTCTGTCCCTATGACTATACCCCTTGCCCATCCTCTGGGTTCCCCCCCCCCTTTTCCTACTCCCCGGACCTCCTGTCCCATGATCCTCTCATATCCCCTTTGCCAATCACCTGTCCAGCACTTGGCTCCATCCCTCCCCCTCCTGTCTCCTCCTATCATTTTGGATCTCCCCCTCCCCCTCCAACTTTCAAATCTCTTACTAACTCTTCCTTCAGCTAGTCCTGACAAAGGGTCTCAGCCTGAAACATCGACTGTACCTCTTCCTAGAGATGCTGCCTGGCCTGCTGCGCTCACCAGCAACTTTGATGCGTGTTGCTTGAATTTCCAGCATCTGCAGAATTCCTCTTGTTAGCATTTAGTTTGTGTTGCTTTGGGTTTCCAGTATCTGCAAAGTTCCTTGTGTATGACTTGGCTACCATTCATACAGATCAATTCATTCCAGCAGTGCATTGAGGTAGCACAAGATAAAACAATACAGAATGTAGAACAAAGTGTTAGTTACAGAGAAAGTGTAGTGCAGGTAGACAATAAGGTGCAAGGTACAGAGTAATCTGTGAGATTAAGAGTCTATCTTATTGTACCAGGGAACCATTCAACAGTCATAACAGTGGGTTAGAAGGCTTTTATCTTTTCTGTCCATTAGGAGGGGGTACGCTGTCTGGGATAGGTGGGGTCTTTGACAGTGCTGGGTGATTTACTGGGGCAGCGAAAAGTCCATGGAGGGGAAACTGGTTTCCTTGATTTTCTGAACTGTATCCACAACTCTCTACATTTTCTTGCAGTCACAGGCAGCACGGTTGCCATAACAATCTGCGACATATCTGAATAGGATGCTTTCTGTGGAGCATTGCTCAAAATTGGAGAAGGTCGAAGGGATGTGCCAAATTTCTTGACCCACCTGAGGAAGTAGAGGCACTGGTGATCTTCCTTAGCTGTGGTTCAATGTGGTTGGACAGGTTCGGGGTCTTGGTGATATGCACTCTTGGTAACCTAGAGCTCTCAACCTTCTCAACCTCAGCTCTGTTAATGCAGACAGGAAAACGGAAGCATCCCTACCTTCCATCCTGAAGTCAACAACCAACAGTTTTGTTTTGCTGACATTAAGGATGAGGCTGTTTTCATGACACACGTCACCAGGCTCTTTTTTTCTCTCCTGTACTCTGATTGATCATGATTTGAGACATGGCTCCCTATGGTGACATCACCCACAATTTTATAGGTGGAGTTAAGAGCAGGATCCAGCAATGCAGCCATGAGTTTATAGGGAGTGTACTTGAGAGCACAGCTCTGTGGGGTCCCAATGTTTCACTTTATGCAGTATTTTCATTAACTTGTCTTCATTACATATGTCACATCGTCTGGGAAACTCCCAAAAACCTTGTGGAATTTTCCATTTGTGACGTCATGGGTGTATGGGGTGTCTAGGGAGGGGTAGCACCTCTGGTGGGGGGGGGCCTGCCGTGCGCTTTTTCAGGGCAGCTCGTCCACCTCTGGTCCCCACCTGGTGCTCAGCTCTCACCTGTGGCTCCAAGTAGCTGTAGCACGCGCAGCGGCCACACCCCGGTAAACCGTCTCGGCAGACGGGCCAAACCAGGTGAGGGTAGCCGATGGGTCTTTGACCCTCGGTGAGGTAGGGGATCTGCCTGTCCCAGCGTGTGAAGTCTGGCCCTGGCATGTTGAGTGGAGGAGACTGACGAATGGTCCAACGGTCATGAAGGCAGGCCACAGGCGTTTGTGGAGCGCTAAGATCACGACAAGGCACTTAGTCATCCTGGTCATCCACTGCAAGGGGTGGTGATCTCTTTAAACTCTCCCGGCAGAAGGCAAAGGCAAACCACTGCTGTAACTTGCTGAGTACATGATTTTCCAATATGTCAGAGCAGTGTGGAGGGAAATCCTCCGCCAACTGGAAATTCCAGTTGCAACCTAACGACAACGACGTCATGTCAGTGCTCGAAAAATTTTTGTTTTTGGATTTTGGATTTTCGGATAAGGGGAACTCTACCTGTCCATTGCAATTTGACTGAATGCATCACCATCAGGAATCGGAGGTGGAGGTGGATAGCACGCCCTCCCCACTATTGAGCACAGTTATAAGGAGGGCTGCCACAGAGAAGCAGGATCCATCATTAAGGACCCACACCCATCCAAGGCTATACTCTCTTCTCGCTACTGCCATCGAGAGGGAGGCACAGGGGCCTTAGGTTCCACATCACCAGGTTCAGGAACAGTTATTACCTTTCAACCATCAGGCTCTTGAACCAGCATGGATAACTTCACTCACCTCAACAGTGAACAGATTCCACAACCAACGAACACACTTTCAAGGTCTTTGCAGCTTATGTTATCTGTATTATTCATTTTTGTATTTGCACAGTTTGTCATCTTTTGCAAACTGTTTGTTTGCCTGCATATTGTTTTTCATTAATTCTATTTCTTTGTACCTACTGAGAAGGCCCACAAGAAAATGTATATGGTAGCATATGGTGGCATACGTACTTTGATAATAAATTTACTTTGAACCATAAAGAACAGTCTCTGCACCGCATAACTGACAAAATCTAGTTTCATGCCTCAGCTCTGATCAAAATGATGCTAGTGTGGCTGAGGCCAATTGCACAGCACCCAGATCCAACATTCTGTTGTATCATTTGAGTTATCTTTATCAAGAAAACAAATATTGAATCATTTCCCAAAGCTTAAGGACAAAACTCTCACAAATATTTACAGTTCATTTTGAACAAGAGGAATGCTGAGCTCCTCATTCCAGCTGATTCTCCTCACTTTGGTAGATAAATAATAGTAACAGGCTCCACCATTTAAATGTTGAAACATAAGACAAGGGCAATGCATTCATAGGCATGTGTCAAGTACACAACCTTTGATCACAGGCTTCAAACAATGAGATCCAGGGCTCAACAAAGGTTTCTGGACAAGAGGAGGGGCTTATCAAGGTGTGTAGAACTAAATTCAAATACTTTGCCACTAACACTAACACCACATTGTGTTTATATAACACAGGGGTCCCCAAGCTTTTTTGCACCGCGGACCAGTTTAATATTGACAATATTCTTGCAGACCAGCCGACCCGGGGGGGTGCGGGGGGGAGGTGTTAATCAGGACCCGAAAATAGGTGGTAAGTCAACTATAAGACTAATAAACTCAATTTTGTTTCTAAAAGGGTTTATCTAACGAATTTAATATTAAAAACACAGCGCACATTTTCCTCGCATGAATATAGTGATAAGTCAATTATAAGTCATAAGGAACACACATCAAAGTTGCTGGTGAACGCAGTAGGCCAAGCAGCATCTGTAGGAAGAGGTGCAGTCGACGTTTCAGGCCGAGACCCTTCGTCAGGACTAACTGAAGGAAGAGTGAGTAAGGGATTTGAAAGTTGGAGGGGGAGGGGGAGATCCAAAATGATAGGAGAAGACAGGAGGGGGAGGGATGGAGCCAAGAGCTGGACAGGTGATAGGCAAAAGGGGATATGAGAGGATCATGGGACAGGAGGTCCAGGAAGAAAGATGGGGGGGGGGGGGACCCAGAGGATGGGCAAGAGGTATATTCAGAGGGACAGAGGGAGAAAAAAGAGAGTGAGAGAAAGAATGTGTGCATAAAAATAAGTAACAGATGGGGTGCGAGGGGGAGGTGGGTCCTTAGCGGAAGTTAGAGAAGTCGATGTTCATGCCATCAGGTTGGAGGCTACCCAGACGGAATATAGGGTGTTGTTCCTCCAACCTGAGTGTGGCTTCATCTCTACAGTAGAGGAGGCCGTGGATAGACATGTCAGAATGGGAATGGGAAGTGGAATTAAAATGTGTGGCCACTGGGAGATCCTGCTTTCTCTGGCGGACAGAGCGTAGATGTTCAGCAAAGCGGTCTCCCAGTCTGCGTCGGGTCTCGCCAATATATAAAAGGCCACCTCCCTCCCCTTTCTAGATCTTTCTGTCTCTGTCTCTGGAGACAGCTTATCCACTGATGTCTACTATAAGCCTACTGACTCTCACAGCTATCTGGACTATTCCTCTTCTCACCCTGTCTCTTGCAAAAACGCCATCCCCTTCTCGCAATTCCTCCGTCTCTGCCGCATCTGCTCTCAGGATGAGGCTTTTCATTCTAGGACGAGGGAGATGTCTTCCTTTTTTAAAGAAAGGGGCTTCCCTTCCTCCACTATCAACTCTGCTCTTAAACGCATCTCCCCCATTTCACGTACATCTGCTCTCACTCCATCCTCCCGCCACCCCACTAGGAATAGGGTTCCCCTGGTCCTCACCTACCACCCCACCAGCCTCCGGGTCCAACATATTATTCTCCGTAACTTCCGCCACCTCCAACGGGATCCCACCACTAAGCACATCTTTCCCTCCCCCCCCCTCTCTGCATTCCGCAGGGATCGCTCCCTACACAACTCCCTTGTCCATTCGTCCCCCCCATCCCTCCCCACTGATCTCCCTCCTGGCACTCTTCCTACAGATGCTGCTTGGCCTGCTGCGTTCACCAGCAACTTTGATGTGTGTTGCTTGAATTTCCAGCATCTGCAGAATTCCTGTTGTATAAGGCATAAGGAGGTTCCTTATGTCCAGTCCATTCCGCAATTTAAGTTTTGTGGCATTCATTGCAGAAAACTCTGCTTTGCAGAGATATGATGTTGGAAATGGAAGCAACGTTTTCAGTGCGTTCGTGGCTGTCTCAGGATATTCAGCCTTGACTTTGATCCAGAATGCCGACAGAGGTGTTACATCAAACATACTTTTCAGCCTACCGTCATTTGCAAGCTCGAGGAGTTGATCTTCTTCCTACGCTGACATGGATGATTCACCAGGGACCTTCACAAATGGGTCACGGACCCACTCCTTTGCACGTCTTGGGTCATTTGCGGTAGGGAAGTAACGCTCGAATTCTGTCGACAGCGAAGATAGGTGATCGCGCACCAGCTGTGAGAAGGACGGTGCAGCCTCAGTCTCTCCCAAAATCCCAGCTAATGTTGGGAACATGTCAGATATGCCCCTGTCCACTCGCCATCCCCACAGTTCCAGTTTGGCTGTGAAAGCAGACACTTTATCTGCCAACCTGAAGACAGTTGTCATTCTACCCTGAAGTGAAAAATTGAGTTCATTGAGCAGGTTGAAGATGTCACACAGATAAGCGAGTTTTGCTATCCACTCCTTGTCACTGAAGTGTGCTGCCAGTGGGGACTTTTTTTCTTGAAAGAAATCTCTGTAGCTGCTTTCTTATCTCAAAAACCCTGGCCAGAGCTCTCCCCCTTGATAGCCACCTGACTTCAGTGTGAAAGAGAAGGCGTTTGTGCTCTGTATCCACTTCCTTGCAAAGCTGCTCAAACAAACGTGAATTAAGGGCTTTTGCTCTGATGTGATTGATAACTTCAACAACGTCACTCAATACGCTGTTAAGATCAGATGACATTTTTCCACTAGCCAGCATTTCCCTGTGTGTGACACAGTGTGTAGACTGGCATTCAGGAGCAACCTCTTTGACTCGGGTAGTGAAACCAGACTCGTTAAGCTGTTCCAACAGCTGCGCTTCCATGTCCTCCGCTATGTCATTGATTCTCCTTGAAACTGTGGTCGCTGAAAGAGAAACCTGTGCCATCTTGTTAGCTGCAGCTTCTCCCAACAGTTCACGGCACATGCCCTTGGCAGCAGGCAGAATCAGTTCTTCACCAATGGTGAAAAGCTTCTTAGCCTTAGCAATGAGGCTAGCCACTATGTACAACACTGTCAGAGCAGCAGCATTTGTGGGGGTGGTCGCTCTCAGCACTTGCTCCTGTTCCGCTTGCTCACGTTTTTTCCACTCAAAAAACTTAATGGGTTTGTCTCTAAGTGCAGGGTGCTTGGACTCAAGGTGCCGAAGCAGTTTTGAGAGCTTCATTGCCTCATTAGACAGCTTGTCTCCACATATCACACACAGGGGGCTTGGAGCGTGCGAGTCACCGGTCGCAATAAAGCCATATTTTATGTACGACTCCTCGTATTTTCTGTTGAAGAAAGCTTTCTTTATTTTTTGCAGTCTCGGCCTTAGCTGTCTCTGTGTTATGATCATTGTTAGGCCTTTTATGTCCCCTACTATCTCTTCCAAAGAAACTCTCAAGCGACGTTTGTTTTTTACTTATCGAGTAGTTGTAGGTTAATGACCGACTGATGTCCTCGCGTGGGTAACGACCTCGCATGCGTTCAAGTTCAACAGTGGGCGTGACGGGAAATGAGGAAAGGTGCAGCTGACTCATATAGTTTCCTCACAGCCTGGTAGCACATGCTTTGCGGCCCAGTGGTTGGGGACCACTGATGTAACATATTTAACACAATACTCAAGGCACTTTACAGCAGTGCGATCACATTTTATACAGAGTCACAACGAAGATGTTGACCAAGACTTTCCTGAGCAAAGCTTGTGTTCCACATTGTCCTGAACTGAACCACATTAGATGTCAAAACCAATCCTTCTGGCCAGCATCAGTCTACAGCTGGGTATCAAAGCATTACTGGCACTTGGGTCTTGAGTAAATGCATATTCAACTTTGCCGACAACATCGCTGTTGTTGGCTGAATCAAAGCTGGTGATGATCAGCATATAGGAAGGAAATCGTAAATCTGGCTGAGAGAGAGTGGTGCCACAACAAACTCTCACTCAAATGTCAGCAAGACCGGAGCTGATTATTGATTCAGGAGGAGGAAACCAAAAGTCCATAAGCAAGTTCTCATCGGTGATTAGAATTACAGAGGGTCAGCAACCTTAGAATACTCAGAGTAATCATTTCAGAGGATCTGCCCTGGGCCCAGCACGTGGGTGTCATTATGAAGAGACCATGGCAACACCTCTACTTCCATAGTTCACAACGATTTGGCGTGACATCTAAAAATTTGACAAACTTCCATAGATACGTTGTGGAGAGTATATTGCCTGGCTCCATCACAGACAGCCTGCAATAGAAACACCAATGCCCTTGAATGGAAAATCCCACAGAAGGAAGTGGATACAGCCAAGTCCATCACTGGTAAAGCCCTCCCCACCATTGGGCAAATCTACATGGAGTGCTGTCGCAGGAAAGCAGCATCTATCAAAGGCCCCCAGCACCCATTCCATGCTCTCTTCTCACTGCTGCCATCATGAAGGTGGTACAGGAGCCTCAGGACCACACCATCGGTTCAGGATCAGTTACGACCCCTCAACCATCAGGCTCTTGAACCAGGAGAGATAACTTGACTTGCCCCTTCACTAAACCGTTTACACAAGCTATGGACTCCCTTTTCAAGGACTCTTTATCTCACGTTCTTGATATTTATTGGGGTTTTTTTTCATTTTGGTATCTACTGTGTTTCTGTGTATGCCTGCAAGAAAATGAATCTCAGGGCTGTATGTGATAATATACAAACTGTAATGCACTTTGATAATAAACCTACTTTGAACTTTGAAATGTAATCTGGTCTGCACCAGCGAGCCAGTATAATAACCTTCAAAACTCATCTGGAAAATCTTTGACACACAGCAGACACACACACTAGCTTTGCCATTTGACAAAGCTCTCAGCCAGAGGCCTCTAAATATGTTGTAGAGTTAGATGTTGGAGCGATCATTACCCCTTATGTCTGAATCCAAATCCAGGGTCAAAAGGACGGGATGACGATCAGTTTACTCACTAATAGCAAACATTTCAAAATACTTAAGGAAAAATGAAATAGCAATTAAGTAAATAATTTAAAACATTAAATCAAACAAGCAAACACAAACAAATATTTTCCCCTTCAATGTTCTATACTGCTATATAAATGAATGCCCACACAATTCCTGTGCCCGGCAGAGGTTTTGATGGCAATGTACAGGAGCCTGAAGACCCACACTCAGTGTTTTAGGAACAGCTGCTTCTTCTCTGCCATCAGATTTCTGAACAGTCCATGAATCCACGAACACTACCTCGTTATTCCTCGTTTGCATTACTTATCTATTTTTCTGGGTGTCATGGTGGAGATGTGTTTCTACCAAAGGAGGTGTAAGGTGCTCCTTCCCTACTCTAGCCTGCAGATCACCCTTGGGTGAGGTGCAGCTCCTGTTTAGCCCCACAATCCACACACGCCCCCCCCCCCCCCGATCAGGGTCATGTAAAACCATGGGAGCAGGTAGTGGATGGTCATATGGTGCACAGCACATCTCCTGGTTAGGCGACCACTGACACCATGCCAACAATCTCTGAAGAGTATTGATAATGGCTGGGGTCACCGGTTTTGTAAAGACACGGCCCAGAAGGCGGCAATGGCAAACCACTTCTGTAGAATTTGCCAAGAACAATCACGGTCATAGAGCATGATCATCCACATCATACAACGTGACACATAATGATGATGATTATCTGTTTTTAAAATTTTACCATATAGAAATTTGACCTTGCAGTCTCACACTGTACTGCTGCAATAAAACAACAAATTTCATCACATTTATCAGTGATAATAAAACTGATTCTGATTAGTAACGGCTGGGCGATATCAGAAGCTCCCGCTCCAAAGTTGGGCTCCATGCAAAGTCCAACGTCAGAATGCAGATCAGGACATCTTCATGTATGTGGCAGTCCCAGCGACGGCATGTACTCACCTAGGGAGATATTAGCAGTTCCACACGGAACTCCCAGCAAGGCCCACCAACACTTAGACCATTAGGGTCGGATGATCAGAAGTTTGGGCAAAAAGGCAGGATTTGAGCCCCATGAAGGGAAGGAGAGAAGCAGGCAAGCAGGGAGGTTTGATGAATATGCATACTATATAGCTTCTATAGATGCACAGTGGAGAGTATCATGGACTGTTTGCATCACAGCCTGGTATGGAAACACCAATGCCCAGGAATGGAAAAGTTTGCAGACAGTGGTGGATGCAGCTCAGTCCGTTGCAGGGAAAGCCTTCCCTAGCACTAAACATGGAGTGCAGCCACAAGAAAGCAGCATCCACCTTTGAAGACCCCACGCACTCTTCCCACTGCTACCACCAGGAGGAGGTACAGATTCCTCAGGTCCCATACCACCAGGTTCAGGAATAGTTATTACTCTTGAAACATCAGGCTCATGCTCGGTGTGGATATAGCTTCACTCACCACAACTTGGAACTGATTCCATATCCTCCTGTCACAACCACGGATTGGGCAGCGCAGTAGATAAGGCAATTGCGCTTGTGAACTTGCACGTGTCAGCTAATTATTATTTAATCGTGATAGTATTTAACTCCACACTTGTCATTGTAGTGCTTGTTGAGACTGGGACAGACCATTGCAACACTTCGCTGCTGTTCTGCTTTCCACATTCCCTGAGATATTGGACTTTCAATTCAACTGACTCTGAAGACTAGCGGTATTCGTTTAATGTTTAGATGTCCTTTCCAGCCGCAGTGTAGGCTTCCTGTTCCTTTAGAGAGTTTTAGTTAATGGCCCCTAGATTTGGATTCAAGCATAAGGGGTAATGATTGCTCTAACATCTAACTCTACGTTAAATTAATACCGCTAGTCTTCAGAGTCAGTTGACTTGAAAGTCCAATATCTCAGGGAAGGCCAAAAGCAAAACAGCAGCAAAGCATTGCTATGCTCTGTCCAAGTCTTGACAAGCACTACAATGACAAGTATGTGGTTAAGTACTATCACGATCAAATAATAATTAGCTGCCACGTGCAAATTCGCAAGCACAATTGCCGTATCTACCGCGCTGCCCAATCCGTGGTTGTGTCACCTCCAGACTCACTTTCAAAAGAGTATTAGATTCAACGTAGTCTACCAGTTAGCACAGAATTCGGCGTTCAATTCCAGTGTCCTCTGTAAGAAAGTTTGTATATTCTTCCTGTGTGCGCATGGATTTCCTCCAAGTGCTTCTGTTTCCTCCCACAGTCCAAAGACAGACCAGCAAGTAGGTTAATTGCTCATGGTAAATTGTTCTGTGATTAGGCTGGTGCAAAGCAAGGAAGGGTCTGTTCCTCAATGTATTTCTAAGTAAAATATTCTCAGCATTATTTTTTTTTGTTTGTACAATTTGCCTTCAATTGCATTGTTTGCCCGTCTTTATGTATTTTGTCTCTAAATTCTGTTGTATTTAATTATGTTTCCTATAAATATCTGCAAGATGGTAACAAAGATGTTCTTTGATAATAAACCTTCAATGTGAAGGATTTCAAGAGCTTGAGATTGAGTAATAAAAAAAAATCAATAATCTGGAAAACAAAGTTCAGAGAGATGTTTAGTTATTAACAGGATATGGAATATTAAAAGCAGGATTCTGGATGAACTCAAATTTGCAGATAAGTTGGAACAAGTATTGTTCAGACTTCGATTCAGGAAATAGGCAGCCAGCTGGGATTTCACCTCCAACGTTGTGATGACATAGAAATCAAGGTCATTCAGGTCCATCAGACTTATCTCCTTTCCAGAACATTCTGTTTCTCTGCGAGTCAGTTATCTACAGTATCTGCTTTTACAAATGCAATGTTTTAACTTCATAATTTAGAAAAGCAAACAGATTCAACTCATCCACCAGTTGCACAAACAGGACTAAACAATTCAACATTGGGGTGCAAAATTTTGTACTAGAGCGAATTTGGATTAAGTGTAAGTGAAAGAAGGGGAGGGGGTGTAGGAGAGAAAAGAGTAAAAAAGAGTAGATGGAGATGTGGAATTCTCTGCCCATTGAAGAAGTGGAGGCTACCTCAGAATTTAAGACGAGGTTGGATATATTTTTGCACAGTAGGGGAATTAAGGGTTGTGGGGAAAAGGCAGATGGGTGGAGATGAGTTCATGGCCAGATCAGCCATGATCTTATTGAATGGTGGAGCAGGCTCGACGAGCCAGATGGCCAACTCCTGCTCCTGTTTCTTATCTTTTTATGAGACAGGGCAGTAGAGAAGAAAATCAATGAAGAAATTTCTAGAGATCTGTCAGGGTGGTACGGTGATGCAGCTGAGCGCACTGCTCTCTCACATCTCCAGTGAACCTGGGTTCAATCCTGACCTCTGATGCTGTCTGTGTGGAGTTTGCAATCATCCCTGTAACCACATGAGTTTCCTTTGGGCGGGCCAGTTTCTTCCCAAAAACATGCTTGTTCGCAGGATGGTTAGTTCCTGTTAATATATCCTGTTAATTATGAAGGGAATCAGAATAGAGCTGATGAGAGAGAGAGAGACAGAGAGAGAGAGTGAGAGAGGTAGAGAGAGTGAGTCAGGGGTGGAGGAGGGGAGGTGTGGGGAGAGGGGAGGGTGGGAGAGAGAAAGAAAGAAAGAAAGAGAAAGAGCAGTCACCAAGATGCAGAGGAGACTTCAGAAATGCAGAAACAGATGTCAGGAGTCCAAGGGCAAAGGGTAAGAAATAAGTTCCAGGAAAATATTACAAACAAGAGACAGGCAGAGGTTATTCTTGCAGGAACATTCTGTCTGCATCTCAAATAACAGTGACACTTTGCATCACCCTTCCTCTCACCCGTTGCTGGCCCAGGAGAGCAGGATCCAGCTGTGACCACGAAGCAGAGATTTGGAGAAACATTTGTTAACTGCGGATTAATTAGTTGCACCCTGTCACACAGCAATGAGGTGGAAGTAATGTCAATATTCTGCGAAGTTATTCATTTGATGAAAGAGGTAATTGAGCTGAATGTGGGAACCCGCCTCAGTGAATCAGCTGATCAAAGGCGGCCTTTACTGCCTCATGGTTACGGACAGACACAAAGCACAAAGGCACAGCAACTCCAGCCCCAGGGCACCTCGAATACTGTACACCTTTCACAACTTGGTTCATACCAGAATTCCCAAACGTATTTTGCTTGATCCTACTTCAGGGATTTTTTTACACCCTTTCCATTTTCCATTCTACAACTGAAAAAAAGAACTAGTTGCATACCTTTATACTGTAATTGCACTTTTTGAAACCACTTGCATTCTCTTAAACTACTTTTATATCTGTGCCATACCTCCAAAATTACCAGTCATAGCCAAGACATTGGATATTAACTCTCTGCTTCTCCACTGGGAACATCGGTTCAGTCCAGCCTTAATTTCCTCCCATACCACAAACCTGATGATTACAGGTACTTGCAAATTCCTTCCCCCATTCAATCTCACAAAAGTGCACTAACCACTAACATGTCCCCAGCACATTCAGAACATTGCTGAAACCTGAGCAATCAGCTACAGGTCAGAAACACTGTCCGACCATTCTCACCTGTACACGTGATGGCTCCTGCAAATCACTCTCATGCTGGGTTTGATTCTCTCTATTTGCTCCTCACAACCTAGATATTTTCCCACTGTTTTAGTGACTTCTAATCTGTGCTACTCCCTGTCTGGTCCTTTCTGTCACCAAAAATCCATCAGCATTTCCCAGTCCCTCTCCCCCTCTACTCTTCGCCTCTCCCTCTGTGATGATTCGATGACTCTGGCCTGTACTCGTCAGAATTTAGCAAAATGAGGGGGATCTCACTGAAGCCTTTCAAATATTGAAAGGTCTAGATAAAGTGGACATGGAGAGGTTATATGTGTAGTGGGGTGGGGGACGGGGGTTCTAGGAGCAGAGGGCACAGCTCAGGAGTGAAGGCCGTCCCTTTGAACAGAGATAAGGAGGAATTTCTTTAGCCGGTGGGTGACTAATCTGTGAAATTCACTGCTATGGAGGCAAAGTCAATGGGTATGTTTAAAGCAGAGGTTGATAGGTTCTTGATTAGCAAGGGTGTCAAAGGTTAGAGGAAGAAGGCAGGAGAATGGGGTCAAGAGAGGTAATAAAGCATTATCAGGGATGCATCTCACCCTAACCATGGACTTTTTACTCTCCCCCCATCCAGTAGGCGCTACAGGAGCCTCCGCTCCCACACCAGCAGGCACAGGAAGAGCTTCTTCTCCGAGGCTGTGACCCTGCTGAACTTCTCATCACAGCGCTAAGCAGTATTCCCCCACCAGAGGTGCTACCCCTCCCTGACACCCCATATACCCCACCTTTGGTGGGGTATTAGTCCACCTTTGGTCCCCACCTGGCACTCAGCTCTCACCTGTGGCTCCCCGTAGCTGTTTGCACGCGACAGCGGCCACACCCTGGGCAACGGCTTCGACAAGCCGGCTAAACCAGGTGAGGGTAGCTGACAGGTCTCAAACCCTCGGTGAGATAGGGAGTTGTCTATCCCAGCATGTGAAGACAGACTCCGGCGGATTGAGCGGACGAGACCAGCGGAAGGTCCAACGGTCAAGGCGGTGGTCTCTGCAAGCGTCGTGGAACGTGTAGAGCACGACAAGACACAGAAGACGTCCTGGTCATCCACTGTGCCTAGTCCCATCTCCAGCCGTCTAGACTCTGTCTTGCCACTGGATCCAGATGGGAATTGGGAAGAGAGAGTGAGGCTGACGCTGCGCAACTCTCCCTCACTTAAATCCAAATCACGCGCTAGTCTCGTCACCATCATAATGGTGTCGAGGTCCTCTTCGACGTCAACGATGGACGAACAACAACAAGCAGTATTGCACCCATATTGTACTGTCTCAGTACTTTTATATTTGTGTGCTGTAGCACTTACTTTTTATCCACAGTTATTTTGTAAATAACACTATTCTTTGCATTTCTGGTCAGATGCTAACTGCATTTCATTGGTTTTGTATCTGTACTCGGCACAATGACAATAAAGTTGAATCTAATCTAATCTAAATCAGCCATCAGCCACAGCAAACTCAATGGGCTGAATGGCCAGATTCCACACTTATGTCTTATGTTCTTTTCATCTCCTTCCCTCCATTTTTCCCAACGTGTGTCATTCTTTCCACTACTGAGACTCTCCAACATGTCCCCTGAAGCAGTGAGGAGCAAGAGCATTACTGAGTCATGGAGAGGTAGATGGAATGTTAATGGTGTACTAGTCTCAGCCACTACCCATATCGTTTATTGTTAGAAAGTATAGACAGCCATTTAACCCAATCTATGTATATATATTGGTTTTTTGAAACAGAAAACTAATACTAATTTCAGCGCCTCCAATTTTTACGACCTCCCTCGGCTACAAATGTTTTTACATTTTTCCTTTAAAAGATGCAAGTTTCATCACAATCCTTGTGTAAAGCATACTTGTAAAAGAAAACATTTATACCAAGCGATTTCTTTGGTGTCATTTGAACACTTTGAACTTGAGAACCCTTCAGTAAATCAAAATTTAATTCTTTGCAATTGAGAATTTACGCAACTAAGTATGTGACCTTTTAAACACGTGATATGTAAGGTATGTCAGAGGAATCAGTAACACTCACCTGGAGAGAAAAAAACGTAAGTCAAAGGGCATTTTGTTGACTTTGGAAAGGCTTCATTAACGCTGCACTATAGAAAACGAGGCGTTCTGCAGAAGCTGGAAATCTTGAACAACACATATAAAATGCTGGAAGAACTCGGTAAACCAGGCAACATCTAAGGAGAGGAACAAACAATCAGCATTTTGGGCCAAGACCCTTCATCACGAACAGTTAAGTCCTGATGAAAGGTCTTGGCCTGAAATATCGACTGTATAGACGCTGCCCGACTTGCTGAGTTCCTCCAGCATTCTGTGTGCGCTGCGCTATAGAAAGTACTTCTAACCCTCGTACATGATGTAGTTCTAGTTGATTACACGGTTGCTGGTCCATGTGCAGGATAACTGAGTGGCCTTTTTGCCTTAAGGAAGGGTATGCAAATACTATTTATTTATTTAGAGGTACAGTGCAGAACAGGTCCTGCTGCCCAATGAGCTGCACCTCTCAGCAACCCACCTTTTTAACCCTAGCCTAACCACAACACAATTTATAACAGCCAATTAACCTACTGACCAGTGCACCTTTAGAATGTGGGAGGAAATCGGAGCACCTGGAGGAAACTCACACGGTCACAGGGAGAAAGTATAAACTCCTTACAGACAGCAATGGAACTGAGCCCACACACATTGCAAAACCTTATGCTGACCACTACTACTCCCACTCCATTCCTACACTGGGAGAGAGCGAGATCCAAGTGAACCAACTTCAGTCTGAATTTTGCTTGAAATATACCTCAATGGGCAAGAGGTTCACACCCATATTTGTAAGAAGTAAAACTCTAACCCAGTCCACCAGCATAGTCTCTTAACACGGTTGTGGTTGATTTCCTAAGCTTTTCCAATATCCCTCATCAATACGAAACAATGCACTCGTATTTATTTAAAGATACTGCAGGGTATCGAGCCCTTCCAGCCCAATGAGCCCATGTGTCCAATTAAGCTAAAACCCGCAAGTCTTTAGAATGTAGAAGGCAACCACAGCACCCGGAGGAAACTCACATAGTCATGGGGAGAATGTCCAACTTGCTTACAGACCGTGGTGGGAATCAGTTCTGGGTCACTGGCGCCATAACAGTAACAGCTATGCTATCATGCTGCCCTGTCCTACCAGTCCTAACCAACAAGGTAAATCCTACTGTACTCTTCACCATAACCCTCATTCTGACCCCAATTGCCCCTTCCCCATATGTCAATCCTCTGCATTGTCCATCAGCCACTATTATTCACAGGAGGCAAATTTCCTCAGGCATGCCTCCTTTTCCTTTCCGTTTCCCTTGCTTCCTTCATTCCCTCGGCAAAGAGGGCACTTTATGAAGGAGCGTAGCCATCAACAGTGGAGGTTAGCTAACTAAGTACCCAAGGCAATGCCAAGAATCCCGATGGAGGAGCAGGTGATTAACTGCTCTGCCCTGGGCATGCTTTGGTTGGGAGCATCTATCTCAGTACAGGAAACTTGGGGCGGAACCAGGAAGATTTCACATAAATGACCATGAAAATCCAGCACCCTGTCAACCAAAGCAGACTCCAGTGTGAGTGAATGGAAATAGGGAATAAGCAAGCTTGAGTAAGTGTGTAACATACAAAACACTGGAGAAATTCAGCAGGTCAGGCAGCATCTATGAGTGGAAACAGACAGTTGACATTTCATCCTTTGAAGTTGCCTAACCTGCAGAGTTCCTTCAGAGTTTCATGTGTGCTTCAGGTTCTAGCCGATGCAGTGTCATGTGTCTCCATTCCGAAAAACAAAATGAGTGCCTCAATAGCATTATTGGACTTTCCATGTCAACAATTCACTGTATGGAGAGGACAGGGAAGCCCACAAAACACATTCAGCACTTGTTTACTGAGACACACATCACCTCCTTACAAGTTCCAAAGTAGATCCTAAATCCCACACACTGCATCAGAACACTTGAAAACGACATTCCTAAACTTCCAACCCTGTCCAAAGTAAATCCTTCATTGTACGAATAACAAGAGCATTTTAGTAATATTAATAGCTCCCAGTTGTGTCAAAATAAATAAAAACTGTTTGCAGATCCAGTCTTTGACCAATCAATAACTCCCCACTGAATTTCCTTGCATAATCAAAATTTCCCCAATATTCACTGCCAAGTACCAAATCCTCCCAAGTTACCAGCTGTCCCTACAGCCTGTCCACACAATAACTTTACCATAAATGCCCCTAAATGATCATCTACTCTCTTCCAATGCCAGCCTACCAGCCAATCAGCATCCACTCTCAGCCCGTCATCTATAACCAATCTCCAGATATCCTCTACCAGATGCCTAGAACTTCAACAACCAGCAATCATCCTCAAAACCTCCAGCTAATTACGTCCTCCCCAGAATAACCATCAATTCATCAACTCAACCCATCAATGAACCAGCACATCTCCTTATAAACAATTCTCCTCAACCTAATCCAACACTAACTGTCTCCAATATCCATAATTTTACCTTCCCCTTGTGCTGTTTACCAAATACCAACTTTCCCCGGGTCTCTTTCTAACAATGAATTTAGCCCAAGACATCTCATGAACTGGACTCTTCTCACTGGACTCACGCAACTCTCCCAGATCCTCTCACCAACCGGTAACTCTAGCCAGGGCCTCTGACTGTCCATCAACCTATCCCCATTCCCCAGTCAGCCACCAAATCTCCCCTGGACCTGTTGCCAACACCAACCTCTATCCTGGACTTCCTACCGACCATCAACCCTGCCCAGGGCATCCAACCAATCCCCAACTGTCTCCAGGGCCCTTAATTATGCAACTAACTCTCCACATGACCTCTAAACAACACCAACTCTCCCTAGGTCTTTCAATCAACTCTCTCCAGGTCCTTCAACCAATCACCAACTAACTCTCTCTGGATCCTCCAGCTGATCACCAACACTCCCACATCTTCCAATCAAGCAGCAATGTTCTCCAGTCATCTAAACAACCAGCAGTTCTCTCCACTCAAGAACAAACTTTTCATAATACATCCAATCAACGTGAACTCTGCCTGATACACCTAAGTGTTATTTCTTTACAGTAAATCTAATCAACAACATCTCTTACCAGTTTTCAGACGAACTCTCACCTGTATCCATAATTTCAATTCTCCCTCCTACCCTAACCGTGCACAAACTCACCCCAGCACCTCTCTTCAATCACTTATCTTCCCCAGGACATCCACCCAGCGTTCAAGATCTCTGAAGCCACCAATGCTCGCCAGTACGCGTAATAAACCAGAAACCCTCTCAGGGCGTCTGACCAAATCCCAATTCTCCCCAACACCCAATTTTTCCAGAGTTTCCGACTGCTCAGCAAATCACCTCAAGACCCACGAAGAACCACCATCTCTAAGATCTCCAGCTAACTAACCAGCAATACTCACCGCGACTATCTCTGAGCAACTATCAACTCACCTGAACTCTCCCCAGTATCCCTGACGATCACTGAAGATCTCAGTGGCCTCTGACCAATCTCCAATTCTCCCCAGGAACTTCCCCTAGTACCTTTAGCCCGTCGCTTGCTCTCTTCAGTAATCCTGAACCTGCCTCCCACAACTCTCCCCAATATCCCTGATGTCATCTCGAGCAATGACAACCTCTCCTCAGCACAGTCAAGCTACCATTAATTTCCCCAGATCACCCACCAAACATCCAAACCCCGTTCAAGTCTCCCCCTTTCCCTGAAAAACCCCCTAGGAGCTTCAATTTCTGCTCAGCTACCTTCATGAAGTGGCGTCAACTCTCCGCGTTTACTTCCTATGCGACCTACTGTAGTGTCGAGCAGAAAATGTGCTCGCAGCAATAACTCCCAGTCCGAGTACCCAATTTTACACGTGGCCGGATGAGGCACCGAAACAGGAAACCTTCAATATGACTGTTCGTTCAGAAAGTCAGAAAAAAAAGCAACTCGATGGCAAGCGAGGCGTTTTGCTGTAACAGTGGGGACTGAAGAAAACGCGTGCAGGTGGGTAGCCCACAGGGGAGGATGGTTACCCCGGCAAAACCGCAGACGGGACGCTGAGAGCCACTACCGTTCCCTCAAACAAAGCGCACGGGACTGACTGCACGCTGACAACCACTAAGTAGACAGAAAACCGCTCTACGTGATGGTCCACGGCAGAAACAACGTTTTCCAACTATAGATGGAGAATTGAGATTTACCAGGTTTTGTTTTTTGTATTAATGCACACCACAAGAAGTGTAAGAGTAACACATACAAAATGCTGAAGGAATTCAGCAGATCAGAAAGCACCTCTTCTCTCGAAAGGGAAAAAGAGTCGACGTTCTGGGCCGAGACCCTTCATCAAGATAGTGAAAATACATTATTTAGCTTAAGCCCATTACATAAAAAGCGAAGCGCAGGCTGGAACTACAGACCTTTCGCTGTGCTGCTGTTAGACAGAGCGCGGCCTCAGCTTTCCATTGCAGACGCGAAGTATGAATCGCGCTAACTTCACTCCTCCCCCTTTGCTCGCAAGCAGGATAATTGTAAAGTGCATTGCAGCCTAAGCAGGAAGTCTAGCCTTCTCCGAGATTTGACGAGTACTCCTGACGCTTACACACTTCACACATCATCCAAAACCAAACCCTTTCCTCGCTGGACATAGGAAGTGACAGATATTGGAACCTGGAGCAAAATACATATATGTATATACCCAAGAAGGAAGGCTACCGGAGGACCTCGCGGAACAGCATAAACAGTCCTCGTTTCCATTGATGCCGCCTGATCTGCTGAGTTCCTCCAGCGTTTTATGTGTGTTGTTTGGATTTCCAGCATCTGCAGACTTCTCTTGTTTGCGAGCTGAGTTAGGGGAGCGCTTTGTGCGGAGACCCTGCCTCATCCGATGCTGCTCGACCCGCCGTGTCCCTCTTGGTTTTATTTTTGCTTCCTTGACCCCTGTTTGAGGGCGGAATCGCCTGGATGTTTGGGGGGGGGGGGGGTCGGTGGTGGTAAAGCATCATACTAGGAATTCAGTGGATGAGGCGAAATCGCCTCCGGGCTGTTCAAGAATTTCAGTTTAACTATGGTTTCCCCATATTGATGATCTGAACGAGTTACTCAAGTGAAAAAAGATTTATTTGTTTGTTTTATCGACTACACAAAAGCATTTGATAAAGTGAAGCTCAATAAGTTATTCGAAATATTACAGAAAACTCTAGATCTAGATTCGAAAGACCTCCGCCCAATCAGAAATCTGTACTAGGAACAAACAGCCGCTGTAAGAATAGATGGAGAAGTGAGTCAGTTTACGAAAATCAAGAGAGGCGTTAGACAAGGGTGTGTTTTCTCCCCTGATTTATTTAATGTGTACAGTGAAACAATATTACAAAAAATAAGAGACATCTTGGGAATCAAAGTTGGCGGTGAAAACATCAATAATTTCAGACATGTAGATGACACTGTTAATTGCAAGTACGGAGGAAGAACTACAAAACTTAATTGATATAATTGTTGAAGAAAGTGCAAAAATGGGTCTATCTATCAATTGTAAAAAGACAGAATGTATGGTGATATCCAAAAAGAGGAAGAATCCCATATGCAGGCTGAGAATAAACGGGGAAGACGTAAAACAAGTACAGAACTTTTGCTACATTAAAAGAAGAATAGGGATGGCAAAAGACACCTTCAGGAGAATGAAGAGCATATACTGACCAATACTAAACTAGGCATGACAACCCACCTCAGAGCACTGAAAAGTTACGTTTATCCAGTTATGTTATATGGCTCAGGACAATATCTAGTAACATGAGGAAATGAATTGTAGCAGCAGAGATGTGGTTTTTGAGGAGGATGCAAAGAATATCATGGACGAAATGAATATCTAATGAGGATGTCATGAACAGAGCAAACACAAAAAGAGAAATAATGTATGAGATCATGAAAAGGCAACGTAACTTCATTGGACATGTGATTAGGAAAGAGGAGTTAGAATGCACAGTAATTATGGGAAGGATTGAAGGGAAGAAAGCAAGAGGAAGACAAAGACAAATGATGATGGAGACAGCAGCCAGAGAACTGGAAATGAATACCAATGAATTGATCCACTTGACCTGAAACAGGAGTGTGTGGGACATGGCAGTCAAAGCTCAAACTGGGCACGGCACCTGATGATGATGATAATGATGGGTTCCCCAGAAAGTCTGGCATGTAGCTTCCAATCTGATAGCATGAATATCAATTTCTCCTTCTGATGATCAAATCCCCTCCATCACCACCCCACTCTGAACTTTTACCTCTTCTCACCTGCCTATTTTTTCCAATGATCCACTCTCATCTCCTGTCAGATTCTTTTGTCTCTATCCCTTGACCTTTCCCACCCTCCTGACTTCACCTATCACCTTCCAGCTCGCCACTTTCCCTCCACCAGCTCTTTATTCTGGCACCCTCCTTCCCAGTCCTGAAGGAGAGTCTCGGCCTGAAACGTCGACTGTTTATTTTCATTTCCATAGCCTGGCATGCCGAGTTCCTTCAGCACTTTGTGTGTGTTTCTTTGGATTTCCTGCCTCGGCAGACTTTCTCCTGTTCACGTAATAGAAACCCGCGTGGTGCACTCCTCCCCACTGGATACTTTGTTCATGGTTCCTGCAGCTCACTTCACTGCTGATTCACAACCACTTTGCTCAGTGGCAAGCCTCGAGCTACAAAAGATCATAACACGTGCAGAGATTAAGAATCATATTTGGCCCTTCACTCTGTCTGCCACTCATTAGCTCACATTTGTTGATCTGTATCACAATTTCATTTACCTATTCTCTGCCCCATCTTCTCTGATCTCGCAGTTTGGATTTTTCACAGCCTTTTATGGAAACAGGTGTCAGATTTCTTTTGCAAATTGGTTGTCCATCTTTGCGTGTATTTTTTTCATTGATTCCATTGTGTTTCTTTGTATCTGATGTGAATGCCTGAAAGATAATGTATCTCAGGGTAGTATATGGTGACATATATATACTTTGATAATGAATTTACTTTGATTTCTACTATTTGACATGACATAGGAGCAGAAATAGGCCATTTGGCCCATTGAGTCTGCTCCACCATTCAATCATGGTTGGCACTTTTTTTTAACCCCTCCTCAGCCTTCTTCACAAAACAATCTATTCTTTTGTGTAGGAGATAGTAAATTGGAAAAAGTGGTTACTGTTGTCACGTGTACCGGGGTACAATGAGAAACATGCCTTGCTTACCGTCCACAACGATGAATTCATTACAATGATATATTGAGGCAGTACAAGGGAAAACAACACCAGAATGAAGGGTAAGTGGTACAGTACAGAGAAAATGTAGACATTAAGATTACTACAAGGGAGACTGTGAGGTCAATAATCCATCTTATTGTACTAGGGAAGTATTCAATTGGTCATGTGATTAAATTTCTAGGTAAATTCATTAACACAAAGGGTTCTACAGATGCTGGATATCCAACTCTCAGGTTCAAGGAGCAATTCATATTCCAATTCAGTAGCCTTCAACCTGGGCATGAGCATCGACTTCTCTAACTTCCAGACTGATCAGTCCCCTAGTACAAGAAGATTGGCACCTGGCCTCATAATCTTCTCCGTTAGCACCTTACACCTTATTGCCCACCTGCATTGCACTTTCATTGTTGCTGTAATACTTCATTCTGCATTCGGTTACCACTTTACCTTTCAGTACCTCCGTGCACCTTTGCAAGTTTTAAATGCAAACAAAAAAAAACTTGGCTTGCATACCATCCTATCAATACAGATTATAATGAAATTATCTATATGAACAATATGCAAAGTATCTTTAAGGATGAGGATGGTTCTGTAACAGTCTTGCTGCCAGATCTATTTCAGATCAGTAAATTCTACTTGCTGATTTGAAGATTACAAAGGCCACTGTCTTCCAGAACCTGCAGACTTGATCTGAGAAGCTATAAATGACAGCACACAAGAGTTAGGATACAAATACATGGTTTTATGAAAGTGAAGACACAGTCAGACAGACTAGTGCAATAAGCATTGGCACGTATGCCTTCATCAGTCACGGCTTTGATACATGTTACAATTGTACAAGATGTTGGTGAAACCACACTTTGAGTATTATGTGCAGTTCTGACTACCTAGTCATAGAAAGGATGTCATTAAGCTGAAAAGGGTGCAGAAAGGATTCTTAAGGATGTTACTAGATCTAGACGACATGAGCTATAAGGAGAAACTGGATTCTCCAGGGTGTTTTTCCTAGAGTGTAAGAGGCTAAGGGGTGTCCTAATAGAAGTATATAAAATCATGAGGTGATTGGTGAGTCTTTCTCTCAGAGCAGAGGAGTTTCAGACTAGAGGGCACAGATTTAAGATGAGATGGAGAAAGGGTATCTGAGGGGCAATTTTTTCCACACAAAGGGTGGTGGGTATATGGCATGAGTTGTCAGAGGAGGTGGTAGAGGTGGATACAATTATATCATTTAAGGGACATGTGGAAAGGTACATGGATAGGAAAGGTTTAGAGGGATGTGGGTTCATTACAGGCAAATGGGTCTAACAGGTAGGTAACATGGTAGGCATGGATGAGTTGGGCCAAATGGCATATTCCCATGCTGTATCATTCCATGACTCTGTGTCAGATAAAGTTCCGGAAAATGATGGCTTCCTGGCTGAGCAGTAGTTGGCTCCTCATGACTGGACTGGTTTAGATCAACATACTTCCAGTTGCTTGTCAGAATCCATGAGGAAAAGCGTCAAACCCCTCATCCAGAAGGGAAAGGAGAGAAAGAAGCAATCAGAAATTAGTGACCTATTTCACCATCTTAATATGGCTTACAAGGTTCCATCCAAGGTCAATGCCAATTTGCCATGTCAACTGCAACAACAAACTACTGGAGGAGCTTAGTGTGTTTAGCAGCATCTGTGGTGGCAATGAAATGGTGGACACTTCAGATTGAGACATGGCATCAGGACCAGACTAAAAATGTCAGCCATTTCTTTGCCTCCACAAACGATGCTTGACCTGCTGAGTACCTCCAACTGTTTTTCTTTAATCCATATTCCAGCATCTGTAGTCTCTGATGTCATACCAACCTTGGGTCTTGTCTTTTCTTCTGATCAAATCCCTGCTGTCCCCCGGCAAGAAGAACTCTGACTGCCTTGTTTGCGCACCTTAGGAATATAACTGCCTACAATGAAGTTCAAGTTTAATTGTCATTCAACTATTCACAAATACCCATGAATACAACCAAACAAAACAGTGTTGATCCGGGGCCGAGAGTTGCCAGCTCGATGCTCAACCCAGCATGGATGAAAAGTGTGCAAGGAGCCAAAGAGCCGGCTGGGTTCAATCCTGGGACCAATCACCTCGAAATCCGGTGCTGAGGCTAGTATACCACCAGCCAGCTGCAGTACGTACTGTATACTGTATGACAACAATAAAATACAGTCACACAGAAAAATATATATAGTCCAAGCTCCCGAGTCCATGAATGTTCCAGCAGTCTGCAGTCGAACACAATACACCTTGTCTTTTGCTGAGTAAGCACGCGAGGGCAGCACTGGTGCTAGCATTGACGCCACACCATATTGCCTCTGGCGCTCCAGTAGAGCGCCACAACTTTGACACCTCTCTCCTGGGCAGCTGCGGGTCAAGTGGGTAAACACTAGCTTACTAGCAGAAGGCCTTTGGTAGAATATTGCACATATGCATGGTAAAGGACGTAAGAAGTACAAGCAGGAGTGAGATATTCAGCCCGCCTTGCTAGTTTAAGGCCTCACTATATACGGAATGTGAAACCCTCTCAGACATTTTGCTCAGGGTATGTGTGCAAAAGGAAAATTGGTGTCATGCTAATGAAATCGAAATAGAATAATATGGATCATATGAAGAAGGGGCACAGCAATGTACGTGTAGTGTTCTCTCGCAACAAATTTCATATCTAACATATATCTATTACAAGGAAAAGAAATGCTCCCACACCACACACTTACTCAACAATTACCAAATCATTTGTTCACAGATGTGTACAAAGTGGTTAAGCAGCTGAAAGTGCTTTGAAGATTATATTAGCTAGACCCCACCCCTGTGAAAACAGCAGGTCGTTTATTGTGAAAGAGGGAGCGGAAAACTTAACCCTATTTTCACCGGCAGATTCATAGTCATAGTCATAGTCATAGTCATACTTTATTGATCCCAGGGGAAATTGGTTTTCGTTACAGTTGCACCATAAATAATTAAATAGTATAAAACCATAAATAGTTAAATAGTATTATCTAAATTATGCCAGGAAATAAGTCCAGGACCGGCCTATTGGCTCAAGGTGTCTGACCCTCCAAGGGAGGAGTTGTAAAGTTTGATGGCCACAGGCAGGAATGACTTCCTATGACGCTCTGTGTTGCACCTCGGAGGAATGAGTCTCTGGCTGAATGTACTCCTGTGCCCAACCAGTACATTATGTAGTGGATGGGAGACATTGTCCAAGATGGCATGCAACTTGGACAGCATCCTCTTTTCAAAAAACACGGTCAGAGAGTCCAGTTCCATCCCCACAACATCACTGGCCTCACAAATGAGTTTGTTGATTCTGTTGGTGTCTGCTACCCTCAGCCTGCTGCCCCAGCACACAACAGCAAACATGCTAGCACTGGCCACCACAGACTCGTAGAACATTCTCAGCATCGTCCGGCAGATGTTAAAGGACCTCAGTCTCCTCAGGAAATAGAGACGGCTCTGACCCTTCTTGTAGACAGCCTCAGTGTTCTTTGACCAGTCCAGTTTATTGTAAATTCGTAACTCCAGGTATTTGTAATCCTCCACCATGTCCACACTGACACCCTGGATGGAAACAGGGGTCACCAGTGCCTTAGCTCTCCTCAGGTCTACCACCAGCTCCTTAGTCTTTTTCACATTAAGCTGCAGATAATTCTGCTCACACCATGTGACGAAGTTTCCTACTGTAGCCCTGTACTCAGCCTCATCTCCCTTGCTGATGCATCCAACTATGGCAGAGTCATCAGAAAACTTCTGAAGATGACAAGACTCTGTGCAGTAGTTGAAGTCCGAGGTGTAAATGGTGAAGAGAAAGGGAGACAAGACAGTACCCTGTGGAGCCCCAGTGCTGCTGATCACTCTGTCGGACACACAGTGTTGCAAGCACACGTACTGTGGTCTGCCAGTCAGGTAATCAAGAATCCATGATACCAGGGAAGCATCGACCTGCATCGCTGTCAGCTTCTCCCCCAGCAGAGCAGGGCAGATGGTGTTGAATGCACTGGAGAAGTCAAAAACCATGACCCTCACAGTGCTCGCTGGCTCGTCCAGGTGGGCAGTACTTTTTATTTTCTAATCGAGATAAAATGTGGAGTGGGCACATCCAGCCCTTCGAGCCATGCCACCTAGCAACCCCCCATTTAACCCTGGCCTAATCACAGGACAATTTACAATGATCAATTAGCCTACTAACCAGTATCTCCTTGGACTGTAGGAACACCCGGAGGAAGCTCACGTGGAGAATGTACAAGCTCATTACAGGCAACAGCTGGAATCGAACCCATGTCGCTAGTGCCGTAAAGCGTGGCGCAAGTTATATAGGAGCCCTGTATTCAGTCTGCTAAACTCCCTGACTACACAAGTGTTTCTGCTGCCAGCCTCCCTTACATTGGCAAGCACTGGGATCATTGAGGATGAAAATACAAATTAGGGCCAGGAATCACTGACTCCTCAATCCTGGCCCACCATGCAAGAGGATAGCATTTGTAATATCCAATCCACATTCTCGCCTGCCATGGGAACTACCCATTGTTTATAAAAATTTAAGTAACTGCCATAAAAACATTCGTAGGCCCTTTTTCCATTAACTTTTAAGGAAGAGACTATCCTGCATTTAGCTTGCACTAAGGAACTAGTCCAAGTTCAAGTATGACTCATGGAAGCAGCAGAACACAGCACAGAGGGAAGCCACTAAGTCTCTGTCTAAAACCAGCTGGCTTGTGCTCCACAGAAGCCTTCTGCCCTACTTGTCTTATCCTTTCCACAGCCCATCTGTTCATTTATCACTTATCCACATATCTAGCATTACCACAATTGTACTTCTTGGAACTTAAAGCTGTTAAGGCATCTCTGCATTTTGCAACAACCACTCTCTTTGCATCAGACCATTTAAGACCCAAGTTCAAAGTACATTTATACATCAAAGTAGGTATACATTTTACAATCTTGAGACTTGTCTCCTAACAGACAGCCATGAAACAAAGAAACCCAAAGTGACTAATAAGTGACCATTGCAGTGTGGACTGCAATGTTCCGACAAGAACTGTCCTTTGTTATTCAAATAACAAGCCATGGGTAACAAAGGACATTAAGGACATCCTGAACGCTAAAAAGAGGGCGTTTAGAGATGGAAATAGGGAGCAGCTGAGGGCAATACAGAGGGACCTGAAAACCAGGATCAGGGAGGCTAAAGACGGGTATAGGAGGAAGCTTGAGTGGAAACTCCAGCAGAACAACATGAGAGAGGTCTGGAGTGGGATGAGGACCATCACTGGGTTCCGGCAAACTAGCAACAGAGGAGCTGAAGGCAGTGTGGACAGGGCCAATGAACTTAACCTGTTCTTAAACAGATTTGACATTGTGGCCCCTGCCCATCCCCCACATGAGCCATCTGTTGTCGGCCCCCAAACAACACATATTCCACTCTCCCCTCCTACCCCTTCTCACAGTCCCCCACTCTGCTCTCATGACTATACCCCTTCCCCACGAGAAACCACCACGGTGGGCATCACAGCTGAACAAGTGAGAAGACAGCTGAAACGTCTCAACCCAAGCAAGGCTGCAGGACCGGATGGTGTCAGTACCAGGGTGCTCAAAGCCTGTACCCCTCAGCTATGTGGAGTACTTCGCCATGTCTTCAACCTGAGCCTGAGGCTCCGGAGGGTTCCTGTGCTGTGGAAGACGTCCTGCCTCATTCCTGTGCCGAAGACGCCGCGCCCCAGCAGCCTCAATGACTACAGACCGGTGGCATTGACCTCCCACATCATGAAGACCCTGGAGAGACTTGTTCTGGAGCTGCTCTAGCCTATGGTTAGGCCACATTTAGATCCCCTCCAGTTTACTAGGAGGAAGTCTGACTAGGAGTTGAGGATGCCATCGTCTACCTGCTGAACCGTGTCTACGCCCACCTGGACAAGCCAGCAAGCACTGTGAGGGTCATGTTTTTTGACTTCTCCAGTGCATTCAACACCATCTGCCCTGCTCTGCTGGGGGAGAAGCTGACAGCGATGCAGGTGGATGCTTTCCTGGTGTCATGGATTCTTGATTACCTGACTGGCAGACCACAGTACGTGTGCTTGCAACACTGTGTGTCTGACAGAGTGATCAGCAGCACTGGGGCTCCACAGGGGACTGTCTTGTCTCCCTTTCTCTTCACCATTTACACCTCGGACCAACTACTGCACAGAGTCTTGTCATCTTCAGAAGTTCTCTGATGACTCTGCCATAGTTGGATGCATCAGCAAGGGAGATGAGGCTGAGTACAGGGCTACAGTAGGAAACTTCGTCACATGGTGTGAGCAGAATTATCTGCAGCTTAATGTGAAAAAGACTAAGGAGCTGGTGGTAGACCTGAGGAGAGCTAAGGCACTGGTGACCCCTGTTTCCATCCAGGGTGTCAGTGTGGACATGGTGGAGGATTACAAATACCTGGGGATACGGATTGACAATAAACTGGACTGGTCAAAGAACACTGAGGCTGTCTACAAGAAGGGTCAGAGCCGTCTCTATTTCCTGAGGAGACTGAGGTCCTTTAACATCTGTCAGACGATGCTGAGGATGTTCTACGAGTCTGTGGTGACCAGTGCGATCATGTTTGCTGTTGTGTGCTGGGGCAGCAGGCTGAGGGTAGCAGACACCAACACAACCAACAAACTCATTTGTAAGGCCAGTGATGTTGTGGGGATGGAACTGGACTCTCTGACGGTGGTGTCTAAAAATTGGATGCTGTCCAAGTTGCGTGCCATTTTGGACAATGTCTCCCATCCACTACATAATGTACTGGTTGGGCACAGGAGTACGTTCAGCCAGAGACTCATTCCACCGAGATGCAACACAGAGCGTCATAAGAAGTCATTCCTGCCTGTGGCCATCAAACCTTACAACTCCTCCCTTGGAGGGTCAGACACCCTGAGCCAATAGGCTTGTCCTGGACTTATTTCCTGGCATAATTTACATATCACTATTTAATTATTTATGGTTTTATTACTATTTAATTATTTATGGTGCAACTGTAACGAAAACCAATTTCCCCTGGGATCAATAAAGTATGACTATGACTATGACTATGAAAAAAGACCTTCAAACACCCAATATGCAAAGAGAAAAAGAAAGGAGTCTGAGACCTGTGGTTTACTTGACTATTCATTTTCAATTTATGTTCATCTTTGCTTTAAATTATTGATGGTACGGTATCACCTGAATACTGTGGCTGATAACTTTTGCAGGCCGGTTGCTTCGGAATTTAGCACGGTCCATACCACTGTTACCATAAGAATGAGTCACTTTACCCCAGGTAACATGAGTTTTATTTGACTTACTACCAGGAGTGATATTTTGTTCTTTGCCTTGTATACATATCTTTTGCCCAGGTCACAGGTACATCATTTGACCATAAAAAAATAGAACATAAGAGCAGAAATGGATCATTTGGCCAACTGAGTTCTCCCTTTTGGCACCATTCTTCTGCTTCCTCCCTGGAACCTCGGACACCCTTACTAATCGCCGACCTATCAACCTCCACTTTAAGTATACTTGGTGACTTGGCCTCCACAGCCATATGTGTCAATGAATTCCACAGATTCATCACCCTCTGGCTAAAGAAATTTCTCTTCAACGCATTTCTTAAAAGATCACTGCTAATACCTCCAGAGTCTCTTCAGCTACCTCTTTCAGAACACAAGGGTGCAGTCCATCTGGTCTAGGTGACTTAACTACCTTCAGACCTTCCAGCTTCATAAGCATCTTCTTCTTAGTAATAGCAACTATACTTACTTCTACCCCCTAGGGCATCTTTGTATAGCCCACACTACCTAATATCCCTGTACAACAAAGATGCATCAATCCCAGGTTTGACTGTTTTTTAGTTTACTACCACTGTCCCTCTGGTTTCATTGAAGAGCGTTTCAAATTTCCACTGCCTTTAATGTAAATGCTCCCTGAAATCCTACTGAATATGCCAGCTCCAATTTTATTCTCTGTTGTTCTGAGTTCCTACACCAATCAGCTGATGTAGGAGGTCTATCAACTTTGTTAAATCATTAAGTCATCCTGAATGACTGAACATAATCACCTTATAAACTCTTATGTTCTCTGTAATGGCTTAACAAGGACCTGAAATCATGTTAGAAGAATCTCATCGCTGATACTTGGAACTACTGACGTGAGGGATTGTTAAGACTTTGACCCAGCAGTATAATTTTTGATCAATTCTATTGGGTGCAACATCAAAGTCCAAAGTAGTCCAGGAACTGACAGAGGAACATTTTTTTTTTATTTCTAGAATAAACTCCGTTCATAACAAATACGTGTGCAGGAAATACAAAACCAGTGCATGGCTTTTCTTGACAGCCACAGTGGCATCTGGTCCATGCATTCATATTATTGGTTCTTTTGTAATTTCAAAGATTCAAGGTACATTTCTTATCGAAGTATTATGCAGTCCTCCAAGAGTACTCCAGCTTGTTGTGGTTTGGAGGCTTGCGAGCCTCAATGACCCGGAGAGCTATGTTGGCTGGAGTTGGTGGTTTGTGTTTGGCTCTTGGTAAGGTCACTTATTTATTTGTTGGGGGTGAACTATTATTCAACATCTCATACCTTGGGGGAATTCCACAGTGTGGAGGAGTAATAGGCCTGCAGCAACAGTGAATGAAGCAATGGGACACAGTGGTACTTCAGATTTTCAGTGGATTTAGGATTAATATGGACAGTTGGTCAATCTGTCTTTTGTCACGGGATTTGTTTCATCCATTAGTGCCAAAACCACCAAGAGGACCACAATCTTGTGTTGTTTTGGAGGCCATCATACCTCAATGATCCGGAGAGCTACACTGGCTGGAGTCAGGGCTTTCTACTTTAGCTGTGGGTAGGATCACCCATGCCAAACAGGTCAAAGGCTAGAGGCCAGGCTAAGAGTGGTCCACGGGTCCTCCAGATTCTGGGGTTCAGCTCAGGGCTAACAACCCTGACTGGTAAAACAGCATTGTTACAGAAGCAGCAATGAAGAATCCTCCTACATCTGCGCATGATGGCACCCTTGAGTCTCCACCTGGGATCTGCAGGAAAACTGAGCTGCTGACATGATGAAGGAAGCCCTGAACACTGCCAGAAATGGAGGACCTTCAGTGCTGTCCTAAACCCCAATAGCGTAATGGGCAGTAGGTAAGTAAGTATGTAGGTAGTATACAACTCGGGAATTCGTCTTCCCACAGACAGCTATGAAACAAAGAAAACCATGGAACTTGTTCAAAGAAAAACACTAAACTGCACCCCCACCCCCCCCCCACACACACACACACACACACAAAACACAGAACACAAAACACCAATCCACAAAGTCTTCAAAGGAGTCCAGGCATTTTCAGCTCAGCTCAGTTCAGTTCAATGCAGTGCAGGGTCGTTCATTATCTGCAGGCTGCCTCTACCAAAATCACACAAAATAGCCACCAAAAAAGGAGCGAGCAGAAAGACATGACGAAGAGAACCACAGAGTCCGGTTCACAAACTATGCTGGTTAACACCATCCTCCGACAGCATCGAGGGAAAGGAAGACCATTCAAACGCAGGGACCTTCCACCGGGAGCAAGGAGTGAGAGTGAGACCGAGACTGTCACGCAGACACCTTTCTCTTTGTACAAAGCACCATTAAAGAGATTAGCTTTATTTGTCACGTACGGAGTACACTGAAACATCAAAACATACAGTGAAGTACGCCGCTTGCATTCAGAATGTGCTGGGGGCAGCCCACAACTGTCATGGTGCCTCTGGCACCAGTAGAGCATGCCCACACCTTACCAAACCTGACGTGTCTTTGTATTGAGGGAGGAAACCAGAGCCACTGGAGGAAACCCATACGGTCATGGGGGGAATGCACAAACCCCTTACAGACTGCAGTGGGCACTGAACACCCATCTCAGGAGGCTTGATTGGATAATACACACCTCGAATGTTGAAAAGATTTTTCCTCCGGGACTTGATCGTGGGCTGTCGTCCTTCCTCACAAAGCCTTTGGACTGGCTGCACCCAGCCTCTATGCATCTCTTCAGGATGTTCCGTTGAACTAGAAGACCAGCAAATTTCAGGCAGACAAATGTCCATTTTTTACATTGTTGATCTTCCAATGGGATTTGAGGATCATACCAACGAATTTGCTGCTGCTTCCCTACTAACTCATTATTCCCTGTGATAGGATTGGGGAAGGGAAAATAACCAGTTAAAGCAGGCCAAACAAAAATATCAGAATCAGCCAGCAGTACACTGCAATACATAATAATAAAAACTATAGATTACAATAACAAGTACATATAGAAGTCCCCCTTTGTATAAATTCTATTCAATTCATTCTCACACAAAGTCATTAAACAGCAACAAAATTGAATTAGCGCATTCTGATGGTTCATGTGAATGCACTTGCATGCTCTTCCTCCTGCTGGTTTCCCCCACAGTCTGAACTTGCCTTTGTGTGTGTGTGTGTCTGCCCACTTGTTTCTGTTTACATAGTGTGTGACAACATGCACTATACTTGTGCATGAAAGAGAGTTTCTCTGGTCTGTGGAGAAAAAGACAGAGAGAGAGAGAAAGAGAGAGGAGAGCAAGAGGGAAAGGAAAGAGAAAAATACACAGAGGAAGAGAAAGATTAATAGAAAGAAAAAAGTAAACACACTTATGCAACTTCATGACAGCCAAATATGTTTCATCATTCACAAAATACATCAGAATCAGGTTTTATATCACTGGCATATGTTATGAAATGTATTGTTATACAGCAGCAGTACATTGCAATACATAATTATAAAAAACTATAAATACAATCAATAAATAATAGTTATTTATTTATTGAGATTCAGCATGTAGTCGGCCCTTCTGACCCTTCAAGCCATGTTGCCCAGCAGTCCCCCAATTTAATGCTAGCCTGATCATGGGACAATTTACAATGACAAATTAGCCTACTGATTGTACATCTTTTGACTGTGGGAGGAAACTAGAGTACCTGGAGGAAACTGGAGTACCGGGAGGAAACTGGAGTACCTGGAGGAAACTGGAGTACCAGGAGGAAACTGGAGTACCTGGAGGAAACTGGAGTACCGGGAGGAAACTGGAGTATCTGGAGGAAACTGGAGTACCTGGAGGAAATTGGAGTACCTGGAGGAAACTGGAGTACCTGGAGGAAACTGGAGTATCTGGAGGAAACTGGAGTACCGGGAGGAAACTGGAGTATCTGGAGGAAACTGGAGTATCTGGAGGAAACTGGAATACTGGGAGGAAACTGGAGTACCTGGAGGAAACTGGAGTACCAGGAGTAAACTGGAGTATCTGGAGGAAACTGGAATACTGGGAGGAAATTGGAGTACCTGGAGGAAACTGGAGTACCGGGAGGAAACTGGAGTAACTGGAGTATCTGGAGGAAACTGGAGTACCGGGAGGAAACAGAAACTGGAGTATTGGGAAGAAACTGGAGTACCTGGAGGAAACTGGAGTATCTGGAGGAAACTGGAGTACCGGGAGGAAACTGGAGTATCTGGAGGAAACTGGAGTACCGGGAGGAAACAGGAGTACCTGGAGGAAACTGGAGTACCTGGAGGAAACTGGAGTACTGGGAGGAAACTGGAGAACCTGGAAGAAAGTGGAGTACCTGGAGGAAACTGGAGTACCTGGAGGAAACTGGAGAATCTGGAGGAAACTGGAGTACTGGGAGGAAACTGGAGTATCTGGAGGAAACTGGAGTAACTGGAGTACCTGGAGGAAACTGAAGTACCGGGAGGAAACAGGAGTACCTGGAGGAAACTGGAGTATTGGGAAGAAACTGGAGTACCTGGAGGAAACTGGAGTACCGGGAGGAAACTGGAGTACCGGGAAGAAAGTGGAGTACCTGGAGGAAACTGGAGTACTGGGAGGAAACTGGAGTACCTGGAAGAAAGTGGAGTACCTGGAGGAAACTGGAGTACCGGGAGGAAACTGGAGTACCGGGAAGAAAGTGGAATACTGGGAGAAAACTGGAGTACCGGGAAGAAAGTGGAGTACCTGGAGGAAACTGGAGTACTGGGAGGAAGCCCACACAGTCATGGGGAGAACGTGCAAACTCCTTATGGACAGCAGCGGGAATATATATATTAGATAAACTAAATAATTACAGCACAATTTTTTTTGTCTTTTCATCACAATTAGTCCAGTTTCATAAATTACTCCAACAGATCTTTTTTTTTAATCGCTGTGGGTGAACTGTGGGGGGATTCCACAGCATGGAGGAGTGATAGGCCTGCAGCAACAGTGACTGAAGTAATGGGGCACAGTGGCACGGCAGCTTTACAGTGGATTTAGGATTAATATGGACTGTTGGTCAATCATCTGCCATCCATAATAGTTCCACAGGTGTGACTCAAACAGTTGGAACTCTCTAATAAAAAGAGGAACTTCTTCACAAAGACAGGTGGCCTACTTTTGAGAATTAATTAAGTTCCAGAATTGTCAATTTGCTGAGGAGAATGACTTGCATTTACCATAGAATGTTTAAATCTTGTGGGCACAAAGCCCCTTGTGCCTGTTATAGCTTATTGATAATCCAACCAGATAATCACACTGGCCATGCTCTTTCCCTGTACCCTGACAAAGCTTATTTGGTTAAGAAGTTTGTTAATGCTCTATTGAAAGTGCTATTATCTCTGTTTTCTCCAAAGTTACAACCTGATTTTGAAGGCCATATTAACTCAGGCTGTTAAAAAAATGTTTCTAGATGTAGTTTTAAAATCATTTGCAACTGTCCTTAAATTTGAAGTCTTTGGAGTTTTTCTGTCTATGATCCTGTTCTTGCCATTCACCAGACAAACAAATCCCAATCTGTCCATCAATGGATCAAGAGATGAACCCTTCCGCCAAGGAAACAGTTTCTCCATACAAGTAAGAGATTCTGTAGATGCTGGAAATTTTATGCAACATACACAAAAACACTGGAGGAACTCAGCAAGTTAGGTAGCATCTAAGTTAGGTAGGAAGGGAATAAACAGTCGATGTTCTGGACTGAGACCCTTCATCAGGACTGGAAAGGAAGGGAGCAGAAACCAGAACAAGATGGTGGGGGAAGAGGGAGGAGTATTATCTGGTGCGGGGCAAGGTGGGTGATGAAGTAAGAAGCTGGAAGGTGATAGGTAGACGAGCTATAGGGCTGAAGAAGGAAGAATTTGATAGGAGAGGACAGTGAACCATGTAAGAAAGGGAAAGAGGAGGATAACTAGAGGGAGGTGATGGGTAAGTGAGGAGAAGAGAAAGGGTGAGGTGAGGACTAGAGTGGGGAATGGAAAAAGAGAGAAGGGGAAGGGGGAGAGAAGTTACCAGAAGTCAGAGAAATCAGTGATTTTTACCATCAGGTTGGAGGTTATCCAACTGGAATATGATGTATTGCTCATCCAGCCTGAGTGTGGCCTCATCAAGGCAGAAGAGGAAGCCATGGATTGATACGTCAGAATGGGACATATGTTTCTCCATATGTACCTTATCAAACTCCTTCATGGTTTTGTTTAGTTCTAACAAATCCTCCTTTGTTGCAAGGAGAACCCCAGTTACTCACCTAGGCGACTGCAACAACATCTCACAAACTTGTCATTTCTATGGCCAAGAGGGACATGGAAACACCACCAAGTGCAGATACCCCTCAAAGTCACACAACATCCTACGTCCAAGATATATGGAATTACCTCCTCACCGTTAACGTGTGAAACAACTTTCCCGACAACACTGGAAGTACTTTCATCAGAAGGAGTGCAGTGCCTGGTCACTCCTTTTTTTAAGGCTAAAGAGGCCTGTTGTTCGAAAGATATCCCATGTTTCCTCAGGGCTGGGGGAGGGCCTGTTCAACACCTTGTCTGGTGGTCTCAAAAGGTGGCTTGCTGGTCAGGACCCTACTGGAAAGGGGTCTTTTTCAGAGATACCCAACATAATGGTCTCAGTATCATCATTAGGTGGGGAATTTATCGTTGCCAGTACCCAAGTAGCCCCACAGAATGCTGGGTCTTCTCTTTAGAGGTAGGGATCTCTGCTCCCAATATTTTTCGCTTGGCCTTTTCCGGTATTTTCCAAAGTCCAGAATCCCAGTATTAACACATTCTGGCTTGGGTCCTGGATCTTGTCGGGGTTAATAGACCATCGCCTCTCCCTCAGGAAGGTAACTACCTTCTCTGGTGCTTCCCCCACCATCTCCTCTGAGGGCCCTTGCAATAGGATATCATCTATGTAGTGGGATACTGAGATGTTTGGGTCAAGCAAGATCTCTTGTAGTTCTGACTATAAAGCCATGGCACAAGACCGGGCTGTGCACATATCCCTGTGAAAGACCACCAAAAGGTATACTGTCTGCCTTCACTTGTAAAGGCAAACTGGTCTTGGGACTCAGGGCTCAGGGAAATGGAAAAGAAAGTGTTAGCAAAATCCACTATAGCAAACCAATGCTTCCCCTCCCTACCTCCTATGTCTTCTACAATGGTCACTATATTCAAGACAGCTTATATGAGGGGTGGGACATGCTTAATCAAATACCTAAAGTCTATCATCATTCACCACGTTCCATCTCCCTTCCTGTCTTGCCACACTGGGCTGTAGTAGGGTGACATTGTCGGCCGAATAGCCCACACCTTCAACAATGCTTCCACTGTTTCCTCGATCTCCTTGGTGCAACTCGGGATTCGGTACTGCTTGAGGTTGACCTCCTTGGCAGGGGGTGGGATGTCGAGAGGCTCCCACGTGGCCAGCGTCACCAGTACCATCACTCAAGCCTTCCCAAAAGCAAAATAACCCACCTTTCAGCACGTTCATACCCAAAACGCACTCGTGGGATGCTGCATTCCTAACATAGGTCCTGGTTGATCCGAGCAGATAGCCACCATTACTGCAGCTGCCCAGGCTGGGATAAGAGACCTTCCCAGTCTTCAGTCATCACCTTGTGACACCTGAGATGTGAATATGCTCAGCCTCGGTATCAACAATTGCCACCCATCACCGGGCATTTCCCTTTCCTGATGTACCACAATAGGCACGTCAGATCTCAGGTCTCCTGGCTGGGAAAAGGGGCACTGAGAATATATACAGGGAGTCCTGACCACACCTCTACGGGAGTGGAGCAGGAGGGCACTACCCGCTGCTGGGGTTCTTGGAGAGCTTTCTCCAGCGCCTGTCAGGAGAGGTACAGGGAGGATGCACTTCCTCTACTGGGTAAGGGATCAGCAACACTCCCTTATCCCCCCGCCCCGTGACAACTCCCCCTTTTTATTTTGACAAGGGTCACTCCATGAAGCATAAAAGGCAGTGGTGGGTATCCCATTGCTTAACCCATGGTTTGGTGACTACGTTTCCCTCTCATCGCTGTCGGTGCGCTCCACCAGTGGCGATGTCCAAGCTGGGGTCGGTGCTGCCCCCCAGTGTTCGCTCACAGAAGACAAGCTCTACTGTGTTTGACTGCAGACTGCTGCAACAATCATGGACTCAGGGTCTTGGACTACGGTTTCTTGTGTGACTGCCGTGTGTTGTATATGACTGCTGGTACTGTGGTTTGCACCTTGGCTGTGTTCATGGGTGTTCATGTATGGTGGAATGACAATGAAACTTGTACTTGAATTTCCTGGTCAGATAAGATTAGCCCACCCTCCACCCCCCTCCCAGGAAATATCCCCATCTCAGGTGTCTGGGTCATAGCCCCATAAAATAACAGCCCGAACCTCCACAGGGTCCAGTTGCCAATTAGTTCTTCGGGTCATTTCCTGCTGCCGAAACTCGGCCGGGAAGCAGGTGATGTCGACATTCTCTTCCTCCAGTTCCTCAGCCCAGGTCTGCGCCAACCTGGTGGTCTCCACCATGATCATGCAGCGCTGATTCAGTACCTCCACCTTCATGTTTAAGACTCCCAATTTCCTCCTCTTTCTGAGAGATTTCTTGTGTTGTTTTAAGATGGCCGCCGGCAGCAAAAAGGCCCCTGTCTGGCTCGCCCTCTTTTTTCCGGGGAGCCCTAACCTCTTTGGTAGGGACACAAGAGGGGGCCGTTCCACTGGTGCACCATGGCCCACCAGCAAATTGGCCCGGCTGCCAATCCCTGCAGAGTTATTGGTCCACCCCAGTACTAACTATCTTACTGTTCACACATTCTTCCTTCTTACTCTTATTTCTAAACATTTCTGCTTACTATCACACTCGCTAGGTCCTTTGCCAACTATGCCAAACTGTTACGTGACAACAAAAGGTGCATAGACCAGCTCGGTAAAGCAGAAAGGCAGAAACTCTTGTACTTTAATACTGTCATTCAAATGTGCTTCATTATAACAAGTCAAATCTGTTGTCATAAGCAGTCATACGCAGGGTATAAATGCCAAGAAAATTAGCTTTTTGCAGAAGCAGCATAGTACATTACAGGCATGACAAATGTAAGTTAATATTAATTTACATTAACATATGTAAATTATTAATAGCTTACATGACAAAATAAATATAACGACACTAAGGCAAGTTTGAGAGAGATCGACAAATATTAGAGTTTGATCTGTAAGGTTACCAGGTGGGTTCAAGAGCTGATGGCAATGGGGAAGAAGTTGTTGTTGAACTTTGATGTGTAGCTCCTGCCTGATGGCAGCATTGAGAAGAGGACATAGCCCAGATGGTGGGGGTGACGCTGAAGATGGATACCATCTTCCTAAGACATCACCTCTTGTAGATGTCCTCAGTGGTGGGGGAATTGTATCCGTGATGGAAATGGCTAAATCCCCCTCCCTCTAGCTTTCCTGTGCATTGGAGATTCCATACTAGGCTGTGATACAACCCATGAGAATACTGTACTTTCCACCGTACAGCCGTAGCAGTTTCTTGGAACCTTTGATAACATTACTCTAAGAAGTAGAAATTCTGCTGGGCCTCTTTCATGACTGTATCTACATGGCACAGCCAGGATAAGTCCTCCAAGATGCTGACACACCCAGGAACTTGAAGCTGCTCATCCTTTCCATCACAGACTCTTCAATGGGGCTAACGCATATTTGCATGACTTCAGCTTCCTCATGTCCACAATCAGGTTCTTGGTCTTGCTGACAAAGGCACATGGGATGTACATAGTCCCTGTTAAACATCCCATGCTGCAGAACCCAATGGAACATTGTTCTATACTGTAAATATCCACAGTGTAATAGCATAGATGTTTTCAAAATAAGCTCAATCAAATGAGCCAATATATTGTTTGTGAAAAACAAAGAAGGTCTCACAGACAGAAATTGTTTCAGAGGGAAATAAGATACCATTTTGAAAATAAAATTACTGCCATGAACTGAAATAAGAAGTAGAAATTGCCAGAGGAATTTATTTTATTGTTTAAAGCGATTAAAGGTTCTGACAGCCTCTTTAAATCACCTCAGAATAATTTCTTACTACTTCCTGCAACCCCCTAAACAACTAACTGCAGATTCTTTCATATCCCCACCTTAGAAAGAAAATATATCCTTCAGCGGGAGAATAAAGGAGGAGAAAGCGAATTAAAGCTGTCAGTGACGTCAGGAAGCAACTTTCAACAGCTGCCGGGGAAATCAGAACTACGTTCCCCACAAAAGTTTTGAAAGCTGTTGGGCAATTCAGGGTAGGGTAGTCAAATGAAGATATTTGACTGCAATGGATAGGTTTTGTTAGGTAATGTCATTTAGTACATGTGATGTAACTAAGGCAGCGAAAATGAAGTTAAGATGCACATTAGTTGTGATCTAATTAAAGGGCAGAACCTGACTTGAAGTCCATTCTGTTTATATCCTACAATAAAGTTACCCACCATCATGGACATATGTACAGAAATGGTTTCAAAGGTTTCAATAGGTACATTTAATGTCAGAGAAACGTATACAATATACATCCTGAAAAGCTTTTTCTTCGCAAACATCTACGAAAACAGAGGAGTGCCCCAAAGTTTGAATGACAGTTAAATGTTAGAACCCCAAAGTCCCCCCCAGCTCCCCCCTTCCTGCACGTAAGCAGCAGCAAAGCAATATTCCCCCCTTCCCCCACCAGCAAAAAAAAAGCATCGGCAACCACCACTAAGCACTCAAGCATGCAGCAAAGCAACAGTAAAGATACAGACCCTCAGTACCCCAAGGACTACTCATTCACCCGGTATTCAACATACCACAAGCTCTCGCTCTCTCCCTAATAAGAGACAAAGGGGTGTCTCCATTTCACAGCAAGAGGGGAGACATAACAAACAAGAGGGGGCTTGTAATGTCATAAGGGACCCCATCACCCTGCACATGGACTGTTTGTCCCACTCCTATCTAGGAAGAGGCTAGGTAGCATCCACTCCAGGCTCATAAACAGATACTTTCCCCAAGAAGTAAGGCTGATCAACACCTCAATCCAATAACCCACCCCTTCATGCCCCCAACCACCACTATTTCATCATTTCCTAGAAGAGTCACCTTATGTACCAATACTCCTGTGCCCAACGTCACTTTATGGACTTACAATCAATCTATGTACACAAGATATCTTATTTATTTATATTTATTGTGCTTTTTTATTCTTGTGTTCTTTATCTTATTCTACTTTTCTTGAGCCGTGTCAGATCTGAAGTAACAATTATTTTGTTCTCCTTTACATTTGTATACTGAAAATGACGTGAAACAATTTTGAGTCTTGAATCTTTATACCAATGGGGTGGCATGGTAAGCATAGTGGTTAGTGCAATCACTTTACGGTGCCAGCGATCACCGATAGTAGTTTGATTCCTGCCGCTCTCTGTAGTCTGTACATTCTCCCCGTGATCACACGGGTTTCCTCTGAGTGCTCTGGTTTCCTCCCACATTCCAAAGACATACATTCAGGACTGGAAAGCTGTGGGCATCGTATGATGGCATCTGAATCATGGCGACATTTGCAGGCTGCTCCCAGCACTGTGTTGGTCATTGACACAAAATGATGCATTTCACTGTTCATTTTTAATGTGTATGTGACAAATCTTGACTCTCATCTGTAACCTCAACAAGGAAGATGAGGTAGAGAAGGAGAGTGGAGTTGAGATAGAAGTTCACCCAGGGTCTTATGGAATGGCACGAAAAGCTTCGTAGGTCATATGGCACAAGTCACCTGAGGACTGTCCATGCCAATGGCTTCCACAGGAAGCTCAGTGAGGTCGCTGAATTAGCATTGTGCTTGGAGGACTGGAATTGTTCTTACCATTTTGTCCCAAACTTATGTTTTCACTTTGGGATGAGGGAGCAAGCAATGTAATTGGATACAGCTGGATGAAGGCTCCTTTGTAAAGAGCCTGCAAGCAACAACAGAACACTCATCAGATGTGGATGCAAATCACATCCAGACCATGTCACTAAGACAAAGCGTTCTTTATCGAATGTCTTCCGAGCTGCTTGCTTAAAACAGGCTCCAGAGTCCAAGATGCTGAGGTGCTTACTGACTGCCTGCTCGTTATTTCCTGCCTGCTGGCGCAAGGGCTACCTCTGCACTTAACAACCTGAATGCCAGCCCCAGCTTGTAGGACTGCACAGTTGGTCAGGTGCCGTTTCAGAAAACAGACTAGTTGTTAAACCCAGCTCCCAGCAACACTCTCAGATCATCTTCAAAGATGAGCAGAGGAGATCTCACTGAATCAGAATTAGGTTCATACTCACCAACATTCGACATAAAATGTGTTGCAGCAAGAGAACAATGTAAAACCTAAAACCTATAAGTTACATAAATAAGTAGTCCAAAGGAAAGGAATAATAAGGAAATAAAACACATAAAATGCAGGAGGACTTCAGCAGCTCGGGCAGCATCTATGCAGGGAAATGAAGAGTCAACATTTTGGGATGAGACCCTTCATCGTGACCTTTTGTGCCTTACCCCGTTCCAGTATCTGCAATCACGCTTGTGTCTCCATTAATGAGATAGTGTTCATAGGGTTGTGGACTGTTCAGAAATCTGATCTTGGTGAGAAAGAAGGTGTTCCTAAAACATTGAGTGTGGGTCTTCAGGCTCTTGTACCTCCTCCCTGATTATAGGAACGAAAAGAGGATACGCCCCATTTCATGAGGATGATGGATGCAACCACCCTGAACTACCATCTTATGAAGATGTCCTCAATGGTGGGGAGGGTTGTGTCTGCGATGGAGTCTACAACCCTCTGCAGCTTCTTGCAATCCTGTGCGTTGGTGCCTCCAGACCAAGGTGTGGACCAACCAGTCAGAATGCTCCCCACTGTACATCCATAAAAATTCTTAAGAGTCTTTTTTGACATACCAAATCTCCTCAAACTCTAAATGAAGTAGAGGCATTAGCGTGCCTTCTTCATGATTGCTGGGTGCAAAATAGATTTTCCGAGCTGTCAGTGCCTCACTCTTTCCGCCTCAGAGCCCTAAATGTGGACTAGTCTGTGTTCTATCGGCTTCCCACAATACGATTCTTAGTCTTGCTGAGTGCAAAGGTTTTGTTGCAACTCTACTCAACCAGATGATCTATCGCACTCTTGCAAGCCTCCTCATCATCATCCTAGATTTCATCAGCAACAATGGTGTCATCAGTAGATGTATAGATGGCACTTGAGCTGAGCCTAGCCATGTAGTCATAGGGAGAGTAGGCCAGTAGGCTAAGCACGCATCCTTGAGGTACGCCTGTGTTGATTAATCGGCAAGAAGGAAAGGTTATTATCAAACCACACTGTGATCGCCTATAAGGAAATTGAAAATCCAGTTGTACAGCAGCCCTGGTTTTAAGGATTGGTCATTAATATGACGGAATGACAGTGTTGAATGTCAAGCTGTATTCGATAAACAGTAACCCGACTTATGTCTTGGAATTGTCTATGTGCCTTAATGACCTCACCCAACTTTTATCCTACAGCCTAATATTGCTAAGGCTCAGTTGATGTGATCATTGTTACTTTGTTATTTCTGTTATTTTGCATTTTCCACATTGATTTCCACATTCCCTAAATGTAACAGTGATACATGTAGCTTCAAAAAGAACGAACTGCTGATAAAGTATTTTGAGATGTTCTGAGCCTGTGAAAAACGTTGTAAGTGCAAATTCCTGCTGCTTATCTTCACACCTGTGAACCTTCGCCCACCACCCCCTAATAGATCACACTTTACCATTCAGAAACTCACCAAGTTTCTGATCTGAAAGCAATACCCAACTCTCTCATAAGTTTTGTACCCAAAAGAGCAACAGAAGCTCTATTATGCACACAGGCACTAAGGTAAGGTGTCCTATTGAGATTCCACAATTCTGACGATTGACAATTTTTCAGAAACTCTGAAACTGCCTGGGACAATTCAGCCTCTATACAACATGCGACATGGAAATCAGTATTCAACCTGTAGGTCAGGGGTCCCCAACCTTTCTTGCACCGCGGACCGGTTTAATATTGACAATATTCTTGCAGACCGGCCGACCGGGGGGTGTGGGGGGGGGAGGGGCGCGGGTGGTGGTGTTCAAGTAGGGTTGCCAACTTTCCCACTCCCAAATAAGGGACAAAAGTAACAGTCAAATACAGGACACTTGTGTTTACCCCGAGAAATACTACCATGACCATGAAGCCTTGCGCGGGCACCTGTGTGCACATACATGACGTGCACATGTGTGTACATGCCAATTTTTTTTCTACAAATCGGTTTCGGCTTAATCTTCCCAATTCTGTTAAGCGAAACTATACTGTACATACATTACTTCTACTTTATATAGGCTGTGTATTTTATCATATCATTCCTGCTTTTACTATATGTTAGTGTTATTTTAGGTTTTATGTGTTATTTGGTATGATTTGGTAGGTTATTTCAAGTTCAACAATGCGTGACAGGGAATGAGGAAAGGTGCAGCTGACTTACATCGTTTCATATCGTTTCCTCGCAGCTCGGTACCAGTCTGCGGCCTGGTGGTTGGGGACCACTGCTCTAGGTTCCAGAAAATGAGCTCCTTCCAGTCTCCATGACACAAACTGTAAAAGCCACCTCCATATTAAAGAGCAAAGCTCAACATGTAACCTCAATAATGTGATCTGGAAGTCACTTTGCCTGAAGAACCTAAAACTGCACAGAAACTGGTGAATGAAGCTCTTGGGGACTCAGGAGACAGAAATATCAATTACATGTTAATTTTTTGTTCGATCATAGAAATATAAGAAGTCCTTCAGTTTATCAAGTCAGTTTGGAAGATTAACTACCCACATACTCTAATCCTACTTTAATCCTATTTTTTCATTCGCTCCATAACATTGTCATCATTGTTATCATCTTCAGTTGTCATGAAACCTCCCCATATTCTAACACTCATGTAAACACTAGAGGCAATTTATAATGACCAATTCACCTACCAAACCGTACGTCCTTGGGATGGAGAGGAGACTAGAACACCTAGAGGAAACTCATGTAATTATAGGGAGAATGTCTAAACTCCACACCAACAGTGATAGTGGTTTAAGCAATTTTCAGTCCTTTCCAAGTAAACCCTACCGGCTCCAAAATGCGGACCAATAGCTCCTGTACAAACTATAGTCCATTACTACTCCACGACAGGTATTAACCATCACCAGGATGGACAAGGCTACCTTCACTGTGTGATATTGTACAAGGAATCCCGCGCCTCTTACAGTGAGGCGGCAGCTCTATTAAGAGAGGGAGGGCAGCAGGGTAGTATAGAGGTTAGCACGATGTTTTACACAGTACAGGCTATCCGGGTTCAATTGCCTGTAAGGAGTTTGTACGTTCTCCCCATGACCACGTGGGTTTCCCCTAGGTGCTCTGGTTTCCTCCCACAGTCCAAAGATGTATCCGTTGGTAGATTAATTGGTCGTTGTAAATTGTCCCGTGATTAGATTAAGGTTAAGTCAGTGGGTTGCTGTGCAGTGTGGCTCAAAGGGGCTTAGAAAGACCTACTCCACACTGTAGCTCAATAAATAAATAAACAAACAAACATATTTTCCTTACTACACATTTAAGCAGGAAATATAACTCAATGAACCAAGGATCAGCAAAGTCAGACTCCTTGTTAAGACCTTCTTGGTATAAGGCAAAGAACTAGTTAAAAAAAATTCCCCTGCTCAGAGGCTGATGCAACTTTTCCCAGAAGGGTCGGTTGTTTGCCTAAGTAAAGGAGGAATTGGGCCAACCCACCCTTTACCAATCAGGCGGCTCATAGACTACACACGCCATCTGCCTCTCCCCTCAGCCACAATCCTCAAGTGTTGCTGTGGTCACTGTTCATGGAGAGGAAAATCAAGATGTGTTTCAGTTCAGCAAACCAAAAAAGAAGACATTGCAGGCTGCATTAATCACACTGGGAGACATTGAGTACCTCTCAACAGATGATTTTGCACAGTCATTTCCTGTTCTGTTCACCAATTCAAATTTAATGCAAGTTCCAAGAATTTCATTGTCACCCAGAAGAGAGAGATGGATGGCTCAATTGTCATCAAAGCACCCATCAGTCACTGTCGTAAAGTTCAGTCCGTAAAAAATCAGACATGCATTAAGCCTGTGCAAACCTGTTTTATTCTTGTCAAAGTTCGGACGGGGGTCCTGGTTGCTTGAGAACACAGCAAATCCCATGAAGTCATGTGGTCAGTTTGTTCCAAGAGTGTAGAGCATGAGTGTTACTCCTAATTCCCATTATAGAAAGGACAAATGGATACAATAAGCTGTTGAGAATGTCATAACATCGACACGGGAGAGATGTCAGCAGTACAAAGGAGCTTCTGCCCTGTCAGAAGCAAAATCTGTCAGATGAGAGAAGAAACTGATAAAGTGACGAACATCTCAAGTGAATGAAGGTTGGTGCAACATTTAATGCCGCCATCTCTCAGCCCCAAGAGAACCAAGTTCGATCTTGACCTCAGGTACTATTTGTGAGGAAGTGGGCTCTTTTACTCTAGGAATGTCTGGGTTTGCCTTGAGTGCATTAGGGATACCATTAGGGTTAGGTGCTGATAAGTCAATCAGCTAACTGCAAATAGCAAAAAAAACCTCCACAAGAACCACAACTTAGTTGTAGAGTTTGGATTCTTGCGTGCCTCAGTGAACCGGAGAGCTATGTTGGCTGGAGTCAGGGCTTTATGCTTTGGCTCTTGGTAGGGTCACCCATGCCAAACAGGTCAAAGGGTAGAGACCAGAAAGAGAGTGGTCCACAGCCCTCCAGGTTCGGAGGTTCAGCTCACGGCAAACAACCACGACTGGTAAAACAAAATTGTTACCAAAACAGCAATGAAGAACCTTTCTGCATGTGAGTGCAGTGGTATTCCTGAGTCTCCAGCTGGGACTTAAGACCATAAAACCACAAGACATAAAAGCAGTATTAGGCCATTCAGCCCATTGAGTCTGCTCTGCCATTCCATCATGGCCGATCCAGATCCCACTCAACCCCCTATATCTGCCTTCTTGCCATAACTTTTGATGCCCTGACTAATCAGGAATCTATCAATACTCACTTTAAATATACCCACAGGCAGAGTATCCCACAGATTTAATACTCCTTGGCTGAAAAAAATTCCTCCTTAACTCTAAAAGGTCACCCCTCAATTTTGAGGCTGTGCCCTCTAGTTCTGGATACCTCCACTAGAGGACACATCCTCTCCACATCCACCTTATCTAGTCCTTTCAACATTCGGTAGGTTTCAATGAGATCCCCCTCCCCCCCACCACCCTGCATTCTTTCAAATTCCAGTGAGTACAAGCCTAAAGCTGCCAAATGCTCCTCATATGTTAACCCCTTCATTCCTAGAATCATCCATTTGAATCTCCTCTGGACTGCCTCCAATGACATCACCTCCTTTGTAAGATATGGGCCCAAAACCATTAATAATACTCCAAGCGCAGTCTGACTAGTGTCTTATAAAGGATGAGTATTATCTTCTTGTTTTTGAATTCGAGTTCCATTGAAATGAATGTCAACATTGCTTTTGTCTTCTTTACCACAGACTCAAACTGTAAATTAAACTTCTAGGAGTTTACACAAGGACTCCTAAGTCCCTTTGCACCTTTGATGTTTGAATTTTCTTCCCATTTAGATAATAGTCTGCATTTTTGTTCCTTTTACCAAAAAGCATCATCATATATTTCCCAACATTATATTCCATCTGCCACTTTTTTGCCCATTATTCCAATTTGTGTAAGTCCTGCTGCAATCACATTGCTTCCTCAGCACTATATACCCCCCCCCACCTATCTTTGTATCATCTGCAAACTTAGCCACAAAGTCTTTAATTCCATTATCTAAATCACTGACTAACAATGTGAAAAGTAGTGGTCCCAATACTGATCCCTGAGGAACACCACTCGTCAATGACAGCCAACCAGAAAAGCCTCCGTTTATTCCCACTCACTGTCTCTTTCCTGTCAGCCATTCCTCTATCCATGCCATTATCTTTCTTGTAATGCCATAGGATTTTATCTTGTTAAGCAGCCTCAAGTGTGACACCTTGTCAAATGCCTTCTGAGAATCCAAGTAAATGACACCCACTGTCTCTCACAAACAAGAGAAAGTCTGCCAATGCTGGAAATCCAAGCAACACACATAAGATGCTGGAGGAACTCAGCAGGCCAGGCAGCATCTATGGAAAAACTACAGTCGAAGTTTCAAGCCGAGACCCTTCAGCAGGACTGGAGGAAAAAAGATGAGAGTAGACTTAAAAGGTGGGGGTGAGGGGAGGGAAAAACATAGGGTGATAGGTGAAACCAGGAGGGGGAGGAGTGAAGTAAAGAGCTAGGAAGTTGATTGGTGAAAAAGATACAGGGCTGGAGATGGGGGAATCTGATATGAGAGTACAGAAGGCCATGGAAGAAAGAAAAGGGGGTAGGAGCACCAGAGGGAGGAAATGGGCAACAAGGAGATAAGATGAGAGAGGGAAAAGGGGATGGGGAATGGTAAGGGGGGGGGGTCATTATCAGAAGTTCAAGAAATTGATGTTCATGCCATCAAGTTGGAGGCTACCCAGACAGAATATAAGGTGTTGTTCCTCCAACCTGAGTCTGGCCCCGTTGCAACAGTAGTGGAGGCCATAGACAGACATATCAGAATTGGAATGGGATGTGGAATTAAAATGAGTGGCCACTGGGAGATCCTGCTTCTTCCCAATCCTCTGGAACCATGCCAGAACTAATTGATTCTTGAAAGATCATAACCAATGCATCTGCTATCTCTTCAGCAACCTCTTTCAGAACTCTGGAATGTAGTCCATCTGGTCCAGGTGACTTATCCACCGCAAAACCTTTGAGTTTGCCTAGCACTTTTTCCTTTGTAATAGCAATAGCGCTCACTCTTGTTCCCTGACACTCACAGACATCTGGCACACTGCTAATGTCTTCCACAGTGAAGACTGATGCAAAGTACTTATTAAGTTCATCCACCATTTTTGTCCCCCATTATTACCTCACCAGCATCATTTTCCAGTGGTCTAGTATCAACTCTCACCTCCTTTTTATTCTTTATATCACACTGAAAAAAACTTTAAGTATCCTGCTTTGTGTTGTTGGTTGGTTTGCCCTCACCTTTCATCTTTTCCCTTCTTACTGCTTTTTTAGTTGCTTTTTGTTGGATTTTAAAAACTTCCAAATCATCCAACTTTCCAGTCACTTTTGCAACATTATATGCCTTTTCTTTGGCTTTTATGCAGTCCTTAACTTTCCTTGTCAGTCATGGTTGTCTACCCCTACATGACTGACAGTAGTGAAAACTGAGAGGAAGCTATTGACATGATGAAGGAAGCCCTGAACACCGCCAGAGATGGAGGACCTTCATTGCTGCCCTAAATGCCAGCAGTGTGACGAGCAGTAGGTAGGATAGTAAACAGCAGAAAAGAATCAAAGAAGAGTTGCTGAATGTGTGAGAGAGACAATAATTATAGGGAAATACGTGGAGAGGAATGAAATGCTCCTTTGTATGAACTGACTGCACTAAATAGTGACCTTCTGTGATATTTGAAGCATTAAATAAAACATTACCAGCATTACTTGAACAGAATAGTAACAATACTTAACCCTGCAAGCCAACATTATTGTCTCATTGCCAGTACCAAGATGGTGACAAACTGCAACTTCTGATGAGATCACGACTCAGGTTAAATTGACTTTTAGTGGTTTTTTTACGGTTTATCGGAATAGTTTTGGAGACAGAGAAGGAAATTTGTGGTCAGGTTAGGGTTTAAGAATACTGATATAGGGGAATTAGAGGACAGGCATAAGTAAGTTGCCGCTCCGTGTTCAAAAGCCAGCGACGTAGACGTGGGGCATTTGCGAACTGGACTGGGATGTCGGGCTGATAGACCAGTATGAACAAGGGGTGGTGTTCACCCCACATCACCCCCCTCACCCCCACGTCAGCAAGCTGATGGCCGGTTCCAGAGATGGAGTTCTATGCTGGCAGGAGGAACAAGATCCAAGGACCCTGTGGGTTTGCAAACCGGTGAGACCAGAGTTTGAGGCCTTGTCCCATCATTGAGGGGTCCAGAGTTCAGGGCCTTTTGTTCGGTGAATAAAATAAACTAGCTGCCATATTTCTGAAATTACAATGATGATCTTACATTATTGGCTATAAAAAAAATTGTGAAAGGCAAACTCTTTTTATTATACAACCATGAACATTTACATTGTGGATTTAACCCAGAAGACATCCTACACAATCAAGAAAGCTCACCAAACCTCTACTTTCTCAGGAGGCTGAGGAGAGCCGAGCTATGCGCATCAATACTCATGACCTTCTACAGATGTGCAGTGGAGAGCATCCTAACATGCTGCATCACTGCATGGTACGGAAACTGCCCTACAGCAACCAGAGAAGCTCTACAACGGGCATCACTGGCACCACTCTACCTGCCATCAAGGACATATAAACAGAAAGGTGCCGGGAAAGGGCCAGTAACATCATGAAGGATCACACACGCACACACCCTGCCTGTGGGCTGTTTATCCCACTCCCATCAGGAAGGAGGCTATGTAGCATCCACACCATCAGAATCAAGAATGGTTACTTCCCCCAAGCAGTAAGGCTGGTCAACACCTCCACCCACTAACCCACCCACCACTACTTTATCATTTCCTGTCAGTCACCTTATGTACAGACACCCCTGAACCTGGCGTCACTTTATGTACATACAATCAATCTATGTAAATAAGCTACCTTATGTGTTTATATTTATTGTTTTATTAAATTATCGTGTCCTTTATCCTATTGTGTTTTTTTCCTGTGCTGCATTTGATCCGGAGTAACAATTATTTTGTTTTTCTTTACCCTTGTGTACTGGAATTGACATTAACAATCTTGAATCTTAATATAATAAGATCATTTAAAGTTCCTCACAGGCCATGTGAAATGAAGGGAAGTTTGTCTTAAAGGAGAAAAGCAAGACGCAAAACTGAACCCAGTATTGTAAGGTGATAAACCTGAACCAACTAGTAGTGTACTCCATTGTTACACGATGATAGATCTGTGCCAATTTTATAATCCTGTGGTATGTAGTGATAGAGCTATCCTACTCAGTGGGTTGAACAACATCTATAGGAGGAAAGGAATTGTTGATGTTTTGGGTCAAGATCTTGCATCAGGATGAAGTGTTGCCAATTTCTTTCATGCCACATGTGATGCTTGATCTTCTGAATGCCTCCAGAATATTGTTTGTCACTTCAGATTTCAGCCTGTGGGCCTGTGTTCATGGTAAAAATGAGGTGGTTAGGGCCTAGGATTTGGAAGTTACTGAGGTCGGGAGCACGAGAAGTGTCAGAGATGAAGGTGGGAAGGAACTGAACCAAGAGAAATGGAATGGAGTCGAGGGATGAGGACACGAGTTCAGATCAGGCAGAGACAATGGGCCTACATGGACAGTCAGGTTTATGGATCTTGGGCAGGAGGTAGAAGCCAGCAGTGCAGGGTAAGGGAACTATGAGCTTGGTGGCAGTGAGTTGATGAGATGAGTGATGGTGTTGGAGACAGTTTTCTGATAGTCCAGAGTGGGGTTCTCTTCAGGGGGTAGGTATGAAAAGGTCTCTGAGAGCTGCTGCCTGGCCTCAGCACGGTAGAGGTCACTGCGCCACATTATCACAGTACCCCCTTTGTCCGCGGGTTTGATAGTAAGGTTGGGATTGCTCCCCTTCCTTTTCGGTCCTGAAGAAGGGTCTTGCCCCTAAACATCGACTGCTTATTTATTTCTATGGATGCTGCCTGTCCCGCTGAGTTGCTCCAGCATTTTGAGTGCGTTGCTCTCGAGCTCACTGGTCAGAAGTCAGGGGTTGTACATCTACCAGGGTAGGCAGAAATGTGGAGTTGAAACTGCAGTTAAAGAAGCCACGATTTATTGTAGGGTGGCACAGAAGCGTGACACTACTACAGGCTTCAATACCACCACTGTCTGTAAGTAGCTCATACGTCCCCCCCCTGACTGCATAGGTTTCCTCCAGGTACTCCGGTTTCCTCCCACATTCCAAAGAGTAGCTTGGCAGGTTGATTGATCACTTGGGTGTAAGTGGGCAGCACAGGTTCAGTGGGCCACAAAGGGTCTGTTACTGCGCTGTATCTCTAAATGAATAAACTACTCCTGGGGTGGAGGTAGAGGCAGATACATTAGGGACTTCGGGCGGGCACATGAATGTGAGGAAAACGGAAGAATATGGGCATTGTGTATGCAGAATTGATTAGTTTAGTTGGTCATTTGATTACTAATTTAATTGATTCCACTCCACATTGTAGGCCGAAGGGCCTGTTCCTGCACTGAACTGTTTTATATTCTATAGAATGGCGGAGCAATTTCAAGGAACCAAACAGGTTATTCCTGCTCCTGTTTTGTAGCTTTTGCAGACTACTAAATCCCAGTTACAACTAACGTTCTTATATTTAACATCCCATTGCTACACCATGAGAGATCTGGCACACCAGTACTGTTTGGCAGTGTCAGGTCCATACCTGACCCGCTCAGAGTGGTTTCTTAAACAAAACCCTCACTTGGAAGGGGAGATTTGAAAAAAGAACTGCTGAAAATCTGAAATAGAAACAAAAAGAAACTCAACAAGCCAGTCAGCATCTGTGTTTATAATACGATTAATAATTGCTGTTATTCGTCCATCGTTGTCGTCGATGAAGACCTCGACACCATAATGATGGTGTCGAGACCAGCGCTTGATTTGGATTTAAGTGAGGGAGAGTTGCGCAGCGTCAGCCTCACTCTCTCTTCCCAAATCCCATCTGGATCCAGTGGCAAGACAAGAGTCTAGACGGCTGGAGATGGGACTAGGCGCAGTGGATGACCAGGACGTCTTCTGTGTCTTGTCCTGCTCTACGCGTTCCACGACGCTTGCAGAGACCGCCTTCTTGACCGTTGGACCTTCCATAGGTCTCGTCCGCTCAGTCCACTGGAGTCTGTCTTCACATGCTGGGATAGACAACTCCCTATCTCACCGAGGGTTTGAGACCCGTCAGCTACCCTCACCTGGTTTAGCCAGCTTGTCGAAGCCATTGCCCGGGGTGTGGCCGCTGTCGCATGCAAACAGCTATGGGGAGCCACAGGTGAGAGCTGAGTGCCAGGTGGGGACCAAAGGTGGACAAGCTGCCCTGAAAAGGACGCGACCTGCTCCCCCACCAGAGGTGCTACCCCTCCCTGACACCCCATACACCCCATTAATAATACACTTCACTTGTCTCCCTTCCTTCAGTGGTAAAGTCCATTGTGCTTTGTGGCTTTTGGATGCAGTACAAAGCATTACAATGATAAGGAGTTTTTTGTGTGTGCAAATAGTCTTAGAAACAGTTCCTACATTGTTAGAACACCTCCTCTAAGAACAAAAAGGAACATTGATCATTTAAAACATATTTTCATCTGTGCTAAAAGTATACAAAATCATAGTCTACAGAAGCCACAGTTAACATATGAGAGGTTACTATTGGTCAGAAAATCTAATGTGAGCTAGACTAAACCAGTAACTATTATCATAGCAACTGGATCTTAACCCATAATTGCAAACAGATGCTTTTTCAAATGGTTGCTCTCTTCTGCGACTCCACAGTTCAAGCCCTTATGTCAGAGCTTTACATAAAGCCTCTCATATTTTCACCAAGGCTCGCCTCTTGTGGCCCTTTGGCAAATTTCCTCTTCTTCCTTCTTCTATTTTGAGAACCCTCATAAGCATGGTTTTGTCAGCAATCAAAGATTCATCCACTAGCCAGTCCCGGAAATGGGAGAGGAATCCGAGGGAAGTGCCAGGGGCTCCAGAGGCACAAGAGACTGCAGAGGCTGAAATCTGAAGTGACAAACAATATTCTGGAGGCATTCAGAAGATCAAGCATCACATGTGGGATGAAAGAAATTGGCAACACTTCATCCTGATGCAAGATCTTGACCCAAAACATCAACAATTCCTTTCCTCCTATAGATGTTGTTCAACCCACTGAGTTCTTCCAGCATATTGTTTGACTATCAGGGACACCAGCTTCCTGCTTTAATCAGTGCAGTCATAGCAGAACATTCAATGCACTCTTGGTAGAATGGCACTAATATACAGAGTAGGCATACCTAAAATATCACTGTTTATTACATCTTGAGCTGTTGCCTAGCTAAACACTTAAAGTGGAGTGGAGATGGAAACAGAGCAGACATTTTCCACACATCAATATTCTGTCAAGTTCTGTCTTAATAAGGAAATAACTTGTTATGTTGATACTGATTCAAGAATAATTTTTTTTGCAATCCAATAAGTAAAATTATGGCAGTAATCTTTTACCTGCTCATGAGAAAAGTGAATGAAGGGTAAACTTGAACCAGAGTTACCATCTCTGATGGTGCAGCGTTCCTTTTGTTCTGCTCCGCAAGGTTTAGGTTGGACTTCGCTCTCTTGCGTGGAAACCTGAACTAAATTGGTGCTGTGCTGTTCTGAGTAACACACGAGAAATGCTGAGGCAATCAGCAGGTCAGGTGGCATCTGTGGAGTCAAATAAACAGTTGACGTTTTGGACTGAGACTCTTCTTCAAGACTTCATCTCTCTTTTTCCACTCCCCATTCTGGCTGCCCTCTTACCCCTTCTTTTCTCCTCACCTGCCTATCACCTCCTTCTGGTGCCCCTCTTCCTTCTCTGTCTTCCATGGTCCAACTCTCCTGCCCTATCAGATTCATTTATTTTCATCCCTTTACCTTTTCCACCTATCACATCCCACCTTCTCATTCCATCCCTCCTCGCTCACCCACCCACCTGACCCCTGACCTGGTCTCACCTATTGCCTGCTGCTTATACTCCTTCCCCTCCCACCACCTTCTTATTCTGGCCTTGTCCTCTCCAGTCCCGACGGTGTGACTCAGGCCGAAAAGTTTCCTCTCCATGGATGCTGCTTCACCTGTGGAGTTTCTCCAGCGTTTTGTGTGTCTTACTCTGGATTTCCAGCATCTGCAGAATCTCTTGTGTTTATGCTGTGCTATTCTGAGATAGCTTGGAACTTAATCCATAAGATCATAAGATAAAAGAGAAGAATTAAACTACTGGGCCCACCAAGTCTGCTCAGCCATTCTTGTTTCAGATTGACTGATGATCTAAACCAGATGTGCTCAGTTGGGCTTGGTGAGCCATTTACATGTTGGAACAGAACTGTTGCTGGATTCTGGTGCCCCAGCGCAGTAGTACATCAAGGTCACTGGCAAGCACAATAATCTCAAACAACATGGAACATTTTACGGCGGTCACTTGTTCAAAACGGTATCAAACATACAAAGAGGCAAAGCGTGTTAAAAACACAGAGTGGGACTTGAATCTACAAAAAGGAAAGGGTTCAAACTTCAAAGTAAATTTTATTATCAATGTACAAATATGTCACTATATACAAACCTGAGATTCATCCTCCTGTGGGCATGCTCAATGAATCTATAGAATAGTAACTATAACAGAATCAATGAACAACCGCCAAACTAGGGTCTTGAACCAGAGTGCAGAAGGCAGCAAACTGAGCAAATGCAAAAAAGAAGAAACACTAATATAAATAAATAAGCAATAAATGTCGAGAACCTGAGATAAAGAGTCCCTGAAAGTGAGTGTGGTGTCCGTGAGAATGTTTCAACGATGGCCAAGTGAAGTTGAGTGAAGTTTTCCCCCTTTTTTCCTAGAGCCTGAAGGTTGAGGGGTAGCAACCGTTCCTAAACCTGGAGGTGCAAGTTCTAATGCCCCTGCACCCTCCTCCTGATGGCAGCAGCAAGAGGAGAGGATGTCCAGGGTGGCGGGGGTCCCCGGTGAAGGACACTGCCCTCCCGTGACAGCGCTTCACGTAGATGTGCTCAGTTGTTGGGAGGGCATCACCCATGATAGAATGGGCCACATCCACCACCCTTTGTAGAACTTTCCATTGGCACTTCCACACCAGGCCATGACACAGCCATCAGTACAACCTCCACCACATACTTACAGAAGCCTGCCAAAGTTCTAGACATCGTGCCGATTCTCAGCAAACCCCCAAACTGCCGAGTCTTCCTCACAACTACACTTACATGCAGGACCCAGAACAGGTCCCCTGAAGTAATGCCTATGGATATAAAGTTGCCAACCCTTTTCATTTCTAATCCTCCAACGAAGACAGGCTCATGATCCTCTGGTTTCATCTTCCTGAAGTCTATCATCGGTACCTCGGTCCTGCTGATATTGAGTGAGAGGTTCAATCTCCCTGACTCATCACCACCTTTGATTCAGCCTACGACAGCGCTGTCATCAGCAAACTTGAATATGACATTGGAGGTGTGCTTAGCCATACAGTTATAAGTGTAAAGTGAGTAGAGCGGGGAGCTGAGCACACAACCTTGTGGTGCACCTGTGCTGACGGAGATTGTGGAGGAGATGTTGTTGACAATCTGAACTGGCTGAGGTCTGCAGGTGAGGAAATAGAGGATCCAATTGCACTAGGAGGTATTGAAGCCAAGGTCTAGGATATTATTGATTAGTTTTGAGGGGATGATGGTACTGAATGCTGAGCTGTAGTTGATGAAGAGAATCGTAATCTATTCATCGTTGCTGTCCAGATATTTCAGGGTTGAGAGAAGAGCCAATGAAATGGCATCTGCTGTGAACCTATTGCTCCTGTAGGCAAACTGGAGAGGATACTCCAGTTTCATAAGGCCAGTGATGTTGTGGGGATGGAACTGGACTCTCTGACGGTGGTGTCTGAAAAGAGGATGCTGTCCAAGTTGCATGCCATCTTGGTCAATGTCTCCCATCCACTATATAATGTACTGGGTGGGCACAGGAGTACATTCAGCCAGAGACTCATTCCACCGAGATGCAACACAGAGCGTCATAGGAAGTCATTCCTGCCTGTGGCCATCAAACTTTACAACTCCTCCCTTGGAGGGTCAGTCACCCTGAGCCAATAGACTGGTCCTGGACTTATTTCCTGGCATAATTTACATATGACTATTTAATTATTTATGGTGCAACTGTAGTGAAAACCAACTTCCCCCAGGATCTATAAAGTATGACTATGACTATGACTACAAGTCACTTCTCAGACACAAGTTAATATGTTTCATCACCAACCTCTCAAAACACTTCATCTCTGTGGATGTAAGTGCTACTGGACGACAGGCATTGAGGCAGTTCACCACACTCTTCTTGGGCTCCGGTATAATTGAAACCTGCTTGAAGTAGTTGGGTACCATACACTGCCAAAGCAAAAGAGTAAGGATCTCAGTGAACACACCAGTCAGCACAGGTCTTTAGTACGTGGTCAGGTACTTTGACTGGGACAGACCTTTTCATAGATTCTCCCGCCTGAAGGAAGTTCACACATCAGCTTCAGAGACTGAAATCATTGGATCATCAGGGGATGTGGAAGTTCATGATGGTTCCTCCATATTTTAATGGTCAAAGCAAACATGGGAGCCATTGAGCTCATCTGGATTCTACCCAAACTGCTTTAACTGAAGGCTTCCACCCAACCAGGAGCATTGTCAATATTTAAAAAATATCCACCTTGTTGTTGCATGAATTAAGTCACCATAGAGTACTACTGGTAGATATGAAACAGGAATCATATTGAGAACCTTCAGTGGAAAGGTCTGCTAACCCAACGCTACCCGACATTTTATGTGCTAAACATCAAAGGACAATTCCATGTTTACAATGCTCCCACATTTCTTTCTTTGAAACTACACACAAACTTCACACCTCCCAATTCACACCCACACCACAGACATCTAAACGAATTATAATCAGCGTTGTCTGGTATGTGACTCAAGGCTTTTAGGAATGGATTGTTCAGAGCTGCATTTTAAATTAAATCCACAATCCATATTCAGATTTGAAGATTGGTGGTTGGAGTTATTTGCTATATGTGTAAAACCCAAAAATCACTCTAACTCACTGACTTCAGATTCCCATGTAAGTGTGGGATATGACTAAACCTTTCCTTTCACCTTTCTCTTTCCCACAATGCAGGGAACCAAACAGTCTTGCACATGCATGTCTTCCATGCTGGTGTACTGCATTCCATGTTCACAATGTGAACACAGGCTGGGTGATTGCTCTGAGAAAGACTTGTCGGCCAGAAGAAACTATAGTCTAATCAAGGACAGGGGAAGCATCCCAGACAAGCCAGTTGTCTTTGTTTCCCACTTTTTATGGACTCTAAACTGATTCTTGCTCTTGGATAATCTAATCAGCAACTGAAAGTGGACACAGGAAGCTTCAGGTAATGATCTGCTAAACCTGAGACCACTCTCAAACAAGTAGCCATTTGTTATGTAAAGGGCGTGGACTCTGAACTGATTCTTGACTCTGGGACAATCTAATCAGAGCAATACTCAGAGAACGTTCTCAGACGAGTAGCTACTTGTTATGTAAAATGCCAGACCTACCAAAGAAACTATCTGAAATCTCCTTAGACTCTGTCTGGGTTGCCTCATTCAATTGGTTTGGACCAGTCAGAGTGTAAAGACACAAATACACAAGGCTGGGGTAAACAGAACCATGAAACAATGTAGCCCTGTACAATGACTGGTAAGAAGGTAACCCAGGTAGGTAGGTCAGGTGACCTTGAGTCAATGGGATGGAGATCCAATGGTTCAATTGATGAAGAACAGGTATAGGACTCAGGAGCTCCAAATACGCAGGGGCGATAACTCTCCAGCAGCCAGAGACCAACCACCGCGGATAAGAAGGATCCCACGGACAGGTGGAAATCGGGACCATGAGCAACCCCTGGCCAGTGTAGACTCCTTTGCTGGGTAATACCCTTTCTCTTCAGTGACTGTTCATGGAGTCTCAGGGATTCTAGTAGGGAGCACACAGGTAGATAAGAGTGTGAACCCACACGCTCTTTAGTTGAAACAATAAAAGTTACTAGTCGGTAAATACAGATTCTCTGTGCCTTACTGATCATTATTACAAGGGGTGATTCTTGTAACCGACTTGTGTTTAGTTCACTACCAGATTAATCCCCTCTCCCACTCCTAATCTCACCACCCTGCTGGTGATCTCTTGCACTGTTATAATGAGGCCCAAGGCAAGTCTGATGAATATAGAACATAGAATAGCAGAACAGAAACAGGCCCTTTGGGCTGTCTGTGCTGAACGTGTTGGCAAATTAAACTAATCCTTACTGTCTGCACACAATCCATTTCCTGGGTATTCAGATGCCTTTCTGAAAGACTCTTGAACATCGCTATTAAATCTGCATCCTAGGCAGCACCTTCCAGGCGTCAACAACTCTAAGTATGACAAATTTGCCCCACAAATCCCCCTAAACATTTCGAGCAACACACACAAAATGCTGCCTGGCCTGCTGAGGTTCCTTCAGCATTTTGTGTGTGTTGTTCAGATTTCCAGCATCTGCAGATTTTCCCTTGTTTGCCCCTTAAACATTTCCCCTCTTGCCTTAAAGCTATGGTCTCAGGTATTCAAGATTTTTTTTACCCTGTGGAGAAAGCTCCAGACTGCCTATCCTATCTATGCCCCTCATAATTTAACAAACTTCTATCAGTTCTCCCCTCAGCCTCTGCCAGATAAGAGACAACAAACCAAGTTTGTCCTTACAGTACGTGCCCTCTAATCCAGAAAAAATCCCCGTAGACCTCTTCTCTATCTCCTCCAAAGCCTCATCGTTCTTTCTTTAATGGGGAGGAGAAAACTGCACACTATTCTCCAAGTGCTGCCTAATCAAAGCTTTATGCAATTGCATCATAACTCTTGACTCTCAAACTTGATGTCCCTAGTCATGAAGGCAAGTGTGCAATATGTTTTCTTCACCACTCCACCACTCATGTTGTCACTTTCAGGGAGGTAAGGCATTGGCTCTCAGGCGGCCATCAGGGTCTGCACGAAGTCCAGCTTCTTCAGCAACTCACTGATGGGGTGGACCTGCAGTACTTTAAGCTCTTAATGTCCAACAGGGTCTTGCAATCACAATGAATATATTTTTTAAAAAGACAATAGCACCTTTGGTTGAACCTGTAGAAGCCGCTGCATCTGAGCAGGCCAGGAGTGACATTTTTGTGTCATCTGTAAACATAATAATCAATCTATTTACATTTTCATTCAAGTAGTTTACGTAATGATAAACAATATGTCTCCCAGCATTGAACCCTGTAGAAAACAACTGGTCATAGACCTCCAGCCAGAATCACACCCTTCTATCACTGCCCTTTGCCTTCTATGGGAGATCCAATTCTGAATTCAAATGATCAAGTCAGATGGATCTCATGCACCTTAATCTTCCTGATCAACTAATCATGTTAAATGCATTACTCAAGTCCAACACCAAATGAACAACACCTAATCCTCCAAAGGGCACACATTGCACTCAACGTTGAATTCTCCAGCTTTAGTCATCTTTCTTTTTCTTCCAGTCTGTAGCAGACCTGCCCATTTGTATTTGTCGTTCATCTGAGATCTTGCTTCAGTTTTTCTGAGAAACTGCTAACACTTTGATAGAGTCATAGAGCAATCCAGTATGGAAACAGGCCCCTTCACTGAACTCATCTATGCTGAATAAAACACCTCGTCCCACGATTAACCATTCCCCTCTAAACTTTTCCTAACCATGTACCTGTCCAAGACTTCTTTCGTCCAGACCTGATGAAGAGTCACAGCCCGAAAAGTCAACTGTTTATTCCCCTGTCTAACCTGCTGCGTTCCTCCAACATTTTGTGTGTGTTGCTCTGAATCTCCAGCAAATGCAGAAGTTTCTTTTCAACCTGGCTGTTTTTCCAGCACTGTTTAGAAGGGCTGAAAATTAGCTATATTAGTGTGAGACGAGAGTCGCCTAAGGCTGGCCTAAGTAAATATGGGAAATTTAGTCTCTTATTCCGTTTCTGACACATGCATCATCCCACCCAGTGAAACAAGCAAAGCACATCATGACTGAGCAAAGTGAAACAAGCAAATCATATCATGCAAATCCTCAACTTCCCTTATCCAAGTACAGGCCTTCAAATTTGTCACAAGCTGTTCTGAGGTTTAGTTCAATGCCTCCAGTGCTCTCCAGAGACACATTTTCCAGATCCACACAAATGTGAGCAGTACTAGAGCTCAGATCCAGGGACACTGCTGCTTTGTGAAGATCGTCTCACTTTCTACGGGCTGGGAGGGAACTTGCAGTTTCCATTGCCTGCCTGATTCAGCAAACAAGCATCTAAGTAACAAGAACAGGCCTATTCCCACAGAAACTGCTCTGCTTCCTCTTAGAAAAGTAAATAAACCCATAAAAACCATCAATTACTTATGCACATTAAATAATATAAACTGTTAAGCATTCACAAATAAAACTAGCTATAATATCAATTAGTAATAAATTGTGTATTAAACTTTTAAAATATCCTTAATTTTAAAGCAACACACGCACACAAAATGTTGGGGGAACTCAGCAGGTCAGGTAGAGATAGTTGACATTTTGGGCCGACACCCTTCTTCAGGACTGAAAAGGAAGGAGAAGGTGCCAGATTTTATTTTAAATATGCATTGACATATCCAATCCAGCCGCCCTCAATTTTCAGATTCCATTTTTTTTCAGATTCCATTTTTTTTTCAGATTCATTTTATTCACATGAGGTACATTGAAACATACAGTGAAAGGTGTTGTTTGTGTTAATAACCAACACAGCCTAAGGATGTGCTGTGGGCAGCCTGCAAAATTTCACCACACATTCCAGCACCAACTTGCCCACAATGCTGAGCACAGCAACACAGAATATAACAAAACAGCGAACCAAGCACTGCTTCACACACACACACACACACACACACACACACACACACACACACACACACACACACACACACACACACACACACACACACACACACACACACACAAAATCATCCCAGGATCCAGGACAGGTCATCCCTGGACTTCAGCCCCCAGTGGACTCGTGGATTTGCAGCCTTTGGGTTTGGACGTCCACAGCAGACATGCAAACTCAGCGATCAGGTCAGGTCATGAGGCCTCGACTTCTGGACTTCCCAACAACCTTCAGGCTGCAATCTTCAGTATCGTCTATGAAGCACCTTCAGTAACTCCAAAAGACTGAAGTTGGGAAAAATACTGAAAGGCTTTTATTCGTTGTACAATACGACCTCCATGCTGAGTGTCTGCACCTGGACTGAGGGGGAGGGGCAAGGTGAAACACCTTTATTCAGGGATCTGTGGGAGGAGCCACAGGGGCAGTCAGCAGAGGGGTGTGTCCAGTTAACCCAGTTACAACATATATATGGTTTACCACAGTCTAATAGATAATTATCCATTATCCATTCCTCTTTAGCCATGTTCTGCTCAATGAAGGCAGTTTCATTTTAAAAAATGCTGTAACTGTAATTTATGCTGGTTCTTTACCTCACAACCCAATCAGTATCGCCTGCACCTTTCAACAGGCATCTTCTTAGGTATCAGACACATTTAGTAATTGATTCATATGAACCCACTGACTTGTTTAGCATGCGGTGCCAGGCTCCCAGTACTTTTATAATCTCTCGTGGCAACCATCCATGACCTCGTGGCCGCAGCATTCTCACAGCATCTCCTAAGCGTGTGCCTTGTGCAATCACTTCTGGCTCTGGCTGTCCTACCATCAGGTTCAATGAGCTCAGTCATGTCCATAGCCATGCATCCATCTGTTCGCAACCATTTTGAAGTTGCAATGTTATAAATAGCATAATTATGCATTAACTGAAAAGAGAACCGGTCTTCAGAAAGTAAAACCTGTACATAATTTATCTTCCAACTACAGTCCAGTCTTGATAAAGGTCTCGGCCCAAAACATTGACTATTTTTTTCTTTTCCATAGATGCTGCCTGATCCGCTGAGTTCCTCCAGCATTGTGTGTGTGTTGCTACTTCAGATGAAACCAATACAAGCCGAAGACTCATTGAATGTAAGGACCTTCTGTCCTGAATCTGTAGCTTCAATTTTTCCTTCACTGTGCAACCTGACTCCAGAACTTCTCCGATACTCTCTGTGAAGCTGCATGGCTCATTCAACAACGACCCAGCAGAGGTTCGTAGTCGGAAAGAGTAACTACTCCGCTACCAACTGAAAATCAACAGTGTGCTTTTTCTGTTTTCTCTACATTAGATCACTGTCCTGCTACTCACTCAAGCAGAAACAGGTTACGCTTATTGCCTGTGCAGTGTCTATCAGCTCTTTAGCATTGTTGCTGGCAGACAAAAATAAACAGGAGTAGATTTATCAACTGTATGTCCTTTACTGAAGGCAGTAACCCTCAGCTAAAATAACAATGTCTGATATATTGGTTCAAGGTTATACCACTTGATAAATTTTGTTTTCTAAAAGTAACCTTTCACTTATAAACACAGCACAGAACAAGCCAGTGATGTCTTGAAATGTGGTCTCTGAGCATACGCATATGCAAGCATCACCCATATACTTGATGTCCGTAACTGAGGCTGATTTGGCCTTGTTTCTGGCATGGGGGGGCCATCAGGGGTTGAACTCTTTCCCTCATTCCATGTAGGTCAATGTTGGAAGTGAGGTGAGATTTGCACAAGTAAGATTGAGTAGATTGGTGAGCTGATGCCACTGATTTCCTTGGGCCCGGTGGGCATGAAATGAGTCTGTGGTGCACCCGACATGAAGATCATGGCTTCCATATGATCGAGGAATGGACAACTGTTGGTGACAAGTTTAAGAGGACAGTTAATTAACAGAAGAATCGTCTATGTTCTCCCCAGTTGGTGGAACTTTAGAAAGCCCATATACAATGTTTGATGGTGTCCAATATTTTTCTTGAATCTTCTTGAATTTCTCAAGCAAACTTGATGGGCCAAATGGCCTAATTCTACTCCTATGTCTTTTGGTTTGTCACATGGTGAAGGCCATGTATTTCTTGATCAAAGGAGCAATAGGGATTTTATTTTCCCCTTTGTCCAGGGACTAGGACTTGGTGTGACCCAGTAGACTAGACGTTGGCACAATAACTTTCCAGAGCCAGCGATCACCAGTCTGGACTCAAACCCCTTCACTACCCTTTCGGAGTTTGTACGTTTCCCCCATAACCAATCACAAAGAAGAGAAAATCTGCAGGTGCTGGAAATCCGAGCAACACACACAAAGTGCTGGCAGAGCTCAGCAGGCCAGGCAGCATCTAGGGAAAAGAGTGCGCAATCGACATTTCAGGCTGAAACCGTTCGGCAGGACACCTCGCCCTGTGACCACATGGGTTTCATCCAATGCCCCAGCTTCCTCCCACGTTCCAAAGAAGTGCAGGTTAGAAAGCTGTGGGCAAACTATGTCGGCACCAGAAGTGTGATGATGCTTGCGGGCCTCCTAGCACAGTCCTCACTGATTTGATGCAAACGGAGCATTTCACTGCATGTTTTGATGTTTTAATGTACATGTGACAAATAAAGCCAATCTTTACCTTGTTGGATTTTATCTTGTACTCAGTACCCATACTCTGCAGATAACACTGTCCTGCACTTAGCAATCACTCATTTGCAAAGTTTTACCCAGCTCGCCAGCATCTAAAGTACAAATATATATATATTCAGCAAAATTGCCAACAAGTTAGTACAAACAAGAGCAAATCTGCACGTACTGGAGGAACTTACCAGGCCAGGCAGCATCTATGGAAATAAGTAAAGTCAATGTTTCGGGCCAAAACCATTCGGCAGGGCCGGAGAAAAAAAACCTGAGGAGTAGGCTTAAAAAGTGGGGGGAGGGGAGAGAGAACCACAAGGTGACAGGTGAAACCCAGTTGGCATAAAATAAACGGTGCTTCAGTAGTCTTGTGTACTGACCTCTACTTTGCTGAGGCCCAGCGTCAACTCTCAGATACCTCCTCTTACTTACCCCTCTAACAGAACCCCACTAAGGAGCACCAGGCTATTGTCCCCCACACCATTTTATTGAGTCTGGGGCTCTCCCATCCACCACTGCCATCCTCATAGTTCCCGCACCCCTCATCTCCCGCCTATCCAAGGTCCACAAATCCAATTGTCCAGGTAGACCCATTGTTTCAGCTTGTTCCTGCCCCACTGAACTCATATCGGCTTACCCTGACTCTGTTTTATCCTCCCCTAGTTCAGTCCCTTCCTACCTACATCCATGACACCTCACATGCTCATGATCTTTTCAAGGATTTCAAGTTCCCTGGCCCCCCTCATCTCATTTTTACTATGGACATCCATATACCTCCATCCCCCACCAGGAAGGCCTCAAAGCTCTCAACCACATCTCTTCCATTTCACACATGTCTGCTCTTACCCCATCCTCCTGCCACCCTACCAGGGATAGGGTTCCTCTTGTCCTCACCTATCACCCCACCAGCCTCTGCGTCCAGCACACAATTCCCCACAACTTCCACAATCTCCAATAGGATCCCACCACCAAGCATACCTTTCCCTCTTCCCCTTCCCCCCACAACTTTCTGCTTTCTGCAGTAGTCACTCCTACACAACTCCCTTGTCCATTCGTCCTTCCCCACAGATTTCCCTCCTGGTACTTACCCTTGCAAGCAGAACAAAAGCTACACCAGCCCCTCCACCTCCTCTCTCAGTACCATCCAGGGCCCTAAACAGTCCTTCCAGGTGAGGCAACACTTCACCTGTGAGTCTATTGGGGTCACATACTCTGTTGGGTGCTCCCAGTGTGGCCTCCGGTACATCGGTAAAACCCAATGTAGATTGGAAGACCGCTTTACTGAGCATCTACGCTCCATCCGCCAGAACAAACAGGATCTCCCAGTGGCCACCCATTTAATTCCACTTCCCATTCTCATTCCGATATGTCCAAATTCACTGTCGTGATGAGGCCGCACTTAGGTTGGAGGAACAATACCTTACATTCTGTTTGGGTAGCCTCTAACCTGATGGCATGAACATTGATTTCTCAAACTTCCAATAATGCTCCCCAGCAGCCCCCACCCCTTCTCCATTACTCATCCTCTTTTACCTCTCTCACCTCATCTCACCAATCAACTTCCCAGCTCTTTATTTCATCCCCCCACCCCCAGGTTTCACCTATCACCTCTCTCTCACATCCCCCCACCTTTTAAATCTACTCCTCAGCTTTTTTCTCTCCAGTCCTGCGGAAGGGTTTTGGCCAGAAGCATCAACTGTACTTTTTTCCATAGATGCTGCCTAGCCTGCTGAGTTCCTCCAGCATTTTGCGTGTGTTTAACAATGTCTCATGGGATGTCTCATCAATCTTTTTGGAGTGTAATAAAATCAGAAAATTCTAGTGACACTCAGCAAACCAGGCAGCAACAGAGAGACAAAAACAGATTTAATGTTTCAGGTCAGTCATCGTCCATGGGAAAATAATTAACCTGAAATATTAATTATTTTTCTGCAATCTTTTTGCTTTAGTATCCCTCACGAGCATTCAGCTCCTCACTTTCTCCTGTATCACTAGCACCTCATATTTCCTGAAACCTTCCGCTGTCATTTATGTAATACTAATAACTTACTTATAGAACACTTTTAAAAGCAGACAATGTAGTTCAATCCTTTACAATGGGATAAAATGCAAACATGAAATAAAATAAACAATAAAAATAAACATGAAAATAGAAGGCAAAAAGATATCTGTTAAAAGCAAGGTTAAATAGTTTTTGAAGTGGGACAACTGCGTCTGCGTTCCTTATAGTTTTAGGTATTGAATTTCACAGTTTAGGAGCATAGTTTAAAAAAAGCTGACCTGCCTAACATCAACTGTTTATTCCTTTCCATAGATGTTGCCGCACCTGCTGAGGTCCTCCAGCATTTTGCGTATTGGCACCAAATTTGGGGATCATGTTGTTGACCGTTTGTCAACAGAACTAGGTTAGGAAATCCACTACGCGACTCATAATTGATTATTTTCTTTGCACGTACTACAACATAATCCTGTTGAACCCGGGCCAACAAATTAGAACATGAACTCTACCGTTCCCTCTGTACCCATGCTCACTCAGACAACTTGCCCAACTTATATATTGGAATAGGTGATCTCTGCTGGCTAGATGAACAACCCTTTCTTCACCCAGCCCCTGGCATGGGGGTTCTTCCTTGCGATGGTGGGTCTCCTGAGAGAGCTATCACTGATATCGTGCTCAAAGTGTCCACTTTTATACTCGTTCCTTACCAATTTAAATATTGCATTCCAGTGTCATTGGCTATAGCTCATCTGATCAGTGTTTAACACCTTTTTATTGGCTCTGTTCCAGGCCAGCATCCACTTATTGCCCTCTTCCCAGCAAGTGACAATTAGTAATTTATGGCTGTTTGTTCTCTTCAGTAACCAGCTTGCATTACTCCTGGCAGGCACCAACCCCAACACTCACAAAACTGCATGTTATATTATATCAAAGAACACCCCACAAATAACTTCTCTGGAAATTATCCTGTAGTTCAGCAGATTACCTGAAGCCTCATTGTGTCTACTTTAAAATACAGAAAGCAAAGCAACTTCATCTCACAAAATGGGGGACATAAAACAGTTCCACAAAATGGCAGCCTCCATCCCCAAGCACATGGCAGGAGCAAAGACAATTGATCTGTCAGCTTCCACTGTATTGACCCTTCTGAGTTTGACATTTTCTTTCATGTTTTAAATCCACCATGGCCAACACTGTTGATCTTTGAGCTATTGATTACACAAATCTAAATTGTTTCAAGCCATATAAATACAGACATCCCACCCTGCAAAAACTCATTTCAGGGAGGTAGCATCCCCGCCCCCCACAACCCCATATTCCTCCCCCCCGTCGACCTCCAAGGGCGCATGTATACTGGACATTTGATTATGAAAGAACACAACAGTTTATTTGACACATATTGAAACTATTTACACACACACACACACACACACACACACATATATATATATATATATATATATATATTCCTTGTTGAGTATTTTGTTGGCAATCTCAATGCTAATGCAAATAGCTTTTCTATTTCTTTTGCAAACTTTCTTTGTACTGTGATGTGGCTCTGCTGAAAAGAACTGTGAAATACTTGAGCAGCCTTCCCTGTGATTAGCCTCCCTAATATGTTGTGGTCCCTAAAAGAAATAAAAGCATAAGGTGTATCCTTATTATACTGTCTTATGCAATACTTTGTTTAGTGATTTTGTCTAATCTGTAAACCAATCTGTAATCTGTCAACTGGGTATATGCAGAAAATGTGACATTAAAATACAGTATGCACTTATATATTATCATGGAGTCGTTTTTTAATTCTATTACAACTTTAAGCACGTCTACAGGGAGTTTGGCCTCATCACGTAGGACATCAATAGAGCTTAGCAGCTAGCCAGCTAGTTTAAATAACGTTAGCTATGCTAATGAATGAATGACACCTGTTAAACTCACCTCAACATGTCTTTTACAGTCCTAACTCGTCATGGGCAATAGAAAAGTCACTGTTGCAAACAGTGCAGCGAGCAACACTGTCATTATTTTTGACCCCTATTAGGCAGGGGTACACTTTAGTGTAGTTTGAGGTGAAGTGCATTTTATATTTTCTTTTCTTGAAATACTTTGCCATGGCAGTGCAGGACACGAAACTGAACTGATGGAGAGACAGAGGTCGACTGTAAAGCCCGCCCACAGAGAAAACTGATAGGTCTGCTTAGCACAAAGAGACCAATCAGGATGCTCGCTCTTGCTCCTGCTCTCGATCTCGCTCCCGCTCCCGCTCTCCCTCTCCCTCTCATTTCCAGGATATTGCATATAATTTGCGGGCATCAGGGAGCTGCTATTAATATGCAGGAGACTCCTGGAACTTCCGGGAGAGGTGGGATGTCTGTAATTAATCAGAATCTGAACCAGCGTTCTAAGTCGGAGACTGGTAAGAGCTGGAAAGGAGAACAGCCAATTATTGATCTCTATGTCTGAATTCAGTTGCAGGTAGTGAGTAATTGACTATTAGATCTCACAGGGAATGAATTACTAACTAGCAGAGGAGAAGCAAATGTCCAACAGGGAATAAAGATCTGACTAGCAACCACGGTGGCTGATCAGTAGATAACATTTAGCTGGCCAGAAAAGACTAGCTGACCATAGTCATAGAGTAACAGGCCCTTTGAACCAAGTTGTCTATCCACACTAGCCCCATTCACCCATGTTTGGCTTATCCTCCTCTTAATCTTTACCTGTCCAAGCAATTTTTAAGTAGGAAATTAGTAATGAACAAGTGGCAAATAAATAACTGACCATGAGAGGCTGCAGCTGACCAGTGACGATTGAATAACAGACCAACAAAGGCTGTAATTGGCCACCAGGAATTGCATAACTGACCAATAGGATTGGGTAAATGACAGGTCATGAGTGAGTAATGAGTCAACAGTGTATATAATTGACTAGCCGGGAGTTGTGGATTGTCCAACAAACACTGTAACTGATGACCAGAGAGTGAATATCTGCCTTGGTGAATGGCATGTGACCAGTGCAGATTGAATCCACGTTGAGCACAGACTGAAGTCCTCAATCCCTGAGTACCTTAGTCATGTTCCTGAACAGACCAGTCCCTGACCCAGAACAGACCTGCTGGGATTGATGACCAAGAAGGAGATTAAACAGGGGGCCTCTTTAACTATAAACAGAGGTGTTACCTTCCCCCAGTGGAAACATGAGGTCAGGAGTTCAATAAAAGACTGTACAGACGCCACCGAATTTGCCATCCCACTGTGCAGGACTCATTGGGGGTTCCACTAATGGTGTTCAGGAATGGCTTTGAACCACAGGCAGATCTTGAGATGGCAACTTTCCCAGAATTCAGCAGCTGACCAGATCTGTGCCAAAAGGGATCATCTGGCTGCAGGATATCAGCATGAGTTACTTACTGAGTCACAACCATGGTGCTGCAGGCTCTCTGTGAACACAAAAACCGAGGCCTGCCAGGGGAGTATTCCAACAGAGGAGCTTTCCAGATGAAACGTTAAACCAAGGTTTACCAGCTTCCTTTTCACTGAACACACAGGCTTTTCTGGCAGCTTGCAAGACACCGGGGGGGTTCAGTCAGCATGGCGAAGTCTCACGTACAGCTGTATTGCAGCGTAGGAAATAGGACACAGAAGAGTTCAGTGCAGGAAGATACCCTTTAGCACATGATGTGTTGAATTAATTAAACTAATTACAGCAATCCCATCTGCCTGCACATAGTCCATATACCTCCATTCTCCCTTTAAAGAGCCTCTTTAACCCCTCCATCATCTATTACATTTGCTCCTCCACCACCTCTGACAGCACATCCCAAGCACTCACCAGTCTGTGTAAAAAACTTGTCCCACACATCTCCTTTGAATATTCCCCATCTCACCTAAACTGCATTCCCTCTAGTACTGGACATTTTGATGCTGAGAAAATGATTCTGGCTATCCACTATGACCCATATCTTATAAATATCCAGTTCTCCTGTCAGCCTCCACCTCTCCAGAGAAAACAATCCTAGTTTGTCCAACCTCTCCTCAGAGCACATAGAGCCATAGTTATAGAACACTACAGCACAGAAACAGGCCCTTCATCCCATCCAGTCTGTGGCAAACCATTGATCTGCCTAGTCCCATTGATCTGCACCTGGACCATACCTCTCCCATCCACGTACCTATCCTATCTTCCCTTAAATGTTGAAGTCGAACTCATATCAACCACTTGTGTTGGCAGCTCATTCCACACTCTCACCACTCTCTGAGTAAAGAAGTTTCCCCTCATGTTCCCCTTAAACATTTCATCTTTCTCACTTAACCCATGTCCTCTAGTTCTAGTCTCACCCAACCTCAGTGGAAAAAGCCTGCCTGCATTTATCCATCTATACCCCACATAATTTTGTATATCGCTATCAAATCTCCCCTTGGTCTTTTACATTCTAGGAAATAAAGTACTAACGTGTACAAACTTACCTTCTAACTCAGGTCCTCAAGTCCCAGCAACATCCTTGTAAATTTTCTCTGCAATGTTTCAGAGGTGACCAAAACAGCACACGATACTCCAAATTAAGCCTCACTAGCATCTTATACAATTGCAACATAACATCCCAACTCCTGTACTCAAAATCTTATCAGGCCCTGGGGATTTATGCACCATAATTTGCCTCAAAACAGCAAACACATTTTCCTCTGTAATCGGTATATGGTCCCTGACTTCTCTGCTGCTTTGTCTCACTTCAGTGGACTGTGTGGCCATCTCCCCAGTAAATACAGTTGCAAAAAAAGTCATTTAAGATCTCTCTCATCCCTTTCGGCTCCACGCATAGATTATCAGTCTGATCTTCCAGAGGACTAATTTTGTCCCTTGCTATCCTTTTGCTCCTAATATATCTGTAGAAGCCCTTAGGATTCTCCTTCAGTGTGTCTGCTAGAGAAATCTCATGTCTCCTTTTACCCCTCGTGATGGGATTATGATCACTAGATGCAAAGTGTTCCCCTACTCAAACTTCTGTCACCTGCCCTGTTTCATTCCATAATAAGAGACCTAGTATTGCACTATCTCTAGCTGGGATATTCCTGAACAAATTTGACAAACTCTCTCCCATCCAACCCTTTTACACATTTAAGTCTCCAAAAGAACAAACCAGAATGACCTCTGATACATAAAGATAAAAGTTTTAGTGTTATTATCATTTGGGAAATATTAAGCATATTGAACTCATTAGATAGCAACTTGGAATTCTTAAAGAATACAAACAAATGTAAAAGTAGTTAACCTTGAAACCCATACTGAAATCAAACAGTTAGGACACTGGGATTTAACAAGAACATTTTCAAATAAGGATAAACTTTACAGGCAATTAGGGATAAGCACAGATTGCATGTAATAACTTTTTGAGGTGGAACAAATTCCCTTGTTATCTCTTCCAACTGGGAAATAATCAAATTCTGTAATGCACATTGATAATACTACCAAATAGTGATTATCTTTTAAGTTCCAATAAATGTCAACTCATCCCTGCTCTGCAGTACTGCCATAAATCCCACTTCTGATCACTTTTGAAAGAGATTAAAGACTAGCTTTATGTGTCACATGTAAATCAAAACATGCACTGAAGTGCATCATTTACATCAACGCAGTCTGAGAAAGTGCTGGAGGCAGTCCGCAAGTGTTGCTATGCTTCCAGCATTAACTTAGCGTGTCCTCAACTTACTAAAACTAACTCGTGTGTCATTGGGATGTAGGAGGAAACCAAAGCACCCGGCAAGAGCGTACCTGCTCACTGACAGAACATGCAGACCCCTTCCAGACGATGACAGGAACTGGACCCTGATGGCAAGAGCTGCAAATTGCTGCACTAACCACTGCACTACTGCACTGCCCGTGAACTGAAGTCTTCAGTTCATCTTGTACAATGCACCCAGCCTTGATGGATGACAAGTTCTGTAACTCACCGAGCTTCCGGCCTATCACTCGGTAACTAGTTGCAGAGTCAGAGCAAGTTGTGCCTGAGAAACGGATTTTCAAACAATTATCAACATCTTTGAAGGAAGAGCTTGAACCCTTTGTGTCGCCTCCTTCAGCGGCTTCAGGAAGCAGCAGCAACTGACAGTGTGGTGAGATGCTAGTCCAGACTTGAACCCATCTAACCGCAGAAGGTGATCAACACTCTAATGAATTGAGATATGGCATTCTTCAGTCATTTTCCATTTAATATTCAAATTCTTAATTTTTACATGTGCCCCGTGGTGCATCGGGTGATATTTTTTGTCATTTCCTCAGCACTTGTCTGTTATTTTTACAAGGACAAGTTGCTAGCTCTATGCTCAATCGAGCACGGATGGAAAGCATACAAGGTGCAGATGCCACGACATCACTGTTTATTTTTTAATTTTAGATTTCTAGCACCTGCAGAAACTTTTTTGGGATTTTCATTTACCTAATAACTGTGGGTTCTCACTGTGAACAACTTGGTTGCAGTAATTTTGGAAGGAACACAAGATTTATTGTCCATATCTAATTGTCCTGATGGTATTACGTATGAGGCTGCAGGGTGGTTTTATTGATGTTGCAGGAGATCTGATCAAAAAGAGGATGCAAGCTTCACTCGGAATAATAAACAAGCATCTTCTTGGTGCTCCAGTTTCCTCCCACCTTCTAAAGGGTTAATAGGTTAATTGGTTATGGGGGTATAATTAGGCAGTGTGGACTCTTTGGTCCGGAAAAGCCTGTTACCGCCTTGTATCGTGAAATAAATAAATGCATTCAGTAGTTACAACAATCAAATATGTTTCCAGAGCATTTTATGCTTAGTTTAGAAACTAACAACATTATAAAATTCACCTTTACAAGTTGCTGCATTCAGTTTAAAACCAGCTCCAATGAGCCACTAGGACAGCAGATCAATTCCTAGAGCACACCAGGAGATTCAAACAGTTACTTCCCTTCAACCATTCAGTTCTTGAAGTAACCCTAATCACCACTACAATCTAGCAACACTCTGACCATTATGGTTGCTTTGTTACTAAAAGGGACTTTCTTGTGTTGTAGTTATGTTATTTTTCTTGTAAAAATTGTATATAATTTATTTTAATTGGTGTTTTTCTTGTGAATGCTGCTTATATGACGTTATGTGCGTGGATGCTGTTGCCAGTACATTTTTCAACATACGCGTACTTCTCTGAATGACAATAAACTTGACTTTGGTTTTGAGACTGCTGGAGCTGAAATCTGGAAGAACTCAGCAAGTTTGTTGTTTTGTACGGCAGGTATTTTTCTCTTCAAACTTCTGTTTTTTTTGTCAAGTTACTCCTCCAGTTCGTGGCTGCATCGATGGACCGTGGTAAATTGAAAAGTTGGCTTGATTCCAGATTTGGGAACAGCTGCTCCAGATTTGGGAACAGCTTCTTTCCAACTGTGATAAGACTGCTGAACGGATCCTGACCCGGATCTGGGTCATACCCGCCAAATATCTGGACCTGCCTCTCGGTTTTTTTGCACTACCTTACTTTCCATTTTTATATTTTCTATTTATGATTTATAATTTAAATTTTTAATACTTACCATCGATTTGTAATCCAGGGAGCGGGAAGCGCAGAATCAAATACCGCTCTGATGATTGTATGTTCTAGTATCAAATGTTTGGCGGCAATAAAGTATAAAATATAAAGTAAAGTATGATTCATGATGAAGTGTGGCCTGGTCAGGGCAGACGCGAGTCTGCTCGTTTTGGGAGCCGGGTTGGATCAATATTCATCTGGCATCTCATCCATCGCCGTTCCAAATGGGTGACCCTGAGCTGGCGTCGCCTGATGGAGTCCTTGAAGCACACAAGCCTCAACTCAGCTTCTGTGGATGGTCAAAACCCTGCACCAGGACATATTTGCAAGTATCACACTACTTGCTAGAGGAATGACTTATTTCATAATTCCAGCATCTGCAGTTCCTTTGTTTGTTTTTCAATATTTGGGAAGGCCTTGTTCCATGAAAATTGGCTTCTATGCTACCCTTGTGACAAGAAAAAAACAGAACTTCAGAAGAACTATAAATTATCTGTGATGTCCTGTGGTTATAAAAGGAATGTCAATGCAAATCTTTCTTAATGATTCTACTTCCATGGAGTTCATGTTAACTGCTTGCTGTCCTGGGAATTCTGGATTCTGCCCAGTACATCATGGGTTAGGTCCTCCTGACCAGTGAGCACATCTATATGAAACACTGTCATAGGAAAGCATCATCCATCATCAAAGATTCTCACCACCCAGGCCATGCTCTTCTCTCGGGTTGAAGGTACAAGAGCCTCACTCACACCACCAGGTTCAAGAAGAGTTACTACCCCTCAACCATCAGGCTCTTGAACAAAAGAGGACAACTACACACATCTATTGAGATGTTCTCACAACAAATGATCTCACTTGAAGGACTCTTTATCTTGTTATTTTAGACTCTCGTTATTCATTGCTATTTACTTATAATTGCATTTCAACAGTTTGTTGCCTTCTATGCTTTTGCTGTTTCATTGATCCTATTTAGTTACTGTTCTATAGATCTGCTGAGTATGCCCACAGGAAAAAGAATCTCAGGCTTTTATGTGGTGACATGTATGGACTCTGATAATAAATTTTACTTTGAACTTGGAATATTTGGGAGTGTCTTGTTGCATGAAAATTAGTTTCTATGCTTCCCCTATGATAATAAAAACAGAACTTCAAAAAAAACTATTAAGTATCTGTGAAATCCTTTGGCTATAAAAGGAATTATATCAATGCAAATCTTTATTAATGATTCTATTTTCATGGAATTTACGTTCACAGATTGCTGTCCTGGGAATTCTTAGAAACAAATCACCTTCAGCAAGGGGAACTGAAATTATACACCAGGTAAGTAAATCGTTGAACTCCTGCCTGGCTTAGGCAGCTATGCATTTCATTGCAACTCTGACAACAGAGTAAGATCTGTCTCATGTTTCAACTGTACAGTTCTGCTCCTTTGGTACGCGACTGTTTGTTAAAATCCAGACACTAAATAACAAAGCTAAATAAGGAAGTAAGATTCCAAAGCTAAGATCGGTGACATGGTGCTGAGTTAGAATGTTGTATTTATACCTTAAGCAACTTGGTTAGATAGGACACCAACTGATCCCCAGAAGGATTATTGGGTGCCGTTCCATGCACTGGGTACAAAAAGAGCATTAATGTCCATGTGTGTTTATGTTGCCTCTAACTCTGTAACTCAATGAAACCCTTTCCGAACTGTTCCCCACCCCCATCCATAGGATCTCTGCACACAGCCAATTCTGGTTCCATGCCCAGTCAATTTTAATCACTTCTACATTGGCAGCCTTTCCTTCAGCTGTCAAGGACTTAAGGACTTAAGCTGTGGAATTCTTCTCGCTCTCTCTCTCTCTCTCTCTCTCTCTCACACCAGCTCTCACTCTCGCTGTCTCTCCCCCTCACTCCCTCCCTCTCTCTCGCCCTCCCTTCCTCTCTCCCTCTCTCTCTCTTCCTCCCTCTGCTCTCTCTCTCACACACCCCTTCTTCCCTCCCTCTCTCCCATTCTCTCTCTAACTTTCTTTCTCACTCTCTCTGTCTTCCTCCCTCTGTCTCCCTCTATCTCTACTCCCTCCCTCTCACTCTCTCTCTCACTCTCTCACTCTCACTCTTGCTCTCTATCTTCCCCTTCTTCACTCCCCGCTCTCTCTCCCTCTCTCCCTCCCACTCTCTTCCTCCCTCTCTCCCATTTTCTCTCTAATTTTCTTTTCATCTCTCTCATCCTCTTTCTGTTTCACTCTCTCCCTCTCACCCCTCCTTCCTTCCCTCTCTCCCTCTCTTTCTCTCCCCTTCCCTCCCTCTCACACTCCCTCTCTCACCCTCTCTCTCCCATTTTCTCTCTAACTTTATTTTCCTCTCTCTTTCTTCCTCCCTCTGTCTCTCTCTCCCTTCCTCCCTCTCCCATTTTCTCTCTAACTTTATTTTATTCTCTCTTTCTTCCTCCCTCTGTCTCTGTCTCTCTTTCTCTCTCTCTCCCCTTCCCTCCCTCTCTGTCCCTTCCTCTCTCCCCCTCTCTCTCTTTCTCCCTCCACTCTCTCTCTCTGTTCCTCCCTCTCTCTCTTTCTCACACCCTCTCTCTCTCTTCCTCCCTCAGTTTGTCTCTCTCTTTCTCTCTTCCCCTTCCCTCCCTCCCTCTCTCCCTCTTTCTTCCTCCCTCTCTCTCCTATTTTCTCTCTAACTTTCCCCCTCTATCATTCCCTGTCTTCCTTTCTCCCTCTCTCTTCCTCCCCCCCCTCTCTCTCTCTCTCTCTCTCTCTCACACACACATTCACTCTCTCTCTTCCTCTCACATACTCACTGGCTCTCACTCTCGCTCTCTCTTGCTCACCTTCTCATTTTCTCTCACATTCCTTCTCATTCTCTCCCTCACATTTTCTCTCTCACACACTTCCTTTGTCACTCTCTCCCTCACTCACTCTTATTTTCACTTTCCCTGGCTCCCCTTTTCACCAATTAAGCTGAACTTCAAACCCTAAAGTCTTCAACTTTACATCTTTTCACCTAACTCAGCGTGAAATATTGTCACATCATAATTCTACAGTATGTTTTGTGATGTCTTATAATGTTAGAGTGCATTCCCAGTAATATAATTAGATTAATATTTCATCAAACCAAGTCAGGAAATTTGACATAAAACAGAAGAGTCATACTATTCACCACCTCATCACACACAGTGAATCCCATCCAGCTCCTTCTCTCTCATATGCACAGTGCCCATTTACCTTCCCACCCTCTCACCCAGTCTGTACCCTTTCTCTCACACACTCTGCACTCCATCTATTTCCTCACTTTCTCTCACGCACACAGTGTACATATCCATCTCTCCACTATATTCATCTACCCACCACCCCGGACACACCTCACCCATCCATCCTCCACCCTCTCTCTCACACACACAGTACTCAGTTCATCTCTCCACCCTCTTTCATTACCAGAGAACACTTGCACCGAGAGAGGAACCAGATTCTTAAAGTGACTGACAGACTAGATGCAAGAATGATCTTACATCCTGTTTAAGGAGCCTCCTGTCACTCCTATTTCTTACCTTCTGCATTCTATCCATCTCCCCTCCCATCACACACACTATGCCCCATCCACACCACCACATTTTCCACCACACACACTATAGATTTACACCCTCCTTTCACCCATCTATGCCCGTCAAACTTCCCCTACTTTCTTCCACACACAGGTATACTACACCCTATCCATCTTTCCTACCTTTCATACCCAAACTGTGCCTCACCAACTCTCATACGTAAGGAATGCACTTTCTCCCATTTGTTTCTCATAGGTATTTCCAATGACTAGCTTAGATGCCTAAGGATTGGATCAAGCGCAGCTTACTATATGCAACACACATAAAAAATGCTGGTGAACGAAGCAGGCCAGGCAGCATCTATAGGAAGAGGTAATGTTGACTGTACCTTTTCCTATAGATGCTGCCTGGCCTGCTGCGTTCACCAGCATTTTTTATGTGTGTTGCTTGAATTTCCAGCATCTGCAGATTTCCTCGTGTTTGCAGCTTACTATATATTGGTTTCTTGCTCCCACGTAGAATTACATAACATTTACAATGCAGTGACAGCCCATTCAGTGAAACAGACTGAGCCAGACGTTTCTACTGGATCTGGGCATTCTCCCACCCCAAGCTTACTGCATCCTTCAAATACATTCTCATACCAGCTTCCCCTTAAATGCATCTGCACCCATCTCTTCAACTGCCCTGTACAGTCCCAGGTTCCATTCTTGGTTGGAGTGAATCCATTTGCATACTTTAAACACCCCTTATCTTTTACAGTAGTATATGAGTTGTGTATGAAAGAATGGAGAGATGGATGGGGTAAATTTCTGCCTGTAGAAATTGCGTGGTTCATTTGCTCTCAGCATTTCCAAACTCCCACTAAATGTGCTGGTTTTAATTATGGGCAATGAAAAATTTTGATTTTACATCTCATATTCCAGTGAATTTCTGAATTCTAGCATCATTAGACTTTTGATGTACTCACGGGAAATCGAATTCTGAGTAAGATAGAGTTTGTCTATCTTAAGAAGGCTTGCCATTAAATTAGTCAGTTAGTAACATGATTTATTATTGTCACATGTCCCAAGGTAGAGTGCATGTCATCAATGCAGATCGTTTCATCACATCAGTACATTGAGATAGTACAAAGGAAAAGCAATAACAGTGCAGTATAGAGTTTCACAGTTACAAAGAAAGAGCAATTTAGCGAGATATTATAATTAATGACATTGTAATTGTTAGTGTTTAAATCTTAATCTATAGACAGACAAAGAAAGCAAAGAAAATCTTACATATTTTCAAAACAGATTAAAGCACATTCTAAAATTTAGTTCTGTTAAATGAAGGAAGCATGGCAATTTACTTTTCAACAGTAAACTCTTACAAACAACAATAATATAATGACTCGATCATGGCCTTATTAGTGAGGTTGATTGAGGGATAAATACAAAGTAGAATACTCTGCCATGTTCCTAAGGATTATCATGGGAATTTTTAAATTGCACCAGAGAGGACAAACTCTGTTTACAGTAACATCTCATCTGAAAGACAACATCTCTGATCAGGTTATACTAAAGTGTCGACCTGGATTTTATACTGAAACCTCTAGAGTGAGGTTCCCACAATGTGTTGGCTCGGAATCATAAAATTAGGGAATGGAATGAAGATATTCAGCCCATCAAGTCTGTGATTGCTCTCAGCTAAGTAAATCCGACCTTCCACCTTCTCCTTGTAGCCCTACAAATTCTTCCCCTAGAAGCCTATGCCTTATACATACGTTCACTACTATTCCTGACATTGATTTCTAAACCCTCATTGCTTAAAAAAGATTTTTTCGCAGGTCACTTCTGGTTCTTGTGCCAATCACTTTCGTTTTATTGTATCCCCACTTCTTGATCCCTCTGACAATGGAAACAGTTCCTGTCTGTTTCCTCCCTTTGCATGCATCATGATTTAAATAAAACTCCATCATACCCCTTCTCTCTTGGGGAGAATGACCACACCTTCTGCAGCCTATTCAGGGAATTGATCCCTGGGATAATTTTAATGGATTTCTTAGGCCATGGCATTATTCCTAAACTGTGGAGCCCACAACCAGAAGTAATACTGCAGTTTGGTTAGATAATTCTTTCATAATGACTCACCATTACTTCATTCTGTCTAATTACAATACTGAGCAACATGTATGGTTTTGCAATCGGTTGCTCAACCTGCCATTCTACCTTCAACAAACTATGAAGGTAGATGCGTGTATATAACTGTGACAAGAGTCCTACGCGAGGATGGTTTGGACCCAAATATAAATGAATCCGAAGCAGGAACTGAGTCAGGGTATTGAAACAAACGCTAGATGATATCACTAGCAGGGTTTACAATTGAGCACTGAGGCTCTGGTCAGGTGCTCCTTAAATACTGAACTCTTGGTGCCCAAAACACATTTGCCAATGAACAGGACAGTCCTGATTCTTTAAAGGGGCTGAGCCAGCTATCCATACTCCGGAGAGTTAGAGCCTAAACTCAGGAAGCTGGCATGATTGTTTGCGTGCCGTAACAATAACAACATTGAAAATTAAACATTCTCTCCTGAAGAAGGGTCTCAACCTGAAACATCAGCTGTTTCTTCATTTCCATAGATGCTGCTTGACCTGCTGAGTTGCTTCAAGCATTTTGTGTGTGTGTTGCTCTGAGTTTTCAGGATTTTAAGAATCTCTTGTGTTTAACATTTGGCTTGTTAGGCCAGATGGCCCAAGTAATCCCACTGGTCCCATTCCCCCTCTTTTTATTTCCCTGTGTCCCTGCCATTTCACCCATGCCAATCAACCCTCTTTTGCCATTCACCTATAAGAAGAGGTCATTTTCGGTCGTCATCGGGTGCCCCACTACACCTTTGGGATGTGGTGAGAAAGCAGAGCACCTGGAAGAAACCCAAGCCGTCATGGAGAGAATGCGTCAATTCTACACAGACAGCACCTGAGGTCAGGATCCAATTCAGTGAGGTAGCAGCACTAACTGCTGCACCATTGTGTGTTTCCGTGGCCTTTAATAACGTTGGCCCATAGTTTATATTAATCTTCTCATTTTTTCCAACTAAAATCTAACACTTCACACTTATCATCATTAAATTTCATTTACCACTTGTCTGCCCATCCCACCTGCCTGTCGCTCCTCCTCATAGTCCACTACATTTCCAAGCTCTGCAGCAGAAGCAACAGAACTAACCACAGATGACATTTCAATTTGAGGGCAGCTATTTACATCAATTACCTCAGCCTTCTTTACAAGTCACTGGTCACAGTTCACCACATCCACTGCCTCGTCAATGACTCCAGAGATTTTCTGTGTTTAAGTCTTCAAACACCATGACCTGACGTTGGCGAAAAATCCTGAAGGTAAAGATTACTTTCATTTGTCACTTCGAAACATACGGTGGAATGCGTCACTTGAGTCGAATCAAATCAGTGAGGATCGAGCTGGGCAGCCCGCAAGTGACACCAGATTTCCAGTGCCAACATAGCATGCCCACAACTCACTAACCAACCAACACACAAAATGCTGGAGAAGCTCAGCAGGCCAGGTGGCATCTATGGAAAAGATTGTAATCCACGTCTCGGTCCAAGACCCTTCATCAGGAGAGATGTCCAGAAGTCCAGATGAAGGGTCTCAGCCTGAAACATTGACTATACTCTTTCCCATAGATGCTGCCTGGCTTGTTGAATTCCTCCAGCATTTTGTGTATGTTGCTTGGATTTCCAGTGTCTGCAGATCCTCTCTGCAAAGTTTTAAAGTTTCAAAGGTGCATTTAATTTCAGAGAAATATACATCCTGAAATTCTTTTTCTTCACAAGCATCCAGAAAAACAGAGGAGCGCCCCAAAGAATGAATGGCAGTTAAATGTTAGCACCCCAAAGCTCCCCCTCCAGCTCCCCCCTCCCACGCATAAGCAGCAGCAAAGCAACGATCTCCCCTCCCCCACCAGCAAAGAAAGCATCGGCACCCTCCACCGAGCACTCAATCGTGCAGCAAAGCATCAATAAAAACACAACTTGCAGTACCCCAAAGATTACTCATTCACCCAGTAATTCAACATACCACAGGTTCTCTCTTTCTCCCAAATAAGGGGAAAAGAGGTGTCCCCGCTTTACAGCAAGATGGGAGACATAACAAACAACTCGCTGATTTACAATGTTTATAGTCTGTTGCGTCGCTTTTTCTGTGCTCTGTGCCCAAAGAGCTCGGGTTTCTGGGTACACAGCCAGCAGCCAGCTCGCTAGTTTCGATCTTCCGTGTACTCCCATGACACACCAGGTTCCTGTGGAGGCATCGACCTTGAGTCCGGATGCCTCCAGAGTCAAGAAATCTCGCAACCCCAAAGGCGCACTTGTCTTCTAGGCTGCGTCCTTGGTATGTCGAATAGCGGCCAGTTGTGAAACCTCAAGAGCGGGTCCCATTCCCACAAAGAACCGAAGTCAGTATGTAACTCCAGGTCAGGGTCTTCAAAAGAATCCTGAAAAGGCAAAAAAAGAGATATCAAAGATAGAAATAGAGCTGTTTTCGAAGAGGAAAGCAAAGGAGTCGCTGTTAGGCGCCATTGTCTCCTAAGCTCCACCCCTTGTTTGTGATTGGACCACAACTCACTGACCCTAACCGTACATCTCTGGACTGTGGGAGGAAACCAGAGCATCCGGAGGAAATCCACGCAGTCACGGAGGGTATGTACACACTCCTTACAGGCAGCGGTTGAAATTGAACCCTGATTAATGATGGCTGGTTCTGTAACGCGCTGCCTGAACTGCTACACTACCGTGGAGTCCTGTGCCCAAACTGGAGGCAAGCATATCACCATAGCATAGCAAGCAACTGCAGGAAACATAAAGTTGTGGTGGTAGGGGATTTTAATTTTCCATATATTGATTGGGACTCCGATACTGTTAGGGGTCTAGATGGTTTAGAGTTTGTAAAATGTGTTCAGGAAAGTTTTCTAAATCAATATATAGAGGGACCAACTAGAGGGGATGCAATATTGGATCTCCTGTTAGGAAGCGAGTTAGGACAAGTGACGGAAGTCTGTGTAGGGGAGCACTTTGGTTCCAGTGATCATAACAACATTAGTTTCAACTTGATCATGGACAAGGATAGATCTGGTCCTAGGGTTGAGATTCTTAACTGGAAGAAGGCCAAATTTGAAGAAATGAGAAAGGATCTAAAAAGCATGGATTGGGACAGGTTGTTCTCCGGCAAGGATGTGATCGGTAGGTGGGAAGCCTTCAAAGGAGAAATTTTGAGAGTGCAGAATTTGCATGTTCCTGTCAGGATTAAAGGCAAGGTGAATAGGAATAAGGAACCTTGGTTCTCAAGGGATATTGCAACTCTGATAAAGAAGAAGAGGGAGTTGTATGACATTTATAGGAAGCAGGGAGTAAATAAGGTGCTTGAGGAGTATAAGAAGTGCAAGAAAATACTTAAGAAAGAAATCAGGAGTGCTAAAAGAAGACATGAGGTTGCCTTGGCAGTCAAAGAGAAGGATAATCCAAAGAACTTTTACAGGTATATTAACAGCAAAAGGATTGTAAGGAATAAAATTGATCCTCTTGAAGATCAGAGTGGTCGCCTATGTGCGGAACCAAAGGAAATGGGGGAGATCTTAAATAGGTTTTTGACGTCTGTATTTACTAAGGAAGCTGGCATGAAGTCTATGGAATTAGGGGAAACAAGTAGTGAGATCATGGAAACTGTACAGATCAAAAAGGAGGAAGTCCTTGCTGTCCTGAGGAAAATTAAAGTGGATAAATCCCCAGGACCTGACAGGGTGTTCCCTCGGACCTTGAAGGAGACTAGTGTTGAAATTGCAGGGGCCCTGGCAGAAATATTTAAAATGTCGCTGTCTACAGGTGAGGTGCCGGAGGATTGGAGAGTGGCTCATGTTGTTCCGTTGTTTAAAAAAGGATCGAAAAGTAATCCAGGAAATTATAGGATGGTAAGTTTAACGTCGGTAGTAGGTAAGTTATTGGAGGGAGTACTAAGAGACAGAACCTACAAGCATTTGGATAGACAGGGACTTATTAGGGAGAGTCAACATGGCTTTGTGCGTGGTAGGTCATGTTTGACCAATCTATTGGAGTTTTTCGAGGAGGTTACCAGGAAAGTGGATGAAGGGAAGGCAGTGGATATTGTCTACATGGACTTCAGTAAGGCCTTTGATAAGGTCCCACATGGGAGGTTAGTTAGGAAAATTCAGTCGCTAGGTATACATGGAGAGGTGGTAAATTGGATCAGACATTGGCTCGATGGAAGAAGTCAAAGAGTGGTAGTAGGGAATTGCTATTCCAAGTGGAGGCCTGTGACTAGTGGTGTGCCACAGGGATCAGTGCTGGGTCCATTGTTATTTGTCATCTATATCAATGATCTGGATGATAATGTGGTAAATTAGATCAGAAAATTTGCTGATGATACAAAGATTGGAGGTGTAGTATGACAGCGAGGAAGGTTTTCAGAGCCTGCAGAGGGGCTTGGACCAGCTGGAAAAATGGGCTGAAAAATGGCAGATGGAGTTTAATGCAGACGTGTGAGGTATTGCACGTTGGAAGGACAAGCCAAGGTAGAACATACAGGGTAAATGGGAAGGCACTGAGGAGTGCAGTGGAACAGAGGAATCTGGGAATACAGATACAAAATTCCCTAAAAGTGGTGTCACAGGTATATAGGGTCATAAAGAGAGCTTTTGGTACATTGGCCTTTATTAATCGAAGTACTGAGTATAGGAGCTGGAATGTTATGACGAGGTTGTATAAGGCATTGGTGAGGCCAGATCTGTAGTATTGTGTTCAGTTTTGATCACCAGATTACAGGAAGGATATAAATAAGGTTGAAAGGGTACAGAGAAGGTTTACTAGTTTGTTGCCAGGACTTGAGAAACTCAGTTACAGAGAAAGGTTGAATAGGTTAGGACTTTATTCCCTGCAGCGTAGAAGAATGAGGGGAGATTTGATAGAGGTTTATAAAATTATGATGGGTATAGATAGAGTGAATGCAAGCAGGCTTTTTCCACTGAGGCAAGGGGAGAAAAAAACCAGAGGACATGGGTTAAGGGTGAGGGGGGAAAAGTTTAAAGGGAACATTAGTGGGGGCTTCTTCACATGGAGAGTGGTGGGAGTATGGAATGAGCTGCCAGATGAGGTGGTAAATGCGGGTTCTTTTTTAACATTTAAGAATAAATTGGACAGATACACGGATGGGAGGTGTATGGAGGGATATGGTCCATGTGCAGGTCAGTGGGATTAGGCAGGAAATGGTTTGGCACAGCCAAGAAGGGCCAAAAGGCCTGTTTCTGTGCTGTAGTTTCTATGGTTTCTATGGTTTCTATCAACAAGATGAGAATGCAAGCTGAGAACTCCGCTGGTCTTAAGTCATTGTATGAAATGAGAAAGCTGATCCTAGGGAACTTGGTGCTGGGTGGACATGTTGCAATGGGACCAGAGGCAAACCTTGCCACTGAGTTGCGATATTTTTATGGATCCACCACAGGACAGCCTTTCACTGGAGGTTTATCCAGCTGTCTTCCTTTAGTGACCCCTTGCCAAGGCTCCCACTGCCTGTTGCAAACAGATTCTTTTTTGAAACATACTAGGGTTATGACTTTGTAAGTGCCGGCATGATACTTCCTTTGGTTACAGCATCTAGAACCAGGATTATTCTCCTAGAAGTAAGTATCAGCCATTTGTGACACAGATGAGAAGAGATATCTTGACCAGAGTGCAGTGAGTCTCTACCCAATTGACACTGTTGAAGTCTCTACCCAAGAAGGGTGGGGTTATTCAACATTAATCAAAGGATATGCAGAGAAGTGCCACTGAAGTTAAAGGTTAGCCATGATTTTATAGAGCAGGCACAACAGTCCCTTCACCTTGATGTCATTTTTCATTCCTTTCTCGTTTCGTTAGAGGGAACAGCACTCTCATAATTATGATGCTGGACTGGGTTAGAGCAACTCTGCAAATCTAGCATCGCTGTGCAGCCAACTGAGAATGTGAACTCAGTTAAAAATAAAAAGTTGATCTCATCAAAAGTGAAATGTTGAATTGCACTAAGCACTTAAGCACACACACTGGTGCATATATTTCCCTGTAAGTATTGCAATGCACAAACCAGGTATTTTCATCTAACCCAAAATCTAAAGGAAAGTTCAAAATCCCTCTCCAAAGCCATTGAAGCAGAGGAAACAAAATCATAAGCAGGAAAATAAAGGCCGGTTTTATGTGCTGCAGCTGGATTGAGATTCAATTTCGAAATGAAGCCCTTCCACCCTCTTGTCTTCCACGTCATTGCTTGATGCTGTGCCAATTGTTTATCATCAACGTTCACAACAGAGATAAGAAGAACCTTGTGTAAAAAGCACAATCTCTATCACATAAGTACTTTACATTTACTGCTCTTTAATTGGAAATTGCAGTCAATCCTATCCTACATCATACCTACTATGTACATTAACCATTTATATGAACTGCCAATAATTCTGGCATCATTATGAGAGCTTTGCTTTGTTTAAGAACACCAAATCATCCCTCATCCTGACCCCTACTCCCTGCTTGCCTTTGTATTTGTCACCCCTGGGATAAATTTGGATGCCAGAGATGGTCGATGGAAGTTGATTGATTCTTAGAAATGGACAGCAGAGGTTGACGGAGAAGGGAAAAAAATGAAGAAGCTCATGTTAGATGTTGACAACAGTATTCCCAACCCAGCAGGTGCCTGCACACTTCCAGAGTAGTGGAGCCATGGACTTTCATAAACGTAATAAGCCCACTAAATTCTTGGTGGAATACAAAACATGCAAATTGTATTAAATATAATGCCCATTTGGTGCATGTGAATGGGAATAGGTTTGAATGGGGACAGACTTGAGGTATTGTGTGCAGTTCTGGTTGCCCAGCTGTAGGGGGGAGATAATTAAGCTAGAAAAGATGAAGAAAATATTCATAAGCATGTTACCAGAACTGTATCAAGAGAGGCAGAACAGGGTTGGACTTTCTTTCCCTGGAACATGAGAGGGGACCTTGCAGTGGTACATAAAGTCACAAGGGGCATAGATAAGGTGGGTGGTCCCAGCCTTGGGAGGTCCTAAGGGGTCTGGGAGCCTAAAACAAGAGGGCAAGGAATTAAGATGAGAAGGAAAGATTTAAAGTGGACTCAAAAGTGGGATAGAAGCTGTGGATGTAGATAGAACAAGCTGCCAGAGGAAGTTGTAGAGCTGGGTATGATTACAGTTTAGAAGGCATTTGGACACATGAATAGAAAACATTCAGAGGGGTATGGGCCAAAAGCAAGCAAATGGGACTAGTCTGGATAGACATCTTGATCACATGGACTGCTTCGTTGCTGTGTGACAATGCTGATAAATGTACAGTATTTCAGTGATAATAAACCTGATTCTGATTCTAATTCTGCTTCTACAATAAGGAGCCTTCTTTTTTATTGGACAGTCTTCTGATACCCATACTTAGAGACGTACACAATAGAATATTTTTCAACTTGATGTTGAGGTCTTATAGTTGATCAGAAGTCAAAGATTGAAAATCTTCTTGGACCTGTCTTTATTTCAGTCCAATATGACCTATCCCTTGTATTGAAATTGTGACACTCTCCCACCCAAGTTCTAAACTTCCTAATAGAGTAAAATCCAAGCCATCCAAGAATGAAATCAATCAAATCACTTCTGGAGAATTGAGGCTCTTCCCACCATCCAGTTTTTGTTTCTCTTTCAACTAATGTTGTTCTGTATATTCTGTCAAATACCAGGGGTGATTGGTAAGTTCGTGGCCTAAGGTAGAAGGAGATGAGTTATACAGTCCTCGTTACACGCACATGCAGTTCAACGTTTTGAGTGATTATGCATAAAGTTTTAATAACTTTCAGCATAATCACTCAAGTTAATAACTCATCTCCTTTTACCTCAGGCCACAAACCTATCAATCACCCCTGATGAGTTATTAACTTCAAACTTTCTGCATAATCACTTAGAGGTGAACTGCATGTGCGTGTAACGAGAGCTGTATAACTCATCTCCTTCTACCTTAGGCCATGAACTTATCAATCACCGCTGCCGTGAACTCTTTCTGGAGGTTCAAGATCCGTATGCTCCACGACCGCTGGACTAAGTGTGTAAATGTAGGAGGGGACTATGTCAAAAAATAAATGTGCTAGGTTTTCTAAAATTGACTCCTTCTACCTTAGGCCATGAACTTATCAATCACCCCTCGTAAGGCATGTTAACTTATGTTTGTTAAATTTATAATGTACTATCCTGCTGCTTGAATAAGCTAATGTTCATGACACTTTTACCCAGGGTATGTAAACTGGAACTTGAATTTGAATCTGGCTGGTTAAACAAAATTGGAGTGTATGGTATTGGATAATGATAGATAGAAACTAGGAAGTAGAAATAAAATAACAATACACAAAATGCTGGAGGAACTCAACAGTATCTATGGAAAGGTCTAAGACCCTTCTTCACATCCAGCATTCTGTGTGTTTTAGCTTTGGGTTTCCAGCATTTGCTGCTTTTCCTGAGTAGAAGTAAATAGACTGGAGGCTTCAGACAGTAGCATATCACAGGATTTGGTGCTGGGTCCCCATTCTTTCTCAATCTGTATCATTGATATGGAAGAGGCTTAGCAAAGATACTGTATTGAAGTTTGCGTATGTTACAAAGTTAAGTGGCAGTTTGGGCTGTGAAGTTGCATAAAGCCTTTAAATGGAATATGCTGTGGAAAAGTGGGATGTCTTCACCTTTGGCAGAAAAATATAGAAATGCAGAGTAGTTTTTAAATGGCGAGTGTCATAGGGTCGTAGAGCTCTACAGCACAGAAACATCTGTAGCGCTTGTCTTGCCTGTGCCAAACTGTTATTTTGCCTAGTCTCATCGTCCTGCACCTGGACCATAACTCACCCTATCTCTCCCATCTGTGTACTTATCCAAACTTCACTTAAGTATTGCAATCGAATCCTCATCCACCACTTCTGCTGGCAGCTCAGTCCACACTCAGACCATATCTGAAGGAGGAAGTTCCCCTGAAGCATTTCACCTTTCACCCTTGACCTATGACCTCTCACTCTAATTTCACCCAACCTCAGTGGAAAAAGCCTGCTTGCACTTACTCAATCTATATCCCTCATAATTTTGCATACCTTTATCAAATCTCCTCTCCTCCTCCTATACTTCTATGAGAGATTGAATCGTGTTAATGTACAGAGGGATCTGATATCTTTGAACATCTAATAATATGTTGGTGTTTACTATGAGGAACTGAGCTCATGACTAGAGGCATCTTGCTCCATTTATTCATGAAATTGCAATCATGAATATTGTGTACAGATGTGTTCTCCCTATTTATGAAAGGGTATACTCACAATGGACAGAGTGTAGTGAGTATTGACCAGTTGGTTTTACACGAGGTTTGCCATATGAAGAGAAATTCAGCAGATGGAATGGTAATTTCTTGAGTTTAGAACAATGAGAGGGGACTTGTCTGAAATTTTGTGGGGATTGGCAGGGTAGATATAGTGTTGATGCTTCCCTGGTTGAATCCCACAGATATCACTCTCCCTGAGTTACTGCTTGCATAAGCTCACACTCTGATGGTTCTAAGAACAACCAACTAACATCCATTCAGCGGCTCAATCAGAAGTTCGACACCCTCTTGAAGACAAATTAATCTGAGGGATAAAACTGAGGAATGAACCAGTGAATGTGTGATATCAGGAATTTCAGTAGGTTGGCTGAAAGGATTAGGTATTAAGGCAGCATCCTGTCCACCTCACTCCACCACCTTTTCAAGGTACAGTGGTATTCTGCTTCAAAGGTCAGACTATAGGTCAAGATGCAATTATCCTGTGCTTCATGCACCCCTCTCCTGAGCCCAATCTCAGGGCTTTTGAGAGGCGATAATAGACGTAGAGACCACTGACTGCTTATAATAATATTAACTCTTCTACTAACTGATGGACAGTGTAACTTTGCGGTGGATGAAACTTTTTACTTTTTCATCTTTTTCTCAACTTGATTCAAGGGAACATTCTAACTTGGGAGTTGTCTGAGTACATCATTTAAGTATCTCAAGGGTCACAGGTAATGATTGTTGCGGGAATTGGAGGAATTACGGAGGTGGGTGTGCGTGGGACTTGATTCACCTCGGTAATTACAATAAACCCGGATCAGATTTTCTTCCCTTTCTCTGTCCAGCAGCGCCCTCAGCTGGTGGCTCAGTAAATATTCCCTAATCAAACTCAACAGGGCTGAGACCCAGGGGTCTTGAGTAAAAAGTACAACACACAAAGTAAATCTTATTATCAAAGTACATATATGTAACTATATACAACCCTGAGATTCATTTTCCTGCAGGCATACTCAGCAAATCTATAGAATAGTAACTATAACGGGATCAATGAAATATCAAGAAGGGTGCAGAAGACAACATATTGTGCAAACGCAAATATAAATAAATAGCAATAAATAACCAGAGCATGAGATAACAAGATAAAGACTCCCTAAAGTGAGTTCATTGGCTGTGGGAACATCTCAATGGATGGGCAAATGAGTGCAAGTGAGGCTCAATAGACTGGGACTGTTTTCCCTAGGGTGGAGGGGATTTAGAGTTGAAACTTTAGAAGTATATAAAATCACGAGGGGAGTAACTAAGCTGAATGGTCACAGTCTTTTTTTCTCCCAAGGGTAGTGGAGTCTAAAACTAGAGGGCACCGATTTAAGGTGAGGGGGAAACATTTGTAAGTGATCTGAGGGACAATCTTTCGCACAAAGGGTGGTAGTAATGTGGAGCAAGCTGGAAGGGTGGCTTCTAGATGTGGGTTTAATTGCATAGTTTAAAAGACATTTGGACAGTCACATAGATAAGTAAAGCCTAGAGAGATATAGGCCAAATGCAGGCAAATCGGAATCAGGTTTAATATCATATGTTCTGAAATTTATTGTTATGCAGCAGCAGTACATTGCAATACATAATAATAAAAATTGTAAATTATGGTTAATAAATACATATATAAAGTTAAATTAAAGAAGTAGTGCAAAAAGAGAAAAGAAAGTAGTGAGGTGGTGTTCATGGGTTCAATGTCCATTCAGAAATCGGATGGCAGAGGGGAAGAAGCTGTTCCTGAATCATTGAGTGTGTGCCTTCAGGCTCCTGTACCTCCTCCCTGATGGGTAGCAATGAGTCGTGGGTGATGGAGGTCCTTAATGACGGATGCCACCTTTTTGAGGTATCACTACTTGAAGATGTGCTGGGTGACAGGAAGGCTAGTGCTCATGGTGGAGCTGACAGAGTTTACAACTTTCGATCCCATACTGTGACCCCCCACCCCCACCATGGGACACAATAGTCCCTCAAATGGGACTAACTCAGGTAGACGACTTGAACAATATGGATGAATTGGGCCAAGGCCTGTTTCTGTATTGTATTACTCTATGAAGATATGATAGGAGCAGAAATTGTACAAATGCAACCCTCTCCCACCTCTTTCTGTGTAATTCTCATACTTCCTGCAGTTTATCAAAGGCAACTAAGGATTTGGAGGTAAGACAGATACTTAATAGCTTAATTTCTGAGGTGGAAGAGTTGAAGTTAATTTACTGAAACAAAGAGGCAGTCACAGTCCCTTGGTTGGTAACAGGTGTTTACTCTGTCCCACACTTGCCACGGATCTCTGTGGGAAGTGCTTATTTGTGGGGCAGTCCAACATCAAGACTCAATGCAGGGTTTTGACCCGAAATGTTTGCAATTCCTTTCCTTGCACAGCTGCTGCTCAACACACATATTTCCTCCACAATTTGTACGTGTGCTGCTCTGAGTATTGGTCATATTTTCATTCTTGAGTCCTTGCTGTAGACTAAACCAGGAATCAATTTCCCTGCATGAAGCAATACACTTCCTCAGTGAACATTCTTGACTGTAAAGTACTTCTGGAGATCTTGTGATTGGGAAAAATATGGAAGCATCTTTCATCTTTGATTTTGGGCCACTTCAAGGTTACTGGTTGCAACTGGAGCAACACACACACAATGCTGGAGGAACACAGCTGGTCAGGCAGCAGCCATGGAAATGAACTAACAGTCAACGTTTCAGGGATGAGACCCTTCTTCAGAACTGGAAAGGAATGGGGAAGATGCCAGACCTTCCTCGCCACCCCTTTACTTTTCCCACTCACCTGGCTTCACCTATGACCTAGCTAGCCTTCTTCCCCTCCCGTCACCTTTTTATTCTGGCATCTTCCCCCTTCCTTTCCAGTCCTGTAGAAGGATCTCAGCCTGAAACATCAACTGTTTGTTCATTTCCAGGGATGCTGCCAGACCTGCTGAGTTCCTCCAACATTTTGTGTGTGTTGCTTCACATTTCCAGCATCTGCAGAATTTCAGGTGTTTTTGATCGTGACTGATGCAGCCACCACTAAGGGGCGCTATAGTATTAGAAAGACAATGACTCAAACCACGAGGTGGAAATTTGTGGCACGTGTTTGACAAATGACACAGTAAGGGAATTGAAACTCAAGACTGGAGTTCAAAATGCAGATGCTACACCTTTAACTCATATAACAGTTAGCATTCTATCCTGTGCAAACACATACAAAATTGGGACGTCTTGGCCCGAAACGTCAGCTGCTTATTTCCCTCCACAAGTGCAGCCTGAATTGCTGAATTCCTCCAGTATTATATGTGTGTTGCTCAAGACTTTCAGCATATGCAGAATCTTTTGTGTCTAGGACTTCTTTCTACCCATGTTGGTTATTAGGCCTATGACAGGCTGTCACTTTATCGAGAATATGTTTCCTCATATCAAAATCTAGTTTGTTTACTAATCAACAGGCCAATTAAATGATTGTTTTTATTTTAACTTTTCAGTGATTTTAAATCAATTTATAATTTCATTCTGAGGAGTGAACACAATTATTCAAAGTACTTACTGCTGATTTTCAGCAATAAACAGAAGCACACAAAGGAATTTAATTCTATCATTTTTTGGGAAGTACATTTAATGCACAGACATAGTCACACATGTAATCTTAAAGTGCTTCATGACTATTTAGGCACAAGCCTTCCTCAGCTCCTACTCTTAATTATTTTAATAATACTTTTTCAGGTTGCCTTACCAAAATACATCCAATTTCAAATAGCAAAAATAATTTCATTGCATTTTACAACACAATTGATAGTTCTTATCAAACTGGAAAGTCTTCACACTTGAGTACCAGGCCAAGCAAGCAATAGAGAAGTCAAACGCTTTGCTTTCACGAGCTCCTTCAGGTAGACACCAACCAAGCACCAGCAGCCATCACCCACGTTGAATCAATAGATCGCTTTGCGAACAGAACAAAGTCAATAATGATGTAGCAGATGCTCAATCATAGGAAAAGAGCTCAGACTGAATGTTTGATTATAATGGATTTTTTTAGAATGCTTTTTAGAAATAGGAAAGTTCAGGTCAAGTTGAGCCCCAAAGGATAAGCAACTTTAGAAAAGAAAGAATTTGCAATCATACAACATTGTTCACAGGAACAGACATGAACATAAAGTAGGGGCAGGAGAAGGCCAGCTGACCCCTCAGCCCTGCCCTGTCACTAACTATGAACATGGTTCATCTGCCTGCAAACCGCAACTTCTCTCTGTGCCAGTTTCCCATTGTCCTCAAGTCCTCCATCTTTCATTCATCTATCTATCCCAACTTTAAGTGGATCTAATCATTTGGCATCCACAATCCTCTGGAGTAGAGAATTCCAGCAAGTCACCGCCCCCTGCGACATGAAATTTCCACGCATCTGTTTTAAATGTCCAGCTCTTTATCCTGCATTTTTCTTTCACAGATTAACTTTCCTAAGGAGCATTTCTCCAGTCAAATAAGTTTTTGGTGGTGTATGCCAATTTGCACAGGGGAGGATCTCACAACTGCCGTTGTGATAATGGTCAGGTAATCTAGTGATTGTTGGTTAGATGGTCACGGCACCAGGTAGAACTGTGCCTTATTCTTGAAGTGATTGCTCAGTTGTAGCAACTTAGGAGAGCATTGCTTAACGCCTTGGGTAAAATACATCACCTCTGGCTGCACAACACCATTCCAGTACTGTTGGGTTAACTAGGACAGTGTCTTTGAGTTTCAGAAGTGGGGGTATGAACCTAAAACACAGCTGAGAGTCAAATTCATGCAGCTGATTAACTTCCAAGTCAGTAAATCAGGACAATTCCACAATTTTAAATAAATACAAGATACAATAATGTTGTGTGGAACACACACAAAATGGTGTTGGAACGCAGCAGGCCAGGCAGCATCTATAGGAAGAGGTACAGTCAACGTTTCGGGCCGAGACCCTTCGTCAGGATTAACTGAAAGAAAAGATAATAAGAGATTTGTAAGTGGGAGGGGGAGGGGGAGATCCGAAATGATAAGAGAAGACAGGAGGGGGAGGGATGGAGCTAAGAGCTGGAAAGTTGATTGGCAAAAGGGATACAAGGCTGGAGAAGGAAGAGGATCATGGGACGGGAGGCCTAGGGAGAATGTAAGGGGGGAGGGGAGCATCAGAGGAAGATATAGTGAGAGGGACAGAGGGAGAAAAAAAGAGAGAGAAAGAAAGGGGAAAAATAATAATAAACAAACAAACAAATAAATAAATAAGGGGTGGGGTAAGAAGGGGAGGAGCGGCATTAACGGAAGTTAGAGAAGTCAATGATCATGCCATCAGGTTGGAGGCTACCCAGACAGAATATAAGTTGTTGTTCCTCCAACCTGAGTGTGGTTTCATCTTGACAGTAGAGGAGGCCATGGATGGACATATCAGAATGGGAATGGGACGTGGAATTAAAATGTGTGGCCACTGGGAGATCCTACTTTCTCTGGCCGACATAATATTGTGTGCCTTTATTTTGGTTAACTCCCCTAGTATGTGCAGAATGGAGTTACCACCTCCTATTCTACAATAAAACGTCCCACCTGATTTATTGCAGATGTTCCTCAGGAGTTAATTGACTATAACTTCACCCTGTTGAGTCTCTCCTTTGCTGGTTACAACTTCACCTTCTGCTCTCCAGCTTGTTAACTGACAGGAATCATTTTTCAAAAAATCAATCAGGAAATAAGTGTGGAGGTAAAGAAATCAGTCATGTTTTAGTCAGCTTAAAATGATTCAATTAAGTATGACTTTTATCAAAAGTGTGCTGACTGCATTAATTTTTGGGATGGAATCCGAATGATTGGCTGACACTGACCCATGAGGGAATGTTAGCCCAATGTTAGCAACACACACAAAATACTGGAGGAACTCAGCAGGTCAGGCAGCATCTATGGAGGGAAATAAACATTTCGGGCCAAGACCTTTCATCAGGACTGGCATGAATGGTTTCAGTCCAAAACATCAACTGTTTTCAGTCCAAAACATCTCCTCCACAGATGTTATCTGACCCAATGAGTTCCTCCAGCATTTTGTGTATTTCTCGAGATTTCCAGCAACTGTGGAATCTTGTGTCTCCAATGTTGGCAAATGTGGCATTCCATTATGTTTTATTATGCAATACAACATTGTAGATACGGGCAGGTGAGGTTCATAAAGTGACATAAGTGAAGATAGGTTTATACTGATAGAACCGTTAAGATGGAATTGAAGGTCATAATTTTCTACTGGTGAGAGTACAGATGTACAAAGGAAAGCACTTGTTGTATTGTGGCCCAGTGTGGAAACTCCAAAGCACGCAAAGACAAGAGGCTACACAGAGCGGTGGATTCAGCCGATTCCTTCACAGGTACATCTCTCCCCACCATTGAGAACATCTACAAGAGACAGCGTCTCGGGAGGGTGACATCCATCATAAGACCATAAGACATAGGGGCAGAATTAGGCCATTTGGCCCATCAAGTCCGCTCCGCCATTCCATCATGGCTGATCCATTTTTCCTCTCTGCCCCAATCTCCTGCCTCACCTACACCTCCCCCCCCTACATTCATGCCCTAACCGATCAGGAATCTGGGTATCACCATCATCCAAACCATGCCCTCTTCTTGATTGTGGAAGGAGGCAGGAGGTACAAGAGTCTATAGACCCACACCTCAAGTTTCAACAACTGCTTCTTCCCCACTACCATGAGGTTCTTGAAACGACATGAAAAATCTTAACAATAGCTTGGAGTATTTTTCTCTCCCATCTTTCACTAATGTCCTCATGTTTATTTTTCTCAGGAAAGTTATGCATAAATACTTGTAATTTAAGACAATATTATTTTGTATTTGTCATGTTTGTGTCATACTTTTGTGTTGCTGCTGTAACAGGCTGACCTTCATGGCATTTATACCCTGGGTATAAGAAAACCATGGTCAAACTCACAAAATGTATCACACAACAACAGCGTCAGGAGGATCTTCAAGACAACTCTGAAGATGCTTCACTCGGTATGGTTGATTCTGGCCAGCAGGGGATCCCCGACCGTCATCAAGCTACTGGTCATAAAATTCAGGTAACACGAAAGAAAATTATTGCCACTTGGAATGTAAGAACCCTATATCAAGCAGGAAGATTGGACAATGTGATAAATGAAATGGAAAGACTGAAGATTAACATCATGGGAATTAGCGAAGTTCGTTAAATAGGTGCTGGATCATGTCAGATTAGAAATAAAACACTAGTTTATTCTTGTGGAACATCCCATACTAATGGAGTAGGAATTCCAATGGATGAAAACATGGCAAAAAGTGTGTTAGGACATTGGGCAATATCAGAAAGAGTGCTCCTTGTTAGATTCAGAGGACAACCATTTGATTTAGCAATTATACAGGTATGTGCACCAACAATAGATGGAACAAATGAAGATATAGATAAATTCTATGAACAGCTTGAACAAGCAAAGAATGGATGCAAATCTCAAGATATTGTTCTTGTTATGGGAGATCTAAATGCTAAAGTAGGACAAGGTGCTGACGGAAATACCATAGGAAATTTTGGACTAAGGGAAAGAAATGAAAGAGGTGAGAAGTGGGTAGAATGGTGCAAGATGAATAATCAGGTCACTATGAATACCTACTTTAGAAACCACCCAATACGCTTGTGGACCTGGAAAAGTCCAGGTGATAACACTAGAAAACAAATTGACTTTATTACTATAAACCAAAGATTTAGAAACTCAGTGACTCAATGCAAAACATATCCAGGTACAGACTGTAATAGTGACCATAACCCAGTAGTATGTCATGTAAAAGTAAAACTTAAAAAACTAAAGAAGCAAAAACTTGAACAATCCCTTGACTACTTACAATTAATTAAAGAAGAAAACTTAAGACAAACATTTACAATTAAGTAAGGAATAGATATCAAAGTCTAGAAATAGAATCTGTTGAAGATGATAGCAAACATGTAGAAATGAAAGTTAACTCTCTAAAGGATGCCTTGGTAGAATCAGCAAAGTCAATGATTCCTAAAAAAGAAAAAAGCACAAAGAATAAATGGATGACAGATGAAATTAAAAATCTAATGGAAGAAAGGAGACTGAAGAAAGCAAATCCTATAGAATATAAACCCTTAGATAAAGAAGTTAAAAGCTTATGTCAAAAAGCCAAAGAAGAATGGTTAAACCAGGAATATGAGCAAATAGAAAGAATCCCTATTACTGATCCAAAAAGGTTACATCAAAAAATCAAGTATATCACTGGTAAAAAGCTCCTCTGTTCTTCAGGTGGATGTTTGAAAACAAAGGACGGTACCATTATCATGGAAAAAGATGAGATTATGAATAGATGGACTGAGTATATTCAGGAATTGTTTGAAAACGATCGAGGTGAAAAACCAGAAATTAAGAAAAACATTGAAGGTCCAAGTATTTTAAAATCTGAAGTTCGTAATGCAATAAATAAGATGAAGAAAGGAAAGACAGCAGGTCCTGATGAATTAGTAATAGAACAAATTATCGCCCTTGAAGGTTATGGAATTGGAAAAACTTACTGATTTAATCAATGAACTTTATGAGACTGGAATAATACCAGAAGAGATGAAAAAATCAGTATTCATCACTCCTCCTGAGAAAGCTGGAGCAATAGAATGTGAATTACATAGGACCATAAGTTTAATGAGTCATATCACCAAGATACTTCTAAGAATTTTGATGACAAGAGCTAAAAGTAAGATACAAGCTGAAATAGGCAAAGAACAATGTGGTTTTGTGAAAGACAAAGGTACAAGAAATGCAATATTAGTGTTAAGGATACTATCAGAACGAGCTATTCAAGTGCAAAAAGATTTATTTGTTTGTTTTATCGACTACACAAAAAAGCATTTGATAAAGTGAAGTACAATAAGTTATTTGAAATATTACAGGAAACTCTAGATCTAGATTCGAAAGACCTCGGCCTAATCAGAAATCTGTACTGGGAACAAACTGCCGCTGTAAGAATAGATGGAGAAGTGAGTCAGTTTACGAAAATCAAGAGAGGCGTTAGACAAGGGTGTGTTTTCTCCTCTGATTTATTTAATGTGTACAGTGAAACAATATTACAAAAAATAAGAGACATCTTGGGAATCAAAGTTGGCGGTGAAAACATCAATAATTTCAGACATGTAGATGACACTGTTAATTGCAAGTACGGAGGAAGAACTACAAAACTTAATTGATACAATTGTTGAAGAAAGCGCAAAAAATGGCTCAATCTATCAATTGTAAAAAGACAGGATGTATGGTGATATCCAAAAAGACAGAGAATCCTATCTGCGGGCTGGGAATAAACGGGGAAGACATAAAACAAGTACAGAACTTTTGCTACTTTGGAAGCTGGGTGACATCAGATGGCAGGTGCGACATGTACATTAAAAGAACAATAGGGATGGCAAAAGACACCTTTACGAGAATGAAGGATATACTGACCAATACTAAACTAGGCATGACAACTGGCCTCAGAGTACTGAAACGTTATGTTTATCCAGTTATGTTGGACAATATCTAGTAACATGAAGAAACGAATTGTAGCAGCAGAGATGTGGTTTTTGAGGAGGATGCAAAGAATATCATAGATGAAACGAATATCTGACAAGGATGTCATGAACAGAGCAAACACAAAAAGAGAAATAATGTATGAGATCATGAAAAGGCAACGCAACTTCATTGGACATGTGGTTAGGAAAGAGGAGTTAGAATGCACGGTAATTATGGGAAAGATTGAAGGAAAGAAAGCAAGAGGAAGACAAAGACAAATGATGATGGAGACAGCAGCCAGAGAACTGGAAATGAGTACCAATGAATTGATCCACTTGACCCAAACCAGGAGTGTGTGGGCAATGGCAGTCAAAGCTCAAACTGGGCACGGCACCTGATGATGACGATGATGATATATGCTTATGTCAATAAACTTAAACATGAACTTGAAGCTTCAACTATTTAGTCATATGCTCCTATTGATAAAAGTCTTTAAGGTCGTTCATTAGATCATATATAGAGAATAAAACTATTTAAAGCAAGATGCACTGTAAATTCATACTAGTGAGACATTGGTTAGATCTTAACCTTCATGGAGGTGAGATTCTTTAAAGTTGCATTCAAAATTCATAATGTGTTGGATTGTAAGTTTATACATGTAAGATTCTTTGAAGTGGGATACTACCTCATAAGTTCATGCTGGTGTAACTGTGCACTGCTCAAAGAGATTTTAAAGAAATGTTTGTCAACTTGCAGAGAAGTAGCAATGCAGTTCATAGTTACTGAGAGAGCTGACTTCTGCTGGCTTTAAATGTTTCTATTTCATCCAGCAGAGCAGGCTGATGAATGAGCTACGGTTACAAGGAGACAAGCCTTGGCCGAGTAACCAACCTAGCCTCACTTTGGCAAAGATTAACAGGAATGGAATAGGAATAGATTAATTAATAATAAGCCCTTTAAATTGCTTTGCAAGATTTTTAGGACAAGCAATCAACCATTGGACCACGGCCATCCATGTGTTAATATTTATTCCTAACAATACCTCACTGTTTTTGTCAACTTTGCCTACCCACCTTCAGAATCAGACTTATTATCGTTGACATATGTCATGAAGGTTTTTTTGTTTCTCTGGCAGCAGTACAGTGCAATACGTAAAATATACTATAAATTGCAATAAGAATATATAAACAAAATTGTGCAGAAAGGGAGCAAAATAGTGAGGTAGTATTCATGGGATTATCAACTCCAATGGAATCAGATAGTGGAGGAGAAGCTGTTCCTGAAACATTGAGTGTGTGTCTTCAGGCTCCAGCACTTCCTCCCTGATGGTAGCAATGAGAAGTGGGTATGTCCTGGGTGCTGAAGGTTCTTCATGATAGCTGCTGCCTTCTTGAGTCATCGCCTTTTGAAGATACCTGAGATGCTGGGGAGGCCAGTGCCCATGATAGAGCTGGCTGAGTTTACAGCTCTCCACAGCTTTTTCCGATCCTGTGCATTGGAGCCTCCATACCAGACAGTGATGCAGCCAGTCAAAATGGTCTCCGCAGTACATCTGTAGAAATTTTGTTAGAGTCTTCGGTGACATACCAAATCGCCTCACACTCCAAATGAAATTTAATCGCATACCTTCTTCACGATTGCATCAACGTGATAGATCTTCAAAGATGTTGGTACTTGAAGCTGCTCACCCTTTCGACTGCTGACCCTTTCGACTGCTGACCCTTGAGAACTGTCCTGTTTTCTCCTGAATTCCCCTTCCCAACGTGCACTATCAATTTCTTGGCCTTACAGACACTGAGTCCAAAGCTGTGGTAGCGACCACTTATGCAGGCAATCTATGTCACTCCCGTATGACTCTGAGATTCTGCCAACAATGGCATTTGGGTTGTGCCTAGCAACACAGTCATAAGAGTAAAGAGTGTACAGCAGGGAGGTTGAACACCCACCCTAGAGGTGTGCCTGTGATGATTGTAAGCAAAGAGGAGATGTCTGATCTACACTGACTGTGGTCTCCCAATGGGGAAATCAAAAATCCAGTTGCGGGGGAAGTATAGAGCCCCAGATTTTGATGCTTGCTGATTAGTAGTGAGGGGATGATGGTGTTGAACACTGAGCCGTAATCGATAAACAGCAGACTGATGCAGTTATTGCTGTTGTCCAGGCGATTCAAGGCTGAGCAGAGAGACACTGAGAATGCATCTGTTGTAGGCCTGTTGTGGCAGTAGGGAAACTGCAGTGGTCCAGACCCTTGCTCAGGAAGGAGTTAATTCTAGCGAAGTCCAACCTCCCAAAAACCACTTCATCACAGTAAATGTAATACTCACTGAGACAGTTCACCCTGTTTTTCTTGGACACCGGTATAATCGATAACCAATTTCAGCAGTATGTGATAGACACTCCAGCCAGTTGGTTGGTAGAGGTTTTGAATGCCCTACTAGATACACCTGAGGGGCCTAATGTGAAGGCTCACCTCATGAAAGATGTTCTGACATCAGTCACTGAGACGGATATCACAGGGTAGCCTGATGGTGGAGGGATTCGGATAGATGCATAGAAAGCATTCAGCTTATCGGGAGAGAAGCATCACAAACACTTCTGATGTTAGGTTTCTCTTCGAGGAAATAATGGCCTGCAAACAGGAATTGGCTGACATTCATCCAGTTCCATCTCCAACTTCACTCAGAATTGCTTTTTTGTTCTTGATAGAACTTTCTACAGGTCATACCTTGGACATCTTGTAAGGTTCTGGATCTTGAACACCACCGATCTAGCCCTCAGCAAACTGCGAGGGCTTTTACCCAACAGCTCAACTTCACCAGCCCCATTATTCCCTCTCTCCGTTAACTCCATTACCATATTTCCATATTTCCTTCCAAAATAGAAAGAGGCAATTCTGCTTATTGAGTCCACGCCAGTTCACAGAGCCATTGCCCTTTTAGTTGACAGAGATGTACACGATGAAAAGAGGCACACATCAAACGAGCAGTCAGAGACCTTTTCTTAGGGCAGAAATGGCTAATGTGAGGGGCCATAATTTTAAGGTTATTGGAGGAATGTAAGGGGCGATGTCAGAGGTAATTTTTTAGCACAGTGAGTGGTGGGTGCGTGGATTGCGCTGTTGGTGCTGGTGGCTGAGGCAGATCCATTAGGGACATTTAAGAGGCACTTTGATAGGAATGTGGATGATAGAAAACTGGAGGGCTGTTTGGGAGGGAAGGGTTAGATTGATCTTGGAGTAGGTTAAATGTGGGCCGGAGGGCCTGTGCTGTGCTGTCACATTCTACATTCTATGTTCTGATATGTGCTACACAGTCACATCCCACTTACACCAGGGGCAATTTACTGTAGTCAAATAGCCTACCAACCTGCAGATCTTTGGCATGTGGGATGAAGCCAAGGCACCCAAGAAACCTACATGATCACATGATGATTGTGCCATCTCCACACAAACAGCACCAGAGGTCAGATTCAAACCCAGGTAGCTGGAGTTGGGAGGCTGCCACTCCACTACGTGTACCACTGCACAGTCCAGCTGTGCCATTTTAAATATCTTCTCTTTATATCTCTGAGTCACACCTTTTCACCTTTGCGCCTTATCCCTCAAACTTATTCCAGCTCGACCCCAGAACTTCAACTACACACTTTCTCATCATGTGCGAGAGCTCTGGTAATGTGGCTTGGTCTCCTCATGTAGCTAGTTAGAACCAGAAAGAAACCATCTGTTACTCTAATCACGGCTTCTCTGCCCTAATTCTCACACTCTTTGTTGGACCCTGAGCATTAAACAGGGATTTTACTCGAGATGAACTGACAGGTTCCATTAGTCATCTGAGGGGTGAGATTTACACAAATAATCTGCGGTGTCAATGGTCAGCTCTTCAAAGGAATGTTGGCAGCACATCATCTTACATGTTAAGTAAAAATTTTAACCCTTTATTTGAATTAAGGATCAATGCAAACCTAAGAAAGTAACATAAAATACTTTGTCATTCCCATTTACAACGAACAAATAAAAACGAATAAGTAACTTTTGTTTATATACTTCAGTGGTTCTCCACGTATTCAAGCATAACTGGTGAAATTCAAAGTTGGAGGACCAATGTCGCCAACTCTGAGAGTCTAAGGGCAGGGAGTGGAGGCCTGGGGGCAGAGGCAGACCTGCTCTGGGATTGGAAACCCATCTGTGTGTGTGTTGTTAATGCAAACAACATATTTCACTGTATGTTTTGATGTATGTGGGATAAATAATTCTGAAATCTGAGTGAGTGGATGGATGGGAGGGATGGGAAAGGGGATTGTTTTCATGGTGTGGAACTGAGGGATGGGGAAGAGGACCGCTTTGATGTTGTGGAAGGGAGGGATGGGAAAGAAGACTGCTTTGATGTTGTGGGTGGGAGGGATGGAAAGGGGCATTACTTTGTTGTTATTGTCTGATTTTGTTGTTGTTATTGTTGCTTGTGTTGTTCTGCTGAATATTGTTGGCATACTATGTTGCCGCAGGAATGTGTTACGACGCTTGCAGTCAGCCACCAGCAAATCCTTGGGTGTCCTGGTTGTTAATGTAATGAAGGCATTTCCCTGAATGCTTCAATGTACACTACATATCATAAATACACCTGAATCTTAATCTGAATCTGCCACTGCGCACGCGAGAAAGAAAGTAATGGAGAACCATAGAAAGTAATACTGGCTTTGGTGTTTTAAGAGTTTATCTTTGCTCATTACTCTGAACTATGTTTTATAAACTAAGTTTATAAAAAATTGTAAATAGAATTTTTCTCTTATTAGTCTAACCCTTCCTGAAAAGGTCACTACTATAAAGGAGAGAAGACATGGCAGTCCATACACTAAGATTTCTGATCCCTACCATCAGGCAGGAGGTACAGAAGACTGAAGAGCCACATCACCAGGTTCAAGATCAGCTACTTCCCTTAAACCATTCGGTTCTTGAACTAACCTGCACACCCCTATTCACCACCTCAGTATGGCAACATTTTGTCCACTTTGCACTGCAATGGATTTCTTTTTTTTTGATCTAATATTATTCCTCTTTTAAAAATTGTGTATAATTTAATTTAATAATAATAGATTAACACTACCTAGGACAGAAGGAGGAAGAGGAATAACAGACATAAAAAATTTACACAACAGTCAGATTAAACTTCTAAGGATATACTTTCACCAAAGAAAACAGGATTCAACCCTTCATGTTGAGTATATGCAATTCTGATAAGAAATACCATCACTAAACCTAAATGAAAGCATAACCCAGAAAAATGAAGAAATTATCACTATTGAAGGAAAAGTTAACCAGTGGAAGAGCATGATCCTCCGTGGATGACAGCATCATGATTTGAGCATTCTAGATGCTGACAAGGAAGCGTCAAACACTTGGCTCAGAGCTGGAAACCTCTTTGCAGATACAAAGGGGTTTCTTGTGGCAATACAGGAGAGATGGTTAACACAAAAAAAAAGATCAAAGACACATAACTAAAGGCCAACAAATTCAAGACAATAAATGCAGAAAATGCCAAGAGAAACAAGAATCAGTCTAGCACATTGCACAATCCTGCAGCAGTTTAACTCAATCCAATCAACCAAAACCTTGCTTTAAAATACAAACTCATAAAAGACACCATACCTTACTATAAATAAAAGCCTGATCCAGTTTTAGAGTTGGAGCACCACAAGCTATTTTACGCCTGAGTCATTAATACAGATAAGACAATCTATGATTACCATCTAAATATAATATTACAGGATGAACAAACAGGAAAAACTTATTTAATAGATATAGCCATTTCAAATGCATAAAACATACAGAAATCAATGTGAAAAACACCAGAAATATGCTGAATTAAAAGAGGAAATTGAAAGACTTTGTAACATGAACAGTGGCTGCCTGAGCTTCAGCCTCCCCACGTTAAACAAAGTCACGCACAGGCCTTCTCCGTTAGGATCCCAGCAACATGGATTCCCAGATCAGCCTCTACAGCTACCTGAAGACCCACCAATAGCCAACCACTTAAGAGACCATCATACTTGACGTGACTGATGGCACTGCTACTATTGTGGCCCAAGTCATCATTAGAGTTGGGCCACTGCTTGGGATCATAGATGGAATATTGCTTGCTTTAGGAACAGGGATACAGCCTGCCATTCAAGGCAGCACATTGCCGACAATAAGAGGTGAGGCACTGTTTGACTTTAGAGATGGGACAAGCTTCATTGAATTTAATTTAATTTGTAATTCATCACACTAGTTTTTTTTATAACAGCTGAGATACTGTTCACCAATAGGAATGGGACATACTCACTAATAGAGCTAGTATCGTGTAGATGGCATGGCCAATAAAGCACACCAAAGCCTTTACTTCAGAAGACTAAGGAGATACAACATGACCCCAATTACTCTTACCAATTGTTACTGGTGAACCATAGAATGCATTCTATCTGGATGCATCACAACTTAGCATGAATTGCCCCACTGAAGACTCTCTCTTCTCCCTCCCCCCCAGCGCCCCACTGGGAAGAAGATACAAAAACTTGATAACCTGTACCGCCAGACTCAAGGATAACTTCTAACCCTACTGTTATCAGACTCTTGAACTGACCTCTCATACATATAAAAATGAACCCTTGATCTCCTGATCTCTGAATTTACCTCAACATGGCCCTATACGTGTCTACCTGCACTGCACTTTGTAATTTCATTCTGCACATTTTTCTTTTTTTTCACCTAGATGTGTCAATGTATGGAATGACCTGTCTGGATGACATGCAAACAAAAGATTTTCAGTGTACCTCGATACATATGACAATCATAAACAAATCTGCCAATCTATTGCTCAACTTTCAATTAAAGACAGTCATCACTAAGGCTGAGGTTGTTTCAACATTCTGTTAATTGTCCTGGCATCCTGGCCAATGTATGTTCACTGAACCAACATTACTAAATCATCACCCAACCAATAACTTAATTCTTGTTGGCCTTGTTTTGTACAAATTGGATTCTCTTTTCACCTGCATTGCAATCGTGATTACATGTCAGAAGTTCATTAAAAGGTGTGATGTGACTTCAGAGCTCCTGGGGCTCTGAAGACATGCAAATACAAATTATCCCTCTCTGATCTTTGTGCTTCTTTTAAGAAAAGGATATTAAGCAACACAGACTTCCAAAGTTTTGACAGAAGGAGATTGAGCTTAATCCTAAAGTTTTTCTTCAAAAATCAAAAGCCTGGAATTATAGAGTTGGTTGTAATTAGTGTTTTAAATTTGCCCAATTAATCTTGGAGATATATGATTAAGCATAGTTAATACAATATCAATATGATGTCTTTTATGACCTTAGGACATCCCAAAATGAATTTCAACCAACCACTTTAGCATTTCAACACTGTTATTAAGTGGGAATTCTTGATATCGATGTGTGCAGCAAAACTTCCAAAACAGCGATGTGACAAGACCAGAGAATATTTCCATGATGACACAAGAGACTGTAGATGCTGGAATCTGGAGAACAAACAAAAAGCAAACAGCTGGAGGATCTCGGAGGATGAGGTAGTTTCTGACGAATGGGCTCAAAGCAAACATTGACTATTTCCCTCCTCAAATGCTTGGCAGGTTGTTCCTTCTGATATTTTACTTATACTGTTGGAGGATTTAATGTTGGAGGAATTAAGGAGTCAAATATTACTCACATCCCCATCTACATCAACGGAGCTGTAGTGGAGCGTGTATCAAGCTTCAAAGTCCTTGGTGTCCACATTTCCAAGGATCTCACCTGGTCCCCGAACTCCTCCATCCTGGTCAAAAAGGTGCAACAGCACCTTTATTTCCTGCAGAGCATCAAGAAAATCCCAGGATACGGATGGACTTTTACCGCTGTACCATTGAGAGCATACTCACCAACTGCATCTCAGTGTGGTATGGCAATTGTCCCGTATCGGACCGCAAAGCACTCCAGTGTCTGGTGAAAACTGTCCAGCGGATTATCAGACCCAATTGCCCACCATTGAGAACATCTGCCATAAACGCTGCCTGGGCAGGGCGAAAAGCATTATCAAGGACGCATCTCACCCTAACCACGGACTTCTTACTCTCCTCCCATCCGATAGGCGCTACAGAAGCCTCCACTCCCGCACCAGCAGGCACAGGAAGAGCTTCTACCCTGAGGATGTGACACTGCTGAACTTCACATCACAGCGCTAAGCAGTATTGCACCCATATTGTACTGTCTCAATACTTTTATATTTGTGTGCTGCAGCACTTACTTTTTATTCGCAGTTATTTTGTAAATAACACTATTCTTTGCATTTCTGGTCAGATGCTAAATGCATTTCATTGGCTTTGTGTCTGTACTCGGCACAATGCCAATAAAGTTGAATCTGATGTAATCTAATAACGAACAATTTCCAGCTCTTCTCTAGATGGTACTGTACATATCATGAACCCCCCCTATCAATAGACAATAGACAATAGACAATAGGTGCAGGAGTAGGCCCTTCGGCCCTTCAAGCCAGCACTGCCATTCACTGTGATCATGGCTGATCATCCACAATCAGTATCCAACTCCTGCCTTATCCCCATAACCTTTGATTCTGCTATCTTTAAGAGCTCTTTCCATCTCTTTCTTGAAAGCATCCAGCGACTTGGCCTCCACTGCCTTCTGGGGCAGAGCATTCCACACATCCACCACTCTCTGGGTGAAAATCCCTGTGTGTATTGGACAATTATCAGCGTACTAGAGTTTTGGTACAGGGGCATATGTGAGACAAATGCAGCCTGACAGTGGTTCATTCTGGGATGAAAAGTTTGACCAATGAGGAAATGTTCAGTATGTGAGTTCAATATTGCTCAGAAGAAAGAAGGGGTCCACAATGAATTGATGCATGGGATTGATAGAACAGATGCAGAGAGACTGTTTCCCATTGTCATGGACCTAGAATAAAGGGGCAAAGGTTTGCAATATGGGGTTATCCACATATGATGGAAGTCTGGAAGAATGTTTCCCTCACAGGATTGTGGACATTCGGAATTCTTTACCCCACATAGTAGTGGAGGCAGAGTCAATGAAATTATTCAAAATACTCAGGGATACCCACATCTGATTATACGGCACTTTGACCACTTTGCACTACAATTGACTTGATATTTTATTTGTTTCAATTATATTCTTTCTTGTAGAAAACTGTATAATATATTATATATAATTTACATTTTATTTGTGAATGTTGCATATCTGATGTTATGTGCCTGTGATGCTCCTGCATAAGGTCTTTTCCTTTCTCCTGCCCATATGACAATAGTTTGACTTGCAACTTTCAACTTTCAAGGGTTATGTGAAGCACACAGGCAGGTGGGGCTGGAGTCAATGCAGATCACCTATGATCTTGCTGAATGACAAAGCTGCCTCAAGGGGTGAAAAGACTTAGTCCTGTTTCTATTTCATAGATACAGCACGACATAAATGTGACACTTTGCCAAGCAATGACACCTCTAACGTGGAAGAGTATAACCACTGTGGTTGACATGTGGTTATCGTAAGTGTTAATTCTAACCACACAAAAAAAAGGATGTTTCCAATGAGCAAAGCAATAGACCCACATAATAAACTATACTGTAATTATATTTTATCCCTCCTTTCATTAAGAATGTTACATTTCTCGTAGGTAATTTTGTCATTTTTACAAACTTAATTTTAAATCACCCTTTAAGACTATACCCATAATTTTTATTTATTGCAAATTATATCATGCAAAAAATAGCCTTTCAGTTGTTCTAATGAGTTCATCGATCTGAGTCTTGTTGATTTTACTTCCAATGCCAACTGTCCTCTCTGAGGTATAAAACTGCTTTCCTCAAACAATATTGTCCATTAGCTTGGCCACCAGCACCATGATTAGTAATATGTAATAACCACCATGCTTGGGCAGGTGAACGTGATAATTACAGTGGTGGACAACGTACCCTCTAATTTTTTTTCACAGTTGTGCAGACGAACCACTGCTCTGAGCAGGAAATTTTTATACAAAATAGCTGCTCAAACCTTAATTTTTTTGATATATGCATACCATGAAAATTGAAAAATTACATACCTTTGAATTTATTTATTAATTGAAAGATATAATGAAATAGAGTTCAAGAAAGAAAATCTTTCATGTTTCGTAAGCTTTTAATCTTCTACGGTGTCAGAGTTCATCAGGCCAGAGGTTTACTAACAATGAGCTAGCATTAAAAGTTGCGGGGAGAAGGCCGGGGAGTGGGTCTGAGGAGGAGAAAGAAAGATCAGCCGAGATTGAATGGTGGAACAGCCTTGATGGGCCAAATGGCCTATTTCTGCTTAAATGTCTTATGGTCTTACAGACTTCTTTCTGTTTTTATCATTACAATTTGTAACAGTGTTGTAACTTGAAACACTGACAATGTAAGTACAGTACACTTAGGTTCTAAAATGTTTCAAAACAAAGGCTGCGGTACATCTATTATTTAGAAATATAGGGATTATATTCATAGCACATAATTAATTACAGGGTATTTCACAATTATGTTAACATAGATTTCAAAATTATATTTGCATAATTTCAAAATTATGCGTGTTGGCATGTGGCTAAGTGGTTAAGGCGTCGGTCTAGTGATCTGAAGGTCGCTAGTTCGAGCCCTGGCTGAGGCAGCGTGTTGTGTCCTTGAGCAAGGCACTTAACCACACATTGCTCTGCGACAACACCGGTGCCAGGCTGTATTGGCCCTAGTGCCCTTCCCTTGGACAACATCTGTGGCATGGAGAGGGGAGACTTGTAGCATGGGCAACTGCTGGTCTTCCATACAACTTTGTCCAGGCCTGCACCCTGGAAACCTTCCAAGGCGCAAATCCATCGTCTCATGAGACTAACGGACGCCTAAAGAAGATATTAATATTGTATGAAAGAAAATTTCAGTTGCGCTTGGGAACATTTCAGTTACTGTGTGGCTATGCACTTGCACAGCTTAGAGGGAACAATGGTGGTGACCATATAAACTGTAAACTTCCATGCATTTGTTAAGAAAATAGTAATGCAGAAGGTTACATATGTATGTTTCTTTCATTATTGGAATTACAGTCATAGTTATTTTTCTATTTACAGAATTTTGCATCTGTTTTTAATATTCTAACAAATGCCTAAATGAGGCCAAAATTATGACTGCCTTTCTTTTTCAAATCCACTCCTTCCTATATTTTTATATCTCTTAATTCCCTTAGCATGCAAAACTTAATTAATCACAACTTTTAATTCTGTTCAGTGACTCAACATTCACTACACCAGGACGGAGAACACCAAAGATACAAAATACATTGAGTGAAGAAATTTCTCCTTATCTCAATCCAAAATTGATATCCTTATTTCTGGACTACCTGACCAGGTGAAACATAATTTAACTTAATGAACTACCGTAGGAATTATTGATTTTGAGCAATTATCAGAACTGTGTAGGGAATATAGTCCTAATCTTTTCACTTTCTCATCAGAGGATAACCTTTTCATCCCAAGAATCATCCTGGTAAACCTTCATTACACCTCTTCAAGGCATATGGTTAGGGATAACAAAAATGTGTTAAGCTCTTCAGATGTAATCTCACCAAAGGACAATACAATTGGTCTATAAAATTGCAGCCATATTCCATCCTTATATCTGAAATGCCTTGTAATGAAACTACTTCAAATGTAATCTGTTTGAATGAATGATCTTAAATCTCAAATATTAACTTCATTTCTCTTTTCGTAAGACATGTTGAGTGTTTCTAATTTTTTTTTGTTTTTATTCCAATATGCTCCCAAAGTTACACATGGTAGTTTTGTTTTATATATGCAAAAGAGAGACAGGCAGTTAGGACTGAAATTAAGAGAAATGTCTTTGCCCAAATGTTGTTGAACTTTTGGAATTCTCTACCCTGGAAGGTCTGTGGAAACTTGGTTGATAATGCCAGTAAAATTTGGGTCAGTAGATCTTTGGATGATCAAGAGATGTTGCGGTAAGGTGGTAAGATGATGTTTAAAACAGAAGATCATCTATGATTTTGTGGTGAACCGCATGTAGATGTAGCAAATGATTAAGAGGTCATATGGTATATTAGGTTGTATTACCACAAGGTTTAATAAAGGAAGTCCTATTTTAATGATATAAGGCCTGAGTGAGATCATATCCAGAATATTGTGTACAGCTTTGGTTCTTGTTACCTAAGAAAATAAGTTGATGCCATTGAGAAAGTGCAGCGTTTATTCTCCAGACAGGTTCCATGGATGATAGAGTGCCTAGGAGGAAATACTGATCAATTATGGACTGCTTTCTTTAGTTTAGTAGAATGAGATCTTCTTCAAACTTAAAGACCTTGCAGATTGGATGCTGGGAAAATGTTTCCTTTGGCCAGGGAATGTAGGATCTGTGGTTGCGGGGGAGGGGGGATACCATTTAAGATGGGATATTTAAGACAGGCATGAGGAGAAATGTTTTGATTCAGAAGGTAGGGAATGCTTGGAATTCTTTTTGCCATAATGCTGTGGAATCTGTCATTGTGTTCATTCAAAACAGGGTCATCAGCATTCTGATGTAGAGAAGTCAAAATGTTCACTATCCACAAAAGAGCTCAGAATAAACTATCTGTTTCAGGAGTTTGGTGTCAAACAACTTGGCCTGCCTAAAGTAATTGACTGAGAGTAACTGGGGCCTCAGTGATGTGGTTGTCAGCTTGATAGAGGGCACTGGCACTGGCTCACTTACACTGCTAGTCAAGTGGGCAAATTTTCTGCAGATAATGCTGGTACAGTAATGTTTTTTTTTCAGTGGTTTGGGATGCTTTGATACATCGTCCAGGTCTCAAAAGCATGCAGTGGGCAGGACACAGTAGGTCGTGATTTTGCTGACAAGTCCGGGGTCTCGATTTTCAAGTACTGTTTTCTTCAAACAATCAAACACTGTGTTGACATATTAAAGACAATGATGAATTCCATCATTGATGTCTACACTTTACGGTAGCTCCCAAGGTATGAGAGATGGTCCACATTTTTTAGGGTCATGCTGTCACGGAGGCCAAGAGGACCAGGCTGGTGGAAGGCGTTAATCTGCAGATGCTGAGTGTGAGACCTTCATATATTCTTCAGTGAACAAATTGACAATTCCTTGGAGCTTGGCCACCAAGTGTGTACAAATGAAAGTATTGTCCGCATCCTGTTTAACTACTGTGTAATCGACATAGATTGGCTCATGTGTTGTAAAGACTAGATCCATTCCCACAGGAAGTATGATGGAAGTGAGATGGAACATTTTGGTATGGAAGATTGAGGAAAGTGTTGGGGCAATTTGACCTTTACTGAGGTTGGTCTTGCTCACCAGGTGACAAGAGAAAAGCTGGGAACAGCACTAACCATGATACTCAATCTCATCAATGCTTTTGACTCCATCAGTTGTGAAAGACTGTAGAACATCATTCTTACATTTAGTTGTATATGGAAACACGTCTCCATGTTGTTGCTCTTTAGCATATAAACTTGTGGAAAAGATAGAAGATTGACAAAGGAAGTGAGTTTGGAAATATTGAGATAATATACTTTTTTGAGGCACTTTACCAGCTCATTGCGTGGCATGATGTGTCTGGTTGGCACACAAACCAAAATCTTTTCACTGTATTGTTACATGTGACAATAATCTGTTTATAAAGGGATTTTAATTACAATTTTTTAAATCAAACATCTTTACTCGGGGTAAGTGGGAAATAAATCATTTGCAGCCAATCTCCAGTGTTGTGGATAAGTCACAGTCAGGGGTGTGTGCTTAGCCCACTGCTCTACTTTCTCTATACCCATGACTGTGTGGCTAGATTTAGCTCAAATGCCATCTATAAATTTGCTGATGATACAACCACTGTTGGCAGAATCTCAGATGGTAATGAGAGGGTGTAGAGAAGTGAGATATACCAGCAAGTGGAGTGGTGTCACAGCAAAAACCTTGCATTCAACGTCAGTAGAACCAAATTGCTGATTGTGGACTTCAGGAAGTGAGGACGAGGGAACATGAACCAACCCTAATAGAGGGATCAGAAGTGAAGAGAGTGAGCAATTTCAAATTCCTGGGTGTCAAGATCGCTGATGATTTAACCTGGTCCCAACATATCGATGCAGCTATAAAGAAGGCAAGACAGTGGCTGTATTTCATTAGGAGTTTGAGAAGATTCGGTTTGTCACCGACAACACTTCTATTGATGCACTGTGGAGAGTATTCCTACAGGCTGTATCACTATTTGTTATGGGGGAGGGGTGGCAACGGCACAGGATCGAAAGAAGCTACGGAAAGTTGTAAAATTAGTCAGCCCCATCTTTGGTACTAGTCTCCATAGTATCCAAGACATCTTCATGGAGCGGTGCCTCAGTAAGGTGGCATCCATTATTAAGGACCCCCATCACCCAGGACAAGCCTTCTTCCCATTGTTACCGGCAGGGAGGTTGGACAAAAGCCTGAAGGCAACACTCAGCAATTCAGGAACATCTTCTTCCACTCTGTCATTAGAACCCTAAATGGACATTGAACCCATAAACAACACCTCACTTTTTAATATATTATTTCTGTTTTTGCAACTTTTTAAAAATTAACTTTTTAATTATACATATATATACTTACTGTAATTGGCTTATTTAGTTATTTTCTCTATATTATCAAGCGGCTTGTATTGTACTGCTGACGCTAAATTAACAACATTCCACGACATACGCTGATGATAGTAAATCTGATTCTGATATGAAAGCACGTCCTTCACCTTTAAGAGAATGTGGCCCATATGTGATTGACATAATCATTCACCAATCGCAAATGTCAGGGACGGGGTATTAAGTGGAAAGTTCGCCGCACAGTCTGGAGGTAGCATTTGATTGACGTTGACAGAGACCAGTAATAATCCAGGATGCTTCCTGGGACTGTCGAATGGCGGCGGGCTGAAGGCGGGGCCGCTGTTGGAAGTGGGAGGGGGTCAGATCAGTGGCGGGTGCTGAGAATGGGAGCTTTGTGTTGGTGGGGAATCGTGTGGTTGCGAGTGTCCCAGCTTCGCTGATCGAGACCCGAGGGCGCCGAGTGGCAGAGCCGCTTGTCAGCGTAACGCTGCGTCCCGGCAGCCTCCATCTTCTGTTTGTTATATTGTGTGGGGTTGAGGGGGAAGGGGTGGGGGGAATTGTTTTGTTGCCTTCGACCATGGGATTTAAGATGGCGCCTGGGCCTTGGGCTGGCCTCCGGATCGCCTTACGGCTGTTCTGCGCCTCTCTGCTCCTGGCGCGGACTTCAGCGTGCCCCCTGCAATGCTCTTGCGCCGATGGCCTGGTGGACTGCAGCAGGCGCCGGGCGACTGAGATTCCTCAGCACCTTCCAGCGTGGGTCACGCAACTGTGAGTACGGGCATGGGTGTGAGAGCTTGTTTGTTTTCTCGGGGTATTAGGGGAAATGTGATATTAATTGGCGTCCGTTTTGTCTTTGCTCAAAGAAGTAAAGTAGTGTGACAGGAAGGGCTCTGTATATCCAGCATTTTGTATTACAGCAAAAAACAAACCCACGCACTAGGAATCTAGTGAGACCTGAGATTATATTTGTATTTTGCAAGCTCTTCAAAACAAGTGGCATCCCAAAATGATTGTACGTGTACACTTCGAATAGTTCGTTCCATTTACTTGACACAATCTACTTGGCAAACCACTTTTTCAGTAGTTTGCGGATAAACACCAAGTAATGGGACTCGCAAAGTTATTAAACACTGAAGCCTTAAATCCTGTAAGAAGAGAGTGCATTCTTACGAAATCTGTCTAAACTGCTGCTGTTGGCACAAATGTCTGAAAATTCATTCTTTATTGTCTAGCTGCAGATTCTACGATAAATAATTTATTCTGAAAATCAAGGAGGAAAAGCAGATGTTGGGAATGTAAAACAGAAAATACTCAGCAGCATCAACGAGAGAGAAATTAGTTAACATTTCAGACGCTTCTGTTTCTCTTCCCAGCAGTAGCCTGGCCTACTGAGTATTTCCAGCATTTTCTGTTTTTATATTACATTATTCACCCAGCTGGCAACGGTTACACTGCATTTCAGTACTTCGAGTTTTCGATCAACCCATCAGTACTGGGTCTCTGAACAGATGATATTTTTACTGTTAAAGTCTTAGACTAATACACCATGGAAACAAGCCCTTCAGCCCAAATTGTAAGTCCTCCCTGCAGTCCCAGTTGTCAGCAGTCAGCCCATAACCTTTTGAACCCGTGCCTTCCATGCATCTATTCAATTTAATACCTCTTAAAAGTTGCAATTGTACCTATCTCATCCAATCTCTCTGGCAGCTTATTTCAGGTACTCGCTATGCAAGGAAGTTATCTCTCAGGTGATTCTTGAATATATTTCCCTCTTATCCTGTATTTGCGCCCTCTAGTTTTGGATCACTCCCCCAAACCCAAGGGAAAAGGCTTATCCATACCATCTCATGATTTTACATGCTTCTGAGGTCACCCCTCATTCTCTGCGTTCCAAGGAATAAAGATCCAGTGTTGCAAACATCTCCCCCTAACGCAGACCCTCAAGTCCAGGTAGCATCCTTGGAAATCTCTTCTACCCGCTCCCCATCTTGACGATGCCTTTCCTGTGCATAAGATAATGATAAATTGGTTCTGATTGTGAAGATTTGAAACATTGATAATAATCAAAGCAGTCTCAGTGGTAACTTTCAGTAAGCAAGAGGTGTCTTGACAAAAATGAAAGCTGTAGAACTATGGAGTAAAATCAAGAAAGGGAATCCTTGTTTAAGCAATGCCAAAGGTGGGCTGAATGGCCGTCCTTTCTGTCATGTATGATGAACAGATTTGTTCTTTTTGATCTGTAAGTTTTAGCAGTAGGTACCAAGTTGCCTTTCTGTACCTGGAAGTTGTGTGAAAATGGCTGACTTGATTGTTTCTGGATACTTTCTTTCATATCTAACAGCAGAGTTTTCTAGTTGAAGTGGTTTAAAATTTCATTTTCTGTATTTACCTCTCATTCTGTATGAAATCATTTTGTTCTTGTATAGTGAGTCATATCATATGAAGTATTTCATATTGTATGTATTATTAAAGTTCAAAGATCATGTGTAAACAATTGTTGCAACCAATTTGCATATTAAGGGAAGAAGATGAAAGGCTATATTGTCCTGGAATTATCAATAGCTTGTGTATGATTCCATTGTGTAGCAGTTGTAGAACAAAAGCTGGCTGCTCAGTGCAAACAGGATATACAAACAGTTTATCTGTAACCCACTTGTTCCTTTCTATGCTATATACTCATCTAGTCTCCCCTTAAACAACTTAACGACTCCTGTTGGTAGCAAGTTGCACATTTCACTTTCCTTTGGATAAAATTCAGAATTCTCTGTTGGTTTCATGGTGACTGTCTTGTGTTGATGGCCTTCTGGTTTCAATGTGTTATTATTTCCAGCAACAAGTTAAGCAGGGGGGTAATTTCTGATGGAGAAATTCAAAGTATAGGCACTGAGCATAAACTGAAGGAAAACTGTACAGTAGAATATTGACTAGTTCAATGTACTCATTCTGTTTATTAACCCCTTTATTGCTGATGCTGCTGAGTCATAATACCCTGAGTTTCTTGGTTCAGATTTCTCATGAGTTAGCTGAAGCATAGCAGTTAGTTTTGGTATTTCTGGTTACGTGGAAGTGGGTGTGAATACAATTAGTTTCTTGATGGTGCTAATCGTATCGAATGATGCTTGCTGATACTCTGAAGGATGTTCAGCAGGCAGAGGTACATGCAGGCTGACCAGTTTTATTCAATTAAATCTGTGGAAGAAATTTATATTTCTGGAGGAGAATGTTAAATGTCTTGTGTGTTGAGTATTTGTCTTGATAAAAGGATTTTTTTTAATTGGAGGTGAAGCTGATACATTTGTGGATGTGTATTTTTTTTAGAAACCTCTTTTTCACTAACCAGAAATTGCCAAGGCCATTTGTAAAACCTCTGGTTTATGATTGGTTAACTTAATGTGGTGTAAAGATGGGACAACTTTGATCTATATGCCACAGATTGCCATCGGAGTTACTCAGGCTTTTTAAAAAAAATGCTTTCAATCAATTGTTTCACAGTCTTGGAATCTTCTAAGGTCCTTTGCAACCGATGAAATACTTTTGAAGGTATAGTCCCTGTTGTAAGGTGGTAAATCACATCGGGCCATATATGCACCACAATCTATCATATTACCATCGCATCAGCAGGCAATCCCATGGGATTGAGAATGGGGTGGAATGAGACTGCTGACAGATGGGCAGGAGGTACTGCTGCAACAGAAAGATGAATAGTTTGAGAGGTGATTCTCCTCTGCCATTTATGTAGAGCTTTTGTGTTCCTAACAAATAACCTTGTTTCTCAGTACTATCCCAAATACTACTTCACTTTCAGTCAGGGACCTTGGGTACCTAGGAGTTGATGGAGATGTTGCAGTATTTGAAGGAAGTTTAGAGCAAATCCCTGAATCTTTTTCTCAGAACACCTGGCAATTTCCATTATATATGAACCTAAATTAGTGTCTGTTTAAGCAGGGGTCCCCAACCTTTTTTGCACTGCGGACCGGTTTCATATTGACAATATTCTTGAATATTCTTGCGGACCGGCCGACCGGCGGCGGGGGGGGGGGGGGGGTCGCGCGGGGAGGTAGGGTTGCCAACGGACAAGAGTAGAGATAAATACGTTGTTTACACAGAGAGACTACAATGACCATGAGGCCTTGCGCGGTAACCAGTGCATATGCGTGCCTTGCGCATGCGTGTACGTGCCGATTTTTTTCTATAAATCGTTTTTGGTGATTCTGTTGGGGGATGGGGGTTGAGGGGTGGTAATCACGACTGGAATATAGGTGATAAGTGGCTAATACACTCATACATTTGGTTTCTAAAAAGGTTTATCTAAAGAATTTAATATTAAATACACAGCATGTATTTTCCTCGCATGAATATAGCGATAAGTCAATTATCAGGGAAGGACAGGGGAGCTTGAAGTAAGTGTTGAACGAACATCCAGTAGAAGTGGTAGAGGCAGGTTACTTAAAGAGAAATTGGATCGGTGTATGGACAGGAAAGGAATGCAGGGTTATGGGCTGAGTGCAGGTCGGTGGGACTAGGTGAGAGTAGCGTTCGGCACGGACTAGAAGGACAGAGATGGCCTGTTTCCGTGCTGTAATTGTTATATGGTTATATAAGTAAGTCAATAGCATCATAACATTTAAGTAACGTTTGGATATTAAACACACAGCACATATTTTCCCCGTATGAACATATAAAACCATTGCAACACACCAATATCACTGAATCAGTGGGCGCCCTGGGCTGAATGCTTGTTTCCCTGCAACAAGATGGTCCCATCGAGGGGTGATGGGAGACAGTGATACACGAAGGGGGTTCCTTATGTCCAGTCTATTACGCAATTTGGCTTTCGTTGCATTCATTGCAGAGATATCTTGGAAATGGAAGCAACGTTTTCACTGCTTTCGTGGCTATCTCAGGATATTTAGCCTTGATTTTGAGATCCAGAATGCCGGCAGAGATGTTATGTCAAACATACTTTTCAGCCCGTCGTCATTTGCAAGCTCGAGGAGTTGATCATCTTCCCGTGCTGACGTGGATGATGCGGGAGTAATGACCTCGCATGCGTAATGGCTCAACAGTGGGCATGACAAGGAATGAGGAAAGGTGCAGCTGACTCCTATCACCAAATCATATCGTTTCCTCGCGGCCCGGTAGCGCATGCTTTGCGGCCCGGTACCGGTCCGCGGCCTGGTGGTTGGGGACCGCTGTGTTTAAGGGTGTTTGAGGTTGGCATGTGAGTGATGTGACCTAGTCGATGGATCATTAATAGTATTGAGCTAACGGTCTTTAATAGAATTGAGCTTTAGGCAGAAACATTGAAGTTTATTGTGGTACTTCTGGGGCCTAAATTGTTAAGACCATCACAGAAAACAACAATGGAATATTGTTTTCAAGCAGCTAAATTTAATTGCATTCAATTTAAGGAAATAATTCTGGAAGAGGTAACTGTACAAGAGGGAGATGCTTGTGCTGATGCTGCAGATGCCTCTGACAATAAGGAAGATCTTTAACTCTCCTTAGGAAAATTCAGGAAGTATAACATGTTCCTGATTTCTAATGGCAGGATGGTTTAAGCAAGTCTTGCGTGTGGCTAGATCTTGCAACACAAAATCAGGTGGGAGAAAATATCAACTACAAATGGTTTTAAAATGCACATCTAAAAATCTGGTGAAAAATTGATATTTGTATAAGGTTGATTTTGTTTTGTATCTAAAATTGTTTGATTTTTGATTGTCACAAAAGTGCCCCAAAACTTAATTTTTCATGTACAATCTGAATTTTGTTTGTAAGTAAAGAGTTAAGAATTTCTTTGGTGTATAGATATCTTGTATTGCATTTATAAAGTAATTATCTCATTTTTACTGGGGGATAGTAAGGAATGTGGTGCCACCTCTATTGAATTTCTTTTTGAAGTCATAACAAACTTAAGTAATGTCAGGCAACATGTGTTTGTGCTAAGTAATGTCGTATTTCATTGATATTCTTAAGATTAGAAGACAATTGCTGAAAATGATGATCATATGCCACACTTAGATTAAGGAACAACACCTTGTATTCCATTTGGGTAGCCTCCAACTTGATGGCATGATCATTGATTTCGCAAACTTACAGTAATGCTCCCTCCTTCACTTATTTCCCATCCCCTTGTCCCTCTCTTGTGTTATCTCCTTGCCTGCCCATTGCCTCCCTCTGGTGCTCCTTCTCCCCCCCCCTTTTTTTTCTTTCTTCCATGGCCTTCTGTCTCTTCCTAGCTCTTCTTCGTCCCTCCCCCTCCAAGTTTCACATACCGCCTGGCGCACCCCCACCCCTCCCCCACTTTTCAAGTCTACTCCTCAGCTTTTTTTCTCCAGTCCTGCCAAAGGGTTTTGTCCCAAAACGTTGACTGTACTTTTTTCCATAGATGCTGCCTGGCCTGCTGAGTTCCTCCAGCATTTTGGTTGTGCTGACTGTATGCATGGTGTAGCTTTCTCACATCCTCTTTTTGTAACATCCTGATGTTTTCAAACCATATCTTGGTTAAACTTTTTCACTAATTTTCACCTCCATCATTCCAAAAATGTCTTAATATTCACATTTTGCCTTCCTGTCTCTTTCAGGGTCACACATTGCACTCCCACTAACTGCATTATATTGACCAATTTGTAATGTAGTAATTATCTGGAGCATCATGAGGGAAAAAGAACTGAACATTTCTAAAACTTCATAAACTTTTCATATTTGGTCCCTTTTGAATCATTTCCAGGTTTATTTTGACTTTATGGGGGCTATGGCCAAGGGTTGCAGAGAAAGTAAATAAGCTAGAGGGTCAGCCCTGATGTAATCTTGAGCGGGGTCCAACAGACATTAAGCCAACATGATTTATTTCAAAGACTTTAATATGATGCAATGTTCTGGGCTTGTCATTTTATACTGTTTAAATAGAATTTAAAACAGAAACATTACTTAGCCCAGTAGTGTTGTGCTCTTCATTAGTGCTTCCACAGCCTGATTCAACGCACACCATCAAAATGTTCTTTTTGTATTCTTGTTTACATTTATATCTAGCTCTGGGATCCATGGACCCCCTCGGTTAACGGTAGGTGTCCATGGCTTAAAAAAGATTGGGAACCCCTGATCTAGCTTATTTAGTGCATCAGAGCATATTCAGCTGAATTACAAATTCCACTTTCTATACAAGTTATTATGTTGCTATCTTTAAAAACCGTAGTGTTGGCCACCCGCACAACTGTAGATATATTCCCTGTATTTACCTGTATTGTGACCCTTGGAAAAAGGAGTCCTCGACTGTTAATAGTTGTACTGCGCTAGTTAATAATATGACAAACAGACATATGCACAGCGACCTTAAGTGTAGTCTAACCACAGTGTTATAGAAGTTAGCATAATGCCCTATTATTTTAATTCTGTCCTTCTAAGTTTGAACTTGGTCATCCTGTTTAAGATGGCACTGGTTGCAGCAAAGTAAACAGCTGAGTACTTATCAATCACATTTTTTCTGGTAAACGATCACTGCAAACAATAGCTTGTAACTTCCCTGTCAGAGTTGAGATTTTGAACCACCTGTATAACCTGTCATTTTTGCAGCGTGAACTGGAGTCTCGAGAAGGTGCAGGACGGTTGGGGCGTGGTGTGGACAGGCTGAGTGGAGGCAGCGGGTCTGGGCTGGAACATGGGGAATGAGCCTATGTATGGCTATTGCTGGCAAGGCAGAGCCTGAATCCAAGAGTGAGCAAAGACCTAAGTTTTGATCGATTTGAATGTCGGGCTGAATTGGAACGGTAGAGTATGGGCCGAATCAACCCCAGAGCGTATCGAAGCAGCTGGGCCCGGTCAGAAGCAAGTAACGACCTTGCCCTTGGACGACTTAAGCGCTGGACCAGATTAAAAAGATCAGGGTCTTGGGATCCGAGAGGAGGTTCGGGCCAGTTCAGCTCGCTGTTCCACAAGGTTTACTCATCTCTGTGCTGAACTGAGGCTGTGACCTGCAATAAACAGGCTCCTGAATCTGCTACAGTGATGCCTGGCTTTGTATCTGTGACTCATTTTCTTGAGCTTCAGTTCTGAATGCTACTTGCTTGCTTTTATTGTTTGCACAATTTTGTTTTTTTTTGTCTCTGCACACTGGGTGTTGGGTCTTTTTTTAAAATGGATTCTATTGGGTTTCTTTGTATAAAGTATACATCTTTTGGTAATTAACTTTCTACTTTGATAATAATTAACTTTCAACTTTGACCTGATTTTAAAGTTGAAATACCCAAATCTGTCTGGCCTGACTTCCTATTCCTAATGCCAGTGGTCAGCTTATCACTAATACCTAAAAGTGACCCTTATTTCTTAGTCAAACTATTACTCTGACAGAACTGGAAGCATAATCTGACTGTAGCATTAAAGTCTTTGTTGCCTTAATTGTTCTAATGCAATTTATTTCACAGAAATGCTGCTTTTTCCTATCTGGTTTACCTGCTGTCATTGGTGATATTATCTTATACACTATAGATTACTTTGGTCTATTCAGTACAAATATCTAGAAGCAGCATTGCTTGTAAGTGGGAGCTACGTCCATCATGTTCATCAAACCTTTATAGTTGGCAAGACAGAGTTCTTTTTTAGTTCATAAAGCTAAAAGGGAGTTGTCAGCCTTGTGCACTATTTAGCCTCAGTTGATGGGAATTCAAAAATGGCATTCCTTTTTATAAAAGAATTATTAAGTAGCATTCGATGACATTTTTGGGCAGAATACTTTGATTCAGTAAAAATATGATTTGTTTAAAATAGATCTGGCTAATTCCAAGGGAAGAATAGTTAATTAGTTTGATATGCAGGTAACACTTGAGAATATGGTGTTTTTATTAATTCAGTAAAATCAGTGCAAGAAATTTGGTATCATTTTATATGCTGCTAGTGTTTGCAACAGTTGGAGTTTGTGTAGTGCTTTTATATAGCAGCAAGTCCCTTGAATCTCTGTAATTTTCCTTCTGTCAACTCAGTTTCAGCATGCAAGCAATGAACTTACTGATGAACGTTTGCAATTTATTTCTCATCAGCTGATCACTTGTTTTTTTTACGGCAAGGTGTTGTCCATGAAGTGTAGTGATAGTAAATATGTTAGGTACAAGTAAATATGTTAGGTACAGCTTTTATCAAGAAAGTGATAACCCCTCGGTGGCATCCTGTCATTGATGGTGCTCCATCTGTTGCACAAGCAAGAATATTGGTAGGTGGAACGCTCTTCTCTTTGGAAAAAATTGCTCAACAATCAGTTTGCAGTATATTATTTAATCAGAGCCAAAGCTTAGATGCGTATAGTGCCCATTCAAATGCACTGCTGTCCAGTACAGTGACACCTAAAGGCATAATGCAAATCCTCTAATTTGTACCAATCAACCATATTTTTGTTGGACTGTATTGCTACTTGAGTTTCCAAAGTAGCAGAATGAAAATTTTGATATTTTTAAATTCATCAGACTTGCCTGCCCTTCCTTAGAATGTGTTTTCACCATACAGCAAGTTAGAATATTGCATTCCTTTAGTTTCACTCATTCATGCATCTCCTACTTCCTGCACTTCATCACAAATGGCCATGTTTTCAAATGCCTATTCCCTTGTCTCTAGGATTCCACACATAAATATGTCATCTCCACCTTAAAGCATTTTAAGGCCAACCACACTAAGCAAACTCAGTGATTCCATAGAACCATAGAAACTACAGCACAGAAACAGGCCCTTTGGCCCTTCTTGGCTGTGCCGAACCATTTTCTGCCTAGTCCCACTGACCTGCATATGGACCATATCCCTCCATAGACCTCCCATCCATGTATCTGTCCAATTTATTCTTAAATGTTAAAAAAGAACCCGCATTTACCACCTCGTCTGGCAGCTCATTCCATACTCACACCACTCTGTGTGTGAAGAACCCCCCCCCCCAATGTTCCCTTTAAATTTTTCCCCCCTCACCCTTAACCCATGTCCTCTGTTTTTTTTCTCCCCTTGCCTCAGTGGAAAAAGCCTGCTTGCATTCACTCTATCTATACCCATCATAATTTTATATACCTCTATCAAATCTCCCCTCATTCTTCTACGCTCCAGGGAATAAAGTCCTAACCTATTCAACCTTTCTCTGTAACTGAGTTTCTCAAGTCCCGGCAACATCCTTGTAAACCTTCTCTGCACTCTTTCAACCTTATTTATATCCTTCCTGTAATTTGGTGACCAAAACTGAACACAATACTCCAGATTCGGCCTCACTAATGCCTTATACAACCTCATCATAACATTCCAGCTCTTATACTCAATACTTTGATTAATAAAGGCCAATGTACCAAAAGCTCTCTTTACGACCCTATCTACCTGTGATGCCACTTTTAGGGAATTTTGTATCTGTATTCCCAGATCCCTCTGTTCCACTGCACTCCTCAGTGCCTTACCATTAACCCTGTATGTTCTACGTTGGTTTGTCCTTCCAACGTGCAATACCTCACACTTGTCAGTATTAAACTCCATCTGCCATTTTTCAGCCCATTTTTCCAGCTGGTCCAAGTTCCTCTGCAGGCTCTGAAAACTTCCCTCACTGTCTGCTACACCTCCAATCTTTGTATCATCAGCAAACTTGCTGATCCAATTTACCACATTATCATCCAGATCATTGATATAGATGACAAATAACAATGGACCCAGCACTGATCCCTGTGGCACACCACTAGTCACAGGCCTCCACTCAGAGAAGCAATTCTCTACCACCACCCTCTGGCTTCTTCCATCGAGCCAATGTCTAATCCAATTTACCACCTCTCCATGTATACCTAGCGAAAGAATTTTCCTAACTAACCTCCCATGCGGGACCTTGTCAAAGGCCTTACTGAAGTCCATGTAGACAATATCCACTGCCTTCCCTTCATCCACTTTCCTGGTAACCTCCTCGAAAAACTCCAACAGATTGGTCAAACATGACCTACCACGCACAAAGCCATGTTGACTCTCCCTAATAAGCCCCTGTCTATCCAAATGCTTGTAGATTCTGTCTCTTAGTACTCCCTCCAATAACTTACCTACTACTGACGTTAAACTCACCGGCCTATAATTTCCCGGATTACTTTTCGATCCTTTTTTAAACAACGGAACAACATGAGCCACTCTCCAATCCTCCAGCACTTCACCCGTAGACAGCAACATTTTAAATATTTCTACCAGGGCCCCCGCAATTTCAACACTAGTCTCCTTCAAGGTCCGAGGGAACACTCTGTCAGGTCCCGGGGATTTATCCACTTTGATTTTCCTCAAGACAGCAAGCACCTCCTCCTTTTCAATCTGTACAGTTTCCATGGTCTCACTACTTGATTCCCTCAATTCCATAGATTTCATGCCAGCTTCCTTAGTAAATACAGACGCAAAAAACCTATTTAAGATCTCCCCCATTTCCTTTGGTTCCGCACAAAGCCGACCACTCTGATCTTCAAGAGGACCAATTTTATCCCTTACAATCCTTTTGCTCTTAATATACTTGTAAAAGCTCTTTGGATTATCCTTCTCTTTGACTGCCAAGGCAACCTCATGTCTTCTTTTTGCCCTCCTGATTTCTTTCTTAAGTATTTTCTTGCACTTCTTATACTCCTCAAGCACCTGATTTACCCCCTGTTTCCTATACATTTCATACAACTCCCTCTTCTTCTTTATCAGAGTTGCAATATCCCTTGAGAACCAAGGTTCCTTTTTCCTATTCAATTTGCCTTTAATCCTGACAGGAACATACAAACTCTGCACTCTCAAAATTTCCCCTTTGAAGGCTTCCCACCTACCAATCACATCTTTGTCAGAGAACAACCTGTCCCAATCCATGCTTTTTAGATCCTTTCTCATTTCTTCAAATTTGGCCTTCTTCCAGTTCAGAACCTCAACCCTAAGACCAGATCTATCCTTGTCCATGATCAAATTGAAACTAATGGTGTTATGATCACTGGAACCAAAGTGCTCCCCTACACAGATTTCTGTCACTTGCCCTAATTCGTTTCCTAACAGGAGATCCAATACTGCATCCCCTCTAGTTGATCCCTCTATATACTGATTTAGAAAACTTTTCCTGAACACATTTTACAAACTCTAAACCATCTAGACCCCTAACAGTATGGGAGTCCCAATCAATGTATGGAAAATTAAAATCCCTACCATCACAACTTTGTTTCCTGCAGTTGCCTGATATCTCTCTGCAGATTTGCTCTTCCAAGTCTCGTTGACTATTGGGTGGTCTGTAATACAATCCCACTAATGTGGCCATACCTTTCCTGTTTCTCAACTCCACCCATAAGGACTCAGTAGACAAGCCCTCTAATCTGCCCTGCCTGAGCACTGCTGTAATATTTTCCCTAACAAGCAATGCTACTCCTCCACCTTTCATTCCTCTGCCTCGATCACATCTGAAACATCGGAACCCTGGAATATTAAGCTGCCAGTCCTGCCCCTCCTGTAGCCAAGTTTCACTAATTGCTACAACATCATAATTCCACGTGTCAATCCACGCCCTCAACTCATCCGCCTTCCCCGCAATACTCCTTGCATTGAAATATATACACCTCAGAAGATTTTTACCACCACTCACAACCTTTCTATCAACGGATTTGCTTAAACTTTCAATATCATTTATTTTCACCCCAGCCACACTGTCAGCTCTGGCACTCTGGTTCCCATCCCCCTGCAAATCTAGTTTAAAGCCTTTAATCTTATTTGACTATCAAAATTTTCTAGTCACGATTCTGTGAAGTGTCAGTTTTTAAACAATAAAAGGCATTGTGCAAGTACAGAATGTTTCATTTAGCACTATTCTTCTCAGAAAAGTTACATTATCATTCATCTTTGTATATAAAATGCCTATATTATAAATAACCAGCTTTGCTAGTTTTCCTTATTCAGCAATTCAATACCATTTTTCTTCAGAATCAGTTTGGTTTCAGCTGACCATTGGGAAGCACACGGTTCTCAAGAATTAACAAGCATAGTGTTGTTTGCTTTTTCCCAAGCTTAATTTAATCCACACAAGCTTAATTTTTATGGGAAAAGGTTGCATAAACTAATATTGTGTTAACTGGAATTTGGTCAGTTAAATGATGATCTTAGTCAAAGTGTTAAATGGAACTGAAATTATACCGTGCTAACAATTCGGTTATTTGTAATTCCTGGAGAAGTGTTAGGAAGTATTTCTACATTTGAAAAGTGAAATGGAAGTGTGGAGCTCTCTTGTGCAAATATAAAGTGATATTTGGTTGCAGGGAAATCAGTGGGGAAATGCAGTTGCTCAGAGACCCAGCATCGACTTGGGGAAAAAATAGCCACCTTTTATTTTGTAAGGAAATATGGATTTATATATTCATTTGTTGGGGTCATGTTTATGATCAGCAGAAGTGCCAAGAATGACTGAAATTGGGTTTTTTTAATGAATCATATCTAACTTTTCGTGGAAAACGCTCAAAAGAGCAAAATAGTCAAACTTAATAACGTAGGGTATTGTGCACAAGGTTTAGTATAACCAAAGATCACCTAAATACGTAATTAGTTACATTACTAAATGCTGGGTCCCAGTTCTGGTAACAGAGTAATATTGGTTTACACCAAAACTGAGCGAGAATTTGAAATTAGTTTTTAAAATGTAGAGTTATAACCACAAGTGTCAGATTTTCCTCTTTAGAGTAGGAAGTCACATTAACGTGCTCTGATAAGTTCCACACTAACTTTGTCAGATCTTTACTACTTACTCTAATGGCCTAGCAAACGCCCTATTGGGAATCTTTTGCAGCAATCTGTGAGTGATAAACATAAGGCTTGTGACTGAATTTTACTTGCATTTATCCATTTCAAAACAATCACAAAGAATTGCAACTTCCATATCTATTTAGATACAGCATGGTAACAGGCCCTTCCTGCCTAACAAGCCTGTGTCATTCATGTGACCAGTTAACCTACCAACCTATACGTCTTTGGAATGTGAGAAGAAACTGCAATACCCAGAGGAAAGGCACGTAGTCATAGGGAGAACATGTGGAGGAAAATTAACCCGGTCGCTGGCGCTGTAAAGCAATATGCTAATGTTCCTGACATAAATTTATTGGGGGTGATTGAACAGATTCTGAGAGGACTTTGTTTTACTGTTTAAATGCAAAAGGTAAAGAGGTCACTTCATACTGAACTACTCGATGTGGATTGACGTGCTTTATAATAGGTATGGTCCTAAGATCCCTTTGGACACTACTTGTCTAATAACTGAAAGACAGTGTCTAAAACTAAAGCAGGCAGTGTCATTCGTTAAGTGAGTAGTTTACCAAACATGAAGTTTCTGAAAGAAAAGATGAATTTATAATACCATAAACTCTTTGAGGGTTCCAGAACTGTCTGAGCAATGTTTAGTATTAACAAACTGTATCATGATGTGTAATGTAAATGTTGATACTTTGCATCTGATAATCTGCATTTGATGCAAATGTTTCTTGGACCACATAGTAGTTTGAACTCCCTGAAATTATGACAGCTATCTGATGTATCAACAAAAGCTGACTGCATTGTTTTCTTTATATATAAAAATCTGCAAATTAGCTTGTGGTCCAGTAGTTGTAAATTTCCTTTATGTATACTGCTTTTTAGAATGCATTTTAAAAATAGAAGTTTAATATTGTATGGAGTCCAAAGCATTTTTTTGTTGGGGGGTAAATCAGCAAAGAAGTAGTTCAGTGTAGCATTTCTGTTCAACAAAGTTGGTAATGTATGGGAATAATTGATCCCTGATTGAAGTGAATTTTCTTTCCTTTTGAGGAAAGGGGCAGCTACTTTATAGCATTGGCTTTCCAATTATGGTGGCAGCAGCAAGTTCTGCTTCACTGCCACCTCTGACCTCGCCATGTTCCCTTCAGTTGGCAAACTGCTGAAAATGCCAATGTTTTGTTACCTTTATTTCAAGGCATCTTTAGTTAACCTTTCTGTTCTAGCTTTGTAAATTTGAGGATGTCAAATTCTCTGCCCATGTACTACTTGGAAACCAATTTTACTATCATTTCTATGCTTTCTGACCTACATTGACTCATGATTAAGGCATATTCTGATTTGAAGGTTCTTGTCCTTGCTAAGTTCCTTGGTGGTTTAGATCAGTGTTCCCTAAGGTAGGCAAGATCACCCACCCCACCCCTGGGGGGCAGTGGAGTGGGGGTGATAAAGATGGCAGTGGTCGATGTTTGGTAGCAAGGGGGCTGATGAAAGATTGCTGGCTTGATTTAAGAAATTAATTACTTATAAGCATGTTTGAGGCACTGAGGATCAAATGATCAGGTAATCACCTCATCACTTGCTAACTCACTGTTCTCTTAGACTTTGTTCAAAGCACATTATAGTTGAAAAGCAATTGGACACTTCTGTATTTGGCGTATCATAAGAAATCTGGGTGAAGAGATCACCCAGCCCACACATTATTGCAGTTCACTACTGTAGTACAGTGTTAGCTAATATAATTCCCATACTCTTAATTATGCAGTGGCGCTATTCCTATTATTAAGGTTATGGTGTTCAGTGGAGTAAAATTCAGATTCTGCGCTTTTGGATGATGTTGACCACACTTGAAGGCTTCTTGAATATTTGAAGGTAATGCACTCTGATGGAGCAAACAAGAACGTCACTTATTTTCAGTCAATTTGTGAAAACTTTCAGAAATGGAATACTTCAAAACATGTTTCCCAACACTTCACATCAAAGCAGCAATGGTTTCTGTGCTTCATTAAATATTTTATTGTTGTATCTGGAAAGCCCCATACAATTGGAGAACTGGTTCTGTCAGCAGTAATGGAGATTCTGAGTACAGTTTTGCACAAGTCACCAGACCAAATAATTAAAGCGATTCCATTCAGTGTCATGTTTGTTCAAAGACGAATAGATGTAATGTCTGAAACATGGAAGACACGATGTGCAACATTCTTTGAACAACAGAAATTTGCTCTACAATTGGATGAATGAACTTTGTCAGGCAACAAGTCTTTGCTTGGTCATGTTTGCTTCATAAAAGATGAAAGCATAGTTCAATAGCTGTTATTTGCAAGGGGGCTGGAAACATGTGAAAGGGGAGTCAATATCTCAGGTTGTTGAACAATTTTTCAAAAAGAAGAGCATTCCACTCACCAATATTCTTGTGCAACAGATGGAGCACCATCAATGACGGGATGCCACTAAGGGGTTATCATTTTCTTGATAAAAGCTGTACCTAACATACTTACCATCACTGTACTTCACAGACAACATCTTGTCGTAAGAAAACAAAAGTGATCTGCTGCACAAATCATTAAATACTGTTAACCTCAGCAGTAAATAAAATCAAGTCCCATGCTCTGAATTCTGGACTGTTTCGAGAGTTTTGTATTGAGAATGATGAACAATTCACTTGCTGTGTACACAGAAGATAGGTGGCTCTTAAAGGAAACTTCCTGAGATGCTTTATGTGATTTTTGAAACTCTAATAAAATTCTTTGAAAATTCAAATTCTTCCTTCAGTTATCAACTCAAGGATATTAGGCAAGACATTCTTATTTGTCAGAATTATTCACAAAGTTTAATGAAATCAATCCAATTACAAAGAAGTTATGTGACTCAATCAAAATCAAATCAGTCATCTCCATTTTTCTGTCCAAATTAAGCCTAATTAAGTGCAGTCAAGACCTTTTCTAATTTCCTAGCCCCTCTGAGTGGAAGACAATGAAAGAATGCCATATGGTGATTTTCAAATATACTGTGCCCACCTGGATGAGTTGCATAAGACAAGTTAGAGAGATTCCAGAATCTTCTCTGGATCCAAATTCCAGATTGGGTAATAAATTCATTCCTGAATGCTTGTCATGAGGAACTAAAAGGAAGAGTGGAGGAATAACTGATCTCACTACAAAATGAGTTTGAGCTGAAGCTGAGGGTTTTAAAAAAATCATATGGTTGCAGAAAGAGATCTCTGAATGCTATCTTGCACTGTTTAAAAAAAAATCAAGATATTCTTTATTGCCTTCCCAACATCATATTTTGTGGAGCACAGTTTCAGTGCAGTTGCCCAACTTCTTTTAAAGTAATAAAACTCTGAAAATTCTGAGACTCCTGAGTGACGTTTATCTGATCACTGCACAAAGCACACCTATCCCACTGAAAGGTGAAAAAGCAATGAAGTAGTGAATAGTTGAACTAATGTATACCCTAAAATTGTTGATGAAAATTGTTTTTGCTGGAATAAAGGAATTTTATTTGTAGTTTTAAATAGATTTGAATAATTTTAACAATGATTTGTCACTGCTTTGAATTTGCATTTTCTGTTTTCTTTCACTGTGCATTGCAAATCAAAATTTTTAATGGCTGGAAAGAGGGGGGTGGTGTGCTGGGTATGTGGTCTAGGAGTCAAGGAGGTGGTGACTCAAAATGTTTGGGAACCACTGGTTTAGATCATCCCTATTTCTTTAATTTCCTGTAGGCCTAATTTATTAAAATTATTTGCTATTCTCTATTTCTGTCCTTTTAGCCATCATAAATGTAATCATTTTACCCCTTTGTCAAGGCCCTAGATTTCACAGTTCCATCCTAAAATTTCTCTACAGCTCTTTCCTTTCCAAAATTCTGCTTGAATTGTCTTTGATCAAGCTTTTGTTTTCTTTAGTATCTCCATATGTGGATATGATCTAGCATAACACCTTATGATTTTATTGTGAAATTTCATGTGTTGTTTTTTAAAAATACTAATGGAATTTTTAAGGTTATGAGGTGATTTTGAAGTTTTCAAGATATGGGAAACAATAGAGGGGATATAAATAATTTCTGCTGGTTAGTTAGAAACTCCTTGATTAGAGAGAGTGATCTTAAAAACTATTAGGACTAAAATGTTAAGGAATGAAGCCACCAGAAACAATACAGTGAATAACTGGATCCCTCTTTTCTGCAGCTAGCAATTATTGCTAAGTTAAATCTTAAGAATTTTGGTTTTTGTTAAATGATGCTGCAGCATATAGTATGAGGCAAAAGTATACATGATTCAGTCACAATCAACCAAGACCTTGTGTAATAGCAGATTGAGAATTTAAAACAAAATAGACTGCCACTTGGATTCCAGTGTTTCTGAATTAATCACATAATCACTCTTCCTGTGAAGTTCTGCTTGTTGACTGGTCTTGAATATATTGCATAACAATATTGTTGTATCAACATCAATGTTTCACGGAAACACTATTTACTGTAAGTAGTTTCTTATAAGTTGCAATCTTCTGAGTCTGCTTTCTGATTACCAGAATTACTTTTTAATTTTTAACTGTTTCATATTCCAATGGTTTTATTCCTAGCAGTAGATTATCTTAAACGTGAGATTCTGCAGATGCCAGGAAGCTAGAGTAACACACAATGCTGGAGGAACTCAGCAGTCAGGCAGCATCTATGGAAAGGAATAGAGTTGATATTTTAGCCCAAGACTCTTGATTAGGACTAGAAAGGAAGGGGGAAGAAGCCAGAATAGGAAAATAGGGGAGGGGAAGGAGTACAAGCTTGAAGGTGAGGAGGTGAGTAGTGGATGGTGGGGGGGTGGGGGGAATGAAGTGAGAAGCTGAGAGGTGATGGGTGGAAAAGGTAAAAAGCTGAAGAAGGAGGAATCTGATTGGAGAAGAGAATTGATTAAGGGAAGGGGCACCTGCGAGAGCTGATAGGCAGGTGAGAATAGAAAGGGTATTAGGGGAGCCAGAAAGGAGAATGGAAAAGAACAGAAGGTAGAGTTGGAGAAATAGATGTTCATGCTGTTACGTCAGAGGCTATCCAATCATAACATGATGTGTTGCTTCTCCAAACGATGAGTGGCCTCATCGTGCCATTAGAGGAGGCCACGGAATGACATGTTGAAATGGGGATGGGGATTGGAATTGAAATGCTTTGCCAGTGGGGCATCCTGCTTGTTGCAGACGGAGCAAAGTTGCTTGACAAGGTGATCCCACAATCTATGACAAATTTACTAATGTAGAGGAGGCTGTACTGGGAGCATCTGATACAGTAGATGACCCTGACAGACTTCTGATGATGACCCTCAATACTGCACTCTGCCATCATTGCAGTGAGTTAAATTTAACCATGGTATCAACCAACAAACGAACATTATTTTACACTACTTGAAGAAAAACCCATTTTCTATCTAGTAAGGCGCCGTAGGTAGAAAGAAAACAAAGTTGCTGTTTCAAGTCAACGACCTTCAGAAAAACTTAAGGTCACAAGTATAAGGTCAAAGGGGAGAAATTTAAAGGAAATCTGAGGATAAGTTTATCACAGTGGTAAATATTTGAAATGAATGCCAAATTTCAGGCAGGTAATGTTACATTTGGCTAGGAAAGGAGTAGAGGGAGGTATATGGGGCCTTGGACAAATGGTTCTGTACTGATAGGCATCACCGTGGGCAGTGAAGTAGGATGTAAGAGCCCTTTTCTAGTCTGTATATTTCTATGATTTTAAAACTGATAGTGCAATTGTGATGTGATACAATGCAAAAAGTTGATGAAAACAGACAAAGGAAGCATTTTCTCTCCTCTCTGTGCTTGTTCACTTAACATCCAATGATATTGTTTTGAACATATGGGGAGTGAATTGTTTGTTCCCTTCCAACTTTTGTGATGTCTTGCATATATTGTAGGTGTGAACTATGAGACATTGATCCGTTGCTGTGATCTACAGCAAAAGCAGTAACTAGTATTCCTTGAAGAAAAAAACTTTTTTTCTAGAATTATTGTGGCCCGTAAATTGAAGAAAATATACTTGCATTTCGTGAACCACCCCTCCATAACCCCCACCACCACTATTGTCTAACGTCCTGTCAATCACCTGTGTACAGACATACCTATTCCTAGTGTCACTTTATGGACATACAATCAATCTATCTATATAAGCTATCATATGTATTTATTGTGTTTTTAATTTTTATCTTTTGTACTGCATCAGATCTGGAGTAACAAATTTAACTACTTTACTCTCGTGCACTGGAAATGACTAAATAATCTCGAATCTTGAAACTTGCTGTCTTTTATGTCGTGGGTGTTTAGAGCAGCAATGAAGGTCCTCTATCTCTGGCAGTGCTCAGGGTTTCCTACTTCTTGGTTTTCACTACTGTCAATCATGAAGTCCCGGGTGGATACTTAGGAATATCATCGCACTCAGATGTAGAAGGATTCTTCATTGCTGTTTCCGTAACAATTTTATTTTACCAGTCAGTGTTGTTAGCCCTGAGCTGAACCTTCAAATCTGGAGGACTGGTGGACCATGCTGTCCTTTACTGTGACCAATTTGGCATTGGTGACTCTACCAAGAGCAAAGCATAAAACTCTGGCTCCAGCTGTCATTCAGGCATGCAAGCCTCCAAACCACGACATGGTCGTGGTATGCTTGGAGGTAGATCTTGGATAATGCAGATGAATGTAAATACTTTTTGACAATGAATTCTTTTATCATTCCGTTGCTGTTTGCAAGCTACAAAATGGATTGCATGCATATGTTTAGAAGTAAAGCTGGAGGATCTGTAATTTTGTTTGGGTCACTTAGATTATTTTGTTCATCACAAAGCCATCCATCTGCTTAATTCTTATGCATTTTGTGCCATTCAGATACCAAGATATCACAACTTGTTTTACAACAAGTTAATAAATACCTTGGAATTGTGATCCATGTCATTATGTAGGAAATGGAGGCAGCCGATGTCTTGATAGCAACGTTCCAGAAACTGAGTGAGACAAATGACCTGTTTAAGTGACTGAGTATAAACTTGACTGGCTATTCTCCACAGCCTGGCTTTAGAAATCTTCACATCCATGTAAGAGGATAGCCAGAATGGTTAAACTGCCATTATTGGCCAAGTGTTAATACTCAAATTGGTTGTTAACTGTCTGGTTCTACCCAGTTAGTGTAGGGCTGGAGTTCAGTCTTTTGTTTGATTAGTGGACTAGATCCTATTCATTCTGTCATAAAAGGTGATTGCAGAGTACTATTTTTGGGTGTCATATACTCTGGTAAGAGGTACTGTGGCATCTCTGTTCAGGTGGAATATTGTTTCACTAATCATTTTACTTTTCACTGTGCTAGTTTAAGTGTTGGATTTAATGGTAGATGTTTAGTGAGATCTCTTTAGTAAATACCTTTGAATAATATTTGGATGACAGTAAAGATAAGGCCCTGATTTACTTTGGAAAGCGTCTTAAATTCTTAGCAAGTTAACACATTGGTTATAGTTTTTATCCACAAGAAAGTGTGACTCTTTCAAAGCTAAGTATACAGTGATTACAGTGCCGTTGCACTCTGCCTATTGGATTGAAGTTATTCTATTTGCAGCAGTTTTCTGGTGACTCAAGACCCAGTCAAAATGCCTCTCATCACAATTTGAGCCTCATCATGGTTGTAATGGTACATCCTCCTATCTTACGTCTAACCCTCAACTGTGATGTAGCAGTCTCCAAAACACCATCATAACTAGCTAATTTCAAGTGACTTAACTGTCACATAGGTAAATAGCTTGATGTGCAGAAGAATTAGAAAATGATTTCTGCTTTAGTGATAAAACTGAAGAGTACGAGCTCTTGCCATCTTGTATTCCTTCCCCTCTTCCCCCCCCCTTACTCTGACCTTTACCCCCCTTCCTTTTCAGTCCAGATTAAAGTTCTTGACCACAAACACCCACTGTTTATAATCCTCCATAGAAGCTGCCTGACTTGCCATTTTGTGTTTCAGCATCTGCAGAGCCTCTTGTGTTTATATTAAATTAAACTTGTTATGACATTGATTATATGCACTTAAGTTTTCAATGGTGGGGAAAATGGAGTATAAAGGATTTTGCTGTACTATGAATGTTAAACCACAGAAATACAAATCTTTATTTCATAACAGCTATTACACCTTAATATATCAAAGCTCAAAGTACATTTATTATCAAAGTATGTATATTTTGTGCAACCTTGTGATTCATCTCCTTGCATGCAGCCACAAAACAAAGAAACCCAACAGAACCTTTTTTTTTAAAAAAAAGACCATCAAATATCCAATGTGCAGAGAGAGGAAAAAAATCATGCAGACAATAAAAGTAAGCAAATAGCACTCAGGACTGCAGTTTACTAAAGGGAATCTGTCTACAGACGTAAACCTGGGCATAAATCTATTGCTGATTCAAGAGCATGCCACAGCCTCAGTTCAGTGCAGAGCCAAGTTTAAGCATCGCGGAGCAGTGAGTTGAACAGGCCCATCCCCTGACTCCGTGACCTTCTCAATCTGGCCTGGCACTTAATCATCCAAACATCAGGTCGATCCTCACTCTCACACTTGGGTCCCGCCGCTCTGATGTGCTCTTGGGCTTGGTCCCCGCCATCTTGATTGGGGCCCCTACTCAACATTTCCAATTCTTAAATCGATTAAGCCTCAGATTTTTCCTCACTCTCAGGTCTGGGCCAGGCTCTGCCTCTCCTTGCTTTAGTTTTCCTGTATCAAATTGCCTCCAAGTCCACTTCAGCAATGGCCGTGCATTGGTCATTCCCCATTCTCTGGCCCAGAATCTATTTTGGGCCACTATGCCACAACTGTATTGAGCCTTTGAGACTTCAGTTCACACTGCAAAAGTGCCAGGTCGTATAGGTGTTTCAAAAGCTCAACACTGAAAGGGAAGTTAGAATCAGAATCAGGTTTATTAGCACTGGCATGTATTGTGAATTTTATTAACTTAGCAGCAGCAGTACAGTGCAATACATAATATAGAAAGAGAAAAAATGTAAAGCAATTACAGTGAGATGTATGTTAAACGGTTAGATTTAAACATAGTGCAAAACAGAAGTAATTTTTTTTTTGAAAAGTGAGGTAGTGTTTAAGGATTGAATGCCTATTTAGAAATCGGATGGCAGAGGGGAAGAAGCTGTTCCTGAATCGCTGAGTGTGTCTTCAGGTTTCTCTACTGCCTTCTAGATGGCTATAATGAGAAGAGAGTATGGCCTGGGTGATGGGGGGTCTTTAATGAACGCCACCTTTCTGAGGCACTGCTCCTTGAAGGCGTCTTGGATACGATGGAGGCTAGTACCCAAGATGGAGCTGACTAATTTTAAAACATTCTGTAGCTTTCGGTCCTGTGCAGTAGACCCCTCCCTCCCCCCGCCCCCCCCATACCAGAAGTGATGCAGCCAGTCAAATACTCTCCACAGTACATCTGTAGAAGTTTTTGAGTTTTTTGGGTGACAAACTAAATCTCCTCCAACTCCTGATGAAATATAGTCGCTGTCTTGCTGCCTTTATAACTGCATCAGCGGAACAATACATCCGTAACTTTATGTTGGAATGCTGGAAAAATTAAGGCCTCTTTAAGTCTTGAAATCTGTAGGCTTGCATTTCCTAGACATGTTATAAGCTTTTCCCACTATGTGAATAATTCAGTGATAGCACTCAAAGGCTATATTTTCAGCACCTGTTCCCTGCATAATGTCTGTGGTGTGAATAATTTATCTTCCTCTGCTGTTATATGCACTGAACTATTGATTCTGTCGTCATTTATTGATTCAGAATTCAAGCCAAATAAAAAAATCATTGTGGGACAAACATGACAACTTTTAAGCTGTTTTGTTTAAACCATTGTTATTGAAATATGCTTCCAGCTTGTATTTCCTCTTGAAATAAACAAGTTAACCTAAGCAGACTACATTAAACAGATTTTTGTTATATTGTTATATTCCCCAGGTGTGTGCTTCATGGATAATGCAGAATACAAGGGGAAAAGATGAGGTAAAAGCAAAAACAGTATTGGATTGTTAAAACTACTCTGCAGCACACTGTTGCTAAGTCATTGGCTTTGCCTGATGCAGAACAACTAGAATCATGTTGAATGACACGGTGGACTTGATGGATAAAGTGGCATATTCCTGCTCCCATTTTCTTCTTGTTTTCCCACTTACTTGGGTCCAAAGCTGGTGATGTCATGGTTGCACATCTTGTACCACAAGGATGACTATTTCTCAGCCCAACCAGATGTCCTGTCTGAATGCAGATGTGCCCTCCCTACAAAAAGCCCGGGGTGTTGCCTTTAAGTTTGGAGACAGAACAGCTGTCAGGGCAGCAAGGAAAAATCCTGGGCATCAAGAGGGCAAAGACAGCCTATGCATCAAAAATTCAGAACACCTGTCCAATAACGATCCTCAGTATAAGAGGCTGGGTTTCAAGGACATTACTGACTACGCAAGGAAAAACAGCATCAATTGTACCAGTGACACCTCCCTCCCAGACTCTCTAAACAGACTTCCTTTATGCTCAATTTGAGGCATATAGCACAACACCAACCCTGAAAGCTAACCCCCCCCTCCCCAGGTGAGCAGCCACTGCCTGTAACAACAGCAGAGGTGAGAAGGACTCAACAAAGAGCCACCCCCCCCCCCCCATCCCCCATAAGGCGGCTAGGCAAGACAACATCCCAGGCCAAGTACACTGATATCTTCACGGACATCTTCAACACTTCACAAATCCAGACTGCTATCCCCACATGCTTTAAGTCAACCACCATTGAAAGAACTCTACATTTTCAGAACTAAACGACTACAGCCTAATGGCAGTGATGACAATAAACATGAAGTGCTTTGAACGGCATGCATTAAAATCTCCATTCCTGATACACTGGATACTCACCAATATGACAGATGCCATATTGCATATGCCATGCATCTAGCCCTAATGCACTTAGACAGCAAGGACACTTGTGTCAGAATGCTTTTTCTGAATTTCATTTTGGCATTTAGCACTATTGTCCCACAGACTCTTGAGCAAAATCCTACTCCTTGGTAAGAGTAGGAGTTGGACTTCCTAACCAACATACCTTAGATAGTCAGGATGCACAACCACTCCTCCCTCCCCATCATCCTCAACATGGATGCCCCTCCATGTTGCTGTGTGCTGAGCCCATTGCCGTACATTCTGCTCACACATGACTGCATGGCTAAACACCAGAGTAATCGTTGTCAAGTTCACCAATGAGACGACGGTGGTGGGGCTCATCACCGACTATGATGAGTTGGCCTATAGAGAGGAGGTGGAAGAGCTTGAGCCCTGGTGCCTCTTAATGTCAACAAGGCAAAGGACATGGTTATAGACTTCAGCAGTCACATCTCTGACACTCTTTACTTCGACAGCACGGCAGTGGAAACTGAGCAGTTTCAAACTCCTGGGAGTACATATCTCGCACAACCTTTCTAGGTTCCAGAACACATTCTACACAATCAATGAAGCTCACCAATACCTCTAATTTCTGACCAAACTGAATTGAACTGGACTATGTGCATTTATGCTCGTATCTGACGGAAGTGTAGTAAAGAGCATCCCAACATGCTGCATCACTGCATCATATGGAAGACAATTGACCTACTACCTAAAACATCTTTGCACTATGGGAGGAAACCCACGCAGTCACGGGGAGAACATACAAACTCCTTACAGACAGTGACGGGAATATTTTTGAAATGTTACAATCTTATAAATTTGCAAAACTTGTGAAATTATAGCAGGAATTTTTTTGATTTTGTTGTTCTTTTTTGTTAAACTAATACTACTTGTGCCTCCACTCCAGTAATTTCTCAGAATTATTTCTTGGGTCTCCTAACTTCTCATGCCAGATCTCATCACACCCTACTTTTAACTTCATCCTTCAGTACATTCAGAGTGGGGAGTTTATTGCCAAGCATGGTATGAAAATATTACCAATACCAGTGTTAAGCAGATCTTTTGCTTTGTAGAACACTAGCCCCCTTCTAATAGTCGTATGATGACCATCATCATGAAATTTAAAATCAAAAAGACAAATCTGTCACGTGTATCAGTAGAAGCTCCTATTAATTCGTGGGTGTGGATAATAGATTTCACAGGCAAGATGAATTTGTGAAAGTCGTGGTGTGCTGCCATCTTGAGCCAATTCAGTCCTTGCTGAAGCTGTACCACTGTGTAGTTCAAATGAGAATTCCGGGACTAGGCCCCTGTGACGTATGGTGGTATTTTTCCCAAGTCAGAATATTGTGTTAACCTAATACTACTTGTGCCTCCACTCCAGTAATTTCTCAGAATTATTTCTTGGCTCAGAAGGAGAATCTGCAGACAGTGCTTAGATCTGTTTCCTCGTTTTCAGTGGTAGAGTAGATTTTTGGTTTGTAAACAACTTCCAAATACGTTTTGGTGAGCATTTATAGTGCTTGTTATATAAACGATTTGTACATGAAGGTCCACAGTGCTGCTGCTTTGTGTTGGATGTTTTAGCAAATGGATGTGGAAGTTTAGCTATGTGCTTTCTCCAAGTTGGTATTGAATTGTTTGGGTGTTTGTGGACTCATTCGTCTGGTTGAGTGGGTAGAACTTCATGTCATTCCTGATGTGTCTTTGAAGTAGTGGGAATGTTTTGTGGACTCGGAAATGTGTAGCTTTGGACCTGATCTTGTAAACCTGGTATTTCTTGGTTGTATAACTTTTTTCATTGTAGTGACATCCTGGAATGTGAGGGTGGAAATCTCTGCATTGCCATTTTATGAAGCTTTGCAGTCTTTACTAATTACCTCAGTTTGTGAATGAAGATTGTTGAAGCAGCTGAAAGTAGTTTGACTGAGGCCAGTATTCTGTAGCACTCCTGTACTGTCGGTTGCAGTACTGGCTGCAGTTCTTCGGTTATCAATCAGGAGTTAAAACTAGGGCCGGCTGGTGGCGCAATGACATCCATGCTGAGTGGAGTGTCGAGATCGCAATTCGACCTCATAAAATAAAGGGAAAATACTGCGAAAATGTCTGTGTGAGGAGTAGTGTGCCACACAGTCTCTCTCTCTCTCTCTCTCTCTCTCTCGCTCCATGCCTTGTAAAAAAAAAGCCATGAAAAAGACATATCACGGATGCACGCACAGACGCGCACGCACACAGGCACACGCCAAAAAAAGAGTTATATTTAATCAGAAATGTCTTTAGCTGAAATTTGATACAGGATTACTCCTGCAGGCTGCTTTGTGCAGTAGTAATTTTATTCACCCTCCCCAGCTTTCAGTTTGGGTAACAAACTTGCATTTGTGTAATTCATAGTCACTATCCAACACTTGGTGATACTGAATAAATTTTGCTCTTAACAGGGCTTGTTGGGGAAGGGTGAGGGAGAGAATACTAAATGCAAAAGAAATTTTGTGAGTTTTTATTTACTCAAAGTGGGGAAGTAAGATTTGGGAATGATGTCACTACATCATTTGGGTTGGCAGTCACAGCCAAGTTTCCTTTTGTGCTCTTTCCAGTTGGAGGACAACTGAACAAATGTCTCAGCGCACAGCTCTGCCATGATGTTCTTTTGCAAGGTATTTTCATAGATGCTTCATAGGGAGCTACATTAGTCATGGCATGCCCTTGCACATGTCCCTTAAATTGATCTCTCGGGCTTAACTTGTGCTTGATCTAGTCATCATGCTTTAACCCGTTACCCCCAGAATTACTACACTACCTTTTCCCCATCAACACCAATCCTCTAATCTCATTTTTTTTTTACCCTGATATCCTCACTTCCTAAACCCTTTCCTAATCAGTGAGCCTTGTCCATTTCCTGAGCCTAATGTTTGTCTCGGGTGCGTTATGTAATGTCATTGGGTCATTTTTTTCATCACTGATAAAATGGCTTAATATGAGAGAAAACACCACATAGGAACATACCTCCAGTTTTAACATGAGATTCACTGGGGAAAGGAGGTGGGTGGGGTTGATATTTTGGGAAATTGTAAAATGCAACCCCTCTGTGATGCAATGGTCTTTGATTTTTTTTGCATTAGGTGCATTTCCGCCTGTGCATGGATATTGTAAGAGATCCTTCATTTCTAATGCACTCATCTTGTTCTTACCCATTCATAGAGTATTTTTTTTTACCAGTTTTCTATACCTATTGAGAGTGCAAATTTATTTTGAATCTAGTGAGAATATAAAAACTGTATTTAAGGACAACTGCTCAAAAAGAAATTTAATCTTTTTCAGGAATATGGTAATTAGAAAATATTTTTCTCCCAATAGAATTATTTTTGGATTAAAGCATTCCGGAAGGTTTGATAATCTTAAACTGAAGTGAATTACTAAATATAAATGTCTGCACGTTTTAATGCTTGAAATAACATTAGGAGTTTTCAAGTTTAATGATGTGCAATCAGGTTGGAAACTAATCAACTGGAGAGCATAGCTCCATCAACATTTTCGGTTATGACTTGCTTTTAAGGACAGCAGTTAGAATCCATGCACAGTAATTGCAATTTTAATTGATGTAATTTTTACAAACACTGCATTTCATAGCAGATGAAGCTGCAATTTGGTGTATTTTGTTGATTGGCAGTATGCTGTAGTGACCAGATCTGCAATTATTTCAGCCCATTGTACAAATGTTACAAACTTATCAAGAGTTGTTCTACCTCTGTTGAAATAAAGTTCTAAGGGCTCATTAGGGAGCCACAGTAACATAGCGGTTAGTGCAATGCTATTGGGTCTCGGGGCATTGGAGTTTGGAGTTCGTTCCCAGCATTTCTGTAAGAAGTCTGTACATCCTCCCCGTGGAATGCATGGGGTTTCTCTGTGTACTCCAGTTTCCTCCCACAGTTCAAAGACTTGCCGGTTGTTAACTTTGTCATTGTAAATTTTCTCATGATTAGGCTAGGGTTGAATTGGAGGTTGCTGGGACAGTGCAGCTAGAAGAGCTGAAGGGGCGTATTCTGTGCAGTATCTCTAAATAAATAGTTTTATTTATCTTCGAATGAGAACAAAAATGTTTCATCTACCTGAAGTGGGTATTACCCTTTATTTAAACAGTGACACCTTGTTCTAGATTCTCCCAAAAGAATACTCTCTGTCAGAACTCCTTGGGTCTTATCCAGACAATACCATGTTGATCAGTGGCTTACAGGATATTTGGGGCAAGTCCAGACAGCTTATTACAGGTTTTATTGATGCACTAGAACCTAAATGGGAAGATTAAATTAATATTTATCCCCTTCACAGTTGGTAAGGTTGCACAAGAATACTGTTCAATATAAACTCACTCTGAATTTGCTGAAGATTCTTTTCTTCAGAAACGTCTTTAGTGATTTTGGGCCACTTGTTGGCTGTTCATATAGAAATTACATTGATAACCCCAAAGTGGCTGATTCATTGCACTTTTGGTCCTGGACTCTAAACAGCTGCTTGTGCTATTTGCTGCTGCCCTCACCTGGAGCTCCAGTACCAATGGAACAGTAATTTCATCACGGCAGTCTTCACTGTCTAGGTAATATAGAAACATTGAAGACCTACAATACAGGCCCTTCGGCCCACAAAGCTGTGCCGAACGTGTCCTTACCTGAGAAATTACCTAGGGTTACCCATAGCCCTCAATTTTTCTAAGCTCATGTACCTGTCCGGGAGTCTCTTAAAAGACCCTATCATATCCACCTCCACCACCATTGCCGGCAGCCCATTCCACGCATTCACCACTCTCTGCATCATTTTAAAAAAAAACTTGCCCCTGATACCTCCTCTGTACCTACTTCTAAGCACCTTAAAACTGTGCTCTTTCATGCTAGCCATTTCAGCCCAGAAAAACCCTTTGACTATCCACACGATCAATGCCTTTCATCATCTTGTACACCTCTATCAAGTCACCTCTCATCCTTCGTTGCTCCAAGAAAAAAAGGCCGAGTTCACTCAACCTATTCTCATAAGGCATGCTCCCCAACCCAGACGACGTCCTTTTAAATACCCTCTGCAGCCTTTCTATGATTTTCACATCCTTCCTATGGTGAGGCAACCAGAACTGAGCACAGAACTCCAAGTGGGGTCTGCCCAGGATCCTGTATAGCTGCAACATTACCTCTCAGCTCCTAAACTCAATCCCATGATTGATGAAGGCCAATACATCATATGCTTTCTTAACCACAGAGTCAACCTGCACAGCAGCTTTGGGTGTCCTGTGGACTCGGACCCCAAGATCCCTCTGATCGTCCACACTGCCAAGAGTCTTACCATTAATACTATATTCTGTTATCATATTTGACCTACCAAAATGAGCCTCCTTACACTTATCTGGGTTGAACTCCATCTGCCACTTCTCAGCCCATTTTTGCATCCTATTAATGTCCTGCTGTCACTTTCCACAACACCTCCAACCTTTGTGTCACCAGCAAATTTACTAACCCATCCCTCCACTTCTTCATCCAGGTCATTTATAAAAATCGCGAAGAGTAGGGGTCCCAGAACAGATCCCTGAGGCACACCACTGGTGATTGACCTCCATGCAGAATATGACCCATCTACAACCACTCTTTGACTTCTGTGGACAAGCCACTTCTGGATCCACAAAGCAATTTCCCCTTGGATCCCATGCCTCCTTACTTTCTCAATAAGCCTGACATGGGGTACCTTGTTAAATGCCTTGCTGAAATCCATGTACACTACATCTACTGCTCTACCATCATCAATGTGTTTAGACACACACTTTAAAAAAAAATCAATCAGGCTCTTAAGGCATGACCTGCCTATGCTGATTATTCCTAATCATATTATGCCTCTCTAAACGTTCATAAATCCTGCCTCTCGGGATCTTCTCCATCAACTTACCAACTGCTGAAGTAAGACTCAGTGTTCTGTAATTTCCTGGGCTATCTCTACTTCCCTTCTTGAATAATGGAACAACATCCACAACCTTCCAATCCTCCGGAAGTCCTCCCATCCCCATTGATGATGCAAAGATCATTGGCAGAGGCTCAGCAATCTTCTCCCTCGCCTCCTACAGTAGCCGGGTTACACCTCGTCTGGTTCCAGTGACTTATCCAACTTGATGCTTTCCAGAAGCTCCTGCACATCCTCTTTCTTAATATCTACATGCTCTAGTATCTTAATATCTACTTAATGTGTTATGGTTTTCCTATAAAAACTGGGATTGGCTGGGTTGGGGCAGGCAGTGTGATCAGAACTGGTCATTGCATCTTGGCTGGTATGGTGTGCATGTGCCATTACTGCAGTGGTTGCTCCATGTAGACACAAGTTACTGCAGATGCTGGAAATCTGGAGCAACACAGATGCAGACACAGTGCTGGAGGAACTCAGCAGATCAGGCAGCATCTATGTAGGGGAATAAGGAGTCACTGTTTCAGACTGAGACTCTTCATTCTTGACTATTCATTTCCCTCCAGAGATGCTACCTCACCTGCCAAGTTCCTCCGTGAATGGCTGCTCCATGTATTGACAAACTATGCATATCCTGCGATTTCTTTCATTGCCTTCTGTTAGATGAGATGGAAGCTGTTGTCTTCCATGCTGTTTGCTTTGGCACAGCTCTCCTCAATTAGGAGATTTGTAACAATGTGTATGAGACAATTGCCATGCTGGTCAGGACACATTCTTGAGCCCTGCATCTCGGTGCAGAGTGGCTGCACCCGACGGGTTTATTTCTGTGGCTCACTGAACACCTGAGTCACATGCTAATGAGATCACTTTAATTCATTTGTGCAAGTCTGCTAGTGGAGAACCATGATCTCTGTTCCCAGTGCAGTATTGTTCTCAGTTCTCCATCTTTCTTTAACCCTATAAAGAACCCTCAGTACTAATTCCACTAGTGCTCTTGTCCCTGAGAATGTATTTTAAATGGCAAATGAGGTACAAATGTGCAAAAGTAATTGATCATTTAATATGATCCAAAAGAAAACTGATTGTTGCAATAATAAAAACACAATACTAAAAGTTCAGGCAGAATATGTGGAAACAGAGACAGCTAATATTACAGATCCGTAAGTTTTCATCAGTTTCTTAAAAAGATTGTTCTTCAGATTCTGCAGTTTTTACAGTGGTGACTCGGTGTGCTACTTTCACTAAAATAGCTTAAGTAGTTTCTTTTCCACTAAGTAAGTGTCTGATGCCATCTGTGGAATTGATTAATTTTCTGTTTACCATTATTTGTCAAGGGCTGTTGTGACTAGTTGGAGATCTTGCACCTAGGCATGCAGTGCAAACAAATTGGATGTTTTTTTAAAGCTTGAATCATACTATAAACTTAAACTTTGCAGTCATGTTAAAAATACATGTGTAAGTAACAAGTTTTGATTGTAGTGAATAACACTGTCAACACTCATTGGCAATTTTTAAAACTTAATTTGTTCCTTTTGGTATCTTGAATACTGAAAATGGATGCGAGTCTACTACCTATACAGCTTTAGATTTAGATGATGAAGAAACAGAGCACTTCCAGCTGGAGACTGGAACAAATATCCAGTATAATCTGTAGGTTTTGTTAACCAGAGAGTAATCAGTATTTGACTTTAAAGGTTCAGGCTTCAAGATTCATTTTAGAGCCACAAGCATATTTTTTTAATAAAAGTAATAACTGCTAACCATCCGAGAGACAGAGCTGCTAATAATGTTAATTTTCTATTCATAGGAGTTGATTACTAAATTGTTAATCTTTTTAAAAAATTTGATTAAAATTAGCCCTGAGATTATTGCACATGAAGGGAAATCCAGTAAGAACCTTAGTTATTTCTTGTATGGAGTAATAATTGTGAGTGTACTGGGCGGGGGGGGGAGTATATATTCTGATATCAGCCGAAAGGTACTCCTAATGATGCACTGAACATCCGTCTAGTTTTTGCGCAATAAGGCTATGTCTCAGACAAATGATCTTTCTGGCCAATGTCTCTCAGAATATAGACAAACTTTTATCATTTTCTCAGCAAAATCTGTTCCTTTCTGCGTAAAAGCTCGAGAAACTGATAGAAAATCAGATAAATTACACAAAACATCATAAAGAAGTCATGCATGGAGGGAGGGAAGGAAGGACAGCATGAAGTGGGCCTTCAGCCTAGTGAGTCCATATTGATCGCCAGCCACCCATTTTCAGTAATCCTACATTAATCCCATGTATTTTCAAGGCAGGCTCTTATTTCATACAGCAATGCATGCATCAGTAATAACAAATATATCTAGAATTAATGGCCTGTATATTCATTACAACATTGCTATCACATAATAGTTTACAGATGACATTTCTCAAGCAAAATGTGAACAGAAACTGTGGATAAATTCCAGAATGCACATTAATAGAGACATTGTTCACACACGTTCAGTCTGTCAGCAGGTATGTGCAGATTGTGACTGAGCAGCAGACTGTGATTAAACTTGTACCAAAGTGGCTCAGTTATCTTTCTTGTTGTGCAAGATTATGGTAGAGTTGAAGTCAGATATCCACGTTTGGGCTGTCAGCACCAGGAGACGGCTGTCCTCTCTCCAGGCAAAAGAATGCATGCTTATGGAGCTTCTAAAACATTCAACTTTTCACTGAGTAGAGCATTTAGCAGTTGTTGATGGATCACTCATTTTAACAACTTAACAAGGGGTTCTTTGCTCCGTACAGAATGTGAAGCTGAAGATGTGTAACTTAATATATTGACCCTACAGAGCAAATGCATCTGTACATTGTATTATGCAAGCTAATAATAACTTGGGCTGAAAAAGAAGGGAACTGTGATGTTGTCTGTTAAATTTAGTTTGTGATGTTTTTTTAAATCTGAAGTTGCAGTGCATACTACAAACGCACTTATTGCACATCTCCAAAAAGCAAAAATGGTCATGGTAAACACTAATGCTATAATTAGTTTCCCTTGTAGTCAAGGGGAGCTTGATCTGGAGCCCATTTTCTTTTGTTTCATGGAACTCACAAGCAACAAATGTATATCCAACCACTTTCCCCATCCAGCAACAACTTGCTTTTCTACGTCCTTATAACATATAAGGACACAGATTTCAGACAAAAGCATGGTAGCATTATGGTTGGCACAATGCTTTACAGTACCTGTGACTCGAGTTCAATTCCCGCCACTGTCCATAAGGAGTTTGTATGTTCTCCCTGTGACAGAATGCGTTTCCTCCCACAGTACAACTGTGTGCTGGTTGGTAGGTTAATTGGTCATTGTAAATTGTCCCACGATTAGGCTAGGGTTAAATCGGGAGTTGCTGGGTGGCGCGGCTCATAGGGCTGGAAGAGCAACTTTTCCACGCTCTATCTCAATAAATAACTTTTTTAAAAGATAGTTAAAGGAGATTAGGAAAACTGTGAAAATGTTTCAAAATGATGATGAATGTAAATCTGAAAGAATAGTCTTTATAGGTCAGCAAGGACTGGGTGATTGGATGAGGGGGGATTTTGCGTGGCTAGCATATGAACTGCTGAGTATATGACTGCATTATGACCATCTTCATATGAGAAAAATTATATTGGAGGATGAATTGATTTTTGATTTGTTCCATTGCAGAGATCTGAGTCATAACAGATTAGCTTCCATTAATGATGCTGCATTTGATGGTCTTTATGGACTACTGGAAGTGTGAGTATTCTGCCAAAATTCAAATTTGTTGAGTACTTCAAATAATTAATTAACAAATATCAGAATTTTTGCTAATTGATCTTTCTTTCTCAAGGAAAATCAACTATAATCTACTCACTTCAATCCCATCATTAGGAGTTGTAACAGCTAACATTACCACCTTGTCTCTGTAAGTACAATATTATCTGTAACCTGAATGTACATTGTTTATTGTACTTTAAATTCTTGTACATTTTCTCCTAAGGAAGAGCAGGACACTTTCCAATCACTCACTTTGCAAAAATACCTGCTCACTAAATTATTATTTTTTAGTCCCCAACGCCACTATCCATTTACTTTATTGTGTAATGTTCTTGAAAAATGAACAGTCTTTCTATTTTTATGCTTAGCTCTGATGTTGTGCAATTAAATTAGAGTTAATTCTGTGCTGGTCCAAAACTGTACTCCTGCAGCTGCTGGGTCCATGGTTTCTTATCTTCAGTCTTTCCCTTCCTTGTCAATCATTCTGTGATACATTCAACCAAAGGAAAGCTAAGCTAGGGATGAATTCACATTCACATTCACTATAAACCAAGTTGTCTATCTCCCAGTTGGCCTCCAGCTTGGTATTAAAGTGAGCTGTGCAAGTGATGGATTATTTAAAACATCCTGAAGTACACCATTCCTTTTTACTTCTGTGTTTTATGTTGTGTGTTTTAACACTGCTTGTTTTAAGAATATCCAGTCTTTGCATATGTGGCATCGCTACTGCTGAGGTGAGAGGAAGCAGTGATTTGAGAGAACAGTTGAGTTTTTAAATCTACTGAATCTTTTAACCATTTCTATTCAAATTAATAACTGATCAGGGCTACAAGTCCAAGTCAATTATGAGTATGGTTTGTCTAGGACTAACCAGTGTCAACTTCCTGCCCAGCATAGTTTTGTTCTGTTGATATACTGCAGTAAAGGTTAATATGGATTTTCCCAATAAATAAAGCTTTAGTATATTTTAATTTTGTCCCATTCCCTTCTCACTCACCCTCTGCTTTTCTCCCTCTCCATCCATATACCCTTCTTAAAGCTTTTTTGAGAACGTTTTTAGAAAACATTCTCATACCATCTTTTTCGATGAATGTCCATTCTTTTTTTCATTTCTGCAGTACCATATATTTTCATTGGTACAAGCTGATTCACTCACGTAATGCCAGTTCTTTAACTCCCACAGAAAGGAGTAAGCTATTTTGTGATTTTTTTAAGAAAAGCAAATATAAATTATTAGTATATGTTAAGCTAATTAACATGCAGTTTTTAAAACAAATGGATTTTTTGCCTTAATGTAAAGGAAACAATTTTTTTCCCTCAAACTTGTTTCTGTACTTTCCCTGTTTTTTTTTCTGGAGCTGGGTGTTTATGGCAATTGAAAACAATCTAATTACAGAATTGCATAGCTGCCCTTCCATCCCAGTTCCTTAAACATCTTTCAGTACTGGTTCTTACTTTCAGGTGTTTTTAAGCAAAGAATTTCAAGTTCCACTTGAATATTTTAATACATTTTGTGGAAGACTGCAGAATCACTGTGCTACACGAGAATATTCATTGAGAAAGCTTAACTGCAACATTGTTTACTGCTTTTTTTTTCAGAACGCATAATCGGATTGCGAAGATAATTGCATTGGACCTTCAGCCGTACACCTCCTTGGACACTTTAGATCTGAGTTCAAATATGATTTCAGAAATCAAAACTACTTCATTTCCAACAATGCAGCTGAAAAATTTGTGCGTAATGAAATTCTTAAATTATCTTTTATTGTTTAACAGTATAGGTGTATTAAGTGATGGACTTGAACGATGTTGTTTGGTACTATGTGGAAGTAGAAAATAGAACCATGAAATTGTAAACTGATGGACCAAGCAAATACTAATTTGTTGTATTGTGAAATCTATGTGGGATCACCTTGCTATCTGTGGTAAAGACATGTTACTTCTTGTGCACATAGAGGTAGGATCCCTATGACTTTTGCGCAGTACTGTAATACAGTACTGTTGCTGCAAAAAAAAATGACGTGAATGATAAACCTGATTCTGATAAGGGTCTTTATTGTGGTCTGAGAGTGGGAAGGGAGCAGGGAGAGAGTAACTATGGTTTGGAAAGGGGGAAGGGAGAGGGGAGGGAGCAGGAAGCACCAAAGAGACATTCTGTAATGATCAATTAACCAATTGTTTGGAATCAATTGACCTTGCCTGGTGTCTCAGGGCTGGGTTTGTCTGCACCTACACTATCCCTGACCCTGGTTCTCCTTTGGTACTACTCCCACACACCTTCTGCAGCACTCCACCTTCATCCTTTCCACATCCGTCGCTCCCACCAGATTTATAAACTCGCTGTCTGCTCCACATTGACTAATACAGTACTGTGCAAAAGTCTTAGGCATCCTAGCTATGTATATGTCCCTAAGACATCTGCACAGTACTGTATACAAGAATATCATTCTTATGATCTGCACCTTTATCTTAATTTAGCATGTTTTAATTTTCTTTCTATTACTTAAAAGAATAGGCATTTTTAATGTGCCTTTTGTAAGCATGAGTTATTATTTAATTATGTAGTGTGGTATAGTATTAGATATATTACATATGATATAGTGTGGTTAGATAATTTGATGCCTGAATACCATGCAGGAGGCACTAGATAGCATCACGTTTTGAAGAGAAGATCTGCCATCAAGATCTTAATAATTTTCATCTGGATAAGAATGGGCTTCTTTGTTTCATTCCTCCTAGCCAGTTGATTTTTATATACTTTCTTTCCACCTGTCTTGGAGTAGTTCCAGACATGCCAATAATCTTGTTAGATGTTGACAAGTTGAACTTTACTGTTATAGTGAAGTTTAAAATGGAATTTAAAGGACTAATCTATTTAATTTGACTGCTCTGCCAGTGCTTAGGTTGTGCACAAGTCCACTGAGTTGAATTAAAAACAACTATTTGGAATATGATTAAATATTGGCTGATTGGTAGGAGGTAGAGAGAGGGAATAAAGGGGACCTGTTTTGGTTGGCTGCTGATGTCCATTGGTATTCCACAGGGGTTGGTGCTGGTCTTTTCACGATATATCTTAATGATTTGGATGACAGTTGCTGGCTTTGTAGCCAAGTTTGCAGACGATACAGAGATTGGTGAGGGGCATGTTAGCTTTGAGGAAGCAAGGTATCTGCATAAGGACTTGGACAGATTGGGAGAATAGGCAAAGAAGTGTCAGATGGAATATAGGGTCGGGAAGTGTATGGTCATGCACTTTGATATAAAGAATACAGAAGTAGACTGTTTTCTAAATGGGGAGAAAATTCAAAAATCAGAGGTGCAAGGGGATTTGGGAGTCCTTGTGCAGGATATTCTGAAGGTTAACTTGCAGGTTGAGTCAGTGGTAAGGAAGACAAATGTAATGCTAACATTCATTTCAAGATGACTAGAATATAAGAGCAAGGGTGTGGTGTTGCAGCTTTATAAGGCATCAGTCAGACTGCAAATAAAGTATCATGAGCAGTTTTGGGCCTCAATCTAAGAAAACGATATGCTGGTATTGGAGAGGGTCCAGAGGAGGTTTAAAAGAATGATTCCAGGAATGAAATGGTTAATGTATGAGGAGCTTTTAATGGCTCTGGGCCTGTACTCTCTGTAGTTTATAAAAATGAGGGGCGATCTCATTGAAACCTATCAAATGTTGAAAAGCCTGGATAGAGTGGGTGTGGAGAGGATGTTTCCTATATGGGGGAGCCTAGTACCAGATGGCACAACCTCAGAATAGAAGGACACCCTTCTAATAGAGATGAGGAATTTATTTAACCAGAGAGTGCTTTATCTGTGGAATTCATTGCCACATATGCTTGTAGAGGCGAAGGTATTAGATATATTTAAAGTGAGGTTGATTGGTTCTTGAATAGTAAGGGTGTCAAATGTTTTGGGGAGAAGGGAGGAGAATGGGAAAGAGGAATAATCAATCAGCCATGATGGAATGGTGGAGCAGACTGGATGGGCCGAGTAGCCTCCTTCAGCTCCTATGTGTTATGGTCCTATAATAGTGATATCAGGCATCTTGCCCTGCCTTTCCACTTCTTACTATACTATTTTGATCATTGCTTACCACATTGTAGTTATTTAACCTGAATATGTTACAAAATTAACTATTTAAGTTGTCTTCAGCATGTTCAGTACTGTGATTATTTATTAAAATGACTAACTGCCATATTTAACATTATGAAAGGATCTTGAGTCCATCTCAATTTGCTTAGGTGGACTCTTCTTGTTTTCATTCTTTTAGGGGAGCTGAGGTCCTGATTCAGAACAGTAGATTAATTGTTGAACTCCATGCAAGTGCTTCAGTTTCTAATTAAAAGGCACAAAACTCTTTGATCTGTGTCCTATGGATTTCCATATGGTTCTAGCCCATTGTGATGGGCTCCATGGAGTCTGCTACAGTATTGTTTTTCCAGTCACTGGGCACCAATTGCCTCAAGAGTTCCTGAGGGATACAGGACTGTTTTGGGCTGAAATATTTCTTATCCAGTGTTACTTTCAGATGTTTAGGGTGGCTTAAATGTTTGATATAACCTCTGCTCTACAAAGTTTCTGGTGGTTTGTGGATGGGCATGTTCACAAATATTTTACCATATTACACAATATTCATTCAGCTCTACTCATTTCCAGAAAACATTTTTTTTTATTTATTCATTTTCAGCATCTGGGTAGTGTTGGCAAGCCAGCATTGATTGTCCCTGCCTAATTACCCTTGAACTGAATGAGTTGCAATTCCATTTTATGGTCAACCACATTTGGCAGGTCGAGAGTTTCACAGAGGCCAGGCCATATAAGAGTGACAGATTTTCTCCTGTGGATAACACCAGTGAACTAGCTTGACTTTTACAACAATCTGGTAGTTTTGAGGTTATCATTCCTAATGACTGTTTAACCTTTCAAATTATTAACTCAATTTAAATCCTATAAGTGCTGTGGTGGGATTTAAACTAGGATCTGGTTGTTACTCCAGCTCTCTAGATTTGATAACCTGTTCATAGTGAGGTGTAACCCTTTCCATTTTAAAATTCTAGGACAAAATTGTACACATTATTCCAAGTGCAGCCTCACAAAGTAATTGGTGAGGCCGTGCCTGAAGTACTGAGCAAGGTTTTTGTTGCCCTATTATTGGAGAGATCTGGTTAAACTGGAAAGAGTGCAGAGGAGATAACAGGATGTTGCCAGGACTAAAGCCTGAGTTATGGGTAGAGGTTGGCCTGGATAGGACTTTTGACCCTTAGAATGTAGGAGAATGAGAGGCAACCTTATAGAAACATTTGAAGTTCTGAGAGTTATAAATCAGGTGGATGGCAAGTCTTTTCACCCCAAGGTAGTAGAGTCTATACTATGAGGAATACGGTGCCTATAAAAAGGATTCAACCCCTTAGATGTTTTCATGTTTTATTGTTTTACAGTATTGAATCACAGTGGATTTAATTTGGCTGTTTTGACACTGATCAATAGAGACTGTTTCATGTCAAAGTGAAAACAGTGATCTAAATTATTTCAAATATAAAACACAAAATAATTAATTGAAAAATATTCACCCGCTTCAAGTCAATATTTAGCAGATGCACCCTTGGCAGCAATTACAGCCTTGAGTCTGTGTGGATAGGTCTCAGTCAGCTTTGCACATTTGAACACTCCAATTTTTTTTCCCCATTCTTCTTTACAAAACTGCTCAAGCTCTGTCAGATTGCATGGGGATTGTGAGTGAACAGCCCTTTTCAAGTCCAGCCACAAATTCTCAATTGGATTGAGGTTTGGACTCTGACTTGGCCACTCTAGGTCATTAACTTTGTTTTTAAGCCATTCCTGTGTAGCTTTGGCTTTTGTGCTTGGAGATCATTGTCTTACTGGAAAATAAATCTTCTCCCAAGTCACAGTTCTCTTGCAGACTGCATCAGGTTTTCCTCCACGATTTCCCTGTAATTTGCTGCATTAATTTTACCCTCTGCCTTAATAAGCCTTCCAAGGCCTGCTACAATGAAGCATTTCCACAGCATGATGCAGCTACCACCATGCTTCAGGATAGGGATGGTGCATTTGTGATAAAGTGCAGTGTTTTGCTTATGCCAAAAAGCTCGATTTTGATTTCATCAGACCATTGAACCACCTTCCAGCTGACTTCAGAGTCTCCCACATGCCCTCTGGCAAACTCTAGCCGAAATTTCATTTGCGTTTTATTTTTCAACAGTGGCTTTCCCTTTGCCACTCTCCCATAAAGCTGCAACTGGTGAAGCACCCAGGCAACAGTTGTATGTGCAGTCTCTCCCATCTCAGCCACTGAAGCTTGTACCTCCAGAGTTGTCACAGGTCTCTTGGTGTCCTCCCTCACTCGTCCCCTTGTACGGTCACTCAGTTTTTTAAGGATGGTCTGCTCTCGGCAGATTTACAGCTGTGCCATACTCATTCCATTTCTTGATGATTGACTTCACTGTACTCCAAGGGATATTCATTGACTTGAAAATATTCTTGTATCCATCTCCTGAACTGTGTTTTTCAAGAAACTTTTTGCGGAGTTGCTTGGAGTGTGTTTTTTTTTTTTTTTTTTTTTTTTTGTCTTCATGATGTAGTTTTTGCCAGAATACTAACTCCTCAGCAGTTGGACCTTCCAGATACAGGTGTAGGTGTATTTACTACTATCAGTTGAAATACCTTAACTGCACACGGTGATCTCAATTTAACTAATTAGGTGACTTCTAAAACCAATTTGCTGCACCAGTGAGGATTTGTTGTCTTATATTAAAGAGGGTGAATAATAATGCAATCAGTTAATTTGTGTTTTATATTTGTAATTAATTTAGATCACTTTGTAAATATGTTTTCACTTTGACATGAAAGTGTCTTTCTGTTGATCAGTGTAAAAAAAACACTTTAAATCCACTGAGATTCAATCTTGTAAAACAATAAAACATGAAAATCTCGGGGGGTGGGTGGTGAATACCTTTTATAGGCACTGTAGGTTTAGGGTGAGATGGGGAAGATTTAAAAAGCACATGAGGGGCAACTTTTAAAAGCAGAATGTGGTGGGTATATTGAATGAGCTACCAGACAAAGTTGCATCAGGTACAATAGTGTCATTTAAGCAGCACTTGTTCAAGTATAAAGACCTGGGTCAAGTATATGAAATTTGGACCAGCCCGGTGGACACAGTGATCAGCATGGGCTGGTTGAGCTGAAGGGCTTGTATCTATATGTGGTTAATTGAGCATCCGATGAAAAGTCTTGGTCTGAAACTGGCACTTTATACTTCTCCATAGATGCTGCCTGAGCTGTTGAATTACTCTAGCATTTTGTCTGTTACTCGAATTCCAGTATTAAGGGCCTCTTTTTTTAAAAAAAAAGATAGTTTGTGCAAAATTTATTTGTTTTGTAACATAAAATCTGTTTAATTTTCAGACATTTGAACAACAACCGAATAATGATCCTTGAGCCGGGTTGTTTTGATAACCTTTCCAGCACATTGCTTGTCCTCAAACTGAACAGAAATAAAATTTCTGTCATTCAACCAAAGAGCTTCCGGATGCCTCATCTTCAGTATCTGTGAGTGATTTTGTTCATTTTGCTTTTCAGAGTACAGAAATGTACTTTCTCAAAAAAAGGTAGAAGTGCTCCTTCAGCTTTCATAGATGAGATTATTACTGACTTAGTTGAATGCAAATTGATTAGGTCAGTAGAACCAAGCCGATTTGTTAAAGATGGGATGTTCTAGAACCACTGATTATCCAATCTCTGTGTAGAGAGAGAGACCTAGATAATGTTTTGCATTGATGACTTCAGTAATTCAATGTAATTTATGATAACTCTTTCTCTATAGATGCTGATATTTTAGCGATCTTTATTTCTGATGTATCTCCAGCTACAGACTTTTGCTTTTATCAGAACAAAGTGCTACAACCTTGAGATACCCTAGCTTCTAGGTCTCATACTTGCTTTTGGGAGCATGACTGTCTTTTTGAGCTGTTGCATCAGCATGCATTCCTGGGGCACAGTGGGCAAGTTTACTGTGGAATGTCAGTTTAAGTTCAGTGAAATGTGCAGGAGTCAACTGAGATTTCGTTGCAGAATGCTGTCTTGTACAGCAACAAGTGTAAAATTTACACTAAGGATTCTCCAATATTTCTTGGGTCTGAATACTGAATGAGCTGTCTACTTGATGTAGAAAGTAGTCAGACTATCAAGAAGTTTCAAGATGTGTAATAGCTACAACGTGTACAATACTCTGCTAAATTACTGAGAGAGTTTCGTGTTTACTTGAAAAGCTTTATTGTTTAGACTATAACAACCCCTAGTGGGGAAATCTAGAACTGGGAACTTAATTTCTACATAAAGAGTTGCCTGTTTAAAATGGAGGTGGGGCAATCTCTTCTCGGTCATTAATCTTTTGGAATTTGCCACCCAAGATACCAGTGGAGGTTGAATTCTTGAATACATTCAAAGCCAAGCTAGATTTTTTTTTTGTCTACAGGGAAGATATTAAGGAAATGGGCTTAGAACCCCTTGGCCTGCTCCTGAGGTTAATATTGTAAATAGGTCATGCCCACAAGAGTACTGACTTAAACCTTGGCACAAATGACAATTTTGCTGTTGGCCTCTCATGTTAAGACCTTGCTAGTAAACCATAAAACAGCTGAATCTACTGAATAAGATTGTCAATGGCCAACCTAAGGAAAATAGCCATATTTGTGGCAATTATTTGTTAAACTACTGAATCTAAAATAGATATGTACAAGCATCCTTTGCCAACTCGTAATGTTTAGAAATTTATTGTAAAAGTTGTCATTGTAGTGCACATTCAACCACCTGGAAGGTTTTTCAAAATCCTTGTCACTTGTTTAAGGAGGGAAAATGTACCTTATCCACCGGACAAGTTAAATTTGTGTTTTGATGTTTGAACAGGGAACTAAAGCGCAATAGAATCCGGATTATTGAAAGTCTTGCATTTCATGGCCTTGACTCATTGAAATCATTGAAGCTACAGCGTAATGGAATAAGTGAACTTAAGGATGGAGCTTTCTGGGGGCTCAATGAAATTGAGCAGTTGTAAGTCCTGTCATTTAATATGTATTCTGGATCTTGTCAAACCACTTAAGAAAATACTGGAGTTTTGAAGGGTTTAATGTAAGTAAATCAAAGTAATGTGAATATAATTGTTGAAGTAATTGTGGATTAACTTGTCTTTCTTGGATAAGTCAACAGTTTTCTTTTTATATCTGTTATGTAGTCCAAGGCAATTTAATGTCTCCCCTTCTGAACCTTGCAGTCTTTATTGATATAGTTTACTTTGCTAGAATTATCCTAGTTTTTGATTGTAAGTTGTACATGCAGGGACCTGCCTGGCTAAGGAGTGGAACTTTAATGCTGCATATTACTTGATGTTGCATGCATATCTAATCATTAGTAAGCAAAAGTTTGGATGCTTTAGGAATATTTTGAAGAACTTTTGTTTTGGGGGAAAAAATAGAAATTGATTTGGCATTAGAACTGATTTTTTTGACTCTGGGAAATCTGGTCGCTTTTTAATTTGGCTTAATTATTATGTGACTACTGTTAAGAAATAAGATAACTTCAGGTTAGGGAAAAAATAGATGATTATTTTTCTGTTTTAGGGACTTGGAACACAATAACTTGACTGAAGTTACCAAGGGTTGGCTATATGGCCTTAAACTTCTGCAGCGGCTACACCTGAACCAGAATGCCATTGCCAGGATAAGTGCTGATGCTTGGGAGTTCTGCCAGAAACTGACAGAGCTGTGAGTTTGTTTAATTCTTTCCTTCAGTCTTCTATTACTGGCTTGAAGTAAATCATGATTTTAATCACTGTGGGGCACAGTTTCATCCATCGCTTTAAGAATATATTAAAACGTAGCCTTTTGACAATGTATTTGGTCACCTATCCTAATGTGTTGTGAAGTTTTTAAAGTTGGTGCAAGGGGCCTTGTGCTGGTACAAGCATGCCTTCAAATTGTTAATATGAAAGCAAAATTGTGCGTATACTCCGGATGAGGAAAGGGTATTCATTTTTGAAAAAGGATTTGGTTGCTTTAAGGTGTTGACAATGCACTCTTTCCCCACTGGTACATTTTTTTTTTAGTAGTTTCCTTAATACACAAAATAATGTGTATAAAGATAAAACAGTAGCTTTAATGTGGTTTTCGTGATATAAGACTGAGCTGTCTATGCATCTTGTTTTTTTAACTAGAATTGTGTTCCTTTTTTAAAACTTATGGACTCACTGGTTTCAGTGGTGTTTCTAGTATTCTTATGACAAAAAAAATGTAAAATATAGGACTACACAGGAACAGGCCTTTTGGCCCACAATGTCTCTGCTGAGCATGAAGTCAATATAAATTATCTGCTTGCATATGATCCATATCCAGACATCCTACCTCTCCCAGAAGTCCAGGGAGTCTCCCACATATTGATAGCACCTCCCTGACGCCCGGAAATTATATACAATATCCCGGAAATTTTTTTTTTTTGAGAAAGAGAGGGAGAGCGAGCATCCTGATTGGTCTCTCTTCGTGCTAAGAGTGGTTCCCAACCACCGGGCCGCGAGGAAACAATATGATTTGGCAATATGAAGGATATCAGTCAGCTGCACTTTTCCTCACCCTGTCACGCACTGTTGCACGCGAGGTCATTACACATGTGTCATCCATGTCAGCGCGGGAAGATCAACTCCTCGAGCTTGCAAATGACGGCGGGCTGAAAAGTATGTTTGACATAACATCTTTGCTGGCATTCTGGATCAAAGTCAAGGCTAAATATCCTGAGATAGCCATGAAAGCACTGAAAACGTTGCTTCCATTTCCAACATATCTCTGCGAAGCAGGGTTTTCTGCAATGAATGCAACGAAAACAAAATTGCGGAATAGACTGGACATAAGGAACCCCCTTCGAGTTTTGCAGTCTCCTATCACCCCTCGATGGCACCGTCTTCTTGCAGGAAAACAAGCCCAGGGTTCCCACTGATTCAGCAATATTGGTGTGTTGCAATGATTTTATATGTTCATATGAGGAGAATATGCACTGTGTGTTTAATATCCAAACGTTACTTAAAATGTTATGATGCTATGGACTTATAATTGACTTATCACTATATTCATGTGAAGAAAATATGCACTGTGTTTAATATTAAATTTGTTAGATAAACCCTTTTAGAAACGAAATTGAGTGTATTAGCCACTTCTTATAAGTGACTTATAGTTGACTTATCACCTATATTCTGGTCGTGATTACCCCCCACCCCTCCGGTCGGCTGGTCCGCAAGAATATTGTCAATATTAAATTGGTCCGAGGTGCAAAAAAGGTTGGGGACCCCTGCTAAGTAGACCTATCAGTTTTCTCTGTGGGTGGGCTTTACAGTCGACCTCAAAAATAATGACAATGTTGCTCGCTGCACTGTTTGCAACAGTGACTTTTCTATTGCCCATGGTGGGTTAAAATGTAAAAGACATGTTGAGGTGAGCTTAACAGGTGTCATTCATTCATTAGCATAGCTGACATTATCTAAACGGGCTGGTTGCTAAGGAGCTACGCTATTGATGTCCTACGTGATGAGGCCAAACTCCCTGTAGACAGCTTAAAGTTGTAATAGAATAAACATGATAATATAATATAAGTACATATTTTAATGTCACATTTTCTGCATATACCCAACTTGGTTTACAGATTAGACAAAATCACTAAACAAAGCATTACATACACCCTTGGAGGTCGACCGGGGGTGGGGGGGATATGGGGTTGCGGGGGGCGGGGATGCTACCTCCCTGAAATGAGTTTTTTGCAGGGTGGGATGTCTGCATATCCCTAATTTCGCGCTCTGTTCATGTCTGTCTAAATGCCTCTTAAATGGCTCTCTTGTATCTGGTTGCATCATCTCCCCTGGAAGCGTATTCCGGACTTCGTATACTGCTTTGTATAAAAAGAAACATGCCACATAAATCTTAAGCACTCCCCTCTACCTTGAAACTATATTTTCTAGTATTTGACATATTTAAATGGTAAAAGATTGCAGCGTGCTGCTGTGCAGAAGGACATAGAAACATAGAAAATAGGTGCCGGAGTAGGCCATTCGGCCCTTCGAGCCTGCACTACCATTTATTATGATCATGGCTGATCATCCAACTCAGAACCCTGCACCAGCCTTCCCTCCATACCCTCTGATCCCCCTAGCCACAAGGGCCATATCTAACTCCCTCTTAAATATAGCCAATGAACTGGCCTCAACTGTTTCCTGTGGCAGAGAATTCCACAGATTCACCACTCTCTGTGTGAAGAAGTTTTTCCTAATCTCAGTCCTAAAAGGCTTCCCCCTTATCCTCAAACTGTGACCCCTCGCTCTGGACTTCCCCAACATTGGGAACAATCTTCCTGCATCTAGCCTATCCAATCCCTTTAGGATTTTATATGTTTCAATCAGATCCCCCCTCAATCTTCTAAATTCCAACGAGTACAAGCCTAGTTCATCCAGTCTTTCCTCATATGAAAGTCCTGCCATCCCAGGAATCAATCTGGTGAACCTTCTTTGTACTCCCTCTATGGCAAGGATGTCTTTCCTCAGATTAGGGGACCAAAACTGCACACAATACTCCAGGTGTGGTCTCACCAAGGCCTTGTACAACTGCAGTAGTACCTCCCTGCTCCTGTACTCGAATCCTCTCGCTCTAAATGCCAGCATACCATTCGCCTTTTTCACCGCCTGTTGTACCTGCATGCCCATTTTCAATGACTGGTGTATAATGACACTCAGGTCTTGTTGCACCTCCCCTTTTCCTAATCGGCCACCATTCAGATAATAATCTGTTTTCCTATTTTTGCCACCAAAGTGGATAACTCCACATTTATCCACATTAAATTGCATCTGCCATGAATTTGCCCACTCACCCAACCTATCCAAGTCACCCTGCATCCTCTTAGCATCCTCCTCACAGCTAACACTGCCGCCCAGCTTCGTGTCATCCGCAAACTTGGAGATGCTGCATTTAATTCCCTCATCCAAGTCATTAATATATATTGTAAACAACTGGGGTTCCAGCACTGAGCCTTGCGGTACCCCACTAGTCACTGCCTGCCATTCTGAAAAGGTCCCGTTTAATCCCACTCTTTGCTTCCTGTCTGCTAACCAATTCTCTATCCACATCAATACCTTACCCCCAATACCGTGTGCTTTAAGTTTGCACACTAATCTCCTGTGTGGGACCTTGTCAAAAGCCTTTTGAAAATCCAAAGATACCACATCCACTGGTTCTCCCCTATCCACTCTACTAGTTACATCCTCAAAAAATTCTATGAGATTCGTCAGACATGATTCTCCTTTCACAAATCCATGCTGACTTTGTCCGATGATTTCACCGCTTTCCAAATGTTGGGAGTGCTTGTGCATCGATCACAAAAGGTTGCTTTGCAGGTGCAGCAGGCTATCAAGGCAAATGGAATGTTGGCCTTCATTGCTAGAGGAATTAAATTTAAGAGCAGGGAGGTTATGCTGCAACTGTATAAGGGTACTGGTGAGGCCGCATCTGGAGTATTGCGTGCAGTTCTGGTCTCCTTGAGGAAGGATAAGCTGGCTTTGGAGGCAGTGCAGAGGAGGTTCACCAGATTAATTCCAGAAATGAGGGGGTTAGACAATGAGGAGAGATTGAGTTGCCTGGGACTGTACTTGCTGGAATTCAGAAGGATGAGAAGAGATCTTATTGAAATGTATAAAATTATGAAAGGGATAGATAAGATAGAGGCAGGGAAGTTGTTTCTACTGGTAGGTGAGACTAGAACTAGGGGACATAGCCTCAAGACTCGTTGGGGTAAATTTATGATGGAGATGAAGAGGAACTGCTTTTCCCAACGAGCGGTGAATCTGAAATTCTCTGCCCAATGAAGCAATGGAGTCTACCTCAGTAAGTGGATGTAAGGCAAGGTTGGATAGATTTTTGCATAGTAGGGAAATTGAGGGTTATGGGGAAATGTAGGTAGACAGAGATAGTCCGTGGTCAGATCAGCCAAGATCTTATTGAATGGCAGAGCAGGTTCAACGGGCTAAATGGCCTATTGCTGCTCCTATTTCTTATGTTCTTATGTAAATTCATGTATTATAAAACAAATTATATTACTGTATAACTTAGAAATCTGCAGCACATTACAAGCCCTTTGGCCCACAATGTTGTGCCAACCATGTAACCTCTATAGAAGCTGCTAGATTTACCCCACCACATAGCCCTCTATTTTTCTAAGCTCCATGTACCTATCTGAGTCTTTTTTTATTTTAAAAAAACCCTATTGTATCCGCCTCCCACCATCGTCGCTGGCAGTGCATTCCACGTACCCACTACTCTGTGTGGAAATTCATACCACTAGTGTCCCCTCTGCCTGCTTCCAAGCACCTTAAAACTATGCCCCTTTGGGTTAGCCGTTTCAGCCCTGGGAAAAAGCCTCTGGCTATCCACAGGATCAATGCCTGTCATCATCTTGTACACCTCTATCAGGTCACTTCACCGCTGCCGCTCTGAGAAGAAAAGGCCAAGTTCACGCAACATATCCTCATAAGGCACGCTCTCCAATCCAGGCAACGTCCTTGTAAATCATGCACGAATGTATACCTTGTGATACTCCGCATTGTTGTTGTATTGGATTATGAATGATCATTATTGTATATGGGGTGGGCAGGTTATATTAATGCAATTACATAATTTATTTCATACCTCTGAAATGACTTTGTTCCTTTTACTTTAGGGACATGACCTACAATCAGCTGACTCGTTTAGATGAGTCTACATTTACGGGTTTGAAATTGCTTGAGAATTTGTACATGGGAGACAACAGAGTGAGTTACATCGCTGATGGAGTTTTTAGTGGCCTGTCTAACCTGCTCACACTGTAAGTATGTTGAATAAATGAGGTTGTTCGGTAAAGTAACAAAAGCAGATTAAAGGAACAAAAATGTGTAATTTACTCCACATCCCTTATACTACTAATTGAAACTCATCTGTAAGTCTTGTCGGTGAGCATGATGCAGATCTAAGCCTGCAGCAGACATGGAATGAGTCACGTCTTCTATCTCAAAGTCATTATCCATGACTACAATGGACTGTACAGGTGTGCTTACTGGAGATTTTGTTACACATGTAAGCCATTGATGAAGATTTCTGTAAACTTGTTTTTTAAGTATTCCATTGTACTGAAGTGCAAAGGTTTCACGTTTTGTATCCAGTGTGCATTATCTTTTTACTTGTATTATTGGTGAAAACTACAGAAGATGGCAAGTCCTTATAAATTTGACTGTCAATATCCATTTAGCTGAGATTTGCAAGTAGTTCTTTGAATACTTATGGAAAAGAAATTGTTTCTAAGTTGTATTAAGAATGAAATTGACTAACGTCAGTTTAAAAGTCAAGCCAGAGTTTACTGTGGAATGTCTATCATTATATTCCAAATTAATCCCTCTCCCGTTCCCATTCTGCACCTAAGGAGGTTGTGACAACCTGAATTACTGCAATGAACTAAATGAAATTGCAAAGGAGTTCCAAATTAAATGGAATGGGTTTACGTGATGTGGATTTTTTGGCCCTTGGTTTAACCTTTAGTAGATAAGGGATTGCAGTTCATCTAGATTGGTTCAAAGTAGCATAAAGCAGAAAGGATCCACATTAAATTGTTGTTTGTCCCCTGGGGGAGGGATGAAAAAGGAAATGGCTGGTTTCTTCAGTTTGGGGTCGGCAGCCATATTCACATTCCAAGGCATTACTGATTAACAAGGCTCCAGCTTTTGATGCCTGAGTGGAGCTGTGTGGAGAAAACTTAATTGATCAGGGCAAAGGCAAAAGGGTGGAAACATCTTCTGTCAAAATGAAGTTGGGAGTAATGCTTAGTGGAATTGTTTATTATTTAAGCTTCTGAATGAATTTTGCAGTTTGCCTCTAATTAGTTTCCTCAGAATTTAGAAACTTGTTTCAAATGTTCTCCTTAAAGACACAATCTTTGTCACTAGCTAGCAAGGTAAAGTGGTGGAGTATATCAGTACTTTGGCCTCTGAACATTGTGGTTCTATTCTTGTATTCTTGAGCTGTGTGGGCTAGTGGAAATTAGCATTCACACCAGAATGCTGTTGCAAACTGCCATTAACAAACGTTGAAGACCACATTACACATTTGCTAACTGAATAATGCATAATGTTTACAGAATTTGAACAGATTTAAAGCTGAAGGGGAAACATTCAATGTTTCCATCTGGAAGTCATCACCTTCTATAAATTCAGACTATAAGAATATCTAGTGAAAAAATAGCAAGTATCTACCCAACTGTGAGTTTTACAAAAAGTCTTCAGGTTCTTGGATTTTTGTTAATTACATCCATCAAGAAGGTCATCTTACTTCAAAGTTTTCTTTCATACCTTGAAGTCAATATTGAGCGCAGTAAAAACTGAGCAAAAGTACTGCTGGTGCACATGGGGAAAATAGTCAGCACTCTTCTGTTGAAAGTTTGCGACCTAAAATGTTAAGCTTTTATTTTGCCCAATCTCCATTGTGGTGCTTCCTCCTTTGTTACAGGTGGTCAACTAAAATATGGTGTGCTCTATTCAGATCACTATCTGATACACATTGTACCTTTTGTATGGGCTGTAATGCTGCTTTAAGGTCTCAAAGCAGTGTTCTTGTATGGGTGGTAAACTGAAATTGCTTTTTCCTTATACTGTTTGTAAAATTCATTAACAGCAGGTTTCTTTCTGTAGTGATCTAAGGAATAACGAAATCTCATGGGCAATTGAGGATTCAAATGGTGCTTTCAGTGGATTAGAGAAGCTGCAAAAATTGTATGTATATTGTGACTCAAGTTTGTGTATTGCTTTTCCATTGAGCATTTTTGTGCCTGCCCTTTTCACTTTCTCCCTTGCCAACATGAATTCAGCCACAAACCTAAGATTGCAGTGATTTTTAAAGTTGATCCATGTTTTAACTACTTTTCTTCCAACACCCTTACCTGCTGCAAATTATTCATGATATTGCTCATATTAAATGGGCTAATTTGCTATTTAACATTTTACTGAACTGTTTAGTCTGATTTTAAGAGGTGCAGTATATAATTTCTAGTCTAGGTTATAAGTATCTAATTTGGCTAGTTTCTCCAGGCTAAAAGTCCTTGTCAATAGACATACCTGAGGTTTAACAATGGCTTCAGTGCTATGCTAAGAAGATAAATTGAAGATATTTTCTACTACAGTTTAAGACCCAAAGTTATGATCTAATCCCTTGTGTAGCGGATATTTTGTTGTGAATTAAAGTGCCCTTCAGAAGTTTTGAGGCTGCTTATGCTTAGTTTGTACACGTGCACATTACAGCAACATTCATTTGTTTGAGATCGTCATCAGATTCTCAAGCACAAATCAGTTATGACAACCAACCTTGATGCTCTGACTAGGGCATAGATTTTGGCAAGTAACAAATAGTCTGTTCATTGTTGATATCTTTCTGTCTATTAGATTAGGAAATAGATAGCTTTCTCCAATCTCACTATCCTGCTTTTGTTAGAACCTATTATGGAGCTTTTTATAACGGATGCAGACAATGTGTAGATGGCTTTTGTGGTGCACACTGTTGACTGTCACATGTCTCTTTGCTTCTTTATAGGATTCTGCAGGGAAGCAAAATAACTTCCATCACAAATAGAGCATTTTCTGGACTAGTAGCCCTTGAATACCTGTAAGTATAAATATAACCATATAACAATTACAGCACGGAAACAGGCCATCTCGGCCCTTCTAGTCCGTGCCAAACTCTTACTCTCACCTAGTCCCACCGACCCGCACTCAGCCCATAACCCTCCATTCCTTTCCTGTCCATATATCTATCCAATTTAACTTTAAACGACATTGTCGAACCTGCCTCAGCCACTTCTGCTGGAAGCTTGTTCCACACAGCTACCACTCTCTGAGTGAAGAAGTTCCCCCTCATGTTACCCCTAAACTTTTGCCCTTTAACTCTCAACTCATGTCCTCTTGTTTGAATCTCCCCCATTCTCAATGGAAAAAGCCTATCCACGTCAACTCTATCAATCTCCCTCATAATTTTAAACACCTCTATCAAGTCCCCCCCAACCTTCTACGCTCCAAAGAATAAAGACCTAACTTATTCAACCTTTCTCTGTAACTTAGGAAATGAAACCCAGGCAACATTTTAGTAAACCTCCTCTGTACTCTCTCAGTTTTATTGACATCTTTCCTATAATTCGGTGACCAGAACTGAACACAATACTCCAAATTTGGCCTTACCAATGCCTTATACAATTTCAACATTACATCTCAACTCTTATACTCAATGCTCTGATTAATAAAGGCCAGCATACCAAAAGCTTTCTTCACCACCCTATCCACATGAGTTTCCATCTTCAGGGAACTATGCACCATTATTCCTAGATCCCTCTGTTCTACAGCATTCTTCAATGCCCTACCATTTACCATGTATGTCCTATTTTGATTAGTCCTACCAAAATGTAGATCCTCACATTTTTTCAGCATTAAACTCCATCTGCCATCTTTCAGCCCACTCTTCTAACTGGCCTAAATCTCTCTGCAAGCTTTGAAAGCCTACTACATTATCCACAACGCCACCTATCTTAGTATCATCTGCATACTTACTAATCCAATTTACCACCCCATCATCCAGATCATTAATATATATGACAAACAACATTGGGCCCAGTACAGACCCCTGAGGCACACCACTACACACCCTCCTCCAATCTGACACACAGTTATCCACCACTACTCTCTGGCGTCTCCCATCTAGCCACTGCTGAATCCATTTTACTACTTCGATATTAATGCCTAACGATTGAACCTTCCTAAGTAATCTTCTGTGAGGAACCTTGTCAAAGGCCTTACTGAAGTCCATATAGACAACATCCACCGCTTTACCCTCGTCAACTTTCTTCGCAACCTCATCAAAAAATTCAGTAAGATTGGTCAAACATGACCTTCCACGCACAAATCCATGTTGATTGTTCCTAATCAGACCCTGTCTATCCAGATAATTATATATACCATCTCTAAGAATACTTTCCATCAATTTACCCACCACTGACATCAAACTCACAGGCTGATAATTGCTAGGTTTACTCTTAGAACCCTTTTTAAACAATGGAACCGCATGAGCAATACACCAATCCTCTGGCACCATCCCCATTTCTAGTGTCCCTGCTATTTCCACACTAACTTCCCCCAAGGTCCTAGGGAATATCTTGTCCGGACCCAGAGGCTTATCCACTTTTATATTCCTTAAAAGCACCAGTACTTCCTCTTCTTTAATCGTCATACTTTCCATAACTACCCTTCTTGTTTCCTTTACCTTACACAATTCAATATCCTTCAATATCTAAATACACTTCAATTCCTTGAATGATCTCAAATTGCCGCACAAATTAGAATGAGATTATAAATATGTGTTGTATTTAGCATATTTTATTTCCATTTACCAAATATTCTACAAGTCAGGATTGTATGTTGGTGTTAGTTTCCTCTTTATTGCAGTCTGCACTCTATGATATAGGGCCCTGAAATAAGTGTTGGTTGGAAATAACAACAGTGCATACATGGGGAGAGACTTGGTCACAGGAAGCTTCCCTATTTCAACTGTATATAGTGTATGTATGGTTTTAAACACCAGAGATTAGACAAGGGTTGCACAGTGAGCAGAGCTGTTCGCTCAACTCCAGTGACAAAGGTTTAGTCCTGATCTCTTGAGAAAGTGTCTTTTCTGTGAAAGTCTGCATATTCTTGACATTGCATGGCTTTCCACTGGATGTTCCGGCTTCCTTCCACGTAGCAAAATGTGCTAGTTAGTAGCTCATAGAACCATAGAACATTACAGCACAGAAACAGGCCTTTTGGCCCTTCTTGGCTGTGCCAAACCATTTTTCTGCCTAGTCCCACTGACCTGCACCTGGGCCACATCCCTCCATACACCCCTCATCCATGTACCTGTCCAAGTTTTTAAATGTTGAAAGTGAGCCCACATTTATCACTTCATCTGGCAGCTCATTCCACACTCCCACCACTCTCTGTGTGAAGAAGCCTCCCCCCCAATGTTCCCTTTAAACTTTTCCTTTTCACCTTTAACCCATGTCCTCTTTTTTTTCTCTCCTCTAGCCAAAGTGGGAAAAGCCTGCTTGCATTCACTCTATCTATACACATAATTTTATATACCTCTTATCAACGCTCCAGGGAATAAAGTCCTAACCTATTCAACCTTCCTCTGTAACTCCTTTTCTCAAGTCTCGGCAACATCCTTGTAAGTCTTTTCTGCACTCTTTCAACCTTATTAATATCCTTCCTGTAATTTGGTGACCAAAACTGTACATAATACTCCAAATTCGGCCTCACCAATGCCTTATGCAACCTCACCATAACTTTCCAACTCTTCTACTCAATACTTTGATTTATAAAGGCCAATGTACCAAAAACTCTGTTTATGACACTATCTACCTGTGACGCCACTTTTAGGGAATTTTGTATCTGTATTCCCAGATCCCTCTGTTCTACTGCACTCCTCAGTGCCCTACCATTTACCTTGTATATTCTACTTTGGTTTGTCCTTCCAAAGTGCAATACCTCTCACACTTGTCTGAACTAAACTCCATCTGCCATTTTTCATTTGGCCACTATGAGTTGTACCTAATGTGTGGGTGGGTTTATGAGAATATGCATAGAGAATCAAATGGAATTAGTGTGATTGGGTGCAGGATATTCAGGAAAACTTGGTGGGTAAAAAGCCTTGTTTCCATGCTGTATAATTCATTGACTGTATTTTGTCAAAATCTCTACTTTATAAACTATTCTTTGGTCATTTGGGTAAAATTCAGAAACAAAGGTTCTGAACTTAAAGAGGGGTAACTTTGAAGGTATGAGACGTGAATTAGCTAAGATAGACTGGCAAATGACACTTAAAGGATTGACGGTGGATATGCAATGGCAAGCATTTAAAGGTTGCATGGATGAACTACAACAATTGTTAATCCCAGTTTGGCAAAAGAATAAATCAAGGAAGGTAGTGCACCCGTGGCTGACAAGAGAAATTAGGGATAGTATCAATTCCAAAGAAGAAGCATACAAATTAGCCAGAGAAAGTGGCTCACCTGAGGACTGGGAGAAATTCAGAGTTCAGCAGAGGAGGACAAAGGGCTTAATTAGGAAGGGGAAAAAAGATTATGAGAGAAAATTGGCAAGGAACATAAAAACGGACTGTAAAAGCTTTTATAGATATGTAAAAAGGAAAAGACTGGTAAAGACAAATGTAGGTCCCCTACAGACAGAAACAGGTGAATTGATTCTGGGGAGCAAGGACATGGCAGACCAGTTGAGTAATTACTTTGGTTCTGTCTTCACTAAGGAGGACATAAATAATCTTCCAGAAATAGTAGGGGACAGAGGGTCCAGTGAGATGGAGGAACTGAGCGAAATACATGTTAGTAGGGAAGTGGTGTTAGGTAAATTGAAGGGATTGAAGGCAGATAAATCCCCAGGGCCAGATGGTCTGCATCCTAGAGTGCCTAAGGAAGTAGCCCAAGAAATAGTGGATGCATTAGTGATAATTTTTCAAAACTCGTTAGATTCTGGACTAGTTCCTGAGGATTGGAGGGTGGCTAATGTACCCCACTTTTTAAAAAAGGAGAGAGAGAGAAACCAGGGAATTATAGACTGGTTAGCCTAACGTCAGTGGTGGGGAAACTGCTGGAGTCAATTATCAAAGATGTGATAACAGCACATTTGGAAAGCGGTGAAATCATCGGACAAAGTCAGCATGGATTTGTGAAAGGAAAATCATGTCTGACGAATCTCACAGAATTTTTTGAGGATGTAACTAGTAGAGTGGATAGGGGAGAACCAGTGGATGTGGTATATTTGGATTTTCAAAAGGCTTTTGACAAGGTCCCACACAGGAGATTAGTGTGCAAACTTCAAAGCACACGGTATTGGGGGTAAGGTATTGATGTGGATGGAGAATTGGTTAGCAGACAGGAAGCAAAGAGTGGGAATAAACGGGACCTTTTCAGAATGGCAGGCGGTGACTAGTAGGGTACCGCAAGGCTCAGTGCTGGGACCCCAGTTGTTTACAATATATATTAATGACTTGGATGAGGAAATTAAATGCAGCATCTCCAAGTTTGCGGATGACACGAGGCTGGGCGGCATTGTTAGCTGTGAGGAGGATGCTAAGAGGATGCAGAGTGACTTGGATAGGTTGGGTGAGTGGGCAAATTCATGGCAGATGCAATTTAATGTGGATAAGTGTGAAGTTATCCACTTTGGTGGCAAAAATAGGAAAACAGATTATTATCTGAATGGTGGCCGATTAGGAAAAGGGGAGGTGCAACGAGACCTGGGTGTCATTATACACCAGTCATTGAAAGTGGGCATGCAGGTACAGCAGGCGGTGAAAAAGGCGAATGGTATGCTGGCATTTATAGCGAGAGGATTGGAATACAGGAGCAGGGAGGTACTACTGCAGTTGTACAAGGCCTTGGTGAGACCACACCTGGAGTATTGTGTGCAGTTTTGGTCCCCTAATCTGAGGAAAGACATCTTTGCCATAGAGGGAGTACAAAGGAGGTTCACCAGATTGATTCCTGGGATGGCAGGACTTTCGTATGAAGAAAGACTGGATGAACTGGGCTTGTACTCGTTGGAATTTAGAAGATTGAGGGGGGATCTGATTGAAACGTATAAAATCCTAAAGGGATTGGACAGGCTAGATGCAGGAAGATTGTTCCCGATGTTGGGGAAGTCCAGAACGAGGGGTCACAGTTTGAGGATAAAGGGGAAGCCTTTTAGGACCGAGATTAGGAAAAACTTCTTCACACAGAGAGTGGTGAATCTGTGGAATTCTCTGCCACAGGAAACAGTTGAGGCCAGTTCATTGGCTATATTTAAGAGGGAGTTAGATATGGCCCTTGTGGCTAAAGGAATCAGGGGGTATGGAGAGAAGGCTGGTGCAGGGTTCTGAGTTGGATGAGCAGCCATGATCATAATAAATGGCGGTGCAGGCTCGAAGGGCCGAATGGCCTACTCCTGCACCTATTTTCTATGTTTCATATGGACAGGTACAAACTATTTCAAAAAGATGTGTTCACTGTCCTAGCTAAACTACTTACCCTCATTCTTTTTTGTTTTTGGAATCTGAAATGTCATTGAATTTACTCTCATTAGTGTGAGAGATACTTTGATATGTTAATATGCTGTGCAATTGTTTCCATTCCTTTTACTTTCTACTTACACAAATTTTATTATCTTCCTTTCAGAGATCTGAGCAATAATGCCATTATGTCAATTCAAGGAAATGCTTTTTCCCAAATGAAACTTAAAGAGCTGTGAGTATTTAAAAATATTCCAGCCAGTTAATACTGTTCATTTAATTAAAAAGCCTCTTTCTGATTAAACTTTGTCTCAGTCATGTGCAAAGCCTTCACATAGACCTCTGTTTGATAGTTGCCAATGAATACAGGATGGTGGCAATGGGTTGGAGGTGGGTTGTGTTAGGGAAAGGATGATGGGCATTCTCTATCCATATTAAAAATTGGTGGTCATTTTGGTAACCCAGGATACTTTGAAAGAGTGCATGAGTGATGTAATGTGAAGTGATATTCAGGTAAGCAAAAGAAAATCTACCTTTTGTATATCGTAGCAGGGTTTTTTTTTGTTCCGCTCTGTGCCTTGAAGCGTATCAGGCCGCAATCTTGCCGTTTCATTAGCATTTGTTTTTTGCAAGGCCAAGTTGCTAGCTTGACGCTCAACCCAGTGTGAATGGAAAGCGTACAAGAAGCCGGCCAGGCTCAAGCACAGGACCATTTGCCTTAAAGTCCAATGCAAATGCCACTATGCCACTTGCCAGCTAATCATAGCAGCTACTGTGACGCTATTACTGTTTAGCGCATCGGAGTTTGGAGTTCAATTCCGATGCTGTTTATAAGAAGTTTGTACATCTTTCCCATGAGTGCGTGAGTTTCCTCCCACATTTCAAAGTCGTACCAATTAGCAAATCAATTGGTCATTCTAAATTTACATATGATTGGGCCAGGATTAAATGGGTGGGTTGCTGGGCGGTGTGGCTTGTTTGCTGGGAGGCCCTGTTCCATGCTGTATCTCAAAAAGTAATTTCTTTTAAAATCCTGGGATTTAGGTAACATAATTGAATTGCTAATGTTTAATAATAAAGGTGCCTTTGAGATTGGAGACAGATGATGTTTCTGAGGTGGTATTTTATAAAAAATAAATTGTACAATTAGCAAATCTGAGATAAAGTGACAGCTGTGCAAATGCACTATTTCAAGGCATTGGTTACTTTGTCAACAGGATTTGTTGGTTAAACATAACTGTATAACTATTTTGAGTTTTAATCAGTTCCATACACAGAATTCAGCTCCCTAAGCCTATAATGCTGTCTTTTAAGACATGGCTGATCTATATCTTATCTTTGTTTACCTGCCTTGCTGCTACATCCCTTAATGTTCTTGCCCAATAAAAATACAAATCATTAGTTCCAATCTTTTGAAATGGATGGGATATGGGCCCCATCTTGTCTTGAAGGATTTCTGTCGGTTAAAAGGCTTAAGTCACAACCTTTTGAAAAGGATGACCTAGAACCTATCTTGTTATTTATGCTACGTGTTTGGGAAATGATTGGTTTGTATGTAGGTGATACATGGTTCACATGCACAGTGTTACTGCAACTAAATTGATACATAAATGCTAACTTGGTTGCTGTTAGCCCACCTCCCCTCTGAATGGGGTATTAACTTAAAGTGATCATGTACTTCCATTGACCTTTCTGGGTGAATGTTTTTACTTTTAATAGTGGGTGTTCTATATATTCACTGCTGATAACTGATTTTCTATGTTTATATGCTGCCATTTAGCCTTTTGTATAACATTTGTTTTGAGTTTGTCTGAGCTTTGGAATGCCACTTGTATAGCATTCAATGTTTCCCTTGTACAACAGCCCCCAGCTAAGATGAATGGGATACAATTCCTGGAAAAAAAAACTGTGGTTTTGGCTGTCATAGCATTGTCTGTACTTGATTCCTTGGAGCTCCTTACCAAGAGATGCTTGCTGCAATTCACTGAAAGTAATAATTTAAAGTTATGCTTTTCAAAGATATTAAAAAGGATGGTTTTAATTTATTCTCCACAGAGTTCTAAACACATCCAGTCTTTTGTGCGATTGCCAGTTGAAGTGGTTGCCTCAGTTTCTAATGGAAAAACAGTTTCAGCACATGGTTACTGCCAAGTGTGCTCATCCTGTGTGGCTGGCAGGAAAAAGCATCTTTAGTGTTGATGCAGAGGACTACATATGTGGTTTGTATAATTTGTTTATTCTGGCTTAATTTGTGGGAATTAGGCTTGTTAGATACTTAAGTAACTTGTCTCATTTTATGGTAAATTGTGTTTTTTTTCTTGCCAGTGATTCAGTGTAAAATACAGCTTAAATGAATACTAGTAATTGTGAACATTAAGTTTCTTTATGTATACCTTGAAACAAGCATTGTAATTCTGGAGTAAGAGAAATAGAAATCAAATGGAGGACTTGTTAAATCTTTCTGGGTGGTTGGATCTTCGTTTAATTTCTGATCCTTGGGGTTCTTCTGGAAGTTAGGAATGATGAGCAGTCTTAATTCCAGGATTTCAGTTTATTTTAAAGTACGTACAAACATACAAATAATAAGCAAATTAAATAAAGGGCTGAGAAACAATGCTAAGAGGTAGAATGGATGGTAAGACAGAAGAACTAAAGAGACCAAGATGGTGCCTCTGAAAAACCTATTACTTTTATAAGAAAATGAAAATTCCTTAGTTAGGAATGAATTAGTTAATGGACTACATAATTAAACAATTACATCATATGGGTAATGTGCTTTTACTTAGCCAATGCGAAAGGTGATTAACTGTTAGTTTAGCTTCTATGCCGCTTTCTGCCAGTGAGTGTGGAAAAACGCATTACTTTGTTTTTTTTTAAAAAGTGCAAATCTTTTTAAAAGAACAGTGGTTTTCAACAGGCATATGCCAAAATTTTGTGTTTCACTATCTGTTAAAAAATAGAATCAAATTACAGATATAAATTTTGGGGGGATTTTCAGCAATTTTCATCTACCCTTATATTGAAATGCTTTTTTTTAAATAATTATTAAGGAAAGGTGTGATAGAGTTGTGCACTAAATTAAAACTGGAGCCATCGCTGGCCTTAGATTTCCATTTAGAAATTGAAGTTGCTATGCAATTCCTACCATTAGTTAAGGATCCCTGTTGCCTCCAAGTACTAAACACGCAAGGGTCCAATTACAGAGTAGCGTAGTTAGTGCGACACTTACTACTCAGGTTGCTGCGGAATTCAGAGCTCAATTCCAGTGCCATCTGTGAGGAGTTTGTACGTTCTCATAGTGAACCACATGGGTTTCCTACCTGTGCTTCAATTTCCTTCTACAGTCCAAAGGTGTACCAGTTAGAGGGTTAGTTAGTCATTATAAATTGTCCTTTGATGAGGCTAGTGTTTAATAGGTGGATTGCTGGACTAGGCAGTGCAGCTTGGGCCAGAAGGGCCTGTTCCACACTGTATCTCTAAATTTAAAAAATGTAACTTCCATGGAGCAAGCAAGTGGTATTGATGGAATCGTGTCTGGTAAATTTGACCAGTATTCCAGTATTTTTTGTATCAAAAAGACCTGATGCTTTTCATTTGGAGCTGGTCGAGTTCGGGATCCCATTAGTAAGCCAAGTAGTGTTTCAAACGTGTCCTGACTCTGGTTCTTAAAGTTTCAACCCTTCAGCAGTTTACGTGCATCGTCCTAATGCAGGATTTGCATTGGCTATGTTATTCATTGTACACTCTCAGATTTGTTAGAATGGATTTTGGATGCCTGTATACAGAGAAAACAAAGGGAAAAAATGAGAGTAAAGGAACATTTTGTGAGCTAACATCTGCTGTTAATTAATAATTCAGTGGATGTTTAACTAAATTATATCTTGCATGACCTCATGCATTCTGTCAGCTTATTGTCTCCATATGCTTGCTCATATGGAAGTTGCTTTTGTAAACTTGTATCTTGACTTGAAGAAACAACCACAGAATGCTCATTATTTCCAGCATCTGTGGAATCTCTTGTGCTGAAGAAACATCCATTAGAATTCATAGCATTTTAGGCTAGTAGCAAACTTAGACTGTAATGATGCAACATATCCAAGATTATTAAGATAAGAAACAATGAACGGATCAGGAAATAAAGAATTTGTATAACAAATGGGGATAAAGGATTGATTTTTGGGGTGAATTACTTGGCAGCTATTTATTTGCTATTATTTAATTAAGATAATCCAAATATGACTTTTAGCAATAAATTCTTAAGCTATTTTCAGGAGCCGAGAGTAAAGCAGGGGATAATAGAATTCTGAGTACAACTGTTCAGTTTCATCAAACAAAACTCTTGGTATAGTTTTTGTATCATGGCTTATACCGTGATATTTTTCATTCCATAGATGATTTTCCAAAGCCTGTGATCACCACTCATCCTGAAACAACTGTGGCACTAAGGGGGATGAATGTCAGCTTCACCTGCACAGCTGGTAGCAGCAGTGACTCTCCCATGGCTGCTGCATGGAGAAAGGACAGCGAGTTGCTGTATGACGCAGAGATCCAGAACTTCTCCAGCTTGCGGGAGAAGGAAGGCGAGTTTATTGAATACACCACTGTACTGCAGCTGCGGAACATCAATTTTACAGATGAAGGGCGGTACCAGTGTGTTGTCACAAATTACTTTGGCTCAAACTATTCCAACAAGGCAAAACTTACAGTGAATGGTATGTGAATTTTCTTGCAATGGAGGGGTGTGTGGTTATAACAACTGGAAAATTGGAGCATAATGTAATTGCTTCTTGACTGCTTCTCTGGTGCAATGGAAGTTGAACATAAGTTGTGCTAAAATCACAGTAGTTATTGAGTCACGTACAATTAATTCCTGGGCAGCTTTTCCATTATTAATTAATTTTTTTCATTACCAGTTTCTATACCACATTGTAACAGTACTTGTCCGTACAATTCAGCATTAGTAATTGCATTTCTTACTCCCTTGCTGCTTGGTGACGACATTGTACCACAATCACTGACTAGAGGATACATTTGTAATTTGACAAATTTACTTGAGAAACTGTTAGTAAGTAAAATGATGGAATAATTTTTAATGGAAATATAAAACTGAAAGCAGAATACAACTTTTAAAGCAGAGGGTTAAAACTCTCACTCGGCATTTGCTGTCTGACACACAAAGACCAAAGATTTGTGCTGAAATTCAATATTCTGCTTCAGTATAAAGCTTTTGAATGATTTTAGTTTAGACCTACCCTCTGTTTACTTAGAATTCAAGTGAAATAGGTATAATGAAGTGGAGTGCTCCATCTCAAAACCCCAGTTCTATTTGAAAACCTATAGAGAACAAATTTGTATCCCTAGATTTCAATTATTGCCTTTCATTTTAGGTTACTTGTTCCCAGTGTATTGCAACCAAAGATCCAACATGTGAAACGTTCAGTTCGTTTTCAGTTTGAATGTCTGTTAAAAATGCAGTGTGAGCAAATGACGTGGGCAGGAGAAACATATGCCTGGCTGACAACAATTTGACTACACAGCAAACAAGTTTTTAAATTGTTCCTTTTAACTGGGAGGAAGGAGCAAACTATATAGTAGGAATCACATGAAATTTTTCCAATACATGTGGCATTTTTACAGAGATACAGTAGTGAACAAACTAAATTTATTGTCTCTGTATGACATCTTCACAATTTTGCATTCGTTGTGTTGTATCCTGTGCACATACACTGGGCTTTGGCTGCTTGGGGGCCTAAACTGGAGAAATCCCCCTGAGTTCTTATCTTTATAGTAAAACTTCACTTTAAATCTGCCCATGTAACCGTGATTCTAGCCTTGTATCAATGTTTCCTTAGCTCATCAATTGGGGAATTTTGTTTCATTAAACTCCTGGAAAGTGTTCTTGGTTATTTATTATTTGAAAGATTTCTAAAAATGCAAATTAGGATGAATTGTTTTGCTTCCAATAGAACTTCCCTCATTTATGAAAACTCCCATGGATTTAACAATTCGAACCGGTGCAATGGCTCGGCTGGAGTGTGCCGCAGGGGGTCACCCGATACCTCAAATTGCTTGGCAGAAAGATGGTGGCACAGACTTCCCTGCAGCAAGGGAAAGGCGTATGCATGTCATGCCAGAGGATGATGTATTCTTCATTGCAAATGTGAAAGTTGAAGATATGGGCATGTACAGCTGTATGGCACAAAATGCAGCAGGAGGCATATCAGCAAATGCCACCCTCACTGTCCTGGGTAAGAAGTTGGCTTTTGTGAAAACTGTTACTGGTATTTTGTCAACTGAATGAGAGGAGGATAATGATCCTAAGATAAATAACTTTGGATCAAGAATATGACATGTGTTCCATTGGACCATCTTATAGATTGGAGTAGATTCAGTCTTGGTGGACATGGGTGACTATTGAGTGAAGACATTTTTTTATTCCCCTCTTTGAATGTTGGGTTTATTATAACTGGACAAGTAAAAGATTGAGTTTTGCTGATTAATCCAACTAAGTTCCCATGACTATTATTTTTTATTTCAAAACAGTATAAAGTCTTTCCACCTTAACATATGATACTTCATATTGCAGTACAAGCCATCTCCGGGTCGCAAACTGGCTCCATCTATCTGTCAGAAAATACACAAAGTTACTTGGTACAATAACCATACCCCCATAGTATTATATTGACTGCTGATGTAGCTCATCATCATAGCTTGTCACACCAGATGTAGCTGTAAATAAGCTACTGGAGATTGAAGCTGTTAAATGTAAAAGGTCATTATTCAGCACATGCATGTATTCTAGAGAATCTATTTTTCCTGTTCTCCTATGTGTTTTCCCTTCCCTGACAATCTGCAATATGATGAGATTTATACAGTACTGTGCTTAAGTCTGAGGCACCCTAGATTTTTAATATAAATTGTTTTAGATGTTTTGTCTTCTGCAGAAGACAAATTAGTGTGTCTGCAGAAAAGAGAAAATTTTAGATTTTCATTCATTTTCCAAAAAATTAAATGTCATGGAGAAGTTGTGTTTTGTTTTTTTAAAAAGAAAGTAACATATCAAGTAATAGACCACTTTTCAAATAAAAGCTTGATTACTTCGTTGGTATATAGCCCAGTGCATAATTAAATAAAAATAACAAACAGGTGCTAATGATCAATGACATAATGAGTTGAATAAAACAACTGAAACTGAAAAGGGAATAGAATGAATCAAACTGGATGAAGGACAACCAGACTAAAAGGTGAGGGTGTAGCAAATGTGACAGTTTAACCTCCAAATCATCAATTCTTACACCATTACAAGAGTGAGCACAGCAACAAGACACCTGCATCAACAAGGTCTTTCCCAAACAGAAATTTCACAGCAGATAGGAGTTTCAGGTTGTTCTGTCTAAGCTCTTCTGAAGAATAAGAAAGAAATTGGCAAGGTTGAGGACCAGAAATGCTGTGCTTGGCCACAGAAACTGAGTGCAGCAGATGAGAGATGCATTAAACTGGCGTCCCTTCTAAATCGGAGTAAGTCCAGCACTGCTATTAGTTCTGAACACACAGAAACCACTGGAACCCAAGTACACCCCTCTAGTCTGGAGAAATTTTGTCAGAAGTGGTCTTCACGGATGAGTTGCTGCCAAAAAGCCATTCCTCCAGTGTGGAAGCAAAACCGGTGGTCTCGCTTAACACACAAAAACACAAGGACCAGGGTGCTGAACAATGGCAGCAAGTGCTGTGGATTGACAAACCAAAATTTGAAGATTTTGGCTCAAGCAGAAGGCATTTTGTCTGTAGAATAGCTTGAGAGCACTACATGGACGCATGTCTACAGCCAACAGCAAAGCACAGCGAAGGTTCCCTGCAGGTTTATGGCTGTGTTTCTGCAAATAGAGTTGGTGATCTGGTCAGAATTAATGAAATCATTGCTGAGAAGTACAAGCAGATTCTCATCCATCAACATACAAAATGCTGGAGGAACTTGGCAAGTCAGGCAGCATCTATGGAAATGAATAAACAGTCAATGTTTCAGGCTGAGACCCTTCTTCCGGACTCGTGCATCACACGGTACTTTTAGGAAGGTGTCTGAAAGGTCCCAACTTCATTCTGCAGCAGAACAATGATCCAAACACACAGCCAAAGTCATAAAGATCTATCTTTAGAAAGAAAAACGAGTTCTGCAACGGATGGTATAGCCTCCACAAAATCTTAATCTCAACATCATCAAGGCAAAGGCTGGTCACACCAAGTATTGATTTAATTTAGGGTTTATACCATTTACTGTCCTTTTGGTAACTTTTTTGATATTTAGAAACTTCATTTCATTATTTTGAAAGCATCTTCACTTTACAGGTTTTTTTACGTGTGCCTGAGACTTTTCCACAGTACTATACTTTTCAAGTTATCAGATACACTTTCAATTGTTTAAACTACCTACTTTAACACTTTGAGTGTAAACAATTAACTTTGCAGAATTACAAGTTTACATATTTTTTCAATTGGAACACATCCCAAATGACAGAATCTCTTTGAACATTAAAATACTGCTGGGTGCTCTGAGGAGATTCTAAGCAAGAGTATTAATTGTCAAAATGGACATGTCCTGACTTGTGTTTTGAATGGCAGAGCAACACACAAAATGCTAGAGGAACTCAAGGTCAGGCGGTATCTATGGAGGGTAATAAGCAGTCAACCTTTTGAACTGACACCCTTCATCAGGACAGGAAGGACAAAGAAGCCAGTGGCAAATATATGTCCTTAATGATATGTTAATAAGAGTTGCTTTAATGCCTTCCCTGATCTTAACATGGGGGGGGAGGGGGGTCATTGAGGGCCAATTAATGTGAACATATATTTATTGTCTTTTCCCATCCCGTTACAGTGGTACAGAATCAGGATAACCCACGCTGATTCGCTTGTTTCCATGGCTGTCAAGTATCAGTCAATGTTGCCTTGTTTTATAGAATATTGTTGCAAAAGTATCAAGTATCGATTGCCTGGTCAGTTTCCAAAGCAAATAGGCAGCCCATGTTTCTTGGAGATGGTGCCTGATTATTGCAGGGATGTTACGTGTAAGAGGGTTCATTTTGGGACTGCTTCTCATTTGAGTTAACTAATATTTGTGAGAGTTCAATCATAGGTATTCATGTATATAAGTTGGATGTTTGTAGCCTTGGGAGGGCCTGTACAATTTTTTGGCACTGGTTTGCAGTGTATAATTTGTCAACCACATTGCCAATCTAACTTCTGAACAGAACTACAGTTGCAAGAAGTTGTTTGTGAACCCTTTGCAATTACCTGGTTTTCTGTGTTAACTACTCAAAACATGGTCTGATCTTCATCTAAGTTACAATAATAGACCAACACAATCTGCCCAACTTAATAAAACAAACAATTGTACTTCTCGTCAATACCCAGTACACCATTTAAATAATCACAGTCTAGGCTGGGAAATGAATGTGAACCTCTGGGATAATAATGCCTTCTAGAAAAGCTAATTGGAATCAGGTGTTCCAATCAATGAGATAAGATTGGAGGTGTGGGTTGTAGAAGTGCTATATATATATATATATATATATATATATATATATATATGTGTGTGTGTGTGTGTGCCTGCTCTTCTCAAGAAAAGTCTGTTTATGTGCACCATGCCTCAATTTTAAGAAAAACTTTCTGAGGACTTAAAGGAACTGTAGGGATGCCTGAAGTTGAAAAAGGGTACAAAAGCATTTCTGAAGGCCTGGGTGTTCCTCCGTTCACAGTAAGAGAAATTGTCTCCAATGGAGGAAATTCAGTATGTTTGCTACTCTCCTTCGGAGTGAGTGTTCTGCAAAAACGTGCAATGCTGAAGGAGGTGATAAAGAGCCCAAGGGTACCAGCAAAAGACCTGCAGAAATCTCTAAACTTGCTAAAGTCTCTGTTCCTGTGGCCATTAGAAGGAAAACACTGAGCAAGAATGTGTTCATAGAAGGACACCATAGAGGAAACTACTGTTCTCCAAAAAAAATATAGCTGCACATTTTACACGTGTAATAACCCAGTTTTTACTAGCTTAACATAAAGGAACCCTAAAGAGGCAGTAATATGATTGAATTTGTACTGCAATTTGGGAGAGGGAAGCACAAGTCACATGTCTCAGTATGGAATAAAGGGAATTGAAGAGGCATGAGAGGGGAGCTTGCACAGGTGGATTGGAGGGGGATACTAGCGGGGAAGATGGCAGAACAGAGGTGGCTGAAGTTTCTATAAATAGTTCACAAGGTGCAGGATGGATATGTCCCACAGAAGTAGTTCTCAAATGGCAGGACTAGGCAACAGCGGCTGACAAGGGAAGTTGAGGACTGCATAAAAGCCAAGGAAAGGGCATATAAGGTAGCAAAAGTGAGTGGGAAATTGGATGATTAGGAAGCTTCTAAAATCCAACAAAAGGCAACAAAAAGGGGAAAAGATGAAATATGAGGGTAAATTTGCCGATAATATAAAGCAGGATACTCAAACGATGTATTATCATTGGAGAGGGTCCAGAGGAGGTTCACAAGGATGATTCTGTGAAGGAAGGGGTTAACATATGAGGAGAGTTTGGCAGCTTTGGCCTGTACTCACTGGAATTTAGAAGAATGCAGGGGGATCTCAGTGAAACCTACTGTATGTTGAAAGGACTAAATAAGGTGGATGTGGAGAGGATGTTTCCTCTGGTGGGGGTATCCAGAACTAGAGAGCACAGCCGCAAAACTGGGAGGGGGGGGGATCTTTTAGAACAAGTAAGGAGGATTTGTTTTCTTTTTTAGCCAAAGAGTGGGAAATCTGTGAAATGTTTGGCCACAGACTGCAGTGAAGGCCAAATCCATGGGTATATTCAAAGCGGAAGTTGATAGATTCCTGATTGGTCAGGGCATCAAGTGATATGGTGAGAGGGCCGGTGTATGGGATTGAGTGGAATCCGGTACTGGCCACAATGAAATGGCGGAGCTGACTAAATGAGCTGAATGGTCTAAACCTGCTGCTATGTCTTATGGTCTCACGTTTGCAAAAGACCTCCTGGATGTCTGTGTCACTTCTGGGACAATGTTATGTTGACAGTTGAGACAAAAGTTGAACACTTTGGCAGAAATGCACCCTGCATTACGGAGGGCGGTGGTTAGATATGATGATGCTAAACGGTGACTCCTTTGCCTGCATCTTCGGAAACAGCTCTATTTCTATCTTTGATATCTTTTATTCCCTTTCAAGGTTCTTTTGAAGACCCTGACCTGGAGTTGCGCTCTAACTTCAGTTCTTTACAGGAATGGGACCCACTCTCAGGGCCTCACGGCCAGCCACTTTTCTCCTCATATCCCAAGAGCATGGCCTGTAAGACGAGTGCGACTTCAGGGTTCTGGATTTTCGTGGCTCTGGAGACAGGCTGATTCAAGGCTGGTGCCACCACCTGATGCATCGCGGGAGAACACGGAAGATCAGAAGCAGTGGGCTTGCTGCTGGCTGTGTGCCCAGAGACCTGAGTTCTTTGGGCACAGGGCTCGGAAGAAGCAACACATCAGACTTTTAACTCTGTAAATCAGTGAGTTGTTCTGTTATGTCTCCCCTCTCGTCGTGAAATGAGAACACCTCTTTTCCCCCCCCATTAGGGAAAAAGAGAGCCTGTGGTATGTGGAATAACAGTCTTTGGGGTACTGCAATTCTGTGGCTTTATTGATGCTTTGCTGCACGTTTGAGTGCTTGGTGGGGGACGCCGATGCTTTTTTGCTGGTGGGGGGGGGTCGTTGTTACTGCTTGTGCATGGGGGGGCTGTGGGTGCTTTGGGGTTCTAACATTTAACTCATTCATTCTTTGGGGCACTCTGTTTTCATGGATCTTTATGAAGAAAAAGAATTTCAGGATGTATATTGTATACATTTCTCTGACATTATATGTACCTATTGAACCTATATTCAGAGGAAGAGGGCACTGCATACCAACACTAAACGCTGGTCCCAACTGTGAAGGAGCATCATGGTTTGGGGCTGCTATGCTGCCTCAGGGCCTGTGCAGCTTGCAATAGTTGAGGCAACAATGAATTCAAAACTTCATCAAGACATTTTAGAGAAGAATGTCAGGTAGCAGTCCTTCTGTAGCGTAATAGAAGTTGGATGATGATGCAACAAGACTGTGATCCAAAACACAGGAGTAAATCAGCAACAGAATGGTTTAAAAAGAAGAAAATCCGTCTTTTGGAATGAACATGTCAGAGTCCATACCTTAACCCATTTGTGATGCTGTGGCATGACCTGAAGAGGGCTGTTCATGCAAGGTTTCCAAAATATTGATGAGCTGAAACAGTTTTGTATGGAGGAATGGTCTAATGTTCCTCCTCGCCATTGTGCAAATCTGATCAGCAGCAAAAGGAAATGTTTGGTCGAGGTTATTGTTGCTAAAGGTTGTTCTACCAGTTATTAAATAGACGGGTTCACATACTTTCTCCAGCCTGGACTGTGAATGATTGAGCAATGTATTCAATAAAGACATGGAAAGTACAATTATTTGTGTGTCATTCGTTTGTGCAGATTCTATTTATCTATTATTGTGACCTAGATGAAGATCAGACCACAGTATATGAGTAAATAATTCAAAAAAAAACAGGTAATTGCAAAGGAGTCACAAACCTTTTTTTGCAAATATGCATACAAAATGCTGGAGGAACTCAGTAGATTAGGCAGCATTTATGGAGGGGAATAAACGGCAGATGTTTTGGTCCTGAGTTCCTCCAGAATTTTGTGCATGTTACTGTGGGTTTTCAGCATCTGCAGAATCTCTTGTGTTACTGAAAAGAACAGCATCTTTGTGACAATAGTATTATGGCTGCCAGGTGCTCTCCCAGAATTTTAAAGCTGTAGTATTTCTTTCATTGATGTTTGAAATTTTTAGGCACTTGTCTGGTCCAAGTTTCTAAACTAATTTTCCTACCTTCCTTTCCACCGCCATTCCTTTCTCAACCCTGCCTGCACCCCACCACCTTTCACAGAAACCCCTTCATTTATGCGACCTCTGGAAGATCGAACTGTTGCCAGAGGAGAAACAGCTGTTCTGCAATGTATAGCTGGAGGCAGCCCCACACCACGCCTGAACTGGACAAAAGATGATGGCCCTTTGGTTGTAACAGAGAGACATTTCTTTGCTGCTGCCAACCAGCTTCTGATCATTGTGGATGCTGGACCAGAGGATATTGGGAAGTACACGTGTGTCATGTCTAACACGCTTGGGACAGAGCGTGGTCACATTTACTTAAACGTGATTCCAACTTCGAACTGTGACTCCATGCAGAAAAGCTCAGTCTTTGAGGAGGATGGCTGGACAACAATTGGAATTGTTATTATTGTTGTAGTGGTTTGTGTGGTTGGCACTTCACTGGTGTGGGTAATTGTTATATACCACATGAGACGGAAGAGTGAGGATTACAGTATTACACACACAGGTAGGACAGACTTCAAATTGTGTGTTTATTAAGCTATACACTTTATGAAATTTGTACTTCCAACATAAGATTGTTGTCCAGAATAACTGGGTAGATTGTCCCAGTGTATGATACTTTCCTGTAACGGTTGCATCATCACATCACTTCCATAGAAAAAAAATCATGTAATTACTAGTGTGCATATTATTACAAATGTAAACTTTCAAAGTTATAAGATAGTAGAGAGTGTGTGCAGGCTTTTTTTCAGGTAAGGACTTTAAAACCTTAAGTCATTAATACAGATTGTTCAAACTTCAGACGGAATAGCTTGTCAAGAAAAAGGCCCTGTATAGTTGCCCTTTGTCCCTTCAGTTGCTGAAGACTGCACCATATCTTCTGCATTTGCTTTCAAACCCTGGTCTAATTATCTTTGCCTAACTCTGATTAAGATGAAGTCCAGAATTGGGCTTTAATTCTCCATATGCAATGAAGTGAGTGTGTCATACAAAGTAGTTGTATGCTTGACCCTAATACTTTAATCAAGTGCTATTGTTCTTTTGAAAGGATATTCAACTTTTTATTTAGATGTCTCCGTCGGACTTAGTCTGCCCGCCGAGCCTTTGTGCATCGAGATAATTACTGTTTAAAATAAAAAGGTGGTTTGCATTTAATAAGGCGTTAAGTAGATCCACATGTAATTGTTTCTAGAACCGTCCTTTGTTTAATTTCCCTGGTGACAGAATTAAAGTGCTAATTAAAATGCACGGTGCTCATATTTGCAGATGTGCAAATTATATTATACGTCTATACCAGCCTGTATAGGATGATTCAATATAATGGACTTAAAAGGGATTTATTTGGGGGTGAGTGGTAGAACCCTTGTAGGTTGTAAAGTAATAAATTCAGAGGATGATTTAAGGGCATTATATGTAATTGGATTGATATCTGTTGCTTTAAGATGTAACAAGATATATAGTTTTTGTACCCCTGTCTGGTTCCTCCAGTGACTCCACTTTCTCTTTCCCCAGATGAGATGAATTTGCCTGCTGATATTCCAAGTTATCTGTCTTCCCAAGGAACACTGTCGGAGCCTCAGGAAGGCTATAGCAACTCTGAGGCTGGAAGTCACCAGCAGCTCATGGCATCTACTGCCCATGGCTATATACACAAAGGAACAGATGGTCAGCAAAGATGTTCCTTCTTTTCTGTTGTATTTTGTTTTATGGTACTGTGTTTAGCTTGAGGTGAAGCAGAATTTTGGTGGGAAAGTGGTGGGGGAAGAGGAGAGAGGAATGGAAAGGGGTTAATGGTTGCAAATATGAGGTAAAGCAGGGGAATAATGTAACTTTAATATACAAAGTATAAGTGGTTCAGATAATCGAAAGGAACAATAAAACTGGAACATATAATGGATTAGGATTCCATAAGACGGAGGAGTAGAAGTAGACCATTCGATCGTTCAAGTCTGTTCTGCCATTCAATCATAGCTGATTTAATTTCCTTTACAACCCTCCTCTTCTGCCTTCTCATAACCTTTAAAGCCCTGACTAATTAAGAAACTATCAGCCTCCTTTTTAAAGTTTGAATACTGGAATTGGGATTTTATGTTGAAGTTGTTATAAGACATAGGTGAGGCCTAATTTGGAGTATTGTGTGTAGTTTTGGCACCTACTTACAGTAAAAATGTCAATAAGTGTGTTGAGAAAATTTGAGGATGTTGTTAGGACTGGAGGACCTGAGTTATAGGGAAAGGTAGAATAGACGAGGTCATTATTCACAAGGATATTGAAGAATCAGGGAATATTTGACAGGTATACGAAATTGAGGTGCAAAGATAGGGTAAGTGCAAGCAGGCTTTCTTCACTGAGGTTTGGTGAGACTATGAGTAGAGATCGTTGGTTAAGGGTAAAAGATGAAATGTTTAAGGGAAATAAGAGGAGGAACTTCACTCAGGGTTGTGATAATGTGGAGCGGAAGTGGTGTTTGCAGGTTCAATTCCAACATTTAAAGGAAACTTGGGTAGGTATATGGATGGTAGGGGTATGGAGAGCTACAGTCCAGGCGTAGGTTGATGAGACGAGGCAGATTAATGGTTCAGCATAGACTCGATGGGCCAAAGGATCTGTTCCTTGCTGTAGTGTTCTATGACTCGAAGTATACCCAATGACTGGGCCTCTCCAGCCAACTGTGGCAATAAATTCCACAGACTCGCCTCCCTCTGGACAAATGAATTACTCTTCATCTCTGGTCCTACACTCCCCCACTATAGAGCTTTGATTAGCGGCCGATCCAGACTTCGGAAGTTTTGGGAGGAAGGAATTTCAACCAGGTCCACTGCCCAAGGATAAAAGGCAGCAGTGGGAGGGTACAGAGAAAAAGGGCTTTGATTAGCAACCTATCAGCTTTTGGGATTGATTAGCAAGAACAAATTAAAGGAAGGCAGGGGCAAGTGCAATGGTCATTTTGAGTGGACATAGTCTGAGTGGTGATCTTGAGGCTTTAGCTCTTTGAAGCTTCAATGAAGAGAGGCTCCACTCAGAGAAAGCAAAGGAAAGAAAAGCAAATTTTTTTTTGTTCTCTTTATATCTGCTCAGCTAGGACTGCAGAGATGCTAGACAGGATGATTGGAGGTCTCCCTGCCTTCTCACATCCAGCTGCAGCTTCTAACAAACCATGTTAACAAGTTGGAGCCGGAACTGAATGAACTCCAGTTCTTTCGGGTGGCTGAGGGGGGTGATAGATACGACATATAGAGAGGTTGTTACACTCAAGGTGCAAGACACAAGAAACTGGGTAACTGTCAGGAAGGAGAAAGGAGTTAAGGAGCCAGTGCAGAGTACCCCCATGGCCTTCTCCCTCAGCAGCAGATATATCACTTTGGATGCTGTTGGTGGGGGGGCGGGATAGCCTAACAGAGGAAAGTCGCAGTGGGAGAGTGTCTTGCACTGAGTCTGTCTCTGACTCAGAAGGGGTGGGGGGTGGGAAGAAGAGGCTCTCTATGATGAGAGGGGATTCGTTAAGGGAGCAGACAGGAAGTTCTGTGGGCAGGAATGAGATTCCTGGATGATATGTTGCCTCCTTGGTGCCAGGGTCTGGGATATCTTGGTTTGACTCCTCAGCATTCTTAAATGGGAGGACGAACAGCCAGGAGTCATCCATGGAGGTACCAATGACATGGGTAGGATGAGTTACGAGGTTCTGCATAGGGAGTTGGGTGCTAAGTTAAAGGGCAGAACCTCTAAGGTTGTGATCTCAGGATTGCTACCCATGCCATGTGCTAGAGGCCAGAACTAGGAAGATTATACAGTTTAATATGTGGTTAAGGAGTTGGTGTAGAGGGAGGACGTAAGATTTTTAGATCATTGGGCTCTCTTCCAGGGAAGGTGGAACCTGTACAGGAGGGACAGCTTGCACCTGAACTGGAGACGGACTAATATCCTAGCAGCAAGGTTTGTTAATGCTGCATGGTGGGGTTTAAACTAGAGTTGCAGGGGGGTGGGATCTGGAGTGCCAGAACAGTTAGTGGAGAGGTTGTGGAGGCAGATGTTGGCAAGACCTCAGACAAAGTTTGTTATCAAGAGGTTGAACATGTGTGACCAGTGTTCTGAGCTGCATATATTTCAATGCAAGAAACAATATAGGAAAGGCGGATGATAGTGCTGAAGATGAGGTAGTTGGTTTACAAATAGACAATGTGTAATGAGGAAAGGCTGTTGATAGGGCAAAATTGCAGTCAACGGGCTGAGTTGCAATGTAAAATGTGAACAGAATCAAAGTGTGAATACAGGACTGAGTGTGTTTGCGCACGGTTACGGAATAATGATGATGTAGGCATCACTGAATCATGGCTGAAAGAAGATTATAGCTGGAAGCTTAATGTCCAAGGATACATATTGTATCGAAGGGACGGGCAGAAAGGACAGCATTGCTCTGTTGGTTTAAAAAGAAATGAAATCAAATCATTAGAAAGAGGTGACATAATGTTGGAAGGTGTTGCATCATTGTGGATAGAGCTAAGGAACTGCATGAGTAAAAAGACTCTGGGAGTGTATACAGACCCCCAAACAGTAGTAAGAATACGGCCTACAAATTACAACAGGAGATAGAAAATGCATGCCAAATGGGCAATGTTACAGTTGTCATGGGGGGCTTCAATATGCATGTAAATTGGGAATATTGGGTTGTGCTGGATTACAGAGGGGAAATTTCTAGAGTGCCTCTACGATGACTTTTTAGAGCAGTTCGTGCTTGAACCCACTAAAGGATCATCTATTCTGGATTGGGTGTTGTGCGATAAACCAGAATTAATTGGAGAGTTTAAGGGGAAAAAACTTGAGGGGCAAGTGATCATAATATGATCTAATTCACCCTGAAATTTGAGAAGGGGAAGCTAAAGTCAAATGTATCAGTATTACATTGGAGTAAAGGAAATTAGAGGCGTAAGAGAGGAGTTGGCTAGAACTGATTGGAGAAGAACACTGGCAGGGATGACAGCACAGCAGCAATGGCTGGAATTTCTGGAAGCAGTTCAGAAGGCACAGGATATATACATCACAAAGAGGCAGAAGTATTCTAAAGGAAAGATGACACAACTGTGGCTAACAAAAGAAGTCAAAGCTAACATAAAAGCCAAAAAGAAGGCATATAATAGAGCAAAAATTAGTGGGAAGTTAGAGGATTGGGAAGCTTTTATTAAGCAACACAAGGCAACTAAAAAAAATTCATTAGGAAGGAAAAGATGGAATATGAAAATAAGCTAGCCAATAATATTTAGAGGATACCAAAAGTTTCTTCAGATACATAGTATAAAGGAGAGGCAAGAGTGAATATCAGATAGCTGGAAAACAATGCTTGAGAGGTGGTAATGGAGGACAACAAAATGGCAGATGAACTAAGTATTTTGCATCAGTTTTCACGTAGAATATATTAGCAGCATGGTGGAAGTTCCAGGTGACAAGGGTCATGAAGTGTGTCGAGTTATTATAACTGGAGAGAAAGTTCTTGGGGAAACTGAAATGTCTGAAGGTAGATCAGTCACCTGGACCAGATGGTATACACGCCAGTGTTTTGAAAGAGGTGGCTGAAGAAATCATGGAGGCATTAGTAATGATCTTTCAAGAATCACTAGATTTTAGAATGGTTCCAGAAGAATGGAAAACTCCAAATGTCACTCACTCCACCCTTCAAGAAGGGAGAGAGGCAGAAGAAAGGAAACTATAGGCTAGTTAATATGTGTAAAGACTAGTCAGACTTGTCTCGTATTGTTTTCTGGGTCACCTTGGTTTCCTGGAGTTTTGCTTGATTGTCGTTAGGCTAACTTTCTCTGTAAGTGGGCACTTCATTTTAACCTTGTTTGTTGTCATGTGAAAGTAGAAGTCCATCTCCTATTTATGTGTTTTCTATGACATGTTTTAATTCTGAATTAATCAGATTTTTTTTTCCAATAGGTATTTGCTATGTAGATAATGGGAGTGAAACTGATGCAGACATTCTGACCACACCGCTTGCAACCAGTCTTCATGGGAGAATGGGTTCCTTGTATGCAGGAAGAAGCAGTTTCCATCCAAGTGAGCCTCATGAAAGCCTTGCACAGCAGCCCAATGCAGGTATGTAGCAGTCATTAGAATGAATGCTAATCAGCTTGTGTACAGACTTCAATATACAATGTAGTACAGGAAAACACCACTGGGCCCAGAGAATGCAACCATTTCAGGTCTGCACAAGATTATTCTCGTTCCTCTCTTTTTGCTTCCTCTATGTCAGCTAGATTCTTTTGCCAGCAGTCTCGCTCTTTTTGGCGATCAGTAGGTTCAGACTTGCTCAAGGATAAGTGTATAATTTATGCTGTCTCTGAAGCCAGCACTGGAGAAGAGCTGCAATTGGAAGCAGTCTTTATTGGATGAACTATGAAATCAAGCTTTGAAGGATGTATAAAATATCTGTGGTACAGTTGAAACTTCAGGAAGTTCACCAGCCGCCTTAAACAGCTATGCCAAAGCAGAATATTATTTTTTATTTTATTTAGAGATACAGCGCGAAACAGGCAGTTCTGGCCATTTGAGGCGCGCTGCCCAGCAACCCACTGATTTAACCCCATCTTAAACACAGGACAATTGACAGTGATATGTTAACCAGTACATCACTGGACTGTGGGAGGAACAGATAGCATCAGAACTGAACTCTGAACTGTGCTCTAAACTGTAAAAGCATCATGGTAACCACTACTCTACTGTGGTGCCCAATGATTCATAATTGAAAGAAATTTGCTTTTGAATATTAAGATTTGTATGCCAAGAACATATTTTGTACTTTTTGTATAACCAAGAATGCTTTACGACCAACAGTGTACTTTTTTAGGGGGGAAATGTCATTGCTGTTGTAGAAAAATGGCAGCAAATATACAAACTAACCTCCATAAATGGTGCACCATGGTCAGTCATGCAGCTTTTTATTTTTGTTGTAATATTGCAGCGAGAGAGAGAGAACAATGCACATACGTAGACAACAGATCAATACATTGTTCTTAGGGGTGTGGGGGGGTCCATCCCTCTAAAAGAAAGAGATCCATACATTACACACAAAATCTAGCCTGACACCAGTGAAGCTTTCTGACTTGAATGTCAGAAACTTTATACAGACAGCTGCTGCAGTGATTAGTGTGGAGGTTTTAAATATGCTTAAAAATAATTTGTTTTGTATCAATTGCCTCTCAAAATTGTAAGCTTATGGGATAAATATAGATCTTTCTAGTCCATAAATAATAAAGCAAAAAAAAAATCTGAAATATTGCTCAGTTTTTAAAAACTGCAAAATATGATTTCAGGTGGTGCTTCGGGATCACTGGTGATTTGCTCAGATTGTTTTGACAGCACCAACATGTATGCAAAGAACAGAGAGTACTGTCCCTATACATTCCTTGGAGAGGAAGATTCTCTTGATCATACTCTGGCCAACTTTAAGGGGCAATTTCCAAAGGACAGCTTTACAGTACACAATCAGCATGAAGGCACGGCCATAGACGGTCTGACTACAGAAGCTGACATGTCTGTTTACTTAACAAACCATGATAGGATATGCAATCCAACTATGACTCAACTACATCGCATGGGTAAGAACTTTCTTTGCATGTACGTTCTACATAAATGCACGCGTATACTAGAACATAAAGAGGTTAAAGCTATAGCCATTTGATTTTTAGAGCCCTCGTCTTGCAGTAAACATAGTTGAGTGAAAGCTGCAACCTTAAAAGGTTTCAAAGCAAAATTACTAAAAATAAAAGCTCAAGAATGTTGGAAACTTCCAGTAAATCTGTCATCATCTGATAAAGAAGAGCTGGATTAGCTTTCTTTGGCAAAAGCAATGAGAGTCCAATGTGGCCTCTACAACGGTGCTTCAGAGGTTCGTTCTGTGCAACACGTTTCTGATGGTTTAAGATCTGTATATCCCACTGTGTAAAAAGAGACAGATTTCTCAGCCCAGTTAAGTCTACCATTTTGTGATGCTACAATTTTGAAATATTGTTGATCCTGTACAGATATTTTAAGGCCAAGATCATTTGCAGCCAAGTTTAGATCAAAGTTATTTCTCACTGGAAAAATAAACTTCAGTTTTCATCAATCATTCAGATTCTTTTCAGTTTCTCTTGTATATACAATGGTATTTAATAGCATAAATGCCAACATTGATATCAGTTTGAAGATTTAGTGCCGTAAATCCTGACTGCTTTATTTTCTTTTGCTCAATTTCATTTCTGATGTTGCTTACACTGGCTCAGCTTATGATTGTTGTTGTTTAAGATTACAACAATTAGAAGGAAAGATAAATTATTTCATCAGGTGTTGAGTTTTTAGAATAGGAAATAGAACTGTAAAATTAGAGCTATATTTTTAAGGTTGATATCAACAAAGCATAGTGGTATCTAATGTTCAGTGTTCCCCAAAAGATTTCAGAGAATGAGGATAGACCTACAACTGCAAACTAGAATTGCTCCCCCCCCGTGATTGGATATAGAGGTTAGTAGGGTTACAAAGCCAAGATCTGATGAAATCCAGAGCAGCCGTTAACTGAAAAGCAGGGCAACTAACAGGGCTGATTGGCTTTCTGTTTGCTAAAAGTACTAAGGCTGATGCTGCTTGTTTTTAATTTCTTTACTGAGTTCTACTTTACCAATTTTTGTTTTTAATAGAATCGTGCCCACGGCTTTCACGGGGTTTGAATGCAGATTCCGGACTGCACACATATCCACATTATTTGCACCAACCTGTGAATGTTCATGAGAATCCACGGGCTCTCATGGAAGGCGAAGATGAAGCAGAGGATGGACCTGAACCCTGTACAGCTCATAGCAGACCAACCCAAAGAAGCTCTGAACAGAGCATTGACAGTGAAAGGACTCCAGCTGTTCAGGCTTATGGTGCCACTACGTAGGTCATTAACGCACCAAATGCAAACACATTATCAGTACTCTGAGCAACGCAACCTTCACCCACTACCTCAAAATGCTGACACTGAGGCCAAACACACCAGTTGTGTATGTCTTTGAGGCTCAACATATCTTCATTATTCTGCACTTTTCAGACAAGTTTTGTTAAGGAAGGCATCCTTGAAAGCTGTGGCAGAGGAATAAGTTTTTTTTCCCCAAGTGCATTTTTTTTGTCACTCCCAATTACAAATAGTAGTATGAAATTCTGTTCTAAAACTCTATCACCAATTTCTAGATGAAGAAAACAACTGGAAGTAAAGAATGATCCCTAAAATATTGCTAAACTCTCTTAAATTGTATAAGGATAATAGAATGTGGCTTGGAAAAAATATCAGCTGCAGGAAACTTGACCCCCGAGCCGTTTTTTTTTTTGTGTAGTAGTCTTTCTTGTGACATTTTAACTCATCTGTCAAATTTTTCACTGACGTTAATAGCCTGTATTTTCAAGATATTGATGCTGTTCAGCTTGGTGGTTTCCAAACAGGATCTGGTATTGTATAGATATTGCATGTTTTGCAGTTCATGTGAAGACTTTACACTACAGTGTTGTTAAAATCATTGCAATATGTAGAGGTTCTAACTGACAAGCGGAGCGAATGATATTTTACTATCTGAATTAAATTTGCAATAACAGTTGTTTGGGTTGTGGCTCTGTCAACTTTCAAATTGGATTTTTGAACATTTTTGCCCGTACAATAGCAATGTTAAAAAAGAAGCCAAAAGAACAGTTTCTTTTCGCTCTCGAGGTCTAGCCATTGCAACATCTGGACTGTGTTACTGGTGTAAAACATTATGCTTGAACTGTGCATTTTGCCTTGGTACTGTCAGATTAATGCTGTGGCAGACCTTAAAATAGCCATGCTCCTTTTGTAATGAACCGTCACATGGCATGTATTGGTGTGTTGCATCTTGCATGGAAGATGGGGCAAATTTTGGTTTGACTTTGAACAGCTGTGGAGCATAAAGTGATGCATTGTTGTGATTTTGAAAGTGCAAACACTGATCAGGCAGGTTTATGGGTTCAAGACCACGTTATTCAAGTTTGTTCAAGATCAGATTTGGAACAACAGCATTGACTTTTTGGAAGTGAGTGGCAAACATGGAATGTTTAAATGCTGCTACACCTGTTGTTGCAAAGTCATTGGTTCACACTTTATCTTGGTTTTCCCTTATTAAGTAGCCAGTGGGAGCAAACTTCCCAGGGAAGGGGAAGGATATACTGTACAGGTCTGAAACAGTCTTGAAACAGCACCCCCAGTCACAATTTTTATTTCTTACTTTGGGATCTTTGGTATAGATTGACTCTTGCATTTATAACATATAAATAATATACATTATATATTCAAGTAAACTTGAATATAAAGCCTTGTATACAGTTTATTTTTATTATGGGTTTGAGTGCTTTCTCTGAGAATTGATACAGGTGATGACCACATGGGCCAGCATCTTCAATTCCATCAATCTGCCATTTACATAATATTTCATGGTATTTGAAATCAAGTGAAATCCATGATCCTATGTGACCAGTTCATTATAGATCAATAGAATACTGTGTGATTAGGAAGCTGTTTCCTGGATTCAGCTGTCTCTGACCTCTAGATTTCATAATTTCCCCAGAATTTCAGAATCTCATGCTCAGTCACACATAAAAGTATTGGTGTGGTACATCACTCAGGGTAACCAAATACTGAATCTGATATCCTGATGGACAAATTTAGAACTTGTGAATTCTGCCTTCAGTTAAGTGCCTGTTCCTTAACTGTCCATACCTGTATTGGACTCGCTGTTGAAAACATTATCAAACTGCACTCATACAGTACAAGCTATTCCAACTATTCAAGTGGCATACAACTTTAAGTGCTGACATTTAATCTATATAATACAATGTTTAAGTGCATCTACTACATTTGTCAGTTTTGTCCATTTATGTTTCACATTTGATAAGTCTATTCATTCTATAAAGCTCTTTTTCAGTTGTAGATTGCTATGGAAAATCCCATCATTTTACTGTTAAAGTTAATTTACAACGTTTTAAATTTGGAAATCCCTCTGATCTTTTGGCTGGAGACATCACTTGAGTTAGATCGAAGTACTGGAGCCACTTATTATCGTTGGAGTCATCTCTAGTGTACTTCACTCTTTGTTATTATAAATACAGCTTTGTCGGTTGATCCTAGAGCATCAGTCAAACGATTGTGTATTTTAGCTGCAATTTAGCTTAAAAAATGTGTCCATGGGAACTTTTACTGATGTCAGGCTGAGACACTTCAATTTTGAATGATCATATTGGGATTTGTACTTGTTCTCTGGATTGCTAATTTGGGCTGTTAACACAAGTGTAGTGATTGAAGCTCTAGATTACTTGTGCCCCTATCCACCATTTGTGTTCAGTGTGTGTGTGTGTATGTGTAATCCAGTAGGCTTCCAGTCATCTGTCTAAATTAAATTGGCATCTAATATGCAGCCACATTTATTTCAGCATACCTAAACTGAGTTGTGACCGGCAATGAAATAAAGAATGGTACTTTGTTAATAACTGTTTACAATTCTGCACTGGTTTTTAACCAATAATTATTGGTAGAACACATTTATTTGTCCTTGTACTTTAAGCAATGACAATATATTCTGATTTGTAGCATTGGAGTGATTAATCATCTCCATACCCAATGATTGATTGGCTGTAATGAATTATTACTAAAACGTTCCATTCCAAAGCATGTTATGGCCAGTGAAGAACTGCTGTGGTGAATTGGAGTTGGTAACAGGGTTTCTGCTCCTTAGTATGTAAGAGAATTTTGTTACACATAAAGTAGGTCACTGAGCCACAACAGGTCTGTACAGTGTTTCTGACAAATCTCCTCCTGCCCAACTTCAGCTCACTTATCAGAATCAGAATCGGGTTACATAGTGCTGACATATGTCATGAAATTTGTTTTGTGGCAGCAGTATAGTGCAATGCATAATAATAAAGAAAACTATAAATTACAATAAGAAATATATAATTAAGTAGTGCAAAAAGGGGCAAAACTAATAGTGAAGAAGTGTTCATTGATTCATTCAATGTTCAGTGATCTGATGGTAGAGGGGAAGAAGCTGTTTCTGAAATGTTGAGTGTGTCTCTTCAGTTCTCCTGTACCTCCACCTTTCTGGTAGCAATGAGAAGATGGTATGTCCTATACCGCCTTTTGAAGTTGTCGTGGATGCTCAGGAGGCTAGTGCCCATATTGGAGCTGGCTTAGTGTACAACTATCTGCACCTTTTTGCAATCCTGTGCTGTGACCCCTCTATGCCAGACAGGGATGCAACCAGTCAGGATGCTCTACACAGTACATCTGTAAATATTTGCAAGTGTGTTGGTGACATAGCAATTCTCCTCAACAATTATCTTTAGCTGCTGTTATGCCTTCTATGTAATTGCATCAATATGTCAGGCTCAGGGTACATCCTCAGAGATGCTGACACCTAGGAACTTGAAACTGCTCACCCTCTCCATTTATGATACCTCAATGAGGAATGGTGTGTGTTCCCTCAATTTCCCCTTGCTGAAGTCCACAATCAGTTCCTTGTTCTTATTGACGTTGTGTGCAAGGTCGTTGCTGCGACAGCACTCAACCAGCTAATTCTGTCAACAATAGTTGTGTCATTGTCAAATTTGTAGATGGCATAGGAGCTGTGCCTAGTCACACAATTGTGGATGTAGAGAGGGTAGAGCATTGGGCTAAGCACACAACCTTGAGGTACGCCAGTGTTGATTGTCAGCAAGGAGCAGATATTATTTCCAACCCACACTGACTGTGGTCTCCCAGGGAGGTCTGGAGGCCCAGGTTTTGAAGCTTGTTAATTAGAACTGAGGGTATGATGGTATTGAATGCTGAGCTGTAGTCAATAAACAGCAGCTTGACATAGGTATTACTATTGTCCAGCTAACCTGAGTGGAGAGCCAATGTGTTAGTCCTGACGAAGGGTCTCGGCCTGAAACGTCGACTGCACCTCTTCCTACAGATGCTGCCTGGCCTGCTGCGTTCACCAGCAACTTTGGTGTGTGTTGCTTGAATTTCCAGCATCTGCAGAATTCCTGTTGTTTGGAGAGCCAATGAAGGTGCATTCACTGTGGACCTATTGCAGTGGCTCCATGTTCTTGTTTATGCAGGAGCTGTTTCTAGCTGTGACCAACCTTTCAAAGCACTTAATCGCAATAGATGTAAGTGCTACTGGACAATACCCATTGAGGCAGCTCACCATGTTCTTTTGCCCACTGGTATGATTATCACCCTTTTGAAGCAAGTGGGGACCTCTTACTGCAGCTGTGAGAGATTGAAGGTGTACTTGACCACTCCCACCAACTGGTTGGCAAATGTTTTCAGAGCCCTACCAGGTATACCATCAGGGCCTGACGCCTTGTGAGGGTTCACCCTCTTGGAAGATGTTCTACCTTTTGTATTTGACTCATCCAAGGCAAGTCATTGTATAATAATGTACATTCTTGAAGGTTGTAACTGAGATACTTCAGCTTTTCTTGAAGCAAGCATTGCAGGCTTTGAGCACCTTTCTAGCAACCTTGCAATGATACTTTCAGAGGTGAAGAGGTCATTGTAAGAAGATGGTTGTCATGCAATCTACCAGATTACATCTTGCCAATTGTCATGCTTTATCGATCCACCACTTGTAGTAAGTAACCAGTAAGAATAGACATAGCTTTGAAAACTACAATAATCCCATATTTTTGCAAATCTTTACCTTAGCCAGCATCTGTATCTTGGGTAATGAAAACAGGAAACATTGAAATTACTCAAGGTGGTTAGGCAGCATCTGACCTCAAACATTAACTTTTCTTGTCTCTGGCGATGCTACCTAACCTGATGAGTGTTTCCAGCATTTTTTTGTTTTTGTTGCTTCAAATTTCCAGAAACTACAGTTCTTCATTTTGTTTCTGAGACTTGCGTGTTCTTTCCGCCACAAGAATTCAGTAGATATTTGGGCAAAACTTCCATGAACCCACTTCAAATATTTGTATCACTCTGACCTTATTTGATGTCTCCAATTCCTAGATCTGTCGAGCTTTCAAATCATTTCAGACTACTTTTAATTTGGCATCCAGTGGATCTTGTCTGGTCTGTGGAGTTCTGGTCTAGACATAAGATGGTATAAATGTGAAGTTGTGGCTGTACAGTTGAGCCAGAATCAGGATGTACACAATAAATGTATGGTTCCCATTCCCAAAGAAATTCCTCTGTGAATATTCTTCATAACCACATTCTTCCCCATTGCAAAGAGGTATCCCTCCTGCTGGTAATGGTTGTTGGTTAGGTGATCAAATACTCTGGACAGCTTATTTAGTCCGGATATACAGTGACTCTTTCGTGATGGGCAATATATCCACCCTGGCCCCACTAAGCTAGTCAGATCAGGTTAATAGGATAGAGGTTTTTGAAGTGATTTCTTGTACTAAGATTATATCCAAAAAATCTACCAGATTATGATTCAGTCTTAGTAGGAATCTAAAACCACAATTGAATCACAGGCAATTACAACTCTATTACATCAGGAACCTCTGCTAGAGCCTTCTTGCAACAGTCACTATGCTCAGTAGAAGGCAATATTGCTCTGATTCCATGTGACCTAACACATCCATGCTGAACACAGTGCCCACTCAGTCAATTCCAATTTCCTTTGTTAGACCATGTTCTTCTAAACCTCTCCCCCTCCGTATAACTGTCAGCATGCTGCTTAAATGATATTATTGTACATGACTCAACCATTTTATCTGGCTGCCAGTTCCATATACTCACACCTTCTGAGTGGAAAAAGGTGTCCCTTAAATCCCTTTTTAAATCATCTCCTAAATCTATGTACCCTACTTTTGGACTCTTCTACCCTGGAAAAAAGACTGCAACTACCCACCTTGTGTTTCTCATAACTTAAAACCATTTCTATAAGATTGTTCCGCATTCTCCTAGGTTTAAAATTTCTTTGTAATAACTTTTGTGTTTTTCCCATGTGCATGCGGGTTTCCTCTGGGTGCTCTAGTTTCCTCCCACAGTCCAAAGACATTCTGGTTAATTGGACATTGTAAATTGTCCGGTGATTAGGCTAGGGCTAAATTGGGGGTTGCGGTGCAGCACGGCTTGGTGGGCTGGAAGGGTCTGTTCCATGCTGTATCTCTAAGTAAATAAATTCAAACAACCTATACTCTATCTAAGCACTTCATGAGTTTAGTCCAAAACGTTGACTCTTCCTTCCTCTTCGTAGATACTGCCTGACTTGCTGTGTTTCTCCAGCACCTTGATTTAGTTAATCTTTGTGCCTGCTGTATGGGGAATAGCCCAGTGGGGCATTGATCATCCATGAACAGATATATGGCTCTGATTCCATGGTTGTCATTCACTTGTTGCTGTTTTTCTTTGCTGTCCTCGCTGCCAAAAAATATGTTAAGCCAAACATTTGATGAATTGCTGGTTTGACCTGATTTTCAGTACCTTCTACACTGGGCTACATCACCTCTTAGGCATGGTGCTTGGAGGCAAGGATTCACAATTATGGTTATCTTCTCATTCTCATTGCCAAATTAAAGGAGCCATTGGTTGGGAGGTGGTGGTGGGAGGAGGAAGAGGCAGGTTGTGGAAAGATACAGAAGCATGCTGGAAATCAAAAGTAAGATAAATGGGATCTGTAGAAATGATGGTTTGTACTTTTGGAGCCAATACGGGATTTGAAATAAGCTTAGTGAAAGTGGTGTATTGGTTTTCTTGGAGCAGGTGGATGACGATGAATAAATGCGCATCAAAATTCTGCATGCAGAAATGAGGCCTTTCAGCCTGTCATCCCTCTGCCAGTTCTCTGGAGCTGAACAACCTTGGTTATTTTGTGATGCACTCAGTGCCTGATCTAAGCAACATTCAAAGATAACTGTTTCTTTTTGCTTTAATTTTATTTAAAATACTGTCTGCTGTGAGCCCTTGCAGATGCTATTCAATGAATCCTCTCAGTGTAGGTACTGTGCTATGACTCTAAATCGCTGCCCCAGTTACTCTGCTATGAATCCACTGTTCAGGTACTGTGCTGTGAGCCTTCTCTATGCAGGTACTATGCTTAAACCTGCAGTGTATAAATACTGTGCTGTGAATCTAATGCAGATGCTGTGTGCAGCTTGTGTTGACCGGAATCTATCCTTCTGTATATTTGATGCTTCACTTGTGTACATTCTGTAAAGCATGTGTACAATAAACCTGTTAATGTAAAATATTGTATTTCTGCACACAATAAAGTAGGAAAACATCTGTGCTTGGAGTATTTAATTGATCTTGTGTAGCAGATGGACAAGTAAAGTTTATGGAATAGTTGGGACATGAACCAATTAATACTCATTTATTTCCACATTATTTTCTTGTGTACCAAATGTTTTGTAGAAAGCACAAACCAAGTTTATATTTTGTTTGGCAATTCAGGGTAGTCTAGCCATTTTAAACAGTTCAACAAGGGATAAACGTTGGGAATAAGAGCATGAGTAAGCCATGTGGTTCCTCAAACTTGCTGTGATTTTGGCCTCCACTGCCAGTCTCAGTTCCTTTAGTCTCCTCCATATTCCAAAATGTAGGTTTCTCAACGACAAATGCTTTTGATGACATCTCACCGCTGCATCTGGTTTCACATATAGAACAGTACAGCGCAGGAACAGGGTCTTTCGTCCATTTTGTGCTGTACAAATTAAATCCCTAATTCAACTAATTCCTTCTGTCAATATCCCTTCATTCTCTGCACTTCCATGTCCCTCGGAGCCTTGTGAGCCTTTAGCTTATTTGCCTCCACTACCACCCCTGGCAGTTTATTCCAGGCACATACCACTGTGTGTTGAGAAATTTGTCCCCTCACTTTAAATGCATTCCCTCTAGTATTAGACATTTTGATCCTAGGAGAAGACACTGACTCATGATTTTAAACTTCTATCAGGTGTTCTGTCAGCCTCTGCCGCTCCAATGACTCAAATTTGTTCAATCTCAGCACACGCCCTCTAATCCAGGCAGCATCTTGGTAAATTTGCATCTTTTTAATAACCTCCATGTCCTTCCTGTGATGGAGCAGCCCGAATTGAATGCCATATTCTAGATGCAGCCCATCGTAAAGCTGTAACATCACGTCCCGACTTGAACTCCATGCCTAGACAAATAAAAGCAAGTATGCCATATGAGGGGTGATTGATAAGTTCGTGGCCTAAGGTAGAAGGAGTCAATTTTAGAAAACCTAGCACATTTATTTTTCCTGCATTTACACACCTAGTCCAGTGGTTGTGGAGCATACAGATCCCTTCTTTGTAGAGGTCGGCGTCTTGGACCTCCAGAAAGTGGTCCACAGCAGGGGTGATTCATAAGTTTGTGGCCTAAAGTAGAATGAGATGAGGAGAAACTTAAAACTTTCTGCATTATCTGTCAAAGAGTTGAACTGCACATGCATGTAACGAGCGCTGTATAACTCATCTTCTACCTCAATCATCCCTGCTGTGGACCACTTCTACAAAGAAGGGATCCGTATGCTCCACGACCACTGGACTAAGTGTGCACATGTAAGAGGGGACTATGTTGAAAAACAAATGTGCTAGGTTTTCTAAAATTGACTCCTTCTACCTTAGGCCACGAACTTATCAATCACCCTCGTATGCCACCTTTATCATCCTATCAAACTGCAGCCACTTTCAAAGAGCTTTACACCAGGACCCAAGATCCCTCCAAACATCAACACTGTTAAAGGTCTTGCCATTAACAGTCTATTATCTCTTGTTGGCAATGCCAGTTTTGGGTAGAGAGTGGGGAGGAAGACAGGAAGCTGTGGTATCTCCTTTTGTAAATGGTGAGGTTAGTATCATGGTAAGAAATGAATTTGGCTGGGAATATCTAGGTATAGAATCAGTCTGCATGGAGATAATACAGTAAATGCTGACAGTACTCTGCAGTTTCAAATAAAAGATGTTTCCCACTGCTGGTGAAGTCTAGGACAAAGGGATGTAACCTTTTGATTAAAAACCATCCCATTTAGGAACTATGTTAAACTCTACTGTGGTGGTTGTAGATGGAAGAGATATGGAACTTGTGCATGAAGTCATAGACGTCAGTTCAATTTAGTTTAAACCCAAGATGTTTTGGCTATTCAAGGCCTTAAACACTTCTGGAGCCAAGGCAAGCAAATAGGTCAAGTTGCTGATCAGCTGTGAGCTCATAGTTTGATAGAAAAAATAAGCCCTTGGATGTTTTGGTGTATAAAAGGTGCAATTTCACTACATGCTGTTTTGTAAAGTGTAAATATAGTTTTTACAACGAATAAACTTGTACTTCAGGGGTAAATAGTCCTGAACAGCTTAGCTCAAAAATAAGTTGTAACACATCTTCTGGATTTCTAAACCAGAAGAAGTCTTTCCTATAAAATCCAAGACTGTGAGCTGATTATTTGATGGCTCTTGATATTTGGGGTGGGGAGAGACAAAGCTGTGGTATCTCCTTTAACAAAGGTTGAAGTCAGCACTATACCAAGCTGTGATCTTGACTTGAAAGATCGGGATATAGAATCAGTTTGAAGATTTTTTTCAAAAAAGAGAAAAAAAATTGATAAATGGAGTCTTTCCATTCCTTCAAATTAGCTGTACTGTAGGACCAAGATCATAGTCATAATCATACTTTATTGATCCCGGGGGAAATTGGTTTTCGTTACAGTTGCACCATAAATAATTAATAGTCATAGAACCATAAATAGTAATATGTAAATTACAAAATAAGTCCAGGACCAGCCTATCGGCTCAGGGTGTCTGACCCTCCAAGGGAGGAGTTGTAAAGTTTGATGGCCACGGACAGGAATGACTTCCTATGGCGCTCTGTGCTGCACCTCGGAGGAATGAGTCTCTGGCTGAATGTACTCCTGTGCCCACCCAGTACATTATGTAGTGGATGGGAGACATTGACCAAGATGGCATGCAACTTAGACAGCATCCTCTTTTCAGACACCACCGTGAGAGAGTCTAGTTCCATCCCCACAACATCACTGGCCTTACAAATGAGTTTGTTGATTCTGTTGGTGTCTGCTACCCTCAGCCTGCTGCCCCAGCACACAACAGCAAACGTGATAGCACTGGCCACCACAGACTCGTAGAACATCCTCAAGCATCGTCCGGCAGATGTTAAAGGACCTCAGTCTCCTCAGGAAATAGAGATGCCTCTGACCGTTCTTGTAGACAACCTCAGTGTTCTTAGACCAGTCCAGTTTATTGTCAATTCATATCCCCAGGTATTTGTAATCCTCCACCATGTCCACACTGACCCCCTGGATGGAAACAGGGGTCACAGGTACCTTAGCTCTCCTCAGGTCAACCACCAGCTCCTTAGTCAAATGAAGGAATAATTGTATTATAAACAGGAAAAATTAATCAGGACGTATATCTGTGGAGGCAGAAAGAATTGATGTTCTCAGGTTGATATTCATCAGAACCAAGTTAAAATTTAAACCTGAATCATTAACACTTATTAATTAGTTCATCAAGCTTAAATATTAGCTCTTTGGGCATGTACCTCAGATGAGTGTTTCTAGCATTAACTACCTTTATTATATGGGGTGTCAGGGAGGGGTAGCACCTCTGGTGGGGGAACATGTTGCGTCCTTTTCAGGGCAGCTTGTCCACCTTTGGTCCCCACCTGGCACTCAGCTCTCACCTGTGGCTCCCCGTAGCTGTTTGCATGCGACAGCGGCCACACCCCGGGCAACGGCTTCGACAAGCCGGCTAAACCAGGTGAGGGTAGCCAACCGGTCTCAAACCCTCGGTGAGATAGAGAGTTGTCTATCCCAGCATGTGAAGACAGACTCCGGCGGATTGAGCGGACGAGACCAATAGAAGGTCCAACGGTCAAGAAGGCGGTCTCTGCAAGCGTCGTGGAACGTGTAGAGCAGGACAAGACACAGAAGACGTCCTGGTCATCCACTGCGCCTAGTTCCATCTCCAGCCGTCTAGACTCTGTCTTGCCACTGGATCCAGATGGGAATTGGGAAGAGAGAGTGAGGCTGACGCTGCGCAACTCTCCCTCACTTAAATCCAAATCACGCGCTAGTCTGTCGAGGTCCTCATCGACGTCAACGATGGACGAACAACAACCTTTATTATTGAAGAAACGTGTATAGATGTTACTAAAATGTGTGGGGCTGTAACTGCTATTCTGCAGAGAAATATTGCTTCTGCCTCCACCTACCAGGATTCTAAACTTTGAAATAAAACCAAATAGGCTAGGAATACACAGCAGGTCATGCAGCATTGGATAGACAATAGACAATAGGTGCAGGAGTAGGCCATTCGGCCCTTTGAGCCAGCACCGCCATTCACTGTGATCATGGCTGATCATCCACAATCAGTATCCAGTTCCTGCCTTATCCCCATAACCTTTGATTCCACTATCTTTAAGAGCTCTATCCATCTCTGTCTTGAAAACATCCAGAGACTTGGCCTCCACAACCTTCTGGGGCAGAGCATTCCATATATCCACCACTCTCTGGATGAAAACGTTTTTCCTCAACTCTGTTCTAAATGGCCTACCCTATTCTTATACTGTGCTAGACAGGGACTTATTAGGGAGAGTCAATATGGCTTTGTGCGTGGTAGGTCATGTTTGACCAATCTATTGGAGTTTTTCGAGGAGGTTACCAGGAAAGTGGATGAAGGGAAGGCAGTGGATATTGTCTACATGGACTTCAGTAAGGCCTTTGACAAGGTCCTGCATGGGAGGTTAGTTAGGAAAATTCAGTCGCTAGGTATACATGGAGAGGTGGTAAATTGGATTAGACATTGGCTCAATGGAAGAAGCCAAAGAGTGGTAGTAGAGAATCTGTGGAGAGAGAAATGATTTGTTGGAAGGTATAGAATTGATCTGGGGGAATTACAAAGGAAGGAGATGTTGTATTCTTTCTCTCCACAGCATCTCGGCACCTGACCAAATGAGCAAGTTCAGAACTTTCTGCTTTTGTATTCAATTTCCAGCATATTTACATTTTTGCTATGTTTTGGAATTCCTCTCCAAAATCCTCCAACACGAACACCATTGAGGTACCTTTTAAAAATCCATTGTATTCACACACCAGCCCTCATACAAGGAGCCAAATTTTATTTCATAGAATTCCTGTGGCATGCTTTGATGCATTGCGGTTGAAGGTACTGTGTCATTATAATATTGCTGCTAATGTTTCACTTTCCACTCCATTTCTGAAGAGGTTCATCGGCCAGCATAGGAACCACAGTACTGTATATGAAAGATGGGACAAGTGGATTTTAGCACAGTGCTCAGTTCCTTTTGCTTAAGCAGGGCCTTCATGTTATTTACGCATGGCCTCCAGCATTGTTATACCATCCTAATGTTTCTTCTGTTTTGTGCATTCCTGGCCACAAGGTGACCAGGAACTAGTGGGGATCTTTGCACATCTTCAGGCATGCTTTGAGCACATCCTTGAATCCTCTGTGTGCTAATAATGTCTGTCTGTGATGGAGTTTGGAACAGCATTCTGGGAGAAACACACACAATGCTGGAGAAACTCAGCAAGTCAGGCAGCATCAACGTGTCAGGCTGAGGATCTTCATCAGGATGAGTCTTTCACCATGGAAGAAGGAGGAGGAGGGGGGGAATCAGAGGGAGGAGATGGACAGGTGAGAAGAAGGTAACCAGAATGAAAGAAGAGGAGGAAGGAGTGGAGAAAAATTGCTGGAAGTTGAGAAATCAATGTTCATGCCATTGCGCTGGAGGCTACTCAGCCTAAATATCAGGTTCTGCTCCTCCAACCTGAACTTGGACTCATCATGGGCAGAACAAGAGTCCACAGACCAACATGTCAGAATGGGAATGAGTAACTATCAGGAAATCCTGCCTTTTGTAGTCCATTGCCCATAGTCCACTGTCCTCTCCTATCAGCTTTCTCCTCCTCTGGCCCCTTAGCTTTTCCACCCATCCTTTTACAGTTCTTCACTTCATTCTCCTCCCTCACCTGGCCTCGCATATCACCTACCATTTTGTATTCCTTCCCTTCTCTTCTTTCCCCCGCATCCCGCCTCCCCACCCCACCCCACTCTTCTTATTCTGGGTTCTGCCTCCTATTTTTCCAGTTCTGATGGAACTTTCAGCTCAAAACACCGACCGTTCATAGAGGCTTGCTCCCTGGAGTACAGCATCTGCAGAATCTGAGTTTAGCATGCCAGAGCTGGGAGCACTGATGGAACAGGAGTGCCACCTGCAGCCCTTTTCATGAAATTGCACATCACTGAAATAGATGAGATACTTTATTAATCCCAAAAGAAATTATAGTGTTTCAGTGGCTTTACAAGTGCAAAGTAATACAAATATTAGACGAGAAGTAAGAAAGGATTAAAAAAAAGTTACCTTAAAAATAAGATGTACTTGATTTACAAATCAAAGGTTACTGTAGTTACAAGATTTCCAAGTTCACACTGATCAGATGGTAGTGCAAGAATTACTGTAATATTAAACAGTGAAGGGTGCACATTCACACTGCCCAGATGAGAAGTGATGGTAGTATTGCACAGGGTGTGGTAAACAGAAGTGCACCCTTCAGAAGTGATGGAGAGAGTCATCACTTCCCTCACTATTAGTTGATTCATTTTAGAGCCTAATGGCCAAGGGTAAGAATGACCTTGTATCATGCTCTTTGGAGCAACACAGTTTTCTTAGTCTATTACTGGAAGTGTTTTTCTGTTCAGCCAAGGTGGCATGCAGAGGGTGAGAAACATTGTCCAGAATTGCCAGGATTTTCCAGGGGGTCCATTGTTCTACCACAGCTCCAGTGTGTCTAGTTTGACTCCTGTAACAGAGCTAGCATTTCTAATCAGTTTATTGAGCCTGCTGACATCACCCGTGTTGATGCCATTGTCCCAGCACATCACCACATAAAGATTGGAATGGTGACAACGGACCGGTAGAACATGTGAAGGAGAGACCTGCATACTCCATAGGACCTCAGTCTCCTCAGGAGGTAGAGCCGGCTCTGGCCCTTCTTATACATTGCCGCTGTGTTACAGAGGCTGATGACTTTATTCCCCTCTTACATACACTATGCACCCATTTAATTTTAATGGATGTGTGAACTATAGTGCTGGTAAGTACAGTATACAGCTGATACAATATCACTGGTGCTCTACTGCTTTGAAGCAGTTAGACAACAGATAAACATGTGTCAGGCTGCTGTTTAACAGTTACAGCTCAGCATTCGCCACCATCGTCCCATCAGTACCAATCAACTAGTTTCAAAACCTGAGCCTCACTACCTCCCTCTGTACTGGATTCTCGACTTTCTCAGTGGCACGGCATAGTGAGTACAGATCCGTGATAGCATCTCCTTGCTGACCATCAACACGGGCGCATCTCCAGGATGTGTGCTTAGCTCACTGCTCTGCTATCTCTGCACATGGTTGTGGCGCAAAGCACAGGCCAAATGCCTTTTACAAATTCACACATGACACTGCTGTTGTTGGTAAAGTGTCAAATGACAATGAGGAGGTGAGCATGGAGGGACAGATTAGCTAGATAAGTAGTGGAACAACAAAGTCAGCTGACCAAGGACCTGATTGCGAGCTTCAGGAAGGGGAAGTAGGGAGAATGCACAGCAGTGGAAAGGATGAGCAGCTTTAAGTTCCTGAGGGTCAATACCTACAAGGGCCCAGCACACTGATGCAATCGTAAAGGCACAACAGTGGATCATCTTCGTGACGAGTGTGAGTCCAGTGCCAACATAAAAGAGGAGGCAGTTTCCCAGATCATTGGGGCAATGGCGTTTGGTGATGCACAGACCTTGAGGCATTAAATACTGGTTCCACTTGTGGCATCTGTGCTGTGTATTTGAAGGATGGGTCAACTCCAACTCCAGAGACCTGAGCACAAATTCCAGGCTAACATACCACCCTGATTCTGAGGGTATGCTGTTAAATCTCAACTGGTTTCCCAAGTCACTGGGTCAAAGTCACTGGATGTTAAAGATTCCAATGGGGGCACTTTGAAGAAGGGAAGTTATCCCTGTGCATTCCCAATATTTATCACTCAGCTTTATTATCACCTTATTGTTTGTGGGACTGCTCTTTTGCTTACATGACTACTTCATTGACTGTTAAACTTCTTGAGATGAGATGATAAAAGTCATTAAATAAATGCAGCATTGAAAAAGTAGCACACACCTCCTAGCACGATGACCAATATTAATTCCTCGATCATTTTCAATGATCTAGATATTTATTTCAAAATTTCAAAGTTCCAAGTAAGTTTATTATCAAAGTACATATAAGTTGTACAACCTTGAGATTCATCTGCTTACAGGCAGCTACTAAATAAGAAACCCCAATTTAAAAAAAGACCAACGTCCAATGCGCACAGAGAGTGAAACGCACGCAATGTGGAAGTGATGAAGCAAGCAACAACATTCATGGACACGAATCCCAGAGCAGGCCCGTAGCCTCAGTCTCAGTTCATCACTCGGCGGGGCAAATCACCACAAAGCTCGCAGACACGAATCCCAGAGCAGTTTCACAGCCTCGGTGCCGTAGCGAGAGAAGAATCAGCCTGACACTCTCCTTGTATTCATTAACGGTATGGGAGTTTGCTTTTCAATGCATTACTGAATTAGCAAAGGTGAATATGCTTAAAATGTATGTTAATTGTAAAGTATTTGGGGGTAGTTTGAGGATACAGAAGTTTAAGTTCTTTCTTTGTATTTTGAGAAGCAAACTTGCTTAAAAGTAGATCTGATGCCATGAAATTTTCAGCAAGGAATAGGGCAGAGACTAGTCCATCCAGATCTTCAAGCCCTGCATTAGATACCAATTTATTTCCATTAAACCTATTTATTTTCATTATTGCTATTATTGGTCTATCTTGTTACACATGTTTTATGTCATCAGTCAAACCACCTTTACCATTTAACTTTACTATTTTGCTTGTTTCCAATTTGCTCATTGAGACAGTTTAACTACTAAATGCACTGCCTCTTTTTGTTAAATTGTTTATTATCCAAATTGATAGTTTGTTGAAAGAAAGCAGAAAATGATGAAATTATTTAACAAGTTGGGCCACATCTGCAGAATGAGAAACAAAGTTGATGCTTTAAGTTGAAATGCGTGCAGTTAAATCAGCAGCTGGTCTTGGCCATTCAGTTTAAATTTACACGAATTCCAACAATTCCCACCACCTTCCAACATGTCAGACATCCCACTCTGCAAAAACTCATTTAAGGGAGGTAGCACCCCCGACCCCCGCAACCCCATATTCCCCCCTCCCCCCCCCGTCGACCTCCAAGGGTGTATGTAATACTTTGTTTAGTGATTTTGTCTAATCTGTAAACCAAGTTGGGTAAATGCAGCAAATGTGACATTAAAATATGTACTTATATTATATCATGTTTATTCCATTACAAATTTAAGCAAGTCTACAGGGAGTTTGGCCTCATTACATAGAACATCAATAGCGTAGCTCCTTGGCAGCTAGCCAGCTAGTTTAAATCAGGGGTCCCCAACCTTTTTTGCACCACGGGCCAGTTTAATAGTGACAATATTCTTGCGGACTGGCTGACCCGGCGGGGGGAGGGGGGAGCGGGTGTGGTGGGTGTTAATCACGACCGGAATATAGGTGATAAGTCAACTATAAGTCACTTGTAAGTGTCTAATACACTCAATTTCATTTCTAAAGGGGTTTATCTAGCGAATTTGATGTTAAACACACAGCGCATATTTTCCTTGCATGAATGTAGTGATAAGTCAATTATAACAGTGGTCCCCAACCTCCAGGCCGCGAAAATGCAACAGTAGCCAGAACACACCCAGCACATCTTTGAGAAAAAAGCCGAAATAAACAAGCTAATTGATTAGGTGCCGCCCAGCACGTAAATATCAGCCCAGATCAGAGGCGACGCAATCGGCAATCGCCCCTGATCTGGGCCGACGTTTACGTGCCGGGTGGCACCTAATTAATTAGCTTGTTTATTTCGGCTTTTTTCTTAAAGATGTGCTGAGTGCGTTCCGGCCACCACCGTATTCTTCGCGGCCCGGAGGTTGGGGACCACTGAACTATAAATCACTTATAATTCAATAGCATCATAACATTTTAAGTAATGTTTGGATATTAAACACACAGCACATATTTTCCTCGTATGAACATATAAAATCATTGCAACACACCAATATCGCTGAATCAGTGGGAGCCCTGGGCTTGTTTTCCTGTAACAACATGGTCCCATTGAGGGGTGATAGGAGACAGCGATACTCGAAGGGGATTCCTTATGTCCAGTCTACTCCGCAATTTTGTTTTCGTTGCATTCATTGCAGAAAACTCTGCTTCACAGAAATATGTTGGAAATGGAAGCAATGTTTTCAGTGCTTTCGTGGCTGTCTCAGGGTATTCAGCCTTGACTTTGATCCAGAATGCCGGCAGAGATGTTATGTCAAACATACTTTTCAGCCCGCCATCATTTGCAAGCTCGAGGAGTTGATCTTTTTCCCGTGCTGACATGGATGATTCACTGGGAACATTCACAAATGGGTCACGGACCCATTCCTTTGCACGTCTTGGGTCACTGATGACCTCGCGTGCGTTAAAATTCAACAGTGCGTGACAGGGAATGAGGAAAGGTGCAGCTGACTCATATCATTTCATGTCGCCAAATCACATTGTTTCTTTGCAGCCCGGTGGTTGGGGACCACTCTTAGCACAAAGAGAGACCAATCAGCATGCTCGCTCTCCCTCTCTTTCTCAAAAAAAATCTATTTCTGGGATATTGTATATAATTTCCGGGTGTCAGGGAGCCACTATCAATATGCGGGAGACTCCCGGAACTTCCGGGAGAGGTGGGATGTCTGACATGTGCTTCACTTGGAAACCAAAAACCTGCCAATGCTGGGAATCTAAAGAGTAAACAGATAATGTTGGAAATGTTCAGCAGGTTGGGCAGTATCAATTGTTACAGAGCCTCTTCCCAACTGGTTCTCTCATCTTTCCAGTCCTGATTAAAGGTCTTCAATTTAACACGTTATGTGGGTTAAACCTGCAGTTGTGTGCAGCAGTACGAGCTCACAAGGCCACTGCAGAGGCCAGTTAGGACTCGCTGAATGAGATTATTAGGGTTTAAGGTTCAAAACCCAATGAAGAAGATATAAAAATACTAGAAGTGCTCAACAGTTCAGATGGAAGGAAGAGAGTGGCAGTAAAGGATAATTTATGGTAATTTAGTTGTGAAAAATTTTCCTGGCTCAGAGAATTGAGGCATGTGGACCAAATGAAGCAGATGTACAGCTTAAATTGGTATCATAGTCAGCACTAATATGATGGGCTGAAGGGCCTATGCTGAACTGTGATTAAATTAGATTATGAGGACACTCAGTTTATTGTCATTTAGAAAAGCATGCATTAAAAAATGATACAATGTTCCTCCAGAAAGATAACACAGAAACACAGGACAAACCAAGACTAAAACTGACAAAACCACATAATTATAACATATAGTTACAACAGTGCAAAGCAATACCGTAATTTGATAAAGAGCAGACCATGGGCATGGTAAAAAAACGTCTCAAGTCCCGATAGCCCCATCATCTCACGCAGACGGTAGAAGGGAGAAACTCTCCCTGCCATGAACTCCAAGCTCTGCAAACTTGCCAATGCATTGGAAGCACCCAACAACAGCGGACTCTGAGTCTGTCCGAAAACTTCGAGCCTCTGACACCGAGCACCGAGCACTATCTCTGCTGAGCGCTTCGACCCCGCCCTGGCCGCCGAGCAACAAGCAAAGCCGAGGACTCGGGACCTTCCCCTCCAGAGATTCTGGATCACACAGTAGTAACAGCAGCGAAGCAGGCAGTTCAGAAGTTTCACAGATGGTCCTCCATTCTCTCACGTCCGTCTCCATCAAATCAGGATTGTGCACGGCACTCTACTTGACACATAACAGACATCACCACCGGAGTGGCTGCTGCGAGCTGCGTCGCGCTGCCATCTTCTCCTCCCACTGTAATGTTCCATGTTCTAAGAATAGATGGCATGGGTGCAGGTCGGAGATGAGATAAGCAGCCAGTGGAAGTTGTTTATAGGCTGCTTCACAGTAACTGCATAGCTGGAGACAATATTAATTCTAAAATAAAGCCCATAGCAAAGCTCATACAAAAGGAAATTCCATGCAGGCTATCTAAAATTAATTGAAGACAAATTTATAGAATGCATTAAGCTTGATTTCCTGAAACAATACATAATGGAACCAATGAGAAACAATTTGCTGGTCCTTCTAGCAGATTGTGTGTTGCTCCAGATTCCAGCATCTGCAGTCTCCCGTGTAATGGTAAGGTATTAATTAGCAATCTCATATGATTTCTTCAGGAAAAAGAATTACAACAAAGTGACACATTTTCTAAAATGTCAAAAACAGCTGCTAAAATAGATATTTCTGAAAACACTTAGAAGAGAAATAGGTTTGAAGTTTCAGATTGTAGACACCTCATCAGAACCGAAAAAGTGAGACAACATGTTATTTTAAAGTATTGGACAGGTTGAAGGAAGGGTGGGTAGGACAAAGGGAATATCTTGTGCTAGTGAAATTGTTGAATTCAGTATTGAGTTCCAAAAGCTGTAACGTGCCCACACAGCAGGTAAGATGCAGTTGCTCAAACTAACATGGGGCATCATTGAAACAATACAGGTCACCGCAGACAGATAGGGCAAAGTTGCCTTATCAATGGTTCAATGGTTCCATTTAACAACAGAGAGTGTATGCAACTTGAAATTTTTACTCATAGCAGACATCCACAAAACAAAAGAAAAGCCACAAGGAATGATTGACAGAAAAACGTTAGAACACCACAGCCCCCTCATAAGCAGCAGCAAAGCATCAAATCTCTTCCCCCGGTCCCTGCCCCGACTTGTTCCAGCAGGAAGCATCAACGCTCACCACCCACCAACCAAGCAGTAGCAAAGCTCCCAATGAGCCATTGATCTGCAGTCCAATAAAAACAGTATGTGAACTGATCATTCACACTGGATTTTTTTAACTGCTTGCAAATAAATAACACTTAATATTTAAGAAAATGTCAGAGTCTTTAACCAATTCGTTTCATTTGTTTGAAATGAACTACAAGGAAGACCTGATTATTTAAGAGGTATGGATACTTTGGATTTTAGGAAGTGAATGTTTTGTTATGACTATAAACCAGAGGACTGGGAGAGCTTTACAAATCAGCAAAAGATGGCAAAACAAAAAATGGCAGGAACAAAGCAGAAATATGAGTGAACTGACAAATAATAGTTATACAAAATGTACACATTTAGATCTTCTAGTTTGTAGAAAGAGAAAACTAAAAATAGAGAAGCTTACCTTAAAGGCAAAGGACAGAAAAAAAATATAAGGAAGAGGAAAATGACCAAGATATGAATATTTTTCACATATCTTCTGACAGGGAAGCACACATGAATACATTCTGGAAATTGAAAATGGAATGATGGTGAAAATAATCAATACTATTCGAGGCAAAGTTAAGGGAACTAATAAGCTACATCATCTCTGGATAGATGACCTATTCCCTGTGTTTTAAAAGAGGTGCTTACAGAGATAGTGGACCTATTAGTGGTACTCTTGCCAAGTTCTCTGGATTCTGAATGGTTACAGTGGATTTAAAGTTAGCAAATATTCCTTATCAACTGCATTCACATACCCCAAATTAGGGGGAAGGTTTGTTAGCCAGGGGCATGGCTTCACAGTTGTCAAAGGCCCTTTCGGAGAAATCAGCCACTCACGTTAGAATAGACCCAGGGACTCAGCAAAAGATTTGGAGACAGAAAACCAAGTAAGCTATTTTCACTTGTAGTTGCACTCTTGCATGAGCACAGATGTGTATGTGTGGATGTGAGTGAGCTCTGGATCAGGATGAGGCAGAACTGGGAGACATTTGCGTCACAGCTTAAAAAAGGATGCCTGTGTCTCAGAACTTCACAACTCCAGTGACCCAGGTTTCATCCTGACCTCAGTGATGCTTATGTTTACCACCAATTAAAACTCAGGATAAAGGAGTCTTGGGAAAATTCTCCCACACAGTGCTGGAGCAGCTCAACAAATCAGGCATCATATATGGAGCAGAAAAAAACAGTCAACATTTCAGGCCGAGAAGCTTCATCAGGTCTGACGAAATCCTGAGGAAGGGCCTTAGCCTGAAACATAAATATGAGGACCCAGAATCCCACCTGGGGTCACAGTGAAAGAATAATGTGATCCTACGCATAGACAAACATCATCTCAGGCAGTGTACAATAGGTACCCCTGTGGGCAGTGTGTTTTCTGTCAATTACCTCATTCAACAGCGGGTGGCGCTATAGAGTCACCAGTGGCAAACAGAGAACTTTCCCAAATCAGAAACACAAGAAATTCTGCAAACGCTGGAACACACACAAAATGCAAAGGAACTCAGCAAGCCGGGCAGCATCTATGGTGGGGAGTAAACAGTCCATGTTTCAGGCTGAGAACCTTCACTCCTGATGAAGGAACTCAGCCCCAATCCTCTTTTGTTTTTCCCCTCCACAGACGCTGCCTGTCTTGCTGAGTTCCTCCAGCACTTTGTGTGACAGCTTACCCAAGTCTCCTTTATCCTGGGTTTCAATTGATGGTACATGTAAGCATTGCTGAGGTGAGGATGAAACCTGGGCCACTGGAGTTGTGAAGTTCTGAGACACTGATATCCGTTTTTAAGCTGTGAGGTAAATGTCATCCAGCTCTGGCTCATCCTGATCCACAGCTCACTCACAACCACACGTACATGCCTGTGCTCATGCAAGAGCGTAATTACAAGTGAAAGCAGCTTACATGGTTTTCTGCTTCCGGATCCTTGCCAAACCATAGTCATACAGCACTATGGCACAGAAACAGGGAGTTCGGCCCATTTAGTCTATGCCTGAGGGTCGATTAGCAGTCAGGAAGTCAAAGCCTGAAGGGTGAAGACTGGAGACTGGAGGCCTCTCCTAGGGTTGGAGGACGGTCCATGTGTATGGATGGGGGAGGGAGGGAGGAAAGGGGCTTATTTTGCTGTTGGTGTTTTGTTGCTTGTTGTGTTCTGTGTTGTTCTGCCGAGTATTGTGGGCATGCTATGTTGGCGCTGACATGTGTGGCAGCTCTTGTGGGCTGCTCCCAGCACATCCTTAGGCTGAGTTGGTTGTAACAACAAAGAACGCTCTAGCTTGATTGCATGATTGGGTGAGGGAGATGAGTTCAGCAGTGGCGGTCATGCCCATTTCTTCTACTGGTGCCAACCAGGATCCGATGGATGCCCGCTTCTGAGCTGCCAAATCTCTCCTGTTTTACGCATGACTGCATAGCCACACAACATGATGAGGTGTTTCCTCAGTGCGAGAGTGGGCGTTCAGTTCCAGAAGAACTGTGTAATTGTTACTTCTACCAGTGTTATCAGGTACAGTTTCATTTGTAAGAGTAGATTTGAACAAATTAGGTTGAGTGGGTTTATCCCTCGTGTTGCTTGCTTCAATCAGCAGCTGCCAAGGATCAGACTGTGACTGTGTCCTGAATGATTCAGCAGGGTCAGTCAGTGGAGGTGATGGACATTAAAGTCCCCAACCAAAGATTCTTCAGTGTGGTTATTACTACCAGTGCTTCTTTCAAGTGCTTTTCAACATTGAGTCAAAGGACTCATCAGCCGATGGAGGAAGGTGGGTGGTAACTGGGGTGAGGTGCTGTCTATTACAAACACCCACGGGAGGAGGCAGTGTGGTAGAGAACAGAGGCACAGCAGTATCATCCATGCTGGGTTGGAGGTTGCCTCTGCCCATTGGTGCTGCCCTCCAGTGTTCGCTCATTGCCTGTGGCTGGCCCAGCGCGAGACAAGCTGATTTACCTTCATCTGCTGAACCAGCGCCAGATGAGGAACTGCTGCACACTTGTTCTTGCGGAAACGTGGCTCCAGGGCAACATCCATGCACCATCGATCTTCGGGCCATGCCACGCAGGTTCTTGAGCTAATATTATTTTTTGTGATTGTGTGTGCTATCGTAACTATACGTGTTGTATGGTGTGTGCGTACTGTGTTTTGCACCTTGGCCCCAGAGGAATAATGTTTTAGTTTAGCTGTATACATGTGTATGGTATGGTTGAATGACAATTAAACTTGAACTTGAAATTGAGGTTTCCTTGCCCATGTTCAGTCTGCTTGAGGGCTGGAGTCACTAATCCTCACCACGGCTCCACGTGGCCCTCACCATTGCCCAGCCCCAGCCTCACCAGTTCAACGGTCACACCGCTGGTGTCGAAGATGCCCCATCTCCCGTGGAGCAACTTCGGCTGGGAGAGTGGCCCAATCGAGCCCTCTGGCAATCAAATTAAACAAAAATGCAGAGTTAAAAGACCTGATTTTATTTCAAGTGTGTTTAGAACCCCATTACAGTTAATTATAAGCCACATGTAGAGAAAGAGTGTGGTGTGCTGTGTTAACGGACTTCTTGTAGCTCCTATGACAATTGTGTGCTGCCCTTGGACAACCCTCCAATTTGTCTTGTTTATTCCTGATCCCAGCCCTGAGCTGAGCTAATTATAAAGCTGTACCACTATCATTTTCCGTTGGGAATCTCTGTAAACACTCTGCGAGTCACTGGTCCCATTCTGTCTTTCTCTGTGGCCCAAAAAGCAGATACTCTCAATTTACTGAAATCTTTCCACTTCTCTCTCCTACCTCAGTCAAATCCAGCTGAAAGTCAGTCACCACCAATGGAATTGTCTAAATGTTAAGACCATAAGACAAAGGAGCAGAATTAGGCCATTCAGCCCATCGAGTCTGCTCTGCCATTTGATCATGGTGTATTTATTATATCTTTCAACCACGTTCTCCTGCCTTCTCCCTGTAACCTTCAGGAAGTCGCAGCCTGAAGCGTCGACTGTATTCCTTTCCATAGATGCTGCCTGGCCTGCTGAGTTCCTCCAGCACTTTGTGTGTGCTGCTTGGATTTCCAGCATCCGAGATTTTCTCTTGTTTGTGATTGGATCATTAATGGAATGGACGTTTTGGACGGTCAGTCTGCCTTTGGTAGTTAACACCTAGGCCAGTATCATTTCAGGTTGCATCAGCACAATTGCAATGAAATTGAACATTACAACAATACAGTCCCAAAAAGTCGGGGAAGTTATACACACAGAACTGTGCAAAAGTCTTAGGCACAAATAGAGGTTAGTTGGTTATTGTAAATTTTCCTGTGATTAGCAAAGGTGCCTAAGACTTTTGCACAGCACTGTATTTATAGAATGGAGAGCGAGTTTGTAAATCTGGCGGGAGCAAAGGATGTTGGGAATGATGAGGGTGGAGCTCCGCGGGAGGGTTGTGGGACAGGTGGCAGAGAAGGATTGCCAGGGGGTGGAGAGGGGTGGGGTGGCGCAGGTGTAGACACACCCAGCCCTGAGACACCAGGCAAGGTCATCAGATTCAAAACAATTAGTTTATTGATCATTATAGAATGTCTCTCTGGTGCTTTCCACACCCACCCCCTCCCGTTCTCCTTTTCACTTCCCCTTTTCCCAACCATGATTCCACTCTCCCTATCCCGTCCCCACTCTCAGTCCACAATAGAGACCCTCATCGGAATTAACAGGTCAGGCAGTGCATATGTCATGATTTTTTATTTGTGGCAACGGTACAATACAATACATAAAGCTACTATATATATATATATATATATATATATATATCTAACTAGTGTGCATAAGACTTTTGCACGGTACTGTATGTGTGTCACTGTCTACTTCCCACCTCCCACCAAACCACTTTTGAGTTTACTCCATCTTATACACAAGTTCATTATCTTATACAACTGCCCCTTCCTCTAGAGTGACATTGTGAGGGTCTGATAATCTGGGAAAGACCATAAGACATAGGAGCAGAATTAGGCCACTCAGCCCATCGAGTCTGCTGTGCTATTTGAATATGGTTGATTTATTTTGCCTCTCAACCATAAAGCCATAAGATAAAGGAGCAGAATTAGGCTATTTGGCCCATCGAGTCTGCTCTACCATTTCATCATGGCCGATCCCTTTTTGCTCTCAGTCCCAATCTCCTGCCTTTTCTCCGCATCTCTTCATGCCCTGACCAATTGAGAATCTATTAACGTCTGCCTTGAATATACATAAAGCCTTGGCTTCCACAGCTGCCTGTGGCAAAGAATTCCACAGATTCACCACTCTCTGGCTAAAGAAATTCCTCTTCATCTCTGTTCTAAAAGGACTCCGCTTCTGCCTTGAGATTTCACTTAATTCTTGGGTGAGCAGTTATTACCAGGCACACTTCATAGGGTTTTTCAATATCTGAAGGCACATAATTTAATACAAAACTGGCCGTTGTAAATCAGTGAAGCTATTAAGAAGCACCATATGGCTTTTAAAGTCATTTTTATTGATTATAAGGCAAGGTACTTACAGGCAGAAAGTGGCCACATATATTAATATTCATTATCAATGCATTATTAATAAAAACATACTGCTTAACAGCATAAGAACATAAGATATTGAAGCAGCAGCCATTCAACAAATTTTGATCTTCTACCTCAAGTACCAATTTCATGTGCTATTTCCCTAAGGGTGAAGCAGGTCTATTGTTCTCTGTTTTGAACACAGCTCATAACTAACTCCAAGCAGCCTTCAGAGGTAAAGAATTCCAAAGGTCCTCAGTACGAAGAAATCTCTCTTCTTTTCCAACTTAATTGATCTCCCCTTTACTTTGAGATTGTAATCCCTGGTTCTAAATCCCTCACCCAAGGCAAACATCGACCCTATTAAAACCCCCTAAGGATCAGAATCAGGTTTAATATCACTGACATACACTCACTGGCCACTTTGTTAGGTATTCTCCTGTACCTAATAGAGTGGGCACTGAGTGTATTTATTGTACGTTGATGTGGAGCATCCACTTCAAGGTCTGACATGTTGTGCATTCAGAGATGCTCTTCTGCACACCACTATTGTAACGCATGGTTATTTGAGTTCCTGTCACCTTCCTGTCAGCTTGAACCAGTCTGGCCTTTCTCCTCTGACCTCTCTCATTAATAAGGCATTTTTGACCACAGAACTGACACTCACTGGATGTTTTTTGTTTCTCGTACCATTCTCTGTAAACTCTAGAGGCTGTTGTGCTTGAAAATACCAGGAGATCAGCAGCTTCTGAGATAATCAAACCACCCTAGCTGACACCAACAATCATTCCATGGTCAAGGTCACTTAGATCACATTTCTTCCCCATTCTGATGTTTGGTCTGAATAACAACCAAACCTCTTGACCATGTCTGCATGCTTTTATGCATTGAGCTGCTGTCACATGATTGGCTGATTAGCTATTTGCATTAACAAGCACATGTACAAGTATACTTAATAAACTGGCCTCTGAGTGTATGTCACAAACCTTTTAATTACCTAACTTATCATTCGTAACTCTGGAGAACAAAGATCTAGTTTACTCAGTCTCTACTCATGACTAACCTGCCACCTCAAGAATCATTCTGATGAATTCTTACTGCATTCTCTAAATAATCTTTTTTTAGGTATGGAGATCAAAATTTAACACAACACTCTCAGTGTGGTGTCACCAAGATCCTACGTCATTGTAGTAAAGTTTAATCATTAAAGGGCAAAATGTTGGTGGAACTCAGCAGGCCAGGAAATACCAATGGAGAGGAATAAACAGTCAATGTTTCAGGCCGAAACCCTTCATCAGGACTCATGCAAAGGTTTTGGAAGTAACTCAGAAAATGATGCCTCCTCGTATGGTGATAAAGCATTTGCAAATGGATTGCCAAGATCAGAGAACAACTCGACCCAACCAGATTAGCTTTATTTGTCACATGAACACCAAAATATCAAAACATAATTTTGCATCAATGACCAACATAGACACTTGCTGGCTTCCCCCAAGAGTGTTCTGGGGATGGCCTGCATGTGTCGCCTTGTTTCTGCACCAACATAGCATGTCCCCAGCTCACTTACTTAATTCCTACATCTTTGGGATGTAGGAGGAAAATGGACAACCCAGAGGAAGCAGACACAGTCACTGGAAGAACACACATTGTTTTTACAGACAGCAATAGGAATCGAACAACAATTGCTGGTGTTGTGAAGCATTATACTAGCTACTAAACTACTGTACCACCATCTTTGTTAGACTCCTTAGTAAGACCTCTTTGTTCTTCTACTGAAATCCTCTAGCAAAGTGCCAGCATATCATTTGCTTTCTTAATTGCCGACTGCACATCCATATCAGCTTTTAGCAGCTTGTGTACAAGGGCATGCTTTGAACTTCCAACATTTTCCAATATTTCACCTGTTTTTCTACCCAATGTGGGTCACATTTCTCCACAATTAATTCATTCTGATAAGTTGAGTCCACTCACTCTTCTTGTCCCAGAACCCTTTGAAGCATCTTTTCATCCTCATCGCTCCTCACATCCCCACTCATCAAATATTGCTTTTTAAATGGTGCAATTAAAAATAGAAGCAATTAAGTTATATAATGCTACCTAATGAAGGCTTTTATCTTTGTGATTATATGAATAAATTTTATGGAGAGTTTGAATTGCTGTCAAACCTAAACAATCTCCTGTACTGCCACGATGAGGCCGCTCTCAGTTTGAAGGAGCAATATCTCATATTAGAAACATAGAAAAACCTACAGCACAATACAGGCCCTTTGGCCCACAAAGTTGTGCTGAACATGTCCCTATCTTAGAAATTACTAGGCTTACCCATAGCCCTGTATTTTTCTAAGCTCCATGTACCTATCCAAAAGTCTCTAAAAAGACCCTATCGTATTCTTTCTGGATAGCCTCCAACCTGATGGCGTAAGACCATAAGACACAGCAGCAGAATTAGGCCACTCAGCCCATTGAGTCTGCTGTGCCATTTCTTCATGATTGATTAACCCTTTCACCCCCATTCTCCTGCCTTCTCCCCTTTGACACCTTGACTAACCAAGAACCTATCAACCTCTGCTTTAAATATACTCAATAGCTTGGCCTTCACAGCCACCTGTGGCCAATGAATTCCACAGATTCACCACTCTCTGCTGAAAGATATTCCTTATAATCTCTGTTCTAAATGGATGTCCTTCTATTCTGAGGCTGTGCCGTTTGGTCCTACTACATGTAGCATGCTCTCCATATCCACTCTGTCTAGACCTTTCAATAGGTTTCAGTGAGATCCCCTCTCATTCTTCTAGCCTTCCAGCTTCTCATATGTTAACCTTTCAATTTCCAGAATCATCCTCGTGAACCTCTGATGGACCCTCTCCAATGCCAGCACACCTTTTCTTAGATAAGTGACCCAAAACTGTTCACAATACTCCAATTGTAGTCAGACCAATGCCTTATAAAGCCTCAGCATCGGATTCTTACTCTAATATTCTAGTCCTCTTGAAGTGAATGCTCACATTTCATTTGCCTCCCTTACCACTGACTCTACCTGCAAGTTAACCCTTAAGGAATCATGCACGAGGACTCCTAAGTCCCTTTGCTACTCTGATTTTTGAATTTTCTCCCCGCTAAGAAAATCGTCTACACTTTTATTCCTTCTACCAACATTGATGACCAGACACTTCCCTGCACTATATTCCATCTGCCACTTCCTTGTCCAATCAGTCCAAGTCCTTCTGCAGGCTCCCTGCTCCCTCAACACAACCTCCCCCTCCACCTATCTTTGTATCGCCTGCAAACTTGGCCACAAAGCCATCAATTCTGTCATCCAAATCATTGACACACAATGTAAAAAGAAGCAGTTTCAACAGTGACCCCTGTGGAACCCAACTAGTCACCAGCAGCCAATCAGAAAAGGTTCCCTTTATTCCCACTCTTTTGCCTCCTGCCAATCAGCCAATCTTCTATCCATGCTAGTATCTTTCCAATAATACCATGGGTTCTTGTTAAACAGACTATTGAATGGCATCTTGCTAAAGGCCTTCTGAAAATTCAAGTAAACAATATCTACTGACGTGCCTTTGTCTATCCTGTCTGTTATTTCCTCAAAGAGTTCCAACAGATACGTCAGGCAAGATTTCCCCTTAAGGAAACTGTGCTGACTTTGGCCTTCTTGCATCTCCAAGTAGCCTGAAACCTTATCTTTAATAATGGACTCCAATATCTTCCCAACCACTGCAGTCAGGCTAATTTCCTTTCTTCTGCCTCCCTCCCTTCTTAAGGAATGGAGTGATATTTGCAATTTTCCAGTCGTCTGAAACTATTCCAGAATCTAGTGATTCTTGAAAGATCATTACTAATGCCTCCATAATCCTTCAGCTACTTCTTTCAGAAGCCCCTGAGGTGTAGTCCATCTGGTCCAGGTGACTTATCTACCTTCAGACCTTTCAGCTTTCCAAGCATCTTCTCCTTAATAATAACTACACAAACTTTGCTTCCCTGACACTCTCGAATTCCTGGCACACTGATAGTGTCTTCAACAGAGAAGACTGATGTTAAATACTTCATCCGCCATTTCTTTGTCTCCCCATTACTATCTCTCTAACGTCAGTTTCCAGCAGCAATATCCACTTTCACCTCTCTTTTACTCTTTATATATATCTGAAAAAACTTTTTGTATCCTCTTGATATTTTTGGCTAGCTTACTTTTCTCTCCTTATGGATATTTAGTTCCCTTCTGTTGGTTTTTAAAACTTTCCCAGTCCTCTAATTTCCCACTAATTCATGCTATATTATATGCCCTCTCCTTTGCGGTTATGCTGTCTTTGACCTCCCATCTCAGCCACAGTTGGCTCATCCTCCCTTTAAAATAGTTCTTCGTCTTTGGGATACATCTTTCCTGTGACTTCTGAGTTGCCCCCAGAGACTTCAGCCATTGCTATTCTGTCATCATCTCTCTAGTGTCTCCTTCCAATCAATTTTGGCCAGCTCCTCCATCAAGCCTCTGTAATTCCCTTTACTCCACTGTAATACTGAAACATCTGACTTTTATCTTCATCCTATCAAACTGCAGGGTGAATTCTATCATATTATGATCACTGGCTCCCAAGGATTCCTTTACCTTAAGCTTCCTAATCAAATCTTGTTCATTACACAACACCCAATCCAGAATCGCCTTCCCCCTAGTGGGCATTTCTAAAAAGTCTTATTCGCGCATTGACTATTGACAAGGGCACTAGGAAGGGCAGTATGCTGCTGTGGATGGTTGTGTATTATTGAGAAGGTCGTTGTGTGTAACAGTGATGAGGATGCCTGTCATGCAGGTGGGGAGAATGAGCGTGGGTATGGCATTGTGGCAGGGATTGTGTTCAGCGGTGTTGTGGGTGAAGAGATTGATTGTTCCCAACCACATTGTCATCCAGTACCTTGGCACTCAGATGTCTCCCGGGATTGGGGCCGCTGGCAGTGCACAACATCGATGAGATGGCAGTCGCCTGAATCACAGAGACCCATAGATAGAGGGGGAAGAGGGAGGGAGAGAGGGGGACAAGGCGAGAGGGAGATGAAGGGGGAGAAGGGGGGAGGGAGGCGGAGGGTGGGTAGAGGGAGAGAGAGAGATAAAGAAAAAGGATGCAGATAGGAAGGAAGGAGGAAGAGAGAGGAGAGAAGGATAGGAAGAGAATGAGAGAGAGAAGGAGTAACAATGGGCTAATGGTAGGGCCTTAGATTTGTGCATTAACTTTCATAGCCTTAGTTCTTTACCAAAATGTTTTACAGCCAATTAACTACTTGGAACAGCTGTACAATTCTGTTATAACTCCAGCTATTTTGTGGACCACAAGCTCCAGAGCCTTTGTGTGTGTTTTTTTTAATTCCTTAGTTAAGGGATAACATTTGTACAGAGCAACAGGCATACCTTCCCTGCCTGTTCTTAAATAAGTGCCATGGGATCTCCTACCCTGTGCAGTCAGATGGAGCCTCAGTTCAGGATTTTACCTGGGAGATATCATTTTCAGAGGTGCCCTATGTCTGCCAGTACTGTATTGGGAGTGTCAACCTAAATCTAAATCAGTCAGCTCAATGTGGCTCAGACAGTGTCTCTGAACAGACAGCAGATGGGCAAAATATGGTACAGGGTATCTGTATTTCCTCTCACTTTTTCCATCGTGTCAGAGTCACAAGCTCTACTGGATATAAAGTGCTTTGGGAAGCCACAAGAGATGCTATCATAGTGTGAAGTTTGATGCAGAATCTAAGGATTGGCAGAACCGTGTTTTGATATCAAAGAGCTCTCAAAACCGTGCATTAATAATAAATGCTTTCACTTCTGGATGCATTTGTATAATTCAACCTGATTGAATCGCATCACTTCTGCGCCTTCCGCATGCTCCTTGGGCTGCCTCGAAGGTCACGGAGCCCTGATCCGACAGCCTTGGACACCGTCTCCAGAGGAACCGTGTGAGTCAGATCCTGGCGCTCGGCAGCTGGTGCTGTTAGGAAGGCTGGGGGAGGCGGAAGGGGTGGGGAGGGACACGTGTGGAATTCGGAAGCAAATGATACAGTGCCAAGCAGATGTAGGACTGAAAAGGGGAAAGGCAGCTGATGGGAGGAGTGGCATGAGGTCAGGAGTTCATCCAAACATGCTTAAGGGATAAGGCTGGAATCGCTGAGGCAGCAAGTGGATAGATGGATCAGGTTTAAAGGGCTGAAGATAGATGGCCAGAGCAAAGCCTTGATGGCAAGTTGACTACCTGTCATTCGGTGAACTGGCACCCTGGAAACAGACCCCATAACCACTCAAAATCTAACCCAAATCGAATACAGATTCAGTTCACTTATCCCACATTAATCAAAACATTCAGTGAAATGTGTCATTTGTTTTAACATCCTCTCGCTCTCTCTCTGGCTATCCATCCCATAGGATGATGATGGTTCCTTTCAGTCAGTTAGTGGGGTGGTACCCCACTCCTCAGAAAGGAACAGTGTGTGCGTGAATGGATTTTAGGTGAGTAGGGGGTTGCACAGGTCCAGACCCACCCTCTCGACATCCCCTCCCGGATCCAGCTGCACGGTGGGGTCCAAGACGGCTGGGGGAGGCTCTGTTGCAGTGAATGGCCAGACCAAGCTTTGATGCAAGGAATGCCCTTTCCGCGCTTCACGGCACATGTTTGCTAGATGGCCGTTGACCCTACCAGAGGGTTCATCCACCCTTTGACAGGTCTTGTTTTTCGTCCTGCAGGGTGTCTAGCCACCGTCCTCACCAGGCAAGCCTGGTGGGAGAGCCGGTTTAGTCACCGACCACCTGACCATGCGACAGGTAGTACTGGGTTACATGGTACCAGTAGCATACCAAATGATAAAGCACTGACAGCAACTCTCCTACCCACGCACACACATACAGAGTCCTCTAACAGGCATCTTCTTCAGCCTCCAGCTGACTCATGCATTCACAGCCAACAAGCCTTCAGCTTTCGCAGTGGGCTTGGAGAAATTTGCGGACTCAAGACTCTGCTGTCAGGCCTCGACTTCTGGACTTCCAATTAATTTTCAGGTTTCTGTCTGGACTTCTGATTGGCCTTCAGGATTTGATCTTCAGTATTGACCCAGGACTTGCTAATGATGACAAATGAAGACATGAAATCCAGTCCCTGAGCTCTGGGCATGCCAATAGCAAAACTCTGAAGACTAGGACTCAAATCTCTGTTGCGTTTTTTTATAAAAAGATATAGCACATCTACACAAAACGCTGTTGCAGGAAAGCAGCATCCATCTTCAGGGACCCCCAACACCCAGGACATGCTCTCTTCTCGCTGCTGCCATCAGAAAGAAGGTACTGAAGCCTCAGGACTCAAACCACCAGGTTCCAGAACAGTTACTACCCCTCAACCATCAAGCTCTTGAACCAGAGGGGATAACCTCACTCAACATCACTTGCCCCATTATTGAAATGTTCCCAAAACCTATGGGCTCACTTTCAAGGACTCTTCATCTCATCTTCTCGATACTTATTGTTTACTTATTTATTATCATTATTTCTTTCTTTCTGTATTTGCATAGTTTGTTGTCTTTGGCACACTGGAAGTCTTACATTTATTCTGTAATGGTTATTATTCTATGGATTTACTGAGTATGCCCACAAGAAAATGAATCTCAGGGTTGTATATGGTGACCTATATGTACTTTGATTCTAGACTTACTTTGAATTTAGAACTTTAAATTCAGATTCAAGGATCTGGCAAAACCCGTATTTATTGTAGATCCCCTGTCATCCTTGAGAAAGTAAAGATGAGCTTCCTCCTTCGGCAGCTTTGTCACGGTGGTGAAGGTACCCTGCCAATGTTCTTGGGTAGGAGTTGCAGCATTTAGACCCAAAGTCAGTGAGGGAGTAGCGATATGAGGCCAAGTCCAGATGGTCAGTAGCTTGGAGGGGGATGTGCAATCAGTGGTGCAAGTGGTGGATGCAGAACCAATTGCAACATTTAAGGAAAGTTTAGGTAAGTATGTGGATGGGAAGGATATGGAGGGCGTCAATGGGACTAGGCAGGATAACAGTTCAGCACAGGCTCCCTAGGTCAAATGGTTTGTTTCTCTGCTTTGATATTCAATGACTCTTATGGTGTTCCCAGGCACCTGCTGTTTTGTCCTTCTGTTGGCAGAGGGGTTATCGGAGAAAGAAAGCCAAGTCAGTGCATTGCAATTTGTGGATGATAGCTACTGAATCCACACAACACCAGGGTTAAGTGAATGTTTACACTGGCAATCAAGCAGGCTCTTGTGTTGGTGGTCCAAAACCTCCTACCTTGGACCACCTAATGTGCACATAAGCTGGAGATGTGCCAAGAGGGGGATGTCAAGTCCCGATGAAGGGTCTCGACCGGAAACGTCAGATGTTTATTCTCCTCCATAGATGCTGCTTGACCTGCTGAGTTCCTCCAGTATTTGCATGTGTTACTCCAAGAGAGGAGAACCCATTTTAACAGAGGTCCCACCTTTCAGATAAAGAGACACACTCATTTAACCTGTCAAGAAATTCCCACAACTACTTGCGAAAACAAAATGAGGTGGGGGTGGGGCTGGTGGCTAAGGCTCACATTACCAAGGTTTCTCCAACTGCGCCTCCCAAAGAAAGGGGACCTTTGGTGACCTCAGCATTTCCTAAGTTATTTTACAACCAATCAACTTCTTTTTGAAGTCTAGTCACTGTTGCAGAAAGGAAATGTATGTAATAAACAAATTGGGTATGGCAAGCTCCAACAAGGAACACCAAAGTAACAGTGTAACATTTGTTTTTCTACTACAACGTTTCATGGCCTCAGGGCACCAAGGTGAAAGTCATTACTATTCTTGAATATAAGGCTGAGAGATCTTCTGCAGTCACTGAGAAAATGGACGGTAACCAACAGCCAGCATCTCAAATAGTTCGGCACTCACTTGGTCCCGCACTAAGAACTCAGCCTCGTTTAAGTGCAGGGTAGTGTAGTGGTTAGCATAATGCTTTACACTACAGGTGACTGGGGTTCAATACCCCCCGCTTCCTGGAAGGGGTTTGTACATTCTCCCCGTGACCACATGCGTTTCCTCCGGGTGCTCTGGTTTCCTCCAACAGGCCAAAGGCGTACTGGCTGGTAGTTTGATTGGTCAGTGTAAATTGTCCCATGATTAGACGCAGATTAAATCGGCGGATTGCTGGGTGGCGTGACTCAAAGGGCCAGAAGGGCCTTCTTTGGGCTGTATCTCAATCAATCAATCAGTCAATCAATAAATAAATGCTCAAGTCTCTGGAAAGGGATTTGATCCCACAATCTCTGACTTGGATTAAGAGAGCAACTCACAGAGCTACTCATAGGCCAGTTATTTCTGCTTTGACAATCTTTCTGTATGTACTTTGGCTCAACCTTTCCTTACATTGCAAAAGTCCCTTCAATTTAAAAGTAATTCACTGATATTGTTAACAGATGTGATAAGGTGATGTATAAATAGAGGTGTGCCTGCCTGACCCTGTTTTGAAACTGGAGTGATGATGTTGTAGAACGGTTCCTTATAAATGAACACATTTTGCCCAAGCTTTGTTTTGTCAAGGGAAACCCTGCAATTCTTAGTTCAGGAATCGAAGCTAGAGTGGTTTATGTCCCAATGGCTGACCCATGGTCCTTCCGAGTAAAATACAGTCTGCGTCAATTCTAAATCCAAGCTCTGAGTTTGTTTGTTCCACTCCCCGAGAGGACTGGAGGACCAGTGATGGTATCTGTGATTTATACATAGCTGACCCTTTCCCAACAGAATGCACCCAGCAGAAGCCACTAACCTAGATGGAAGACTGAAAATGACATGTCCCTAAATACCAAAAGAGCCTCCCAACCAGCTGCAAGGGGTGCCAGGAGTTTCTAAAGAAAGATTATCTTTATTTGTCCGATGTACATTGAAACACACAGGGAAATGCATCATCTTGCATCAAGTCAAATTAGCTATGATTGTGCTGGGGCAGCCTGCAAGTGTCTCCATGCTTCCGGCACCAACGTCGCATGCCCGCGGCTCACCAGCCCTAAGCTGTACGTCTTTGGAATGTGGGAAGAAACTAGAGCACCCGGAGGAAAGCCACACCGTCAGAGGGAGAACGTGCAAACTCCTTGCTGGCAGCTGTTGGAATTGGACCCCAGATGATCATCGCTGGCGATGGAAAGCAATGCGCTAATCTCTACGCTGCCGTGTCGCCCCTCTACGCTACTGCATTGCCCAGAGCTTGATGAAGCGTTGTCCACTTGCCTGGATGCACGGAGGTTCAATGTGTCACAAGGACGAAGTAGGCTGCTTGATCGGTACCCCGTCCATCAGCTTAAACTTTGGCCTCCTTCATCACCGGGTGCACCAAGAGCAAAACGTACAGATGTATCACAACAACTCACCAAGGACCTGTTCACTGACAAGTTCCAACCGTGCATTCTTATCCATTGAGGGCAAGGACAGCAGTGTGCAGGTAACGGCGTCATCTCTAGCTTTCTCTCTGTACCGCATAGATATGGATGAGCTGTTGTTTCACGGTGGCTGGGTCAAATTCCTATTTGACAGCATGGGGAGGGGGGATGGGGGAGGCACCTTCAACATTCAGACTGCAGCACTTAAAGACCCTCTTTACATCAACTGGAGGATAAAACGTCAACCTTGCCTGGATCCTCGGAATAACAGCAATAATCTGCGAAGGAGGTGGCCAAGTGCCAAAGTCAAATAATAGATCAAAGGGACGAGTCAAGAATTGCTGAAGAATTAGGGCCTCTATCCAGTTGTTTTTCCTCTTTCTACATCCAAGAAAGAACATCGATGCCTTTCCCAAAAGAACCAAATTTTATTTTAAAAATATGTATTTTGGCAATTATTGTAGCATTGTAGGAAAGGTTCAGCCAATTTGCACACAGCAGACTCCCAAAATCAGCAATGATGTATTAATCTAATGATCTGTTTTAAATCTGATGCTGATTAAAAGATAAACATTGGTCAGGAGACTGGGAGTAATAGCTTGCCTGCTCTTTAAACTAGTGGCATGGTGCACAGCACACCCTCATACGGGTTTGTCACAGTTCGCTAACGTACGGCACTGTTGGACATCACTGCCCATCATATTGAAGCACTTCACTGATTCCCCACACCATCACACTGCGCTAATTCAAAATTTGAAGTCCAAAGTGCATTAATTTATTATCATAGTGCATATATGTCACCATAGGCTACCTTGAGATTCATTTTCTTGCAGGCATTCACAAAAGAACAAACAAATACAATTAAATCAATGAAAAACTACACACAAAGGCTGACAAACAGCCAATGTGCAAAGAAAACAACTGCACAAATACAAAATAAAAATGATAAGAAGTTCCACAAATTATGTTGCAACTGATCAGTTATCACAGATAGGACAATCCATAATAACTGACCAGATATAACAATACAGGATAAACAAGAAAGAGTGACTTATTTAATAGATATAGCCATTCCAAATGCACATAACATACAGAAGTCAATAAGTGAAAAACATCAGAAGTATGCTGAATTAAAAGAGGAAATTGAAAGACTATGGAACATGAACAGGGTATACATTGTCCCAATAGTAATATCTACAACTGCACTACACAATATCATTAAACAACTAGGGCTACACAACAATATCTATGCAAATTTTCAGAAAGCCACAATACTAAATTCTGCTGGAATATTCTGAAAGTTCCTAGCAATTAAAAAATTGGGTGTGATTGGCTATGCCCATACCTTGGGTTTTACCAGCTTGAGCTGAGAAAAAATAAAAATATAATAATAAATAAATAAATACTGAGACCATGAGTTGTGGAGTCCTTGAACCTCTCAAAGCTTTTTATCACATCACACTTCATCACTGTCACACAACCTTTCGAGTGGGGTATAGCATTGCGATTGGGCATTACATTGTCTTATACATTTCTGCACTATACTGACAAAATATTCAGACTAACCTGATGCCTGGAGTTGTGAACTTCAGTTCTGAATGCTGTTTACTTGCTCTTATTGTTGACCCAATTTGGGTGTTTTTTTTCTCTCTCTCTCTCTCCCTCCCTCCCTCCCTCACACTGGGTGTCTGATGGTATTCTGTTTTTAATGGGTTCTACTGGGGTTCTTTGTTTTCTGCCTGCCTGTAAGGAGACACATCTCAAGGCTGTATAAAGTGCGCATACTTTGATAATAAAATGTACTTTGAACTTTGAACACTACACCAACATATTATAGTGACAAACTGTTCGAACGGACTCTACTACACACTGCAATATCAAACTACATTAATCCATCTTATTATACACCACACTGCCATTCTTCACAGACAATCAGCATTGCCATATTGCCCTGTCACACTAGATATGCACTGCACTGTCATATTATTGTAATATGTCACTGGGTTAATGCTCTGTATTCCACTAATGCCGTATACCAATAAATGACATGGAGCGCTGTTTGATTTCAATAATATAGAGGGTTATTGTAATGCATTGTCATACTTCACAGTCTCACACTCTGCACATCTACTTATTGTAATGTCACACCTCACTAACACACTGTTGAGTGGGACTGCATTCACTGGCTTCATTGTTATTTGGTATGCAACGGTTGACCTAGATTGCACAATGTATGAACACCTGTGAAATATTTACAGTGGAATCAATGCGGAGGTCACCTGCCTCACCTGACTGAAACAGATCATTGAATGTGTCACCGACAACTCAATACACAATTGTTGTAACTGGCAGGTGTTTTGCTATTCAACTTTAAGTTTGCAATTGTTATTTAAGCTTGTTTCTAACAGTATCGAGGATGGCACCTTGAAAATCGGAACATTGTGTATAAAAGTCTTGAATGGAATAGCAAGAGACCTGTTATTTACAAGTTATTAAACTTGGCGTGGTGCTCAGGGCAAAAAAAAGAGAAAAGAATCTAACTCTTGCCATCAGTTACATTGATGTATGATTTCCTGAATAGTAAATAGAAACAGCAAGTTCAAGGAGTTGCATTAATGAGTTCTCACAGGTGAGTGTTCTGCATATTGCTACACAGTGACTGTTCCCTAGGATGGGACTTGTTCAGCACAGCTTTATGGGCTGAAGGGCCTGTATTGTGCTGTAGGTTTTCTATGTTCCTGTGGTAGCGGACACTCCACTCAGTGGCCATTTTATTAGGTACTCCTGCTTGTTAATGCAAATATCTAATCAGCCAATCATGTCGCAGCAACTCAAGGTATAAAAGCACGCAGACATGGTCAAGAGGCTCAGTTGTTGTTCAGCCCAAACATCAGAATGGGGAAAGAATGCTTAAAAGGGGAACATGAGGAAGAATTTCTCTACTCAGAGGATGGTGAGGGCGTGGAATGAGCTGTTAGCAGAAGTGCTTGATACAGGTAAGATTTCAAAGTCAAGAGAAATTTGGTTAGGTACATGGATGGGAGGATTATGGGGGGCTATGGTCTGGGTGCAGGTAGATGAGAATAGGCAGGTTTATTGTTCAGCGCAGAGTAGGTGGGCTGAAAGCCCTGTTTCTGTGCTGTAATGTTCTATGACTCGATGACTCCAAATGTGATCGAAGTGAATTTGAACAACTGTTGGTGCCGGGAGGGGATGGTTTGACTATCTCAGAAACTGCTGATCTTCTGAGATTTTCATGCACACCAGTCTCTAGAGCCTACAGAGAACAGTGTGAAAAACAAAACAAAAAATCCAATGTGCAGCAGTTTTGTGGGTGAAAGCACCTTGTTAGTGAGAGAGAGGTCAGAGAAGAATAGCCAAAGATGTTCTAGCTGACAGGAAGGTGACAGTAACTCAGATAACCACTTGTTACAACAGTGGTGTGCAGAACAGCGTCTCTGAATGCACAACATGTTGAACCTGGAAGTGGATGTGCTTCAGCAGGTGAATGAATATACACTCAGTGGCAATTTTGTTAGGTACAAGAGATACCATATAAAGTTGCCACTGAATGTATATTCACTATCTTATATGTTGCTTCACAAGGGCCAAGATTTCAAGATTCAAGTTTATTTATCACGTGTACATCGAAACATATAGTGACGTGTATTGTTTTCGTTAATAACCAACACACCCAAGGGAGTGGTGGGGCAGCCCCCAAATGTCGCTACACATTCCGGAGGCCAAAACAGCATACCCACAATGCTCAACAGGACAACACAGGACACAACAAGCAACAAAACAACAGCAAAATAAGCTCCATTCCTCCCCCTCCATCCACCCCCAACACACACACACATAATTAGTCCTCTAACCCCAAGACAGTCCCTATCCTCCAACCTCCAACCTCCAGTGGGATTTGGGGATTTGGATTCGGATCGGGTTTGGATGTGGACTTGCAGAGATGCACAGGCCCGGGGCTCCGACCAGACTTGATTTCTCAGCTTCTGATTTGACCCTCAGGCCTCAATCTGCGGCATTGACCACAGGACCCACTCAGGAACACAGCCTTTATTCAGCTCTTTATGAGCTGCCCTGTTCTCTGTATTGGGAGTTGCATTTGTTACAACGTGTGGTGCCAAAACCATAGCCTTTTTCTCACTCTACACCCAAAGGTGTGGTGTGTGAACCATTGACGCATGGTCTGGTGCTCATGGTATTCATTCAAAACCAGAATTGACTGTGAATTGACAGCAATGTTATTAAGCATTGTTTACAAGCTGTTTGTGTGTGATCGAGAACATGCAAAATTAACTGTTTCGCAATTTTGAATAGTGTCAACAATTGCAGAATCCAACTAAATCCCTTGAAAGATGAATATCTAAATATGAGACTACCTTAGGGTGAATATAGAGTATCTCCACAAAGGTTTCAAAATGGTCGCATTGTCGTTCAAAGTAAAATTTATTATCGGAGTACATACATGTCACCACATACAACCCAGAGATTCCTTTTCCTGTGGGCAAATCTGTGGAAAAATAACTATAACCAGGATCAATGAAAGAGCAAGAGCCCAGATGACAACAAACAGTTGAACTGCAACTATAAATAAATAGCAATAAATAACGAGAGCATGAAATAACAGATTGAGTCTTTTAAGTGAGATCATTGGTTGTGGGAACATCTCAATGGATGAGTGCAATTATCCTCTTTTGTTCAAGAGCCTGATGGTCGAGGGGTAGTAACTGCTCTTGAAATTAGTGGTGCGAGTCCTGAGGCACTTGAACCTTCTGCCTAATGGTAGCAGTGAGAAAAGAGCATGGCCTCGGTGGTGAGGATCTTTGATGACAGATGCTGCTTTCCTAAGACAGTGTTTCACGTAGACGTGCTCAATGGTTGGGAGGCCTTTACCCATGATGTACTGGGCCAAATCCACTACCTTTTGTAGGATTTTCCATTCAAGGGCATTGGTGTTTCCATACCAGGCTGTAATGCAGCCGGTCAATACACTTTCCACTTCACATCTACAGAATTTTTTCAAGATTTTTGATGGAATGCTGAATCTCCAACCGATATATTAGCAAGAATGCAGATCAGGTGGGTGTATCTCCAATTTTGCTTCTCTCATCAGTTGCTGTGGACGGAATCCAACAATTTTATACTTCAGATCTCAACCAGCTCATTCAGTGCAGGTGCTGATAAGCCATTCATTGTGAAGGACATTGAAGTTTCCCATCTGGAATACATTCTCTGCCTTCACTAATATTAGATCTGGAGACAATGTTGCTCAGAAGGATCTTAGGAAATCAAGACTGAGTGCAAAACTTATGCCATCTTATTAGATGCTCATCATTGTACAGGTCAGACCAGGGTCAGACCCTACTAGCAAGACAGGCAAATAAAAAGAAGTAACAACTTGACCATGTGAACTCTTTATACTGAATCAGTTAGATAAGGAAACCCGTGAACAGGTACTTAGTCACACTTCCCCTTTGCAGATAAATAAATTACTGTGGTGTAGAAGCAAATATACAACAAGTTTACAGACTAACAGAGACAAACATGTAAGCAATTGTACGGAAAGCTAAAACTACCAGGAAAAACACGATAAAACAACCATCAGGACTCCAATCCAACACTACCAAACCTGTTTCTTTCAGACTGGAGGGACACTTTAGCACCGATCAATGTAAGGTCAGAAATGGGAACATTCTCTAATGATTCCACTTGTTCACTTCCATTTCCTTCTCCTCAGATAATGGAGCAATTCCTTCTAATAGGCAACAAAACCTCAACATTAGGCGTGCAGCTGAGAACACAGAGCACTACAACACAGTACAGGCCATTTGGCCTAGGATGTTGTACTGATTTTAGACTACACCAAGATCAATCTAAGCCTTCACTTCCACAGAGCCCTCCGTTTTTCCATTACCTATGTGTCATTCTGAGAGTTTCTTAAATGTCCCTCATGTATCTGCCTCCATCACTACCTCTGGCATGCACCCACCACTCTCTGTGTGGAAAAGAACTCTGCCATTCTCCACTATACTTTCCTCCAAACACTTTGAAATTATGACTCCTTCATATTAGCTATGCCTTCCCTAGGAAAAAGTCCCAGCTATCCACTTGATCTATGCCTCTTACCATTATCTCTCATTCTCCTTCGCTCCAATGAGGGAAGCCCTAGCTCACTCAACCTATCCTCATAAAACACACTCTCTAATCCAGGCAGCATCCTAGGAAATTTCTGCTCCCTCTCTAAAGCTTCCACACCCTTCTTATAATATAGTGTCCAGAACTGAACACAACATTCTAAGTTTGGTCTGAATGAGAAGTGGCAAGTTAAACTCATGCCATTAAAGTGCCAAGAACTGGCACAAAAGAAGTGTAACAATCTCCTAGCAACGTGTAATTGAGGCCCAATCTCCCAGCATTAACATCCTGGGTTCCAGTGAACTGGAGTAGACACACAATTGCCGTATTTCCAAGAGCAGATCAGTATAGATGGCTTTCAGTGAGTGACTTGCATAGTAGATTCAGATTCGATGTTTTTATTACATGTACAATGAAGCATCCAGAGACATGTGACATTTCCATTAATAACCAACACACCTAGGGATATTCTGGAGATGCCACCCATTCCGGCGACAACACAGAATGTCCAAAATGCTTGGCAGAACAACACAGAACACAACAAGCAACAAAAGCAACAATCCCCAGCAAAACAATTCCCTTTCCTCCCTCCCGCCCACCAAACTAATGTAGACAGTCCTCCAACTCCAAAGCAACACATACAAAATGCTGGAGGAGCTCAGCAGATCAGGCACCATCACCGTAAACTGTCAACGTTCCAGGTCGAGCCCCTTCTTCAGGACTGAATGAATTGTCTCGGACTCCAGCTTCAAGACAGGTCTCCAGTCTTTCGTCGTTGGTCTTTGGGTTCCGGACTTCAGTATTCAAGTATTCAATTCAATTCTAGCATTCTAGCATTCAGGACACATGGTTAGAAATGTGGCACAATACTGTCCATTTAGCGTGATGAATGCCGCTCCATCTACACTCGACACTATCCAGAACAAATCAGCCCACTTCATTAGCAACTAATCTACCTCCTTAAGCAATCAGTCCCTCCATTTCCTGCCCGCTGTGGCTGCAGTGTGCATCAAGTACAAGCGAACTGCAGCAATTTATCAAGCTCTGCGGACAGCACATTGAAAATCCACAACCTCAGCCAAAAAGAATGACAAGGGAGAAACAGGTTCCTCTCCAAGTCACACAGCATCTTAACATGGGGATGTATTACCATTCCTTTGTTGTTCCTGCATCAGACATACTTATTCAGAGATACAATGTAGAACAGGCCCTTCCGACCCAACTAGCCGCACCGGCCATCACCCTGCCTACTTAAACCCAGACCAATTTACCATGACCAAATAACCTACTAACTGGTACATCTTTGGACTGTGGGAGGAAACTGGAGCAGCCGGAGGAAACCTATGTGGTCACGAGGAGAACGTACAAACTCCTTACAGACTGCGCCAGAACTGAACTCTGTAACGCCCAGAGCTGTAATAGTGTTGTGCCAACCGCTACAGTACCGTGCGCCCCACCCCCCACAAATCTTAGACCTCACGACCTAACAGCATTGAACACAGAACGAAGCACACAGAGCAATACAACACAAGGTCAGACCCTGTGGTCCACAATCTTCTGCTGAGTTAATTGATCTAGTGACCCTTGAATCATAGAGCACTGCAACACAGAAGCAGGCTCTTCAGCCCATCTAGTCCATCCCGGACTATTTCTCTGCCTAGTCCCATTGGCCTGCACCCTCCATACCTCTCTCATCCACGTACTGTACCTATCCAAACGTAAATGTTACAATTGAATTTGCCTCTACTACTTCCACTGGCAGCTCATTCCACACTTGCACCACCCTCTGACCTGAAGAAGTTCCCCCTCAGATTCATCTTTCACCCTAAACCTATGACCTCTAGTTCTAATCTCACCCAACTTGAGGAGAAAAAGCCTGCAAGCGTTCACCCTAGCTATATCCCTCATAATTTTGTATACTTCTATAAATTCTTCTCTCATTCTCCTGCACTGCAGTGAGTAAAATCCTAACCTACTCAACCTTTCCCAATAACTCAGGTCCTCAAGTCCCAACAACATCCTTGTAATTTTTTTCTGCACTCTTTCAATCTTATTGACATATTTCCTGTAGGTAAGTGACCAGAACTGCACACAATATTCCAAATTTGACCTCACCAATGTTTCGGCAGCTCCAGGACAAATTTGGACTGCAAAAGAGTCATTTTTTCAGGTATCTCCAGCTAAGACACTGTATAAGATCACATCTTTCTGGTTTTGAGACAGCAGAACTTGATAAATTAGATAATCATTTAAGATCATGTTTAGGGATAGAACACATCATCGCCCATCTGTATGATGCCATACAACAATGGATAATATTAAAAAGGAGTGGGAAAAGGAGTTGGGTACAAAGATAGAGGAGATTATATGGAATGAGGCTTTAGAGTATGTTAACTCCTGTTCCATCAATGCCAGGCATTGCTTAATACAATTTAAATTCCTACATAGACTGCATTACTCAAAAGTAAGGATTCATAAAATATTCCCAGAGGTGTCCCCAGTGTGTGAGAAATGCAAGTCCTCGGAGGCAAATCTGTTACATAGTTATGCTTTATGTCCCAGGATACAAGAGTATTGGAAGCAAATATTTGAGGTCCTATCGAAGGTACTAAAGGTTCAGATAATACAGTACCAGAACCCACTTTAATAATTTTCGGAACTTCTGCGAGGTCAAATAAACTCCAGGCTACCCAGCAACAACTCCTGACCTATGGCATACTTAATGGAAAGAAACTCAAACTGATGTTCTGGAAAAAGGAGGAAACTCCATCACTCAGACAATGGCTGGCCGCATTAATGGATACTCTGCATCTAGAGAGGATAAGATACGTTATCAAGGACAGACTCAATGAATTTGAAAAAACCTGGCAACCACTACTGTTGTATTTAGAAGAGACCGACAGCTGAACTAAGTGTGGGGGGCGGTAGGACCTAAACAGCACATATGGGAGGGGTGAGGGGAGGGTAGGGCTGGGAAAGGGAAAAGAGATGGAGTGGTAGGGTTTCCTTTGCTTTTTGCTTCTTCACTATACATACACTCATTTGATTTTCATTATGTTGTTATAAGAAAGAAAAGAAAAAAGAAGCATTGTACTTTAGGACATTGTCTGTTGTGGTTAAGCTGATGTTGTTTCACAATAAAAACGTTTGATACTCCATTTGCAGTTTTCTGAGCCCATCTCCCCAGCTGGTTCAGATCATCCTGCATGCTTTGATTGCCTTCCTCACTGTCCATTAAGCCCCATTCTTGTTTTCAGTGGCAAATGTTCTGATCCAATTTACCACATTATCATCTAAATCATTAATATAGATGATAAACAGCTACAGACCCAGCCCTGATCCCCATGGCACTCCACTAGTCACAGGTCTCCAGTAAGAGAAACGACCATCTAATACCATTCCCTGGCCTCTCCCGCTAAGCCAAAGTTGAATCAATCGACCTCTTCAACCTGATTATCAAGTGACTTAATATTCTGAACCACCCATGCGAGACTTTGTCAAAGGTCTTGCTAAGGTTCACGTAGGCAACAGCCACTGCCTTTTCCTCATCAAGATCTTCCTCCATCTCTTGTGGCTTCGTGCATAGATGATCACACTAATCTTCAAGAGGACCAATTTTATGCCTTGCTATTCTTTTGCTTTTAATATGGCCATAGAAGCCTTTGGGGTTTATCGCCCTTTCAGCAAGAGGCAACTTTGGATGAGCTTTAAATGTTGGCCAAATCATTCCATGAAGCAATAAAAACAACGTTAACACATTTTTGTATATTTTATACATCTCTGCTTTATATATCAGTCTTAGTTTTAATCTCTGTATTATTCATGTATCTCTGCATTATATAATTAAATATGCCTCTGCATGCTTTATCCATCTCCAATATTACATTAATCCCCATATTGTACTCATAAAGAATACAATTCATTCATCACTCACAGATCTTCCACAGTGTGAGGGATAGGGGTGTTAGGAAAAAGTGTGATGCAGGAAGTGTGACAATGAATTGTTACATTACAGTGAATGCGACACATAGAAGTGTGTTCTCTGTGCATTGAATTTTAATATATAAACCTCTGATCATTTCACTTGCGTCATTTGTCTCCACTGCCTGTTTATTTTCTCCTTGCAAAATCTGAACTGGCTCCTAATCTCACTGACATATCCAATACTTACATTTTCAATAGCAATTTATTGACCAACTGAATTCTCCAAAAATCAGATAATGAATTTTCTTAGACCTTGATCCAGAACATAAATCATGAATATCATCAATTAGTTGTTGGCAGCTTAGGAATTGCTAAGTTAAATTTATTCTGCAGTTTTCAACTAATATTCCTAGCTAGTGTAATGCTAGATAGAAAAGCTGAGTTTTATTGCAATTTGAGCATAAATAAATTAGCAGGTTGCTCCAACATTTTACATTTGTATTATGCCTTTTGGATGGTGGAGTGGAGATATGTCTCTACCAAAAGAGGTGTAAGATGCTCCTTCCCTCCGTTAGGCTACAGGTCACCCTTGGGCAAGGTGTAGCGTCTGCTTAGCCCCCCCCCCTCCGTCAGGGTCATGTGAAGCCATTGGGGCAGGTGGTAGATGGTCATATGAGCATCTGATGCATATCACAAGTCCTGCTTATGTGACCATCGACACCAGGCAGACAATCTCTGAAGAGTACTGATAATGGCTGGGGTCACCCATCTTGAAAAGACACTGCCCAGAAGAAGGCAATGGCAAATCACTTCTGTAGAAAAATTTGCCAAGAACAATCATGGTCAAAGACCATGATCACTCATGTCTCACGACACAGCACATAAAGATGATGATTATGATGATTATGCCTTTAGCTTTGGTGTTGGTATACTTTTGCCTCTAAAACAGAAGATAGTGAATTTTAATCCCATTGCAGCAAAATAGGCACATGGTTTAGGCTGAAGACTGAAAGAATTGCTAGTAGGAAATGATAACTTTAAATCCTGTTTGTTCTCACCAAAGCATTCAAAGGTTTTCAAGAAGAATTGGGAATTCTCCCATTTAATATTTATCTTCAAACAATAATACTAAGATTATGATCATCTTGCTGTTTCTGGGATACCAGTGGGTGAAATTACTGCAGCATTTTCAATATTACTGTAAAAACTACATTGTTTTTGTCTGTAAAGATTTTTAGGACATCCTATAATTATGATAGGCTCCATAATATTGCAAGCTTTCCTTCCTGCTTTATGTGTTGCAACTTCCAAATAAAGGGAAATTATTCTCTTTCATAATAAATTTGATTAAAATTTTAAAAATGTGTAATAAAAAGCAATTGATTCAACCTGTCCGTTCCATATTTTAATACTCAAGACAATCGCTAGAAACACTGCCTTGCCTTTCACCATCTCTGTCATTTTCCAAAGCCACAGAACCCTCCACTAAATTTGTTCTCCCTCATTTCTGTTTTATTGAGCACCACCAATTTTAATCATTCCACTATTGATAGCCAAGGCAGACTCAGAAATTCCCTTCATAAGCTTTTTCTCCTTCCTCCTTTAAGACAATCCTTCATCTTTCAGCATCACTGTCAGATTTTATTTGATATCATGACAGTGAAGCACTTTGGGAGATTTTACAATGATTAACTGATATGTAAGTATCAGATTTCGGTGACGCCTTGTTGCTTTCCAGGATTGAAACAGAATATAACATTTAGGTCCCTAACATCGTTACTGTCATCAAGCTTACAGCACTGAAACAAACCATTTAGGCTAACTAATTGACATGCAACATTAACCTTCCCCGTTTGCCTTCTATCTGCCCAATCAGCATATCTTTCTTTTCCTTCCTCCTTCCATTATATTTTGTGCACAAAATCTGGAGCCCCCTACCTGGTACCTTGGAACAACCATGACCACAACGACCATGATATATGTTATTTAATAGTTACCTATTGTATGAGGTGATCTCCTTCCTAGTTAGTGAGTGGAGCAGTTGAGCTTGGAAGGAAAATAGCAAACCAGCACTCACTTGTGTGCTGGGGCAGCAGGCTGAGGGTAGCAGACACCAACAGGATCAACAAACTCATTTGTAAGGCCAGTGATGTTGTGTGGATGGAACTGGACTCTCTGGCGGTGGTGTCTGAAAAGAGGATGCTGTCCAAATTGCATGCCATCTTGGACAATGTCTCCCATCCACTACATAATGTACTGGTTGGGCACAGGAGTACATTCAGCCAGAGACTCATTCCACCGAGATGCAACAAAGAGCATCATAGGAAGTCATTCCTGCCTGTGGCCATCAAACTTTACAACTCTTCCCTTGGAGGGTCAGACACCCTGAGCCAATAGGCTGGTCCTGGACTTATTTCCTGGCATAATTTACATATTACTATTTAATTATTTATGGTTCTATTAATATTTAATTATTTATGGTGCAACTGTAACAAAAACTAATTTCCCCCAGGATCAATAAAGTATGACTATGACTGTAAAGTGGACAATATGTCCCATGCATTTTTCATAATGAAAAGAAAACCAGCTGATGTATAATATCATACCATTGCCCAATTCATACATGAATTTTTTTCAGCCCATCTATTTAATTAAGTTAATTTGCACCTTGCACAACATTTATTCTCTTTGTAATTCTATAAATGAATAAAATTTGTCCTGAGTGTATAGTTCATGACAGTCTACAGTTCCAATCCTTTAAACCTACCTAGATTCTAATGAATTTAAAAGCCATTGGGGTTCCCAAGAATCAATACCCTTGTCTATGGTGGATGCAATCTCATTTGCTGGAGAGAGTATTGAATAATTAAGAATACACAGAGACACAACAGTGGCACAGGGAACTTAAATTGCCAGAATGTGGAATTGGTGCTGGTTAGTGAGAAGAGGTAATTAGGAGCAGAAAATGATTTTCCAGTGGCCCCTCCTGTCCGGCTTTTTAATATAACATAGTGGTGCTAGTCACAGTTATTAATTTAATCATTTTGTTCATTTAAGTGATGCGGTTTATTAGTATATTATTGAATGCGCTTCATTAATTTGCATCCTGTTACTTTTAAAGACACTATTAGACATATAGATGTAAAGTATAATTTCAGTTACAAGCAATAATGTACATGCTGGCTTGCCTCTTATTCCTTTTCTTTTCCTCATTTGCCCATCAGCTCTCTCTGGTGCCCTGCCACCTTTCCTTTCTCCCTTTACCTCTTCTCCCAAACTTGCTTACGGCCCGTTATGCCGCTGGAATTCAGGGCAGCACTGACGGTCCTCCATCTCTGGCTGTGTTCAGAGCTTCCTTCTTTGTGCCAGTAGCTTCAACTTTTGTCAGTTTTCATGCAAATCCTGGGTGGAGACTCAGGTGTGGAAGGATTCTTCACTGTTGCTTCCCTAATAATTTTGTTTTACCAGTCAGGGATGTTAACCTTGAACAGAAACCCTAAACCTAGAGGACAGGTGGACCACCCTGGGTCTGGTCTCTATTCTTTGACCTGTCTAGCATGGGTGACCCTACCAAAGAGCCAAAGCATAAAGCCCTGACTCCAGCCAACAGAGCTCTCTGGGTCACTGAGACTCCAAACCATGATGAGGTTGTGATCCTCTTGGAGGTCTTCTATTTATCACCTCCAGGCTTTTAACTTCAAACCCCTTGCCCCACCCATCTCCTCCCCCTCCCCACCTACTGATTTCACTAATCACCTGTTAGCTTATTCTCCTTCCTCTCCAACCACACCTTTTTATTCTGGCTTCTTCCCCTTCCCTTCCAGTCCTGATGAAGGGTCTCAACCCAAAACATCAGCTGTTTATTTACCTTCATTGATGCTGCCTGACCTGCTGAGTTCCTCCAGCATTTTATGTGTTGCTCTGGATTTGCACCATCTGAAGAATTTCTTGCATTCCTAACCTGGGCTGTCATTTTGCTATTATTTAACTTGATATGGTATAGCAATTCCAGTATATACAGTATATATACAGGAATATATACAGTTTATATTCCTGATCATTTGAGAAACACATTCAACTTATAGGAGATGATCCTGAGCTTATGAAAACTTTGATTGTAGAATGATTTGTTTAATTGACAATCAAAGTAAATATCAAAAAAGAAAGGTCTGGTCCATGGGTTGAGATTTTAAATTGGGGAAAAACCAATTTTGATGGTATCAGAAAAGATCTGGCAAGTGTGGATTGGGACAGGCTGTTTTCTGGAAAAGGTGTACTTAGTAAATGGGAGGCCTTCAAAAGCAAAACTTTGAGAGTACAAAGTTTGCATGCGCCTATCTGAATAAAAGGTAAAGATAACAGATTTAGGGAATCAACAGGAATTCTGCAGATGCTGGAAATTCAAGCAACACACATCAAAGTTGCTGGTGAATGCAGCAGGCCAGGCAGCATCTCTAGGAAGAGGTACAGTCGACGTTTCAGGCCAAGACCCTTCATCTTTCAAGTGATATTAAGGCCTTGGTTAAGAAAAGAAGGTATATAGCCAAACAGGAACAAATGAGATACTTATGGAGTATAAGGAATGCAAGAGAAGACTTAAGAAAGAAATCTGGAGGGCAAAAAGAAGGCATGAGGTTGCCCTACCAGACAATGTGAAGAAGAATCCTAAGGGATTTTACAGATATGTTAAGAGCAAAAGGATTGCAAGGGACTAAATTGGTCCCTGGTAATCAATGCATGGAGCCAAAAGAGAGGAGAAAGATCTTAAATGAATTTTTTGTATCTGTATTTACTGGGGAGACAGGCACTGAGTCTATAGGAGTGAGGCAAAGCAGCAGCGAGGTTATGGACCCTATACAGATTACAGAGGATGAGATGTTTACTGTCTTGAGGCAAATTACAGTGGATAAATCCCCAGGGCATGACAAGATGTTCCCTCGGACCATATGGGTGGCAAGCGCAGAAACTGAAGGGGTCCTAGCAGAGATATTTAAATTATCCTTAGCACCAGGTGAGGTACCGGAGGATGTTGTTCTGTTGTTCAAGATAGTCTCTAAAAATAAACCAGGAAATTATAGGCCAAAGTAGCCAATAGGCACTGGAAGGTATTCTCAGGGAATATATATGAGTATTTGGATAGACAGAACCTGATTAGGGATAGTCAGCATGGCTTTGTGTGTGGTAACTTGTGTCTAACCATTCTTACATAGTTTTTCGAGGAAGTTACCAGGAAAGTTGATAGCAGCAAGACAGTAGATATTGTCCGCATGGCATTTAATAAGGTCCCTCATGGGAAGTTGGTCAGGAGTGTTCAGTCACTCGGCATTTAAGATGAGGTAGTAAATTGGAGAAGATGGCTGCCTCTCTGAACGGAGGACTGTGACCAGTGGAGTGCCGCAGGATTTGGTACTGGATTCATTGTTGTTTGTCATCTGCATCAATGATCTGGATAATAATGTGGTTAACAGAATCAGCAACCTTGCAGATCACTGCAATATTGGAGGTGTAGTGGACAGCGAGGAAGACAAACAGTGGGATGTGGACCAGATGGAAAAAATGGGACGAGAAATGGCAGCTGGAATTTAACTGCGACAAGAGCGAGGTGTTGCACTTTGGTAGGACCGATCAGGGTAGGTCTTACACAGTGAACATTTATATACTGAAGAGTGTTGTAGAACAAAGGGATCTGGGAATGCTGGTCCATAATTCATTGAAAGTGGCAGCACAGGTAGATAGGGTCATAAAGAAAGCTTTTGGTGCATTGGCCTTCATAAATCAAAGTATTGATTATGGGAGATGAGATGTTCTGTTAAAGTTCTATGTTGGTGAGGCCCAATTTGGAATATTGAGTGCAGCTTTGGTCACCTACCCACAGGAAAGATGTAAATAAGGGTGAAAGAGTACAGAGAAAATTTACAAGAATGTTGCTGGGTCTTAAGGACCTTAGTTATAAGGAAAAAATTAAAGAGGTTAGGACTTTATTTATTGGAACATAGAAGATTAGGAGATTTGATTATGAGGGGTATAGATAGGGTAAATGCAAACAGGCTTTTTCCACTGAGGATGGGTGGGACCACAATTAGAGCTCTTGAGTTAAGGTTGAAAGGTGAAAGTTGTAAGGGGAACATTAGGGGAAACTTCTTCACTCAGAGTGTCGTGAAAGTGTGGAATGAACTGCCAATGCAAGTGAGAGAAGTTTGGGTAGGTACATGGATGGTAGAGGTATGGAGGGCTATGGTTTGGATGGAGGTTCATGGGAGTCGGCAGTCTAAATAGTACGGTGCTGAGTAGATGGGCTGAATGGCCTGTTTCTGTGCTGTATTGTTTGATGACTCTAATTAAAAACCTGAAGAAAACCATATAATGTACGATAAGTGATGGCTTAGTCCACTAACTGAAAACAACACCTATCTTTAAACTGAGAATAAAATGTTTTCTCTGTAAACTACTAGAATTTGCATATGTTCTTCTCTCTGAACGCCATGCCTGTTAGCAACCATCATCTCGTCAGTTCTTACTTCTAGTCTCATCGTAACACACTCCATAGACAAACAACTGTGGGCTACAGCGCAATCAGATTAATACTGATGTAATTTGCTGTACACAAGAATACCAGGTGGAAAGAACACCAGTAATTGAGGAGCCAGTTTCTCCTGATCCTGACCACATTTGTTCCTGTGCCCTTAAGTAGTCTGTCTTCTTCCACGCAGTCACTCATTTTTTCAGGTTTATTTTCACCCAAACCTAACTCAATTTTTATGCGCACAGGGGTTTTATTAGCCTAGAGTGTGTTAGATTTTAAGGACCATCTTTAAAGAAGAGAGAGGAAGGAGAGAAGGTAAAGAGGTTTAAGGAAGGACTTCAAGAAAGAAGGGCCTATTGGGTTGAAAATACAACTTTTACATTTAATTGACATTCGAAAGACAGTAAGATTCTACGGATTGGATACCCCCAGAATCGTCTGCGACACCCAGAGGCTGCAGTAGCATCAATGACCACAAGAGGAAGCTAATAGGTTTCTGCTATCCACCACACGCTTAAGGCTGGTCTCCTGAAGAGGAATCAGATAGTGACCTATATTGAAGAAAAAATATATAAACCGGGGTAGTTTTCTGTGTTGTAGCTGTGTGGCTACTGGGATTTAAATTAAAACTTCTGACAAATATGTTCTATCGTACAACATGAAAAAAATAACTTAAGATGGTTCCGACCCTCTTGGAAGAACTCAGCGGGTCAAGGAGTACTTGTGGGCGAAAGGGAATTGTCGATGTTTCGGGTCAAAACCCGGCATCAGGACCTGCTAAGTTCCTCCGGCAGATTGTTTGTTGTTCCATATACCTGCCTCGGTAGTCTTGGGTATCTGTCCCTCTGATCTTACGGCGTGTCGATCTTATGCTAGAAAATATCAAAGGATATTATTCAAACTGTAAAGACTCCGATCATAATATGTAATGTGAGGCCAGAATGAGAGTAACAACAGTATTTATATAATATAATTTATATAACAGAGAAAAATGTTACAAGATATAAAATCATGACCAACAATGGCTGAATGCTGAAAATTGCTCAGAACAGCAGGACTAAGATTTCAGAAGGTTCTCTCAGGAGGACTATTCCTGCTTTAATTTGCCGAGGAACCGGCACAAGGTGTTGAAGGAAACCAGCAGAGCCATGGGGAGGAATAAACAGTCGATGCTTCGGGTCGTGAGCTGGGTTTAAGCCTTAGGGGTATTTGACAAGAATAAATATTTGTTGGACTAGGTAGGACTCCCAGAAGGTAACCGATCCTCACCACCGCCTCAATGCACCCGGAGGGAAGGGGCGGAGTCTCGCAAATGGGCGGGACTCCAACCCTATGTTGACGCTGCTGATTGGCTGAGTGGACCCCGCCCAGAACTGAACGTCGCCTCCCGCCTGATAACGCGATGACATCATCAAGCACGGAGGACCGACGGAGTCCGGAGAAGCTGACAGGGGAACCGGGAGCGGCAGCCGGCCACCGAGAGCCCCGAGCTTTGAGTCCGTGGAAGGAGCGAGAATAAGCAGTCGTAGCAGCGCAAGCGGAGCCTGGGAGCAAGGAGTGGGGGAGGAGTCCGGGAGCTCAGTGTAAGCCCACGGACTGGGACCCCGGGGCTCGCTGTGATGCGCTCCCGGTGACCCGGCCCGAAGCCCCGCCATGTCCAAGTCGTTGCGCCGGAGGCGGCACTGGCTGAGCCGGGCTCAGGAGGTGGCCGTGCCCGGGGAGGCGCTGCAGCTGGGCGGCGGGGCGGAGTTTGGACAATTCCCGGTGTTGGCCTCCGCTCCCAGCGGCCTCGAGCTCGGCCCGAGTACCGGCGACATCCTCCTGGAGGTGAACGGCACCCCGGTCAGCGGTCTCACCCGCCGCGATGTACGGGCCGTCATCAGGCACTTCCCGCAGCCCGTCCGAGTCCGCACCGTGCGGCCAGGTAAGAGTGAATTCAGGAGGAGGAGCAACGGTACAGGACCCGGGGGGTTAGGTGGGGTGGAGGTGGAATGGGGCGGGCGGTTGGGTGGATGGCATGTCACTGGGGGGTGAAGAGGGAGCTAGGTAGAAATGGAGCAGTGTTCTGGGGTGGTTTAGCGAAAGTGAAGAACTGGGAATGGGACTGATCAGTAATTTGCATTGTAGCAGTGCTATAGTTTAAGCCTTTGGAGACGATTTTTTTTATGTACAGGAGTTATGGAGTTAAATCATTCTCAAGTTAACTGCATTTGTTGTGGTGGAATTGATATGCACCTCAGTGTAAGGGTGATGCCTTTAGAATATTTGTCGAGAAGTTGCTTTCCACCATCCAACATGATTAGAGAATGTTTTTTAAATCAGTAATTCCAAGGGTGAAAACCTATGTTGTTTAAATAAGGACGGTCAAAGTCTTTATCTTCTTCCCCCAACCCCCTCCGGGCCATCTAACTTCTCCCCATGTTTTCTGCAGTGTTCTTTTTTTAAGCACTGATTTGTGCTAAGCTTTGATTTGTCTTTGGGTTCACTTGAAAGGAACTGTGAATATGGTAGCGTGTGCATGCTTGCATTTGCTCTCTCAGCGATGTGCTTGATTTGACAGTTGATATTGTGCTACTGAGCAGCTAATGGGTGGAGGTGAACAGACTGATTCTGATTGAAGATTCATAGGACAGTGGATGCTGAATTCCTGAGCAGTACATAGGCCAAAATTCTGAGCTGCTTAGGACTGGGACCTGCAAATGGATCACGTGGCTGTCCTCAGATGCAAGGTTACAATGAGATCTAATGGTGTATGTAGAGTTATGAGAGATATGGCCATTAAATAGAGAGTATTCAGAATCAGGTTTATTATCACCGGCATGTGACGTGAACTTGTTAACTTAGCAGCAGTTCAATGCAATACATAGAATAATAAACAAGTAAATCAATTATGTGTATTGAATAGATTTTTAAAAATGTGCAAAAAACAGAAATGCTGCATATTTTTAAAAAAATGAGGTAGTGTCCAAAGCTTCAATGTCCATGTTGGAATCAGATGGCAGAGGGGAAGACATAGAGTTATTGGAGGGTGTAGACTGAAGATGAATGACTGGTGGGTATAGAAGAAAGATGAGTGGCAAAAGAACCAAAAATGACAGGAGAAATGTGTTGGCACAATAAATAGTTAGGGTTTGGAGTACACTGCCAACGATAGTGCAGGCAGGTTCAGTTGTATTTCTGAAAAAAGGAAATAATTTGCAGTCTTATGGGAAGGACTAAAGTAGTGAGATTATTTGGATTTCTCTTGCATAGGGTCGATAAGGGCCATACAGCCCTCTTCTATCATTATGCTTTGATTCCCATGAAATGAGTTTTAAGGATGCTGAAAGAGTCACATTATATTGATAAAGGTACGTTGTGTCATTTTGTCCAAAGCAGAGAAACCAGAGACCACGGCCTGTGGCTGAAGGAGTGTAGTTGTAGAAATAAGACACACAAAAGGTCATAGATACTGGAATCGAGTACTAGTCCTGATCCAGGCAGGGTCTCAGAGTCTTGACTTGAAATGTTGACAAATCTACTCCCCCCACCGCCCCATGCTGCTTGATGTTCTAGATTCCTTCAGTTTATTAGCTCCTTAATTTCAAAGTTTGCCTTTGGAAAAGGCACTTGGAGGTAGTGGTCAGACTAGAGTTCAGATTCATTAGAGATAATTCATTCAAATGCAAATTGAGGGATTGGTTTAGGATTAACCATGATTGTAGTATCTTTGGGAGGAATTTAACTAATGTGAATGTTGCTCAAACCTCTCCAGGGGTTTCCTCTGGGTCGTCTTTAGCCTAATTGATAAAAGTCGATTGTTATTAGTTAACACTTTATTATGTGCCTACCAGTAGCAGGCTGAACTGGAGAGTTGATGTGTATTTTTCCTGTGTACCCCCTGAGATTTTGATATCTCTTCTTTCTTTTATTAACTGTCTCTTGGGACTGAATTTATTGAAAGTATCAGCACTGAGATTTCTAATTAGTCAATCAGGATGTATCATACTAAGACTTGTTTAATGTTAAATATTCATAATGTACTAATTAAGCAGTTCTTCAGAACTTTTTAAAAAGTGTGTGTTACATTATCTGTGTGTTGTGAAGTTGAGGTGAATTGACTGATGGCAGTTATTCTTTTGGAATATGATCTCTCCCTTAGGTTATGTGCTGAAGTCTCAAATATTCTATTTAGGTTGACAATTCTAGGTGGTGTCTGGAAGGCATCATCTGAGCTGCTGACTTCGGGATGAGATGCTAAACTGGGGCCCGCCTGTCCATGCTTGCTGGCCAGTAATTATTTCTCAAAGCAGCCATTGCTCAAATGTACTGCTTATTGCCATGTTGCTGATGGTAGAAGCCCGCTGTGCGTAAATTGCACTTGCTGTATTCAAAAATGTGGTCACAGAGTGCAAAGCATTTTATAAATATTCTGATGGGAATAGTGCGAATAAAGCAACAGTGGCGTAATTGTGGCTTGAGGACAGGAGCAGGAGGTTTCGCTTCTGGGGTGGAGGACACTGGAGTTAAAATGACATGACTGTAACTTCACAGTGGAGCACAATTTCTTTTGCTCTACAGATGCTAGATGGCACAGTGTTAATCACCTTCCTGAGTGTGTCCATCCTCAGCTCATGCAGTTAATAAAAGAAAGGTAATTACTTATTCCATGGTGTGTGAAGACTGAGATGTACTTAAGGCACTGGTGAATGGAACTCCTGAGATCTGCATTTTAATTCGGATAATGTAATTATCTACAAGCAGGCAACAAAAAGTTCATTGCCAGGAGGTGTAGCATAGAACATCCAGTATATCAGGCATAGCATATTTTAATGCAAATTTTCCTTCACAAATATAAGGAAGGTATTAGAGAAGCTGGTCTACTTTTTATGAGGACATTTAGTAGCGGTGGTCATGAGTGGCTTAAAGTAAACCTGTGGTGGTTAGAGTTATTAAATAATAAGATGTAGCTTGAAGGTATTTGGCAAAGGAACTAAATGTGCCAAAGAAAAAGAAGATAAAACTGTTAGTGGATTATAATAATCTGGCATGAAGTGCCAGCAAGAACAGAAGTGACATGGAGTTGTGGGAAAATACTGAAAGGCAAAAACTGTACAAAGTCATGGAAAAATTCTGGTTTTGGTAGCTTTATGACATGATTGACAACAGCTTGATAGACCAAAAAGTACCTTGTGCTTTATCAATATTTTTTGTCGTACACTTGCATAACTTCAAATTTTCTTGATGGTTTATCAATGTTCTTGCAGCTGAGTATTGTGACAGTAGCTTGATGATCATTTAGCCAGAATCCTTTCATCGAAACATAGAAAACCTACAGCACAATACAGGCCCTTCGGCCCACAAAGCTGTGCTGAGCATGTCCTTACCTGAGAAATTACCTGGGGTTACCCATAGCCCTCAATTTCTCTGAGCTCCATATACCTGTCCGGGAGTCTCTTAAAGACCCTATAGTATCCGCCTCCACCACCGTCGTCGGCAGCCCAGTCCATGCACTCAACACTCTCTGTGTAAAAGAAAAACAACTTGCCCCTGATATCTCCTCTGTACCTACTTCCAAGCGCCTTAAAACTGTGCCCTCTCATGCTAGCCATTTCAGCCCAGGGAAGAAGCCTCTGGACTATCCATACGATCAATGCCTCTCATCATCTTATGCACCTCTATCAAGTCACCTCTCATCTTCTGTCGCTCCACGAGAAAAGGTCGAGTTCACTCAACCTATTCTCATAAGGCATGCTCCCCAATCCAGGCAACGTCCTTGTAAATCTCCTCTGCACCCTTTCTATGGCTTCCACATCCTTCTTATAGTGAGGTGACCAGAACTGAGCACAGTACTACAAGTGGGGTCTGACCAGGGTCCTATATAGCTGCAACATTACCTCTTGGCTCTTAAACTCAATCCCACGTTTGATGAAAGCCAATACACCGAATACCTTCTTAACCACAGAGTCAAGCTGCACAGCAGCTTTGAGTGTCCTATGGACTCGGACCTCAAGATCCCTCGGATTGTTCACACTGCCAAGAGTCTAACCATTAATACTATATTCTGTCATCATATTTGATCTACCAAAATGAACCACCTCACTTATCTGGGTTGAACTCCATCTGCCACTTCTCAGCCCATTTTTGCATCCTATCAATGTCTCGTTGTAACCTCTGACAGCCCCCCACACTATCCACAACACCTCCAAACTTTGTCATCGCAAATTTACTAACCCACCCCTCCACTTGCTCATCTAGGTCATTTATAAAAATCACGAAGAGTAGAGTCCCAGAACAGATCCCTGAGGCATACCACAGGTGACCGACCTCCATGCAGGATATGACCTATCTACAACCACTCTTTGCCTTCTGTGGGCAAGCCAGTTCTGGATCCACAAAGCAATTTCCCCTTGGATCCCATACCTCCTTACTTTCTCAATAAGCCTTGCATGGGGTACCTTGTCAAATGCCTTGCTGGAATCCATGTGCTCTACATCTGCTGCTCTACCATCATCAATGTGTTTAGTCACATCCTCATGTAGTCCCCCTGGCCAACCTCAGGGTCGCTTAGCTCACTGTCGTATAGGGAAACAGCCCTCGGCCCCGCCAAACTGGGTAATTAGTTGGTGTGGATGCTGTGTGATGTACCCCACCCCGCCCAAATAACTGAAACTACACCAGGTATGATTAAATGATTTATAGTTTATAGATATTACTGGAACTATATAATTAATAGAGAATAAAATATAAAAGGAAAATAAAAGGCACCACACTTACCAAAGTTCAATCTCTTCGTGCACAAACAGTTGGAGCTCAGGACCCTTCTTCACCCTGCGACCCCTCGGACTGCCTCGACTGTCCGCCTGGGACCAACAATGGTGGTCGACCAGACGCTCCACATGAGTCCGTCTCCGTCTCCTCTTCTCGCCGAACGCCCTGCTTGGGGTCTGACCCCGTTAGTGGACATCACAGCACCTGGTCCATCCTCTGTCTGTCTCTCTCTCCCACCTTCTCCCCCAAAACCCCGTGCATACAATCTCTTACAGACACCCCACAGGCATAACTACTAACCCAATTGGTTCATTTGTCCTCTTATCAGTAGATAATCCAAAACAAACGGCCAGCGCAAGAACTTTCTCAGCGTTTAACGTAACAAGGAAGCATTCCCAAGTATCACATTACAAAGAAGCCATTTTAATTGTCCTACACAGTAACATAAAAGACGAAACCCCCGTACACTCAAAAAATTCAATCAGGCTTGTAAGGCATGAACTTCCTTTCACAAAGCCATGCTGACTATTCCTAATCATATTATACCTCTCCAAATGTTCATAAATCCTGCCTCTCAGGATCTTCTCCATCAACTTACCAACCACTGAAGTAAGACTCAGTGGTCTATAATTTCCTGGGCTAACTCTACTCCCTTTCTTGAATAATGGAACAACATCCGCAACCCTCCAATCCTCCAGAACCTCTCCCATCACCATTGATGATGCAAAGATCATCATCAGAGCTCAGCAATTTCCTCACTTGCCTCCCACAGTAGCCTGGGGTACATCTTGTCCAGTCCCGGTGACTTATCCAACTTGATGCTCTCCAAAGGCTCCAGCGCATCCTCTTTCTTAATATCTACATACTCAAGCTTTTCTGTCTGCTGTAAGTCACCCCTACAATCGCCTTGATCCTTTTCCATAGTGAATACTGAAGTAAAGTACTCATTTAGTACCTCTGCTATCTCCGGTTCCATACACACTTTTCCACTATCACATTTGATTGGTCCTATTCTTTCACATCTTGTCCTCTTGCTCTTCACATACTTGCAGAATGCCTTGGGGTTTTCCTTAATCCTGTCCACCAAGGCCTTCTTGTGGCCTCTTCTGGCTCTCCTAATTTCTTTCTTGAGCTCCTTCCTGCTAGCCTTAAATCTTCTAGCTCTCTATCATTACCTAGCTTTTTGAACCTTTCGTAAGCTCCTCTTTTCTTCTTGACTAGATATACAACAGCCTTTTGTGTACTACAGTCCGTGTACCCTACCATCCTTTCCCTGTCTCATTGGAATGTACCCATGCAGAACTCCACACAAATATCCCCTGAATATTTGCCGCATTTCATTCCGTACATTTCCCTGAGAACATTTGTTTCCAATTTATGCATCCAAGTTCCTGCCTGATAGCCTCATATTTCCCCTTACTCCACTTAAACACTTCCCTAACTTGTCTGTTGCAATCCATCTCCAATGATATGGTAGAGGAGATAGAGTTGTGGTCACTATCTCCAAAATGCTCTCCCACTGAGAGACCTGACACCTGACCAGGTTCGTTTCCCAATACCAGATCAAGTACAGCTTCTCTTCTTGTTGGCTTATCTACCTATTGTGTCAAGAAACCTTCTTGAACACACGTAACAAACTCCACCCCACCTAAACCCCTTGCTGTAGGGACATGCCGATCGATATTTGGGAAATTAAAAGCTCCCACCCCGACAACCCTGTTATTATTACACCTTTCCAGAATCGGTCTCCCTGTCTGCTCCTCGATGTCCCTGTTACTATTGGGTGGTCTTTTTTAAAAAAAAAACCCAGTAGAGTTATTGATCCCTTCCTGTTCCTAACTTGCACTCACAGAGACTCCGTAGACAATCCCTCCATGTCTTCCTCCTTTTCTATGGCTGTGACACTACCCGTGATCAACAGTGCCATGCCCTCACCTCTTTTGCCTCCCTCCCTGTCCTTTCTGAAACATCTACAGTCTGGCACTCAAAGTAACCATTCCTGCTCTTGAGCCATCCAAGTCTGTGTAACGGCCACAACATCATAGCTCCAACTACTGATCCACACTTTTAAGTTCATCCGCTATGTGCATAATACTCCTTGCATTAAAATAGACACATCTCAAACCATTGGGGGTCTGAGCGCGTCCCTTCCATATTGCCTGTCTATCCTCCTTCTCGCACTATCTTGTTGTTTCTTGAGTCAAAATTATTGGCTAAAATATTTGCTAAATGATATGTTGTTGATAGTCTATTAGAAAGGTTTATTATCACTGACTTGTGCTGTGAAATTTTTTTTTGCAGCAGAGTGCAAGGCATAAAAATTGCTAAAAGTTACTAAATAGTGCAGAAGATATATAATGTGTTCATGGACTGGTCAGAAATCTGGTGGAGGGGGAAAAAGTTGTTTATTTAAAATATTGAGTGTGGGTCTTTAGGCTGCTGTAGATAAGGTAGATATGCAAAGCTCTTGAAAATGTCCTCTATGGTGGGAAGGGTTGTGCCTGTGTCGATACTGGCTGAGTTTACACTCCTCTATAGCCTCTTGTGATCCTGTGCATTGCAGACCAGGCTGTGATATAACCAACACACACAAAATGTTGGAGGAACTCAGCAGGCCAGTCCCAATGAAGCGTATTGGCCTGAAACGTTGACTGCTTACTCTTTACTGTCGATGCTGCCTGACCTGCTGAGTTCCTCCAGCAGTTTGTGCGTGTTCCTTTGGATTTCCAGCATCTGCAGACTTTCTTATGTTTGTTATAATGCCAGTCAGAATGCTGTGCATCGTACACCTGTAGAAATTTGCTGGAGTCTTTGGCGGCATAGCAAATCTCCTTGAACTCCTAATGAATTAGAGCCGCTGGTATACCTTCATGTCTGCATCAATGTGTTGGGCCTGGGATGCTGACAGCCAGGATCTAGAAGTTGCATACCATTTCCACCAAAGATTCCTCAATGAGGTGTGTTCTTTTGACTTCCCTTTCCTGAAATCTGCAGATAATTTTTTGGTCTTGCTGGGGTTGAGTCCGAAAACGGTTTTGTGGACATGAAGAAGTGTCTAGTCTCCCATTAGTTGGTCTCAGGTTGTGGTCAGATGGAAATTAGAATAGGACTGATTGTTTATTGTCATGTGTATCTCAAAATTGGTATTTGGATGGGTTGCCATTGAGAGATGTGGAAATGACATTTTCATAGAGTAGAAAGATGAAAGTAAAACTTCCATAAATTAGCAGCTCTTAGCTCTTTCCTTTGTTAGATTTTTTATGAATCCAAAATAATTAAATTATGGCACAATTAAAAAAGAACTGGAGATAGTGACCTTTGGTGGTAGGAAAGGGCAAATGTTAGTTTTGGCACACAATTGAGCCAAGGGTCTGCTGGGGTATAGGCTGTAGGATTTATTATGTGATTCATTCTAGCTGTGCCTCATTACTTCTGCTGCAGGAGAACCCAATTGGAACTCAGGCCTATGCCTTCTCCAGCTGCTCTCTACTTCTCTTCCATCTCAATGCTTTTAAGAGAAACCTCTTCAGCTAGAATGTGCGAAACATGCGACTGCTCCACACAAGGAGAGGCTGAAGTGAACAACACAACTCCATTAATGAGAGACTGGAAAATTACATTCTATGAGGGAGCAAATCATGGAAGGTGATTAAAGCATTGACATTGTCCAGTTGGGTTGAATAACCATTTTTTTTTAGTTTCTAGTTGAAGTGTTCCTCATTACTTTTGTTCCTTAAAGTAGAATCCATATTTGTAGAAACCGCATCACTGACAGATATGGGTTTAGACCCTGGACTGGTCTAGTTTGAACTATATACTCCTCCCTGTGGTTCTTCCCAAACATTCCCTGACCTTGGAGAAGGAGTTTGGAGATTGCCAGATGTTAGGGTTTAGCTTCAACCCTTGGGGGAGTAGTATCATGCTGAATTAATCTTTTGTTTTGTGATATGGAGACACTTTTGCTGAGTGCTGAGGATTTCTTTGCTTCTCCCAAAGCGAAACAAGAACAGAGTCATTCTAGATGGTAGCCTGGCAACTGGTGATTAACACTTGCCATATTAGTGTAGAATTTAGCCTCGTTTTAAATGTGTAGTGTCTTAAAAGCAAATGCCTTCAGCTATTATATCTGCTATTAACCAGCAGTAGCTTCTGTACTATTTAATAACGATTTTTGAAGCAGTCGTTCACGTTTGAGACCATGTGATGAGCATGTTAACTTCTGTTGCACCTTTAAATATCATCTTGGCTGTATTCTGCATGAGAGGCTTCCTGTCTAGGAAGAGGTCCAGTATCCTATTGTCCACTACTGCATGGTATTCATATTTTTGGAAAACTTGTATCAAGCGTTCCTTGCAATTTGTTAAACATTAGCTGTTTGCTAACAAAATTTTGTTTCATGGATCCAATTTTTGGGATCATAATTGTGAGCACAAAGTGTTGAATTAGATACTGTCCCACTTGTCTTCCTATGTCTCTCAGTCACTGATAGAGTTCCAATTTCTGTCACAAAAAATGCTGACACAGCAACATAGGAGCTCTCTTAAGTAATCACTGTGCTTGGCTGATGTAACCTTATTGGTGCTGGTGGAATATTAAAGACTGGTTTAGGCTTGATTTGATCTGAAATGAGAGGCATGAAATTGGTCACTGAGTGTTGGAGCTGAAACAGGAAGAGCATCACTTTCTAAAACAGCTTGGGCAGTACTGATCAAGTGGAATGCTTTGTCCATAGATTTTGTTAAGACCTGTGCATGCTGTGCAGGACCCCAGAAAGAAGCAGGGGAGAATGAGAACAAGTGTAACATCATTAAGCAGAATTCAATGACCACTTGAGAGCATTCTTTGTGCTCCAACTGACTGGTAAGATATCCTTAATGGAGTAGAATTTACAGCTGCTGCTTTCTGCTTCTCATGATTTTAACTGTTTTTGTGTCACATGATATAGATTGAAAAATTGGTTTATCCACTGTCCAAGGACAGTGCCCTTTGTCTTGCATGCCAGCTGTATAGTTTATTGCATTACAGTAGTACATCGAGTTTGTATAGGGGAAATAATAACAATGCAGAATAAGGTGTTTGTTACAGAGAAACTGCAGGTAGACAAGGTGTCAGGCCATAATGAGGCAAGTTTTCCATCTTAATATACTAGGAGACTGTTCAACAGTCTTGTAACAGTAGCGTAGAAGCTGTTCTTGAGCCTGGTGGTATGTGCTTTTAGGCTTTTGTGTCTTTTGCCCAAAGGGGAAGGGGGTGGAAAGAAGAATGTCAAGGATGGTTTCAGTCTTTGATTATGTTAGCCGTTTTGCCGAGGTAGTGAGAAGTGTAGAATGTGTCCATGGAGGAGAGGATGCTTTCTCTTTTATGCTAAGCTATCTATAACTCTGCAGTTTCTTATCACGGGCGGAGCAGTTGCCATGCCAAGCTGTGATTTATCTGGATAGGATGTTTTCTTTTGTGTATCAGTTTAAAAATTGGGGAAGGTCAAAGGGGACATGCTAAATTTCTTTAGCCTCCTGAGGAAGTAGAGGTGTTACTGTGTTTTCTTGGCTGTGGCATGACGTGCTTAGACCAGAGCAGGCTATTGATGATCACTTCCAGGAACTGAAAGCTGTTGATGTGACCAGGATTTGAAGTGTTTTATTCTGTGCTTCAATCAGCAAAACAGATTTGCTTGTTGTGTTCGTTAATATCTGTGCGATATGTGTTCAACTTAGCTGAGGCTTTTGCCTCCATTAAGGCTTTGGCAGAACCTCAGAAAATGCATTCGTTGACTACTGCTTTGAATCATCTCGAGTGAAAGCTATATAAATACAATTTATTGAATCTCAGTTGATTTCATTCCTGCTGTTTAGTCGTTGGTACTCTCCTATGATTGTAATCTCTGTTAGACAACCCCAGTCAAAGAGCATACGTGGACAAGGAACCTGTCGTCATTCCCTTTGTGTACAGTTGGCTTCCTGTGTGACCTGGAAGAAAGTGGACACGCACCTCAGCATATTGTCAGGAGCGAGTGTGAGGAGAACGTTCTAATATTTCTCTTTAAAAGAATATTTATTCCAGGAGGAAGAAGTAATTTGTTTCCTTATCAGGAGCTGTTTGGGTAGTACATGGTTCTTGGGCATCTACATTGTATGTTAAGAGATTCTGTCAGCTTATTAAGCAACCTTGGATAGTAATTAGTTGCAGAAACTATAGTGATCAGACCTATAAAAAGCAACTGGCTGGTTTAACAGAGGTGCAGAGCAATCAGTTCCTACCTGGAAGCTGCTCCTATTCTGTAAAGTATTGTTAATAATCAAAGTTTAATTGAGAAGTAGGGGATACAATGTTTAGAAAAAGTTAGATCATGGTTAAAAACTTGTGCCTTGATACCATTTTTCTGCACTATACCCATATCTCTTACATTTCTCCCTATTAGCTAGAAAGCTGTCAGTTGTATGTGGTTTATATATTAGATATTTTAATACTCTGTAGAATGTGGAATTTTGTTGCAAAGATAATGGTTTTAAATTTTCATAATTTGCTGATTATTGGTTGGATAATCTTATGTTTGAGACATACAGACATCTTGGAATTTCAAAGCCTGGAAGAAATTGATTGTAAACTAATTAATTCCAGGCAATCCTATAACTGAATATATGTGTTTGGGAAAATTTTCCTTAAAACAAATCTTGAGCATGGATCTCTCCTCTGATTTCTTCCCTCCTTTAAACCCTTATCACTAGGTTAGGTTCTCATCATTCACAACTGAGCCCTGTCAGCTATGGTCACACAAGAAAAAGGTATATTCTGCTTGATTAAGGATCAACTTTATTCGCCATATGCATTTACATGCATTGGGAATTTGCTGTGTGTGTTGGTGCTACATGCAATAAAAAGATAACATTTAACAATTATACAGAGTAAAGAATTGTATGACTTGCTTTTTGGGAGAAACCAGTGAGTGGTAGTAGATGGTTGCCTCTCTGACTAGAGGCTTGTGATTAGTGGAATGCCACAGCAATCGGTGCTGCGTCTGTTGTTTATCATTTATATCAACGATCAATATGATGTGATTGACTGGATCGGAAATTCGGGGATGACACCAAGATTGGGGATGTAGTGGATGGTGAGGAAGGCTATCATGGCTTGCAGTAGCATCTGGACTGACTGGAAGAATGGGCTCAGAATGGTAGATGGAATTTAATGTAGATAAGTGCGAGGTGTTGCACTTTGGTAGGACCAACCAGGGTAGGTCTTGCACAGTGAGCAGTAGGGCACCGAGGAGTGTGGTAGAACAAAGGGATCTGGGAATACAGGTACATAATTTACTGAATGTAGGATCATGGGTAGATGGGGTCGTAAAGAAAGCTTTGGTACATTGGCCTTCATAAATCAAAATATTGAGTATAGGTGATGGGATGTTATGTTGAATTTGTATAAGACATTGTGGCCTATTTTGGAGTATTGTATACAGTTTTGGTCACCTACCTACTGGAAAGATGTGAATACAGAGAAAATTTACATGTTATGTTGCTGCATCTGAATGACAGTAGTTATAAGGAAAGATTGAGTAGGTTAGGAATTTATTTCTTGGAGCATAGAAGATTAGGAGATTTGGTAGAGGTGTACAAAATTATAAGGGTATACAGTAGATAGGGTAAATGCAAGCAGGCTTTTTCTTTGCCTCCAACTTTCACCCTGCCCTCAAGTTTACCTGGTCCATTTCCGACACCTCCCTCCCCTTTCTAGATCTTTCTGTCTCTGTCTCTGGAGACAGCCTATCCACTGATGTCTACTATAAGCCTACTGACTCTCACAGCTATCTGGACTATTCCTCTTCTCACCCTGTCTCTTGCAAAAACGCCATCCCCTTCTCGCAATTCCTCCGTCTCCGCCGCATCTGCTCTCAGGATGAGGCTTTTCATTCTAGGACGAGGGAGATATCTTCCTTTTTTAAAGAAAGGGGCTTCCCTTCCTCCACTATCAACTCTGCTCTTAAACGCATCTACCCCATTTCACGTACATCTGCTCTCACTCCATCCTCCCACCACCCCACTAGGAATAGGGTTCCCCTGGTCCTCACCTACCACCCCACCAGCCTCTGGGTCCAACATATTATTCTCCGTAACTTCCGCCACCTCCAACGGGATCCCACCACTAAGCACATCTTTCCCTCTCCCCCCCCCCCTGCATTCTGCAGGGATTGCTCCCTACGCAACTCCCTTGTCCATTCGTCCCCCCCATCCCTCCCCACTGATCTCCCTCCTGGCACTTATCCGTGTAAGCGGAACAAGTGCTACACATGCCCTTACACTTCCTCCCTTACCACCATTCAGGGCCCCAAACAGTCCTTCCAGTTGAGGGAACACTTCACCTGTGAGTCAGCTGGGGTGATATACTGCGTCCGGTGCTTCCGATGTGGCCTTTTATATATTGGCGAGACCCGACGCAGACTGGGAGACCGCTTTGCTGAACATCTACACTCTGTCCGCCAGAGAAAGCAGGATCTCCCAGTGGCCACACAGTTTAATTCCACATTCCACATCCCATTCCCATTCTGACATGTCTATCCACGGCCTCCTCTACTGTAAAGATGAAGCCACACTCAGGTTGGAGGAACAAGACCTTATATTCCGTCTGGGTAGCCTCCAACCTGATGGCATGAACATCGACTTTTCTAACTTCCGCTAGGCCCCACCTCCCCCTCGTACCCCATCTGTTACTTATTTTTATGCACACATTCTTTCTCTCACTCTCCTTTTTCTCCCTCTGTCCCTCTGAATATACCTCTTGCTCATCCTCTGGGTCCCCCTCCCCCCGTCTTTCTTCCTGGACCTCCTGTCCTATGATCCTCTCGTATCCCCTTTTGCCAATCACCTGTCCAGCTCTTGGCTCCATCCCTCCCCCTCCTGTCTTCTCCTCTTATCTTGGATCTCCCCCTCCCCCTCCAACTTTCAAATCCCTTACTCACTCTTCCTTCAGTTAGTCCTGACGAAGGGTCTCGGCCTGAAACGTCGACTGCACCTCTTCCTACAGATGCTGCCTGGCCTGCTGCGTTCACCAGCAACTTTGATGTGTGTTGCTTGAATTTCCAGCATCTGCAGAATTCCTGTTGTTAGCAGGCTCTTTCCACTGAGTTTATGTGATACTGCCACCAGAGATCAGGTTGAAAGTTAAATGTTAAGGGGAACATGAGTGGAAACTTCACTCAGAAGGTCGTGAGTGTTTAATGAACTGCCAGCACAAGTGGTGCATGTGAACTTGATTTCAATGTTTAAGAGGAGTTTGGATAGGTTCATGGAAGTTAGGGGTATGGGAGGCTGTGCAGGTCAATGGGAGTAGGCAGCTTAAATGGTTTGTCATGGATTAGATGGGATGAAGGGCCTGTTTTTACTTTTCTATGACTGACAATAATAGTTAGAAGCATAGATTACAGAATATAAAAATAAGCAGAGGCAAATGCAATATTAAGTTGCAAGGTTGCCATCAAAATCAAATGGGAAATGGATTTCATTAGTGTAGATCTAAATCTTGAGGATCAAATTAAGTTTTGTACTTTCAGATAATTCTCTTGAGTTCACTGGCTACTAGGGTGCTGTTTTACAAACTTGTTTTTCATTTTGTTATACAACATCCTCCCTTCATAATTGAAGCACCCACCATAACAATCTCGGCATTGGTTCACAACAAAAATGGTGACAGCCAAATAATTATCTTGTGAGCTGTACTTTCACAATTTGTAAAGTGATAAGCTTTAGAAACATACTTTTCTTTGCAGTTCTATTTGCACACTCATACTCTGAAAATGATTTGAGAGGAGAGTTGGCCAGGTGGGGGGGGGGGGGTGGCGGATCTCATTGGAATCTATCGAATATTGAAAGGCTGAAATAGAGTGGATGTGGAGAGAATGTTTCCTATAGCGGTGGAGTCTAGGACCAGAGGGCACAACCTCAGAATAGAAGAATGCCCCTGTAGAACAGAAATGAGGAGCTACTTTAGCCAGAGTCTGGTGAATCTGTGGAATTTCTTGCTACAGATGGCTGTGGAGGCCATATCATTGTGTATATTTAAAGTGGAGGTTGACAGGTTCTTGATTACTAAGAGTGTTGAATGTTATGTGGAGAAGGCAGGAGAATGAGGTTGAGAGGGAATGGCAGAGCAGACTCGGTGGGCCTCATTGATCTAATTCTGCTCCTATGTCTTGAAGTCTTACGGTTAATTTACTTATTTCTTTTTATCTCTTTTGAGGTCTTGCTGCAATCTTCATGAAAGGACAATTTGTAATGAGTACTGGTCTATTAGAATTGACTGTCTCCACACCTTTTCCCAGAGATTTAAAGGCAATTTGTCCATGGGTGTCTTTATCTTGACCTGATGCAAAGGACATCACTCCAATCTCTTCAGATGGCTTGATTTCAAATGTTGCTTCTGTAAATTTGCCTGGGGCAGGTATGTTACAACCCAACATAAATGTAATAAAACAAAATGGTTCAAAAGCTTGCTATAATTCAATCTAATAGAGCCATTGTAGAATCAAAGCACTCCCTTTTTTAATTGAAAATTTGCTGGCATTGACTCTCCTACACAGTATTCCACTTTGAGTTGCATTGTCTTGCTGAAGTATTTTTCAGCTAAGAAACTGGTTTATAGTTGATCTTTATTGTGAGATGGTTAGTGATGCATTTCCCAAGGTTGCGCTGAAAGAATTTTAATCTTATTGCTGAAACGCTAGGATTAGCTGTCAGCCAATCCTTGTTTCAATTAATCTACACTGAAGGTAGGCTTGTTGCTAAATCTAACATTACAGAGCTCCAGAACCTGAATTTTACATCCTGCTCCTGCATGATGTGGAAGCTCAGCCTAATAGTGAAGGCAGCCAATTCTCTGTCAGAGATGAACTACCACTGGCACAAGAGCTGTGTGGATGAAGTGAGGATAATTATACTCTAGATTTCCCATGTCCTTGAGTAATGTCTCATAGCAGATGGAGTATATTTAATTGGTCTTGATTCATAGCTAGCTTGAAGACTTTTTTTTAAAAACAACTTAGCACATTGCCACTCTGATGGGGAGATACTCCTTGAAAATAACATTGGCAGTAGTGGCTTTAAGGGAACACAATTGTCAAGAATATGATATGATCATAAATGGGCGATGTTGGGTGAGTTGTTATCCTAAATATTGGCCTGTCCAGAACCTGTAGCACAGCACTCTGAGGTAATCAAACCTTCTGTTACTTTGGCTGCCTTTTACCCTCTGGAGTCAACCAGTTTGCCACTGTCCAGCATTACTTTGATATTGAGGCTTTGAATATCCTTTTGGAAATCAGGTTTATATAATTTGTTTACAAAATTTGCTGAAGTGCTGGGGCAGAGCATGGACGATAGTGCTTGTAAATCTTAATGATCATGTTAATAAAGTTCATGCATCTGTGAGCTTCCCTCTCCACACCTCTAAACCTGCTCTCTCATTCCTGATAAGTTAGAACTGTGCAAAGTCAGGTGCATTTTGGCAGGTGATGTTTGAACCTGCTGTGCTCCAGTGATTGAAGTGTCAGTGTCAGAAGGGAAAAATTGTGAAAAATCAATTGTGTGGGGCTGGGTGTGCGCTGAATGAAGTTGTTGTGATTTCCTTGAGTAACTGCTTTTAAAGATGTATCCTACTGTTCAATGGAGCAAGGTCTTGTGTTTTTGGCTGACGGATGTATTTGCTACGCAATGTGTATGCGATGTTTGCATGACTTTGTAAAACTGAATTGGAATAGGTCTTGAAAAACTTGGGGGATTGAAACAAACTTGTATGACCTCGTATTGCACTGAAGACATCTATTTCAGTCAGAGAAAATTTATGCTCTATATGGCCCCTCTTTCTATTCAGACATCAGCTGCTTGACTTGTAATTGTAAGGGACATGTTACAGAAATAAGTGCATTTACCTTGTGGTTCATGGCTTTGATTTTGTCTGTAGGTGGTAGGTTGCAAAAAAAAAGCCATTTTTCCGGGAAAGGTAAGTGGACTTGGTATGGAGAATTTGTCAGTTTTGTCCTTGCATGCAGGGCTTCGTCCCTCTTTAGTGTTTGTGTTATTTTATCTGTGCAATTGGAGAGAGAAAAGGTCTTGCAATTCTGTAGTGTTTTTATTATTTTGGAATGTCTTGAAGTATTTCACAGTCGGTGCATTTTTAATAGTTATTTTTTGAGATGTATGAACTGTACAACCAATTTGGATGCAGAAATCAGGTTTACTATCACTAACATGTCGTGAAATTTGTTTTGCAGTGGTTGTACAGTGCAAGGCATAAATTACTACAAGCTACAAATAAATAATGCAAAAGAGGAATAATGAGATGGTGTTCATGTACTGTTCAGAAATCTGATGGCAGAGAGAAAGAAGTTGTACTGAAAACACTGCATCATCAGGTTCTTGTACCTCTTCCCTGATGGTGGTAATGTAAAGAGGGCATATCCTGATGTATACTTCTCACGCTCTTAAACTTTTCGATGATTTTAAGTTCCCTGGCCCCTACCGCTTTATTTTCACCATGGATGTCCAGTCCCTATATACTTCCATCCCCCATCAGGAAGGTCTCAAAGCTCTACAATTTTTGGATTCCAGACCTAATCAGTTCCCCTCTACCACCACTTTGCTCCGTCTAGCAGAATTAATCCTTACTCTTAATAATTTCTCCTTTAGCTCCTCCCACTTCCTCCAAACTAAAGGTGTAGCTATGGGCACCCGTATGGGTCCGAGCTATGCCTGCCTTTTTGTTGGCTTTGTGGAACAATCTATGTTCCGTGCCTATTCTGGTACCTGTCCCCCACTTTTCCTTCGCTACATCGACGACTGCATTGGCGCTGCTGCCTGCACGCATGCAGAGCTCGTTGACTTTATTAACTTTGCCTCCAACTTTCACCCTGCCCTCAAGTTTACCTGGTCCATTTCCGACACCTCCCTCCCCTTTCTAGATCTTTCTGTCTCTGGAGACAGCTTATCCACTGATGTCTACTATAAGCCTACTGACTCTCACAGCTATCTGGACTATTCCTCTTCTCACCCTGTCTCTTGCAAAAACGCCATCTCCTTCTCGCAATTCCTCCGTCTCCGCCGCATCTGCTCTCAGGATGAGGCTTTTCATTCTAGGACGAGGGAGATATCTTCCTTTTTTAAAGAAAGGGGCTTCCCTTCCTCCACTATCAACTCTGCTCTTAAACGCATCTCCCCCATTTCACGTACATCTGCTCTCACTCCATCCTCCCACCACCCCACTAGGAATAGGGTTCCCCTGGTCCTCACCTACCACCCCACCAGCCTCTGGGTCCAACATATTATTCTCCGTAACTTCCGCCACCTCCAACGGGATCCCACCACTAAGCACATCTTTCCCTCCCCCCCACCCCTGCATTCCGCAGGGATCGCTCCCTACGCAACTCCCTTGTCCATTCGTCCCCCCCATCCCTCCCCACTGATCTCCCTCCTGGCACTTATCCGTGTAAGCGGAACAAGTGCTACACATGCCCTTACACTTCCTCCCTTACCACCATTCAGGGCCCCAAACAGTCCTTCCAGTTGAGGGAACACTTCACCTGTGAGTCAGCTGGGGTGATATACTGTGTCCGGTGCTTCCGATGTGGCCTTTTATATATTGGCGAGACCCGACGCAGACTGGGAGACCGCTTTGCTGAACATCTACACTCTGTCCGCCAGAGAAAGCAGGATCTCCCAGTGGCCACACATTTTAATTCCACATCCCATTCCCATTCTGACATGTCTATCCACGGCCTCCTCTACTGTAAAGATGAAGCCACACTCAGGTTGGAGGAACAACACCTTATATTCCGTCTGGGTGGCCTCCAACCTGATGGCATGAACATGGACTTCTCTAACTTCTGCTAATGCCTCACCTCCCCCTCGTACCCCATCTGTTACTTATTTTTATACACACATTCTTTCTCTCGCTCTCCTTTTTCTCCCTCTGTCCCTCTGAATATACCCCTTGCCCTTCTTCTGGCCCCCCCCCCCCCCCGTCTTTCTTCCCGGACGTCCTGTCCCATGGTCCTCTCGTATCCCTTTTGCCTATCACCTGTCCAGCTCTTGGCTCCATCCCTCCCCCTCCAGTCTTCTCCTATCATTTTGGATCTCCCCCTCCCACTTTCAAATCCCTTACTCACTCTTCCTTCAGTTAGTCCTGACGAAGGGTCTCGGCCTGAAACGTCAACTGCACCTCTTCCTAGAGATGCTGCCTGGCCTGCTGCGTTCACCAGCAACTTTGATGTGTGTTGCTTGAATTTCCAGCATCTGCAGAATTTCTGTTGTTTATATCCTGATGGTGATGGTTCTTGGTGATAGATGCTGCCTTTTTGAGACCCTGTGTCTTGAACATATCCTCTGGGGAGGATTGCTCCTGTGATGGAGCTGACTGAATCTACAGCAATGCAAACAACCACCATACATCTGTAGAAATTTTCAAGAGCCTTAACATACAAATCTGCACAAACTCGTAACAAAGTAGAGTGCCCAGTGTACCTTATTGCAGTGTGATTGCATCAATGTGTTAGGCCCAGGATTGTCCTCTGAGATGGTGACATCCATGAATTTGAAGCTGCTCACCCTTTCCACCACTAATTCTTCAGTGAAGGCTAGTGTGTCTTCTCCTAATATTCCCCTTCCTGAAATCCACAATCAATGTGTTGGTCTTGCTGATGTTGAGTACAAGGTTGTTGTTGTGACCCCAATCAACCAGCTGTTCTGTCTCACTCCTGTCTGCCATCTCGTCGTCATCTGTGATTCTGTCAACAAAGGTGACATTGATGTATGAAGCCTCTCAAAGCACTTCATCACAGTGGATATGAGTGATCACATTCGATAGTCATAGAGGCAGCACATCCTGCTCTTTTTGGATACCGGTATGATAGATGCAGGTGGGGACCTCTGTCTGCAACAGTGAGAGTTTGAAGATTTCTGTGAACATTGCAGCCAGTTGGTTGGCACAAACTTTCAGTACACTGTTGGGACCTGATTCCTTGTAAGGGTTTACCTTCTTAAAGGATGCTCTGATGTTGATCTTTGGAGCAGAGCTCACAGTGTCAATTGCTGCTCCCTTGAACAATAGTCCAGTAATCTGTTTCAATTGACATTGAGTTCTACACATGGGATCGTTCCTTGGGTTTTAAATGATACCATGAAAATTCTTACACCATCTTTTTGGACAGTGAGGCTGCTTTGAATCGGGAGTTTCTGACTCCATGTTCCTTGCACCCTAGTTGATACTGACAAACGGCGATGGTGGGGGGGGGGGGTGGAATAAAAGCATTCTGTTTCAGCAGAGAGCTTGTTACCCTTAGAAGGCAGAAGGAAACCTGTGGTATGAGCATTTTGTTAATGTAGACCCAAATCTTGGAAATCAAATTGACCATTGTTATTAGGGCTGGTCTCTCAGTCTCTGCAGTCTTAATGTGTTTTTTCCCATTGAGTTGCATAACATGTCTTTTCCATACTCCTTTGAAAGCCTTGCATGTAGTTTAGCACTGACCCTAATCTACCATACTTAAGTTTAATGTCTAGAATACTAGATGTAGAAACTGGGTTTTCAGAATGGTCATTTTGGACTATTAACCACCACATTGGCTTTTGGTGATTTTTATTTCAAACTGTTGGATGAGGGAACACAAACCAGTCTTCGGAGGCTTCAGAAGTGGAAAGAGTGAGCAATTTCAAGTTCCTGGATGTCAGTATCTCTGCAGGTCTAACCTGGACCCAACATGTTGATGCAAAATATGTGGACAGACCGACTAGGGGGAATGCCATACTAGATCTAGTGCTAGGTAATGAACCGGGTCAGGTCATAGATCTCTCAGTGGGTGAGCATCTGGGGGACAGTGACCACCGCTCCCTGGCCTTTAGCATTATCATGGAAAAGGATAGAATCAGAGAGGACAGGAAAATTTTTAATTGGGGAAGGGCAAATTATGAGGCTATAAGGCTAGAACTTGCGGGTGTGAATTTGGATGATGTTTTTGCAGGGAAATGTACTATGGACATGTGGTCGATGTTTAGAGATCTCTTGCAGGATGTTAGGGATAAATTTGTCCCGGTGAGGATGATAAAGAATGGTAGGGTGAAGGAACCATGGGTGACAAGTAAGGTGGAAAATCTAGTCAAGTGGAAGAAGGCAGCATACATGAGGTTTAGGAAGCAGGGATCAGATGGGTCTATTGAGGAATATAGGAAAGCAAAAAAGGAGCTTAAGAGGGCTGAGAAGAGCAAGAAGGGGGCATGAGAAGGCCTTGGCAAGTAGGGTAAAGGAAAACCCCAAGGCATTCTTCAATTATGTTAAGAAAAAAAAGATGACAGGAGTGAAGGTAGGACCGATTAGAGATAAAGGTGGGAAGATGTGCCTGGAGGCTGTGGAAGTGAGCAAGGTCCTCAATGACTACTTCTCTTCGGTATTCCCCAATGAGAGGGAACTTGATGATGGTGAGGACAATATGAGTGAGGTTGATGTTCTGGAGCATGTTGATATTAAGGGAGAGGAGGTGTTGGAGTTGTTAAAATACATTAGGACGGATAAGTCCCTGGGGCCTGACGGAATATTCCCCTGGCTGCTCCATGAGGCGAGGGAAGAGATTGCTGAGCCTCTGGCTAGGATTATTATGTCCTCGTTGTCCACGGGAATGGTACCGGAGGATTGGAAGGAGGCGAAAGTTGTCCCCTTGTTTAAAAAAGGTAGGAGGGATAGTCTGGGTAATTATAGACCAGTGATCCTTACATCTGTGGTGGGAAAGCTGTTGGAAAAGATTCTTAGAGATAGGATCTCTGGGCATTTAGAGAATCATGGTCTGATCAGGGACAGTCAGCATGGCTTTGTGAAGGGCAGATCGTGTCTAACAAGCCTGATAGAGTTCTTTGAGGAGGTGACCAGGCATATAGATGAGGATAGTGCAGTGGATGTGATCTACATGGATTTTAGTAAGGCATTTGGCAAGGTTCCACACAGTAGGCTTATTCAGAAAGTCAGAAGGCATGGGATCCGGGGAAGTTTGGCCAGGTGGATTCAGAATTGGCTTGCCTGCAGAGGGTCGTGGTGGAGGGAGTACATTCAGGTTGGAGGACCGTGACTAGTGGTGTCCCACAAGAATCAGTTCTGGGACCTCTACTTTTCATGATTTTTATTAACGACCTGGATGTGGGGGTAGAAGGGTGGATTGGCAAGTTTGCAGATGACACAAGCTGTTGTGGATAGTGTGGAGGATTGTCAAAGATTGCAGAGACATTGATAGGATGCAGAAGTGGGTTGAGAAGTGGCAGATGGAGTTCACTATAGGAAGGATGTGGAAGCATTGGAAAGGGTACAGAGGAGATTTACCAGGATGCTGCCTGGTTTAGAGAGTATGCATTATGATCAGAGATTAAGGGAGCTAGGGCTTTACTGTTTGGAGAGAAGGAGGATGAGAGGAGACATGATAGAGGTGTACAAGATAATAAGAGGAATAGATGGAGTGGATAGCCAGCACCTCTTCCCCAGGGCACCACTGCTCTATACAAGAGGACATGGCTTTAAGGTAAGGGGTGGGAAGTTCAAGGGGGATATTAGAGGAAGGTGTTTTACTCAGAGAGTGGTTGGTGTGTGGAATGCACTGCCTGAGTCAGTGGTGGAGGCAGATACACCAGTGAAGTTTAAGAGACTACTAGACAGGTGTATGGAGGAATTTAAGGTGGGGGCTTATATGGGAGGCAGGGTTTGAGGGTCGGCACAACATTGTGGGCCGAAGGGCCTGTACTGTGCTGTACTATTCTATGTTCTGTGTTCTAAAGACAAAGAAGGCAGGACAGTGGCTGTACTTCATTGGTATATTTCTACGGTTGTACTGTGGAGAGCATTCTAACTGACTGCCTCACCATCCGGTTGGTTTGTGGTGGGGGGAGGGGTGCCGGAGCTACTGTATGGGATAGAAGTAAGCTGCCGAGAATTGTAAACTTGGTCAGTTCCATCATGGGCACGAGCCTCCATAGTGATACCTCAATAGGGTGGGATCCACTCAGAACTTCCCATCACCCAGGACATGCCTTGTTCTGTATCACCAGGAAGGAGTTATAGAAGCCTGAAGGTGCACACTCAACCAATCAGGAGCAGCTTCTTCCCAGCTGCCATCCTGAATGGACATTGAACCCATAAACACTACCTCACTACTTTTTCTATTTCCATTTTTGCACTAATTTAACTACTTAATATGTATATATTTACTGTAATGTTTTTTCTATTATGTATTGCATTGTACTGCTGCAAAGTCAGCAAATCCACTACATATGCTGGCGATATTAAACCTGATTCTAATTGTGAACTGCTGAAAGTAAGCCTATGTTAGTTGGCTTATCTATTTTTCATGTTGGAATATAACACACTTGCGAACCATTCACTGTAAAGGATTAATAAAATGGGTTGAGCAATAGTTTTGAATGGGCTTCTGTATACGATCAATTGCTCTCTCTCAGCATCACTGCACAGTCAGTTAATTCCATGGTCTCCTAAACTGCTTGATTACCATCACTTTCTCATCTATAGTGACTCTTCAGAAAGCCAGTTTTCATTTTGGTCTGTGGTTTCTTAAATTGGGTTCAGTGAGTAATTTGATGTCAATATGCCCTTTATTTCCCACCCTGCCTTTCAAGTAGGATGAACAATGCCAGTTTGAACTTATTTTTCCAATCAGTCAGCTGAACTGGGAATTTTGGCAATGTTCAGGTAATCAGCAACCTGATGTGATTCCTTTGGGCTTCTAGACTGACCATGTTGTTTCCAGTCAGACACAGTTGTATTGAATCAAGTTGGGGCATTTGGCCACCAGATGCATTAACTTCTAAGGAGATCTATCTAGTTAGTTCCATTCCCATACTTTTCCCCATAGTTCCTAAATTTTCCTTTGTAACTGTTCCCTCTTGGAAGTTGTTGTTGATTCTACGTCCGCCATCCTCTTCTGCAGTGCATTCCAAATGGAACTTCTACTTTAAAAGAAAATTTTATCTTCCCCATGGTTTATATTTCTAGTTTAATAAATCAGGCAATGCAATTAATTTTGAATGATACATTAAACCTATCCTTTGGTCAAACAGGCTCTGACCCCTCATCTGTCTGTTTCTCCTTCCACAGGTTTCTAGCATCCACAGTTTTAATTTTTCTCCCAACTCTGTTCTTGTGACAATCCCATCTCTTCTCTGCTCCACATTATTTAAGTTCCCAGTCCTTGGAACCACTGATAATTTTCTGTGCATCCACTCCAATGTTCTACTGCTAGAGATTTTTACAGCAGCTAGTTGGAACTTTGCAGAGTAATTTCTTGTACCAGCAACTACAAATCATGGACAGCTTAGTGCTTGGAACACAGAAGATTCACAATGTATATAATTGCTCAAGGAAACCTACTGGTAAATATGTTCCATTTAAATCTTAACAGGAGCAATCTGTAATTTTGCTATAGATGAGCAAAGACTGATGTTCACAGAGTAATGCTTCTCATGGATTAGACTAAAACAATATGCCATTCCTGTACATTTGAGATATTGTGAGCTCTTTGGACACAATGGGTAAAAATGCAGGGGTGAAAATGTGACACAAACGGCAATGAAATAAGAAAGAACTACAACGGCTTGTAGATTAATGAACTTGTTCGAAGAATCAAGGGCATCAGAAATCACAGATGTGGAAAAGAGATGGTTGGGGCGAGGAAACTTGAAGTCATTGAAAAGATCCAGAGCGTGGGAAGTGTCTTAATGAATTTGAGATGGCTCATTGTCTCAAAATTTGGAATGCAAGTTGCAGGAGGGCGGGTGGGGAAGAAATTGAGGTGCTTGGATAGAATGCGAGAGTATGTGAGGATTATTATTTTTGTGTGGAGGTAGTACAATACCTTCAGTGCTTGACATTTTGAGCCAAGATCATAGATCAGGAGCCATACTCAACATTTTAAGAGTAGCTTTTCCCCCTCCGCCATCAAATTTCTGGTCCATGAACTCTACCTTATTATTTGTCTTTTACACTATTTTGGTAATTTACTGTAATTTTTGTATTGCACTATGCTGCTGCTGCAAAACAAATTACATGACGTGTAACAATAAACATGATATTGAATTTTGTGATGGAAGTTACAGGCATGCTTAAAAAAAAAGAATGGTTCCAGTGGGTTTTAAAGGCAGCACAATTATCTCCAAAGCCTGAGCAATGAATTCATTTCCCATTTTGGAGATTTATACATAGAATCTTGGCTGACATTTCCAGTATAACACTGATATAGGCTTGTATTGTTGCAAGGGCTGTCATTCAGATGACCCAAGACTTTGTCCTATAGTTACAAAAAGTTGTTTCAAAGAAATGCTTAGAAGTTCTATGTTGCAGAAATGCTTTGGCTGTGTTAAAGTCATAATCATCTGGCCACTTTCATATTTGTGGGAACTTACTGTATTGTCTTTCCTACAATGCAGAAGCACCCATGCTTAATATACACAATTGACTGTGAAATACTTGGATACCCTGGGTTGGTTGCCACAGTAATGCAAATTCAACTTTTATCTTCCTCAGTACTTTCTGTTATTCACAAAGCAATCAAGAATTCTTGCCTTGTGCAAAGTAGTATTTGCAGCACAGAGTTGCCATTTCTTCTGAAATTCTAGTCTGTTTTTTAAGTACTTGTATCCTGGTGGCTTGGTTTATTCTGTACAATTGAATGTTAAGAGCTAGGAGTTTCGGTTGTGATTTTTTTTTTCCCAATTGGTTTGACTCTTTCCCTTTGCTGTTCAAATAACTGGAATGAGACAAATGTGTGCAGCTGTGTGTAGCACTAATGGATCCTTGGTTGGCTGTTTTAACTCCATTGCTCTACTAGGCCAAAGCAAATAATGTCTTCGGCATTGATCCAGCTTTGGTGCAACAGGAAGTTGTAACTTTAAGATCCTACATTTCTTGTGGAATCACTTATTGAAAAACCTGCTTAACAAGATGGGTTTTTAAATAGCCTTTTCATCAGATTGCCCAAAGGCATATGGATGACATTACTATCAAGTACTCCCAGGTGTGGGCATAGTAAATAAACTAATGCTTTTATATGGCTGGTGAGTTGCTAGTCCTGTGCTTAAAATGGAGAGTAAGAATTCTTTCAGAATTTGTTCATAAATTTGTACTTCAAAGAAACTGCACTTCCATGACCAAAAGTAGGTTGGCTTAGTGACTGCTCTTCATTTTTAATTTCCCCTTTGATCTTGCCTCACCTCTTCATCACATTGGTGCAAGTACATCCTTGCTTTATTGTGTGTGTACATGTGCTTCACAGCCAGTGCAGTACTTTTGAAGGGCAGTCACTATCCCAAAGATTGACATTGCAAAAGCCAATTTACTAAGGCCAAACTCAGACATTATAATGTATCCTTTAAAAGGTTATTTGGCCAAGTATTAAGCCAAGACGCTGGAAATTCGGTGAAGCTATTCAATATCTATCAGATCAAAAATAATACATGAGAAAATCTGCAGGTGCTGGAAATCCAAATCAGCATCTATGGAAAGGAGTAAACAGTCGACATCTCAGGCCAAGTCCCTTCATCAGGACTGATGAAGATCAAAATCATCTGTATACTTTTGCATCCGAAAGGCATGGCATTGCTTAATACTGCAGTGGGATCGTCTGCTTGGTTTAGAAGCTAAATGTCCTACAGTTGGTACATATTTTTCAATGAAGATAGAAAACAAATTTTGATAAATTTTCTATAAACATAATTGTAACCATTCAGAATATTACTGAATGCAATCTGGGCGTTTCTCCTTTGTTTCATTTTATTTGTTGTATGATGCCTTTTCTTTAACAGTTTCTCTGTTTCAGGATTCCAATTCTCCTCCCACTTCTTAAAAAAAAAACTTGCTGCATGATTGTGGTATGGATAAATCTCAAGGGTCGAGCTCTGTCATTGATTGCTCGACCAGGGAGTGCTGATTCAGTATTCATGGTACTGAAGCATCTCTGATGCTCAGCTCAGAGTTAATTAAGCTGTGGGTGACCTGAGAGACTGCTGGTGCAAATAAACCTTCCTTCTCCATTTTATTTGAAGTCTGATTCAGATCAGTTTATTATCACATGCACGAGTGCAATGAAATTCCTTGCTTGCCACTAACACACACTCTTGCACCTTTCCTTGCAAACCCCTCCCCTCCAACAAAAGGCTGTTTCATTTGTAGGAGCAATGGATCCGTAGCAGAATGTGGGGTACTGGAAAATATTTACATCCTGCTGTTTCAGTCAGTGGTAGTTCCGTCTGGTATTTTTACAAATAGAGCAATCAGATTTTTTTCTCAGAAGTAAAAGGTTCTATGGCGTTCTGCAGAATTGATTTGATAATGTTACGTAAGGACATATAGAAAAATGTCCAAAAGCTTATTTAAAGAGCTATTGTGAAGGAGGTTGGAGAGTTTCAGGAAGGGAATTAGTGAGCCCAGTATCTTGGGCTGTTGAAAGGAAAGGCAAATGTGTTCAGCTGCTCAGAACTGGATGAGCAGTGATTTCCTGCAGGTATGCAAGATTAAGGAGTTTAACAAGATAACATGTCTTGTAACTCCAAAATATAAAAAAAAATTAAAAGGAAAACCAGAACCAGGTGATAACTCATGTATGTTGCTTTTATACTTTAAGTGAGGTGTGCATGGTGGCATAATGATGTATACTGTTTACATATTTTTACATACATAACCTGTAATGCTTAAACATATTTACAATAGTACAGTACTCAAAAAGGTTCATTTATTATCAAAGATAGTATGCAGTCTACAACTCTGAGCTCTTTCATCTTCAGATAGCCATAAGACAAAGGTTGTTCTAAGAAAAACATCAACCCCCTGCACATAACTTACAAGTTGCCCCAATTAAATTGTGCATCTGTAACAAGCGCATAGAACCCCTACCTAATGCAGAAAAATAAATCAGGTGAACTGTGAGAACATCAAACCCCACCTCCGCCCCACAATATTAACTACATAACAGATAAGAGGTGGAAAAATTCATCTTGGTACAGTATTTTGTCAACCCAGGAATTTTTATACCTGAATATATGCCATTCCTGCTCTGGCTTGATATCTGATACCAAGTGCAACCCAATACAGCTACCGCCTTTGTATCATTACTGCAATTGAATTTGAATGGTAGAAGAATTGTTGGACTGGGCAACATATGCTTAAATTTCACTGCTATTCATCAATGTAACTTGATTCCAGGATCTGTTAAATATTTACATTGGTGCTACTTGACCAGCCAATAATCAGTATTTCACACCTGTGAACAGCTCAGTTGTTACCTGGGGTGTCATTCTTTGATTAAATGATGCCAATACTATAGGCATTACCATCTGTTTCTCAGTACTTTTCTGGCTTGATCTCACAGTGGGAATACAAAAAGATACAAATACCCTAGACTGATATATTCAATGTGTTGGTGGAAGCTATAATTGAAAATTAATAGGTGTGAGGGATAGATCTTCTGTCTGTTATTGCAATTGATTTTTTGTCAATTATACTGGAGATTCAGATCAATATTTCATTATACATTGATCCTGGGTGGTTTTAATTGAGTAATGTGTTTTGCCTTATTTAGTATGGAGAATGTACAACATTTGTTTGGACTGGGTATGGAGCAGAATAGTCGCCTAGAGCAGACGATGTTTTGTCTGCCTTAGCAATGAAAGATAGAGATTTATTTTTGGAGAACAGAATAGAGGTATTGAATTTAGACAGAGTGATAGACTGGTCAATCTTTTGGTTATTTAGCTTGTTGATATATTGTACAAAAGACCAAACTCTAGTTGGTATTGATGGTCAACATGTTTTGAGTTCACTCCCATTATTTTCAATCTTTTGTTGAAAGAGGGATAACTCAGCTATGAAGGTTTAAGTGCTTTTTTAAAAATTTGTGCTCATTATTTCGTCATCTCAGCTCTCTTTCTCCTGTCATTCTATTGGTTTCTTAAATGAATCTTAAGTCCTCATCTGAACAAAATCCATATGAAATACATTAGTTGATTATACCCCTTTGTCTAAAAACAATCTGCTAACTTTGTGCTCATAAACGGCTATAACGAGGATTTCTCTACAACTTTATTTCCTCCTGTCATTCTACTCCTATTTTGAATTCAAAGAGTACAAGAAATGCAATATAAGAAATGCAAGAGAGACTTAATAATGAAATCAGGAAGGCTAAAACAAGGCATAAGGTTACCCAAGCAGGCAAGGTGATGGAAAATTCTAACTGATTCCACAGTCATGTTAAGAGCAAAAGGATTGCAAGAGACAAAATTGTACTCTGAAAGGTTGGAATGGAATGCTTGGAACCAAGAGATGGGAGAAATCTTAATTAGCTTTTTTGCATCTGTATTTACTCAGGACACAGACAGTCTATAGAACTGAGGCAAAGCAGCCTCAACTTCATGGACCCTATACAGATTACAGACGAGTAGGTGTATGTAGTCTTGAGGCATATTAAGGTGGATAAATTCCCAGGACTTGTCAAGGTGCTCCCTTGGACCCTGTGGGAGATAGGTGCAGAAATTGCAGGGACCCTCGCAGTGATACTTAAATCATTGTTGGTAACGGGTGAGGTAACAGAGAATTGGAGGATGGCCAACGTTGTTCAGCTGTTTAAGAAAGATTGTAAAGATGAACCAGGAAATTATAGGCCAGCGAGTCTGATATCAGTAGTGGAAAAGTTATTGGAAGGTATTCTAAGGGACAGGAAAGTTGATGAAGGCAAGACAGTGGATGTTGTCTGCATGGAATTTAGCGAGGCATTTTACAAGGGCCCACATGGGAGGTTGGTCAAGAAGGTTTAGTTGCTTGGCATTCAAGATAAGGTAGTAAATTGAATTAGACATGGGGTTATTTTGGAGATGCTAAAATGGTAGTAGATGTTTGGCTCTCTGACTGGAGGTCTGTGACTAGTGGAGTGCTGCAGGCATTGGTGCTGGGTCTGTTATTGTTTGTCATCAATATCAGTGATCTTGATAGCGTGGTTAACTGAATCAGCAAATTTGTGGGTGATACCAAGACCTGAGGGGTGTTGTGGGCAGCAAGAAACACTTTCAAGAGCTTGAAGTAGGGAAAATGGGCTGAGGATTGGCAGATGGAATTTAATGCAGACAAGTACAAGATGGTGTTGCACTTTGGGAGGACCAAACAGGGTAGGTCTTATACAGTAAATGGTAGAGCACTGAGGAGTGCTGTAGAACAAAATCTGAAAATACAGGTCCATAATTCATTAAAAGTGGCATCACTGGTAGATGGAGTTGTAAAGAAAGCTTTTGGCATATTGGCCTTCATAAATCAAAATATTGAGTACAGGAGATGGGATGTTATGTTGAACTTGTATAAGACGTTTGTGAGGCCTAATTTGGGGTGTTTTGTGCAGTTTTGGTCACCTACCTACAGGGAAGATGTAAATAAGGTTGAAAAAGTACAAGCATAGACTAGATAGGCTGAAGGTCCTGTTTCTGTAGTGTACTTTTCTATGACTCAGTTTGGTGTTTGAAAAATCCTTGGTTGTGTTGGACTCCCAATTCTTGAAACTGAATGTGGAAATTTTTGGCATCTTTTTGTACAAAAATCGGCACCTGACTTTTCAGCACTTCATCACATGGCTGCAAGGGAGATCAAGAGTCATGGCCATCTGACAGCAAAGTGACGCTGAGGCCAAGATCAGACAGGCTCTGATTTCATTGAATAGCAGAATACCTATTTCTTGTGACCGTGTTTCTCAGTACTCCAAGGATGCAGATTATTGGATGAATTGCTACAGATTAGAACTATCCCAGTCAGTTGCTGAATCTCTGAATGAAACGTGCCTATAATGGTCCAGAGTTTATTTCAAATTATGCATCAGTCTATGGGACAGGAATTCTAATTAAATGAATAACAAAGCAGCATCTGCAGAATTATACCAAGCAACAACAGGTCCACATTAAATATTGTTCTATATGTATATGACTGGTGCTTTCTTTAATTCAGAAAGTTGAATAATTTCATTAAGAGGGTGGAGATTATGTACATAATATAAAAGCCAGTTGATCCAGATGGTCCCCTTTGGTGTTTATGCTCCAATGGACCTGTGTCTCCAGACTTTCCCCCATTTTTAAAGTATAACACATTTCTTCCCCCTTTGAGTGTTTATCTTGCTTTCCTCTGGATGTTTTGGTCCTAAGCATTCCCCAGCTATTCTTCTTGACACAAGTGATTCTGCAAATGCTGGAAACACATCCATAAAATGCTGGAGGAACTCAGCAGGTCAGGCAACATCTATGGAGAAGAATAAACAACTGACATTTTGAGCTGAGACCCTTTAGTACAACTGTTAATTTGGTATTTATCTAGCCATCATCTCCAAACTGAAATATCAGGTTGTCATATTGATGTGAGCAAATCAACGATAGCTTTTCCCCCCAGCACAGCTGTGACTTTCAAACTATTTATGAAGCATTTTGGGGTGTCCTGCATCTGTGAAACTCACTGAAATGTAGGACTTTTCCTTTGGAGTCGAACTATGGAACTGGGCTTGCTTAAATATATTTTTGATACCACAACTTTTAATCCAGTATCTGAAGATTAAGTAAGAAATTTACCTGTGAATTCTGAAATTGTCCTGTTTATAAGTCTTGATTGCATTCTATTAAGAGTTTTTAAACCTATTCTGCAATATTCCTATTGCTATCACATTAGAAAATAACACATACTTCCATCATCTAGAGCAGTGGTCCACAACCACCGGATCGCGAGCATGTGCTACCGGGCCGCGCGGAAACCATGATTTGGCGATATGAAATGATATGAGTCAGCTGCACCTTTCCTCATTCCCTGTCACGCACTGTTGAACTTGAACACCCCCCCCCCCCCCCAGTCAGCTAGTCCGCAAGAATATCGTCAATATTAAACCAGTCCGCGGTGTGCAAAAGGTTGGGGACCCCTAATCTAGAGCAATCTTAACCCGGTGATTAGGACCTCTGAAGCTCAATTAGGGTTCTGTTTTGTTTTCTCTCAATTTACCATCTTAATTTTTCTTAGCCTTTTAAATAAAAAAATGAATATACATTATGTCAAAGGCAGGCTGATTTTCATTTGAGCTTTTCATGACTTTTAGCATGCTCCAGTGCTTTATAATTTTAATGAACAACTTTGAAAGTGCATTCCACAGCACAATCTAATAACTAGTACTGAATGTCTGGTAATGTTTTGTGGTGTACTTCCTTTAAACTACGCCTGATGGGGGAGATTGAGCATTGGTTTCATACTAGCTCAGCACTAGCACATGGGGTGACAGGCTAGAGTTTCTGATGTTGGCCTTGGAATGTGTTTTGAACCAATAATCTTCTGATGTGGAGATGTCCTTAGTCACAACAGATGTAACTTTACACAAACATCATAATTGCTTCACAGAAATCTATTTTTTTTGTGAAATGAAGTACAACTTAATTGAATGCTTTCTCTGAAAAAAAAATTGCCACTTACCCATATTGACCCAACCCCATTCAAATTCCATCGTACACCACTCTGTAGGGCAACATTAAGTTTATCAAAACCTGTGTAACTTGGCTGGCTTTTATCCCACGTTCTCATTTTACTGTTTGGCTCGCATAAACTTGTTGTATTATTCTGTCAACTTCCTTCTGCACGTTACCTTCTCAGTCTACACTTCTGGTTTACACATCTCTTGAGAGTGAAATGTGGGCTGTATCACTAGAGATGGCTATTTGTCCACTTATTACAGCTCTTTGAAAGTATTAATCTAATTAGTCTCAGTTCACACATTTCTCAATCTAAGATTTTATTTTTCTGCTGCTTTATCTATTTCCCTTTTGCAATTTGTGGAATCTACAATTTGGGGAAAGCAAAGAATAAATAATGCATGTTCTATAATCTTCAGTGATAAATTTCAGCTCACTAATTTGCTTTCTTGCAAATATGTTTTCCAAATTAGAGCTGAGGTATAGGAACTAGGAGATGGAGAAGGCCATCCTTCAAGTCATTGCACATGATCAAAGCTTACACTTTACCTGAATGCCTTCACATTCTGTTCCATTTCCCTCAGTATTTCAAAAAGGATTAATGCCTGTCTTGAATATGCACAACTGATCATCTGTAATTCACAAATTTGAATGAAGATATTTCTCACTTTTGTATTAAGTAGTAGATACTAAGACTCTTGTCCCTAATTTTGGTGACTGTAGATTTCCCTGCAATTTATCACTTTTCTCCGCTAGAGCAATCTCATTTCAACTAATGCTCCTAATCCTGGTATCCCATTCTACTTGAGCTCTTTATCCTGACATCTCAAAAGATCTAGTGACTTTTCATTGTAATGACTCCAGATACATATTTTTTACAAGGAGATGAAACGGTACTCAGTTTAACCAAGCCCTATAGCACTGTTATAAGATGGCTCACAGTCACCATTTTGTGTCCTGAGTAAGGAAGAACTTCCCTCCTGTTTTAATGAGATATATTGCTGGAGAGGCAAGCAGTTATTGCCTTGGAACTGGAGACTATAAAATCTCATGGGTGAGTGCTGGATTGTATAAGGATGGCTGATTTCCTTTCTTGAAGTATGTCAATGTCAGTTGGCTTTTATTTTCAAAATCTGGGCATCTTATGGATGTCGTTTATTAATGATAGGGTTGGCTTTCAAATTTTTGAGTTGTAATACTTGACCATGATCCAGTCATTTGGAAATTACTCCTTAACCAGCAGACCTTGGTTGTAATAACTGTTGTTGTGACCAAAGCTATCTTGCACAGGTGCTATCTGAAAATCCACAGCAGTACCTGGCTTGTCCCTCCCTTTGCCAAGGCAGAACTCCATTGTCTTGTTTTGCTCTTGAATTGTTATTTGTCACTGAGTTACTCAGTCTGTGTATTAGCACCACCCCCTCTCCTCCACTACCACCACCCAAAAGCACACAGCATTGGATAATGTACGTTTTTAATGTATAGTGTTTTTTTAGGCAAATAGGTCATTTATTTTGTGCCAGGCAAGGTTGAATTTTCAGTTAAAAGTTCCTGTGATTTTTCAAATGCTTTGGGTGTGTGGGCTGTAACTGTGTGCTTTATCCTTGAGGAGCCCCTCTCCTGTCAGCGCACACATTGATGCATTAGGTGCAGGCATGGTTTGTCCTGTGCGCTTCAGTGAGTGCAGGTCGAATCATCTTAAGCTGAGACCAGATGAGATTCTGCTGCAGAGCTTTGTTCCTATCATTCCTGTTTGGCAGGGCTGTTGTATTTAACCCTCTGTGTACTGGTTCTAAATTTCTAATTCTGACATATTTCCTGGATTATGATTTTTTTAGAAAGTGACAAGCATTGCCAAGTTCAGCAGGTCAAAAAGTGACTGCAAGGCCATTGGCTAATATAGCTGAAATTAGTAGTAGGCTTGCCTCAGCACCTGATCATGAGTTTAAGTCTTACTGCAGAGACTTCAGCACAAAATCTAATGTGACACTAGTAGCATAGCTCTGAGGGAGAACTACGTTACCTTTGGGATGAGCTGTGAAATCAAAACCTGATCTCAAATGCCCTTTTGCGATCCTATGACACTATTCAAAGGAAGAAGGAATTTTATCTATATTCAAAGGAAGAAGGAATTTTATCTAGGGAATCTTGGGGCCCAAGTTCATAGCTCCCTGTAAGTAACTATATGGGTTGATAGAGTGGTTAAGCAGGCTTTTGATATATGTGCCTTTATTTGTCGAGGTATTGACTTCCAAAAGTCAAGAAGTTACGTTGCAGCTTTATAAAACTGTAGTTAGGCCACGTGGCGTATTGCATACGTTTCTGGTTGCCCTGTTATAAGTAGGATGTTGAAGGCTTGGAGAGGGTCTAGAAGAGGTTAAGCAGACTACTGCCTGGATTAGAGGGCATGTGCTATAATAAGAGGTTGAACAAACTTTGTTGTTTTTTTCTGGAGCAGTAGAGGCTGAGCGGAGATCTGATAGGGGCTTATAAGATTGAGATGTATAGATAGACAGTATTGCTTTCCCAGGACTGAAATGTCTAATACCAGAGGGCATGCATTTCAGGTGAAAGGGGGTAATTTCAAAGGAAATGTGAGGGGCAAGTTTTTTTTTAAACACAGATTTTCTTGGGTGCTTGGTGTGCACTGCCTGGAGTAGTGGAAGAGGCAGAATCATTGGGGACTTTTAAGAGGCCTTTAGAAAGGCACATGAATGTGAGGGGAAATGGAAGGATATGGACGTTGTGTTGGTAGAAGAGATTATTTTTGCTAGACATTTGATTGCTAATTGATTCAGCATGACATTGTGGCTGAAAGGCCTGCTTCTGTGTTGTACTGTTCTCTGTAAAACCAGAACGTGCTCTGGTTTTAAGCAGGTTGGGCAGCATCTGTGGAAAGAAAATTTGTAAAGTTTCAGTTCCACGACCATTTGTTGGAACTGGGGCTTTAGGTGGGGGAGGGAGAAAACAAACTGGGGAGTGAGGGGAATAATTTGAGGACCTAGAATACAATCACATGAAAGAAATCTTAGAGTTGATCTTTAAGATGTCACTGGTTTAAATATATCAAATAAGCATTACAGCAGTGGTAATCTGTATCATCCAGTAAGTTCTTAACAAATGACTAACTTCAAAGTAAACTTATTATAAAAGTATGTAAATATCACTATAGACTACCCTGAGATTCCTTCTCTTGCAGACATTTACAGTAGAACTAAGAAATAACTACATATCAATGAACTGCACACAGAATGACAATCAATGTGCAAAAGAAGGCAAACTGCAAGTAGAAAAAAATAGAAATATTAAGTGAATAAGTAATACTGAGAACATGAGTTGTAGAATCGTTGAAAGTGAGTCCATAGTTGTGGAACCAGTTCAGAGTAGAGGTGAGGAAAGGTATCCATGCTGCTTCAGGAACCTGATGGTTGAAGGGTAATAACTGTTCTTGAAATTGGTGGTGTGGGAACTAAAGCTCCTATACCTCTTACCTGATTGCAGAGGCGAGAAGAGAGTATGGCCTGTATGGTGGGAGTCCTTAATGATAGATGCTGCTTTCTTGTGGCAATGCTCTCAGTAGATGTCTTTACAAGATGTCACTGATTTAAAGGTATCAAATAAACATTGGAGAAAGTTATCTGCGTTCAGTGTATTATTAACAGATAACTGAATTTAGAAGATGCAAACTCTAAAACTAGTGGTCACTCGCACAATTGTGTTTGAGGTAAAATAAATCCTGCTTGAACCAGTCTTTAAAAAGATGTGAGCAAAATGTGAGAAACACTGTGGCTAGTTTGATTGATGAACTGAACTAATATTTAGCCTTTCCAAAAACTGGTGGAAGCCTGCTGGTCTAATAGGTACTGTAGGATTTGAATTAAGTTTTCTTTCTTGATGTGCATTCCTACAGTTCAATGTTCTGCTCGCTTGATTCTATCCTTATCTCACCCTGATGTGTGCCTAAAGGATCCTGGGCAGTCTGAATTTAAAGAATGCCTAGCTATCACACACAATAATAAAATTTGAAAGGTTGAACTGGAGTGCCGCTCAAGCATGCTGAATTCAAAGCAATTCAGGGTCAAAGTGGAAGCAATTCTATTAACACAATGTGATTAACAATGGAATTTTGTACTGGGGAAAGGAAAATCTAATCAAGACATAGCTGAATGTAATGGGGGATTGTTAACCCTCTAATTTCCTGTTCCTAACTATATAAAACCTAAAGGGTCATCAACTTGAAATGCTAACTGTTTCTTTCTTGAAGTCTTGGTCATTCATGCACAGCACAAAAACAGGTCCATTGATCCATCATGTGCATCTTGCCTGCCCTTTTGTTCCTGCCAACTCTATTCCCATTGACCCACACTGGGTCCTTGCAACTCAACTTCTAATCTAGACACTTCTTATCAGTCCTGAGTAAATTTGTTTCTATTCCCTTTTCAGGAAGCTATACCAGATATTTCTGTGTAGTGCAAAAAAATCTTCAGTAAAACTGCACCTCTTGCCATAAACCTATGCTCTTCTTCATATCCTCATGAGGAAAAAGATTTACTACCTACCATATCTATCCCCCAGAATTTTTGTCTTTGAGGTTGATTCTCAGCTTCTGCCACTTGAGGGGAAATCAGACTCAGCCTATCCATTCTCTTCTCATTACTGAAGTGCTTCAACTGCCTAGTGAATCTCCTCTCCTCCAATATAATCTCATCCTTTTGTATGGTTTGGCCACCGGAACTACACACCCTGTCTGGGTCATTGAGTGTTTCTGACCTTTTTCTGTTTTCAAATTTCCAGAAAATGTAATATGTCTAGACTCCTGTCTGTGGATCAGAATGGTATTCATAGAAGAATCTCTGAAATAAATAAATGAGCAAAGTAATTCTAATTGCTTAAAATTTATTTTTCATCATTGTGCAGCAAAGATGAAACTGTTTCAGTCAATGCCACATTTCTACTTGTATTCCCAGCTGTTGAATTACAGAACAAAGTACAATCACAAGGCTGTTATGTGCCAAGTGGGATCTGTTATTTTGCTACAGCAATAGCAATACTATAATAATGACATGTTATACCCTGGATGATGGCACAAGTTGCCGATATTAATCTTCCGTTTGTGTATTTCTGGGGTGCACTGCTTCATTTATCTGGTAACATGGGAGTTCTTGTCTTGATAATGCTCCAAAGCAGCTCTTAAATTTCACACAGCAGAGTCCTGTAAAGAAGGACAAGTATGATAACAGGCATCCATCTGAATGCTTCCAGATTTCATTTAAGCTTTTGACAAGCATTGTAACGAGGCTGAGACCATTACAGCAATATTGCTGTCAAACGGAGATGGCCTAGGGTCTTGAGGGCTGGGTTTTGAGGAGGAGCAAACTTTTGAAATCTGTTAAATGTTCCCTTTTGAACTTTATTGCAGTGTTGTTTGCTGTGAACATAGTACATACCAGTACATTCCGTGAAGAATGCTTGGGAGTGAGTTACAGGCTGGAATCCAATCAAACGGTTCAGATTTCGTCATAAATCACAGGAGCAGTGTGGGATTCAAAAACTGGAGCAATTCCAGAGCCCTGAGGAATAATATGCCCCTTGTTTATAGAGGGTTGAGTTCCTGAGACTGGCTTGTACGGATTATTTGAACCGGTTATCTGGTTGCTGCATTATAAAGAGTGGGTGTGAAATGAGGGAGGACCCAAAAAATTGTAGAATAAATTACAAATGAGTTACTATCTTCTTGCTAGATCTCCTCAAATAGCAATTACCCCCAGTCTAATTGGTAATAAACGTATCCAGAAGGGTTAATATATAGGGCTGTGCAGTGGGTGGCAGTCTCTGACAGCTTAATATTCTGACCACACAGTCAGCCACACAAGGGATTTGAACACATTATCCAAATCACTGAGGGAATGCTAAACTCCTACAACTTATTGATGACTCTTTAAACTAAAATCCCCATGTACTCCTAAGAACAAATATAAAGGATCGCGTAGTTCGGGGATTATTTTCCTTGTGTCCAAGTGATCCAGTCAGTCACTGTGCTGCTTGTGGGTTCGTATGCAAATTGGTTTCTGTGATTGTACAAACATTAGTTGACTCTGGCATTTGGCAATACCCCAGGTTTTTAAAAGTCAGTCTGTCTCTCACATTGCAACATCCCAGGCTCAGATGTCAGGCAACTCCTATGGGGTTCATGTTCAAAATGTGCAGTGGCGAGGCTGCTGATCTTTTGGTGGATGAAAATTATTTCAACTCATTGCACTGTTAAGGACCAGCTGGTGCACATGGACCTGTAACTCTTTTGGTTTGTACCTTTAGTAACTGGCTTTCCTCAGGAAAATAAATCTGGCTGCTTCACAAAGTGGTCATTGAAATGTATTTTGGGGTTAGATGCATGAAATTTGTATTGCTGACATGAAATGCAATGAGTGTCTGTGGTAATTGATTAATGATGATGACTTAAATGTCAAAGCTTTGTTCCTGCCATATTGTAGAGTGCCAGGATGTGGCCTGGATTGTAGAGAATTAGCTACTTATTGTAGTGATTCAGTGCAGAGAAGGCACTCTTCCGGCCCTTTGAACCGCACCACCCCAGCAACCCCACAACCCTGATTAACCCTAACCTAATCATGGTGCAATTTGCAATGAGCAATTAACCCATCTGGTACCTTTTCAGACTTTGGGAGGAAACCTGGGGGAAACCCATGCATTACATGGGAGACATACAGAGGCTTTACAGAATAAAAATGGAATTGAACTCCAGAACACTCCTAGCTGTAACAGTGCCCCGCGATCCGCTGTACTACATTTCACCAAGATGTTGATAGGATTGGAGAGAATTAGTTTTACGGAGAAAGTAGGCAATTTGGATTTTTTTTTTTGGGAACATTATTCACTCGGGTGCAACATGATTAAAGAGGGCCACAGACAGGGTAGATGGTCTTTATCCTCAGAATGGAAATTCCTCTTTGCTGGATGTAGACTTGGGCATTGTGGTCCTTTAAACAGGATCTGCTGTTTAGAACTGAGAACTTCACTATGAAATTCTTAACATAGATGCCAGTGGATATTCATTGTGTGCAATAAAAATCAATTGAGCTTTGGGCAAGATGAGAATCTGGGGATAGAGATAGGTAGGTTTAAGACAAATTCAGTGCTGAGAATTGTTTATAACATGAATTGTTTGAAAGTCAGTGTGAGAGGATCACAGAAACAGCTACGACAGGAGATAAAGCAGGCATGGAAGGAGTGGCTATCAGCAGGTCTCATTAGCTCATTAAGGGAATAAGTGAGGCTGTTTAGCAGTCCCAACTCTGGCTAGACCTAGATCTCAATTGCATCTCCGGGGGGATTGGTCCTGAAGGCATGCAGAAAATGCTTTCAGCTACAGTAGCCAGCACATCCATGCCCATCCATCCGATGTCTGAAACACTCTTTCCTATGTGTAGGATGTCCACAGGTTGGATGTTTTGTAACTTAGGGAGGACCCGAGATGTGGGATTTCCTAAAGACTACCAGCCTCCCTGATGGCCAAGTCTGCAATAGGTGCATCAAAATGCAACTCCTTAGAGACCGTGTTAGGGAAATGGAGCTGCAGCTCTATGACCTTCAGCTTGTTGAGCATTGATACAGGAGCTACAGGGAGGTAGTCACCCCAAGGCTACAGGAGACATAAATGGGTGACTGTCCGGAGAGGAAAGGGAGAATGTCAGATAGTGGAGAGCATCCTGTGGCTGTCCCCCTCAAAAATATGTACCCATTTTGAGTACTATTGGGAGGGGCAATGACCTACCTGGGGGAAGCAACAGTGACCGTGCCTCTGGCACTGAGTCTGGCCCTATGGCTCAGAAGGGTAGGGAACTGCAGTGGATGGCTGCAGTAATAGGGGACTCTATAGTTAGAGGGGCAGATGGGCAATTCTTTGGAGGCGAATAGGAAATACGGATGGTAGTTTCAGGTGCCAGGGCTTATGACATTTCTGATTGCATCCACTATATCCTGAAAAGGGAGGGTGAGTAGCCAGAAGTCGTGGTACATATTGGTACTAACGACATAATTAGGAAAAAGGAGGAAGTCCTGAAAAAAGAATACGGAGTTATGAAGGAAGCTGAGAAGCTGGACCTGAAAGGTAGTAATCTTGGGATTGCTGCCTATGCCATGCAACAGTGAGGATAGAATTAGAATGAGGTGGCAGATAAATGCATGACTGAAGAATTGCAGCAAGGGCAAGGATTCGGATTTCTGGATAATTGGGACCTCTTTTGGGGCAGGTGTGACCTGTACAAAAGGGATAGGTTGCACTTGAATCCGAGGGGGAGCAATATTCTTGCGGGCAGGTTTACTAGAGCTGTTGGGAGTGGTTCAAACTAATATGGCGGGGAGATGGGAACCAGTATGATAGAGCTGAGGATGAGCCAGCAGGTTTGCAAGTAACATAGATGTAACATGAATGTAAGGAGGGACAAGCCAATGATTGGGTACAAATGCAGACAGAGGAAAGAGTTAAATTGTACCACAGAGGCAAAATGTAAACGGACAAAGAATGCAGGACTGAAGGTGCTATATTTAAATGTGTGTAGCATTCGGAATAAGGTGGATGAACTCGTGGTGCAATTAGAGATTGGTTGGTATGACGTTGTGGGCATCACTGAGTTGTGGCTGAAAGAGGGCCATAGTTGGGAGCTTAACATCAAGGGATATACCTTCTATGAAAAGGACAAGCAGGAAGGCATAGGGGGCGGTGGGGAATTACATCTTTAGAAAGGTGACATAGGGTCAGAAAATGTTAAATCTTTGTGGGTGGAGTTAAAAAAAAAAACTGGATGGGTTTAAAAAAAACATTATGGGAATCTTATATTGGTCTCCAAATAGTAGCCAAGATTTGGGGTTGAGATTGCAAAGGGAGCTGGAAAAGGCATGTAATAAGGGTAATAACATAATTGTAATGGGGGACTTCATTATGCAAGGAGATTGGAAAAATCAGGTTGGTGTCAGACTGCAAGAGAAGGGACTTTATTGAATGCCTACAAGATAGTTTTTAAGAGCAGCTTGTGTTGGGCATGTGGCCAAGTGGTTAAGGCATTTGTCTAGTTATCTCAAGGTCGCTAGTTTGAGCCTCAGCTGTGGCAGCGTGTTTGTGCCCTTGAGCAAGGCACTTAATCACACATTGCTCCAGTCTGTGCGAGAAGTGGTGCCCCACACAGACTTCCAACCTGTGCCTTGTAAGGCATGAAAATGCCCGACGCAGGCCTCTCATGGTCTGAGTCGACGTTCCTCCTGTGCTTTAGCCTACTCTGGTGGGGGTAGGGGGGAAGCTGTCTTAGATTGGGTGTTGTGTATTGACCTAGATCTTATTAGGGAGCTTAATGTAAAGGAACCCCTAGGAGGCAGTGATCATGATTGAATTCATACTGCAGCTTGAGAGGGAGAAGCATAAGTCAGATGTATCACTATCGCAATGATACTGAATAAAGGGAATTGAAGAGGCATGAGAGAGGAGCTTGCCCAGGTGGATAGGAGGAGGATACTGGCGGGGATGACAGCAGAGCAGAGATGGCTGAAGTTTCTGGGATTAGTTCACAAGATGCAGGAAGATATGTCCCAGAGAAGTAGTAGTTCTCAAATGGCAGGGCTAGGCAGCCGTGGCTGACAAGGGAAGTTAAGGGCTGCATAAAAGCCGAGGAAAGGGTATATAAGGTAGCAAAGTGAGTGGGAGGTTGGATAATTGGGAAGCTTTTAAAATCCACCAAAAGGCAACAAAAAAAGCTATAAAATGGGAAAAGATGAAATATGAGGGTAAATTTGCAGATAATATAAAGCAGGATACTAAATGTGTTTTTTTCAGTTATACCAAAAATAAAAGTTGATATGGGACCACTGGAAAATGATGCTGGTGAGGTAGTTATGGGGGACAAAGATATAGTGGATGAACTTAATAAGTACTTTGCATCAGTCTTCACTGTGGAAGACATTAGCAGTGTGCCAGAGGTCCGTGAGTGTCAGGGAGCAGGAGTGAGTGCTATTGCTATTACAAAGAACGAAGTGCTAGGCAAACTCAAAGGTCTTGTGGATAAGTCACTGGACTAGATGGTGACTTAAAATAAAATCCTATAGCATTACAGGAAAGATACTGGCATAGATAGAGGAATGGCTGACAGGCAAAAGACAGCAAGTGAGAATAAAGGGGGCCTTTTCAGCTTGGCTGCCACTGACTGGTGGTGTTCCTCGGGGTCAGTATTGGAACCGCTGCTTTTCACATGTTTTGTCAATGATTTGGATAATGGAATTGATGGCTTTGTGGCAAAGTTTGCAGATGATGTGAAGATAGCTGGAGGGTAGGTAGTGCTGAGGAAGCAATGTGATTGCAGCAAGACTTGGACAAGTTGGAAGAATGGGCAAAAAAGTGACAGGCGGAATAGAGTGTTGGGAAATGTATGATAATGCATTTTGGTAAAAGGAACAATAGTGCGTTCTATTAGCTAAATGGGGAGAAGGTTCAAACATCAGAGGTGCAAAGGGACTTGAGAGTCCTCGTCCAAGTCTCCCAAAGATTAATTCACATGTTGAGTCTGTGGTAAAGAAGGCAAATGCAATGGGGGAGGGGTGAAGTAAAGAGCTGGGGTTGATTGGTGAAAGAGATAAAGGGCTGGAGTAGGGGATATCTGAGATTAAAGAAGGCCATGGAAGAAAGGGAAGGAGCATCAGAGGGAGGTGATGGGCAGGTAAGGAGATGAGGTGGGGGGGGGAAATAGTAAGGAGAGGGGGGCATTATTGGAAGTTCGAGAAAGTGATGTTCATGCCATCAGGTTGGAGGCCACCGAGACAGAATGCAAGTTGCTGCTGCTCCAACCTGAGTGTGGTCTTATCACGGCAGTAGAGGAGGACATGTCAGTCCTCTACTGCTGCGATGAGTCCAGTGCATCGAAACATCACCTGCAGGTTTCCCTTCAAGCTCCTAGTGTTGGGAGTTCCTTCTCCAGAAAGATCAAAGCATCACCTTGAGGACACTTGGGCAACAAAATGCTAGCCTTGTCAATGATGACACATAATCGCAAAATTAAAATTAAAGATGTTGAACTCATTGCCTTCAAGAGAGAATTTGTAGGACTAAGGGAGGGAGTGGAAGAACGAGCTGATTTTATTGCTCCACTAGGAGGCTGCTATAAAATCAATGAACTGGATGGGATGGCTGTAATTATTCTGGTTTGTTATGTACATACCCTTAATCCTTGAAAATCCAAATTAATTGTTACTACTCTATAAAGTCCAAGGCTTGTTTATTTTTCTACAAACTTGAAAGCCTTTATCATCACTCAATTCTAGTAAATCACTCTGCCTCTCCTATCATATGTTTCCAGTGGCTACTACCCTCAGGTCTAAGTCACTACTGTGGTCTATTAGTTCTGCACCATTTCCACCCTCTTCTTTTGTATCTTGCTTAATGGCAAACAGTTTATCCTAATCCTTCACAGAATAATTTAGAATATCTCCTTTGCCGTTGCCCTCAGCTTTTGAACCAACTCCTTGACTGCTAGCTCCCACTAAAGTTAACAGCAGAGCTTCTTCATTAATATGCTCACCCCTCAGTTTGCAAGATCGTGGGTCCAAATGCCTCTTCGGATATGTTACAACTAAAACTGACAATCACAGAGCAGTGCAAAGTAGATATCTCACCATCTGATGGGCATTGTCCTAGATCAGATCAAACAAGTCTACCTTTGTTGGATAAAAACCACTCTTCCCAAGTCCATTGGATCTTTCTCTCGAGGCGCAGCTTTTCCTTTCATCTTTTAAAGACCCACTTATACTCACTCACTCCCCCCCCCGCTTAGAGTCTGCATTTCTGTGAACACCTGAGGCATTGTCTAGAAATGTTAATTTTTTACTCTCTTCTTGGCTCTGTTCTATTCCGACATGCTGATTTCCCTTTTATTCTCAGTTTTTTTTTCCCAGTGTAGTATTTAAGACAGGTTTGCTTCTGGATTGAGCAGCACATTCTGGGTCGTATGTTCAGCAGGGCACTGTATTCCCCAAAGTATTTTATCATACTCCATTTTTACTGTCAGTGAACGCAGGGAGTTTTAAAGTGACATATAATGGTATAATGGCATTATTCCAAGGTTCATTATCATCTTTGTAATTTAAGAATATATGTACTTTTATATTTTATATTCAATCAGTCAGTTGACAGGGCAAATAACTTGCTGCAAAGAAACCAGGCGGAAAAATGGAGAAAATAGAATGTATTTGCCTCATAAAAACAAGTTAATTTCTCAATGTTGATAGAATAGTTAAATAAAATCATAGAATAGTGATAGTAAAGAAGTTTAATTGTCACATTGTTTCTTCAACTGTCTGCCAAAGCAATTCACTAATCCCACCGCATAGCCCTTTCTCCAAGGCCTTGCAAATTTTTCCAACACCCTTTTATAAGCCACAATGGAACTTGCCTGCACCACAGTGGAGTTTGCCTCTCCCACATCTGCAGGCAGTGCATTCCAGATTCCAGTTGCAAGATGAATAAGAAAGACTTGTTTTTCTCCTCATCACTTTTAATTCGATGGGCCAAATGGCCTACTTCTGCTCCTATACCTTATGGTCTTAATTCATTTTCCATTATACCTTGTCACTTGGAATTCTTTAACAGGAAGTGTCTGTATCCATTCTGTCTAGAACTCTCAATTTATGTACTTTTATCCAATCTTCACCCTTTAAAAGAAATATTTCCATCCTCTGTATTTGTGACTGAGCCCTCATCCTAGGGACCATTCTTGAACTCTTTCTGGATCTTCTCGTGCTTGCACATCCTACCTATAATAATCTCATGAATGGAACACATTCTCCATCTGAGGCTGGATTGGTAATGTATAAAAGTTCACTGTGACCCTTCTTTGGGATTCTCCAGAGTTGTTCATAACTTAATGACTTTCTCAACCTGCCTTCAATATCAGTGATTTGTGCACCCTTCCCCAATGTCCCTCTGCTCCTTATTACAATATTTTTTTTATTCTGTTCAAGAATCTTTCAATTCTCTGCATTAAGCTTGTTTACTTTATTTATTGAGATGCAGCGCAGAATCAGCCCTTCGACCCTAGCCTAATCATGGGACAATTTACAATGACCAATCAACCTACCAACTGGCCCATCTTTGGATTGTGGGAGGAAACTCATGCAGTCACGGGAAAAACGTACAAACTCCTTAAAGGCAGTGGCAGGAATTGAACCTGGGTTGCTGGTACTGTAAGTCATTGTGCTAACCACTACCCTACTGTGCCACCTGCTCATTTGCCACCCACCTGTCTCTCACTAGCCTGTCCATATTCTGTAGGGAAATTAAGACCAATTTATTGAAGCTCACAGTACTGCCAGGTGTTGCATAAAACTAACTTTCACTTAGAAGTAAAACCACCAAGCCTGATTTCAAAGGAAAAGTATCATACCTGCTCTTGACTGTAATGCTATCACTTATCATGTTATCATTTGTCCTTGCTGGTTTATTGTGGTATTTGGAATGTTTCAGATTCCTAATGGGTTGTAAAATTTTGTAATAATCCCTGCCTTAATTAATAGCCCAGTATAACACCAAGTAGATTACATTATCTAACATGTAGCATGTCCAAACTAGTAGTTTGTGCAAACTGCTGTAGCCTTTGATTTAATGTATTGTCTGGTACACAAAATAATCATCTGCCTTTTCCTGAACTGTCAGATGGTAGGGAATATGCAGTACTGTGCAAAAGTCTTTGACATTATATATAGGTAGCCAGGGTGCCTAAGACATGTGCACAGTTCTAGTATTTGTCAACATAGAGCAGGGAGCGAATCTGTAGATACAATGAGACAAAGGATGTTAGGAATGGTGAGAGTGGAGCATCATGGGTGGGGTGTGGGACGTGCCAGAGGTGGATGGTGGCACGGGTGCAGACACTCTCCCCTCTGTCTCCCCTCCTTGACGGTAACTATGAGAAAAGGCCATGTCCTGGGTAATGGACACTGCCTTTTTGAGGCACTGCTCCTTGAAGATGTCTTGGATATTATGCAGGTTAGTGCCCATGGTGGAGCTAATTTTACAACTCAGCAGCTTGCTTTGATCTGTGCAGTAGCCCAACACCCCCCCCCATCATACCAGACGGTGATGCAGCCTGTCAGAATGCTCTCCAATGCACATCTGTAGAAATTTGCTTGTGTTTTAAGTGACGTACCAAATCTCCTCAAACTCCTAATGAAATATAGTTGATGTCTTGCCTTTATAGCTACATGGATATTGATAACTATTTGAAGTTAATTCTGCCAACACTTCTGCAAGCAACCTGCAGAAGGAAAAGGCTTTTTGAATGAAGGGCGAGAATTTTTGATTCTATAACAGTTGAGTTCCAATTGACTGAAAAGTAATGCCATGTCAGAATAGGTGTCTTGAATGTCTGGGGTAGGAGGTAGCGTTGTGGATAGGGTGAAGGTAGAATGGTGAAACTGAATTGTACCAGAGCAATTGCAAGAATAAGGCAAATGCGTAAGTGCTCTTACGCTGTAAGCATGCGATGCTGCTAACATGACTTAGTAAAAACTCTATTGTTCTAGCGCTCTGCGCATGTGTAGCAGAAGCCACCTGGAGTGCACTAGGACATATCTAATGATCCTTATGTTGGAGGTAAATTTTTTGATACAGCAGCGCAGCTCTCTTCAGCAGTTAGTTATTCTTGCATGAAGACAAAAGAATCTCCAGTTGCTGAAAATGCACTTGTGTAAGGAAGCACCTGGGAAGACAAAAGCCAGTTGAGGGGGAGAAAAGGAGGACATCCAAGGCACCCATGTGAGAAGTTTTGTCATCAAAGCAAACACAGTGGAGACTAAGGAACTGGGAGAATGGAATTAAGTTCTGCCTGGAAGAAGGGTAGTAGAGGAAGTGTAGTCAAGATATGTGTGGGTTTGTAACTGATACTGTCACTAACCTGCTCCCTGAGATGAAGAAAGAGCGAATGAGAAGCAAACAAAAATGTCAGTTAGACTGTGTAACAGTGAAAGCAGACTGACAATTGTCAGAAAGTGATGAAACCAGGCTGGAGTGTAGGAAGCATCATTAAAGCAGTCATCAAGGTATCATTGTTTTCCTTTGATTTCAAGTTAAAGCAGGATATTTTCCAGCTCTAACATGTTTGATTTTGCTACCTTCATATGCAATGTACCAGGAGGCCTGGTAAACCCTGTCCTTTCCATAACAGTTGTATTGCCTTTGCCTTATTCTACCCTCCTCCATACTCCAACATTTCTCATTTTCTTAGTTCTAATTAACTATTTTTGATGTGAAGTGCTAATTGTTTCATTTACACAGTTGCTGCCTGACTTGCCCATGCTGATTCCAGCATTTTCTTATACTTTTCGTTTGACGCTTCTGGGTTTAATGTTACAATTTGCCTGACACCAGTTCCCTAGGCCTGAGTCGACGTAGTAGTAGTATTTATTAAGCATTCATTCCATTGCCATTCTGCACTTACCATTTTTCCCTTGATGATCTGCATTCTTCTTTAAAGGCACACCAGTTATTTGTAATGCTGAAAGAAGCAAAAACATTGAAATAATTGCTTGGTGGTAATGCGCTTCCCTCTGAATCAGCAGGCTGGGGATTTCAACCTAGTGATGCTCTCTTTAGAACAGATTTTTTTAATGACTATTCTCTATGATATTTTAAGTTTCTAGTTGCTTTTTGTTGTACCTTTGAATAATGATTCCATTATCTTTCCAACCACTGACATTAAGATGATCGATTTGTAGTTCCTTGATTTTTGTGTTATCCCCCTTTTAAAGGAACAACATTAGTTATTTAATTTTCTACTCCTATTCCTTGTTTTAATGCCTCTTCTCGATAGTGCCTCATTTACTGTTAGTATGGTCAAATGCAGTTCCTTCTGATTTTCTCTCTGATTAATTTATTTATTATCTCCTTTTTTCCTACTTTAGATGTCGTTTTTTTTTGCCATGCTAATCTTTCTGGTTAATACTGAAGCAGTAATTAATATTTCTGCCATTTTGTTATTACATTTAAGTATATCTTGTTTCCTTTTGAGGCTCTATCCAGGTGATTATTACTAGCCTTTGTGGCCAATAGAAAAATTTTCATAACTGGTCACACTAAAGCTGTGGTAATTCTGGATTCGTGCTGTGTGCCTGCGGGGCCATTTCTATGTATTGTGGTACCTAGTGTTCAGGTTAATTCTCACTAAGTGTACTGACTCATCTATGACTGCAATCAAGCATGGTGGTTTTTATTAATGAGAATAGTTCAAATTCCTAATGGATTATAAATTTTTACTTCAGTAGAATTATACCACCCATTACAAAACAGTGCATTATATCACCCGCCCAGTGAACTTAATCCTCTGAGTGGTGTGGGAAGTTTCTGAATTTGTTATCTGTACCACGAAACAGGAACAGGTTCTTTGGCCCATGATATCTGTGTTAACCATAAAGCTAATTTTTAAACTTGCCCCATCTGCCTACACATCCCTCCATCCGATGCCTGTTCATGTGCCTGTGTAAATGCCTCTTAAATGTTACTAATGTATCTACATCCACAACTCCTTTGGTAGCTCAGTCCAAGCACCTATTACCGTTTTTAAATAAAGCAACTTGCCTTATAAATCTTATTTAAACTTAGCCCTGATTAAGACTCAGACACCAAGTGATTCTTCTTTTGTAGAAAATATCATTTTTCTGTTGTGAGTGTTGGAATTTTCTATTCCTAAAGGAGTGTGGATGCAGGCTCAATGTGTACATTTGGAAATAAGACCAGTAGAGTTTTGCTTTGCCCTTAAGAATTTGACATGTCCACCCTGAGAGAAAAAGACTATAACCCCTTCTGTGCACCTCAATTTTGTATACTTCTATCCGATTGCTCCTCAGTGCAGATCTGGCCTAACCAAATTTTATACAGCACAACATAACTTCCCAATTGTTATACTCAGTGCTCTAACCAATAAAGCAAGTGTATGCCATCCTATTCAAGTGCAACAATTAATGTTTTAATTGGACTTTTTGCATCTCTGGAAAGAAAATAAAAAGATGGCAAGATAATGAAATGAGAGATTTGTATCCTGCCTTCTACAGTCTTTGAGCTTGGAAGAGTGAGTGATCTTAATTTAACATTCTCGGCAACTGTCTTATAAAGCTGCCTTTCCTTGGCTCATGTATTTATTCATAATAAGGGGTCTGACTCAAGTTGAGAGATTGATCATTTTTTTAAAAAAAAAGACATTTTCCTCTTGGAGCATTGTTGGAGTTTACTATTCCAAAAGCGATGTGGATACTGACTTGATGAATACATATAAAGACCAGTAGAATTGTGGATTATGGAGAGTGTATGGTTTGTAGTTTATGGAAGTTCAACAATGATCACATTAAGCAGAAGTGGTTTGAGAAGCAACATGGCCTATTACTCATTTCTTGTGAGTGTAGATATGATTGTCATTGTACTGAAATGTCCTGAACACAATTCTGTGGGTAATTTGACAAAATAAAATCATCATTAAAAATAGAAGCATTGTAAGGATGTCTTTGAAAGTGATGTGAGAGGAGTTTGATTTGGATAATAGGTCTGCTTGCATTTCAAATGGCATACACTTGGATACGTACTGGGTGACCAGTGGTGATTGTATTAGTAGGGTAATTGAGGCTCCCAAATATATAGTAATCCATGAGGTACTCTGCTTCCCTTGGCAGTTTTCTGTTTTTGAGTGTAACAGATGAGGCAGTCGTCTCACCAGCATTCTGCACTTTGTGTTGCATGCTAACCAGTGTTTTCCATTGTGATATGCAGTTTGTTTTAAGGCACACCAATTAGAAAGTGCTAGTCATATCAAGCAGGTTAAGATATTTAAATGCTGTCAATAATAAGTTCTCTTCAGGTTCAGCAGAGTTGATTTGAGTGCACAATACAGGAACCAGTGAAAGACTGAGGCGAAAGCTGCAGTCTACAAACTGGTGACAATGGCAGTGTCTTTCAACCTGTATAATTGCTTATCACATGTATAGTGGGTAGATGTTTAATGCACTAAATAATCAAATTATGGGAACCCTGATAAGTATAGAGTTCACTGGATTCCACCATAATGGATTAAATTGAGTTTCCCAGTTGTTGATTGCAAATCTAGCTGTGGGCCTATCGTGCTTACTGACTTGGCCTGTTCCACTTCAACAGTAACTGATTTTACCTGTGAAGCTAAGCTATGACATGTAGACATGAACAGGAACAAGTATTTCACATCATGAGAACCGCAATATCCTTCTCTCCTCACTGTGGCACTGCAATAGGGTGGTCATCTTGCATTCATTCATCAGTCAGGGTGTTGAGCTTAAAAGTCAGGAAGTCGTGCAGCTGCAGAAAATGTTGCAGTGGCCATATTTGGAGTACAGGTTTTCCCTGCTATCCGAAAGGTAGAGCGTTCCTATGAAATGGTTCGTAAGCCGGAATGTTGTAAAGCGAAGAAGCAATTACCATTAATTTATATGGGAAAAATTTGTGAGCGTTCGCAGACCCAGAAATAATCTACCAAATCATGCCAAGTAACACATAAAACCTACAATAACAGTAACATATAGTAAAAGCAAGAATGATATGATGAATACACAACCTATATAAAGTAGAAATACTTTTCCACAATCATTGCCTGCACTGTTCTCCGTAGCGAAAATCTCACGCAAGCGCTCTCGGCAGAAACACGGCGCAAGCGCTCTCCAGTAACCTTTAAGCTATGAAGCTGCCAAATCATACCAAATAACACGTAAAAATACATAGCCGATATAAAGTAGAAATAATGTATGTACAGTGTAGTTTCACTTACTGGAATTGGGACAGCGCTGAGCACACTGATGGTGTGTTAGGCTGAGTCGTCGGAGGCTGGGGTGGTGCAGTGGTCCCCACCCTCCGGGCAGTGAACCGATACCGATCCGTGAAGCGTTCAGCGGTAGCCGGGATGCACACAGCGCATCCTTAAGAAAAATCCGAAGTAAACAAGCTAATTAATTAGGTGCCACCTGGCACGTAAATATCGGCCCAGATCAAAGGCGATGCAATCGGCAATCGCCTTTGATCTGGGCTGACATTTACGTGCCGGGCGGCACCTAATTAATTAGCTTGTTTATTTCGGCTTTTTTTCTTAAAGATATACTGGGTGCCTCCCGGCTACCGCTGCATTCTCTGCGGATCAGTATCTGTCTGCGGCCCAGGGGTTGGGGTGGTGGGACATTGGGGTGTCATCTCATCGTCGATCAGGGCAGGCAGGTCATCTTCTTCTATGTCTGCCCGCTTCGATGTCACAGGTTGAGGTTCGTCGTTCTGAAGGCTTGCTTGACTGCTTAGCCTCGCGCACTTTTCTATCATACAGTTCTTTGTAAGCACTCAAACCATCTTGCAAATATGCCCTAAACTGACGTACCCTTTCAAAATTAAAGTTGTACTTTATCATTGCAGTGAAAATCTCACGCAGTTGCTTCACGTTCAGTTCCTGGACGACTTCACTTTCGGTCTGTTCACTACTGCATTTGGTTTCGATTGTTATCCTTTCCTCTTCCAATTGCATCAACTCTTCATCTATCAGTTCTTGGTCATGGGATACCAAAACCTCTTCAACATCATCTTCGTCAACTTCCACAAGCCAAACTCACTTTGTCCTTACTTCGTTCACCACGATCAATACGCTTAATTATGTCTAGTTTTACGCTAAGTGTAACACCCTTACGAGCTCTTTTCGGCTTTCCCAATACCTTAGAACTCATCTTGCTAACGGCTGCTCACAGGCACGTGTTTAAGCAATGTCGGTGAGAATGCCATTCTGAATCCGGGGGAGGAGCGGCTGCCTTTTCCGTGCACTGCCTTTTTTCATAACAGTGAAAACACCTTCTGTTAGTGAAAACAGGTAACTAATGTAGGTCTTTCGTAACAGTGAGGTTTCGTAAAGTGAACATTCGAAAAACGGGGGACGCCTGTATAGTGTGCAATTCAAGTCACCACATTACAAGACGGATTTGGATTTTGGTGAAGGTGCAGAAGAGCTTCATCAGGATGTTGCCTGGATTAAAGTTTATTAACTACGAGGAGAGTTTGGAAAAAATTTGGATTGTTTTCTTTAAAGTGTCAGAGGCTGAGGGCTGACTTGACTGAAATACATAAAGTTGAGAGGCATGGGATAGAATATTTTTCCACAGGATGGCAATGCCAAGTACAAGTGGGTGTTGTAAATGGCTCATTCACTGACCCTTTATGGGAAGAACTCAAAAATAAGAAGGGTGCAATCGTTTGCAGCAGTGTTAAATTGGAGCAGGGCAAATTATGTGAGTATTAGGCAAGAACTAGGGAGAGTTAATTGAGAAGAGCTGTTTAGGGCAAATCCACATCTGACATGTGGAGGGTGTGTAAGAGAATCGTGGATGTCAAGAAGGAAAGAAACACATTAGGGTCTTGAAAACGGTTTAGGAAGCTAGTATCAGCTGGAGTCCTTGAGGATTACAAGCAAGTCAGAAAAGGACTTGAGGGAATTAGAAGTTCAGGAGAGACCATGAAAAGTCCTTGGCAGGATTATGAGATGCATGGATAGAATAGAGTGTAGTACCTTGTACCTATGGTTATAATGTCTAATACCAGATAACATATTGAGTGGGGATAAGTTTGAAGGATATGTGCAGAGCAAATTTATTTTACAGCAAGGGTCCCTAACCATTTTTATACCATGGATTCCTACCATTAACCAGGAGTCTATAGACTCCAGGTTGGGAACCCCTGTTTTAAAGTAATGGCTGCCTGGAATGTGCTGTCTGGTGTAGTGGTGGAGGCAGACTCAATAAAGGCATTCAAGAGGCTCTTAAATAGGCATATGAATGTGCAAGAAATAGAAGTGTGGATATCGTTGGGCATTTCATTACTAGTTTAATTAGTTTGGCAAAACATTAGAGGCTGAAGGGTGTGTTGCTGTGCTATACTGTTGTGGATGTCCTACGGGATTTAAATTGGCATCATGGTTATCATGGACTGTAGGGCCTATTCCTGTGCTGTACTGTTCTGTTTTGTAGAAATTGTAGAGCAACTACGTTTGTACATTTCAAGTAACAAAAAAGAGATAGATGTTCCCATTTTGCAGGGTCTCTCACGATTAGGGCCTTTAAGATAAATCTGTAAAGAGTTGAAGAATCCAGGGAGTTTTTCAATGTGGGCATGCAAATACAAAGAATATTTGAGGTAATTACTTTTATGGGAAAATTAGCCAAGTACATAAGGGAGAAAGAAAAATAGGACAGAATGTGATTAAGGGTATGAAATTGCTTATATTATGTTGTATACTGATGTACAGGTGGCTTTTTGTGCTGTGTTCAATCCTTTCGTAATTGTTTTTCCTCTCTGAAATTGTGTATGCATAACATTTTTAAAAAAAAACTTGTTCGCTCTCTCCTACCCTGTTCCAGCATGTATGGCATCCCATATGTAGCTCCCAGCTGCTGTAAACAGTTACATTGGCCAGCTTTGTATCTGTGAAATGTTTTTTTTGGATGGCTGACTGGCCCATGGGAAGGTGGAGCTGGATTCCTCACCCTTGTGAATGAGGAAGTTTTACTCAAGGTAAAATGTAGCATGTTCTTCAGCTTTAGAAAGGGCAGGTGCTATTACAGTTGACTTGACCGTGTTCTACAACCAGGCTTTTGTGTCAAATATGGGGTGAGAGTTCCATGATCATTGCAATGGACAGCTAGCTTCAGATATTGTAGCAATATAAACACATTCTGCTACTGCTGGAATTCCGGAGTAATGCATACAAAATACTGGAGCAACTCGGCAGGTCAGGCAGCATTTTGAAAAGAAATAAACGGTTGACATTTCAATCCAAAATCCTTCATCAGTACTGGAAAAAGAGCAGAGAATAATATGGTGTGGCGGTGGCGGGGGGGGGGGGGGAAGGAGTACAAAAACGTTTATAAGGGAAATCCAGGTGCAGGGGAAGGTTAGTAGTGGAGAGTGGAGGAGGGGGAATGAAGTGAGAAACTGTGAGATGATAAGTGGAGGGCTGAAGAAGGAATCTTAAAGAAGAGTGGACCATGGGGAAAAAGTGTAGGGGAAGGGACACCAGGGAATTTCAAAGTTCAAAGTAATTTTTTATTATCAAAGTTCATATGTCACTAAATAAAACTGCGATTCATTTTCTTGTGGGCGTACTTAGCAAATCTGTAGAATAGTAATTATAACAGGATCAGTGAAAGATCAACTAGGGTGTAGAAGACAACAAACTATGCAAATATAAATAAATAGCAATAAATAACAAGAACGTGAGATAGTCCTTGAAAATGAGATTATTGGCTGTGGGACCATTTCAGTGAAGGGGCTTGTGAAGTTGAGACTAGTTATTCCCTTAATTCAAGAGCAAATGGTAAAAGGATAGTGTTTGTTCTTGAACCTGGTGATGTGAGTCCTGAAGCTCTCTTATCTTTGATGGCAGCAGCGAAAAGAGAGGATGGCCTGGGTGGTGGGGATCTCCTACTTATGACAGCACTTAGATGTGCTCAGTGGTTGGGAGGGGATTTCTGTGGAAAGGAATAACTCTTTGGTGAGTAGTCATCTTGTATCTGATTCTGGTGTGCCTCCATCTGGTGATCCTATAATCTTCATGTAATATCAGTGCTAAGAGGTAGTGACTATAGATACAACTTCAACCTGAGATCCTCTTTGACTACAAAAGATCCTACTTTTTTTTAAAAAAATAGGGTTTACATTTGTGACCTGGCCAAATTTTAACACATATGGTCAAATCACATCAGTGCATTGTTGTTTGTGAGAGTCTGTACAATTTGGCTGTTGAACCACAATTGCATTTTTTAAAATAAAATTTTCAGGATTTTCTGTTTGTCTTGAAAGCTGCCCTTGTATTTGATTGGGAAAGATTCTTATTTACTGACTGCCAAAGCTTCTTGTTTCCTGACCTGTGCTTCTCTGACCAGCTTTGGGGTTTAGTTGGATTTGAAGATTGGCAGATGGTTACTGCAGCTGTTAATTTAAACACCACCATTACCATGGCAACAAGAGTGTTGCACATTTAAGGTCCCAAGTCATTTGGCTGGCTTCAGGGTTCCCTGGGTAATGGTGCATCAAACCTGTACATCTCTTAATGTGAGTGCACAGTACAGAATATTGCCAATACTATAAAGATTCCTGTAGCGTACCTTTTCCGGATGAGAGATGTCCAAGGAGATTTTTGACTGTTGAAAATAGAGGGTAAACTGTGTTCATACAAAAACATTTGAAGTTAGAAATGAAATGTCTTTTAGGGCTGTTACTCCCTAATGTCATTAGTGGTGTTTAGGACCAGTTTTACCAAGCAGTAAATATAGTTGGTCTCTTTGCAACATCCAGTCCATCACTATATCTGGTTTGCACAATAAGAAGGTAGTGTAACACAAGAAGATAATGCTTCAAAAAGGTTGGGTACATGCGATGCAGTTTCCAAAAGTAAGTCTCAGATTTTTCTGGAAGTGTTTGAATCCATAGCCAACCAAACAGAGGTTGGGTGCAAGGGATCATCTCTGCCTGGTTTCAATACATCTATAAAATTCCTTTCAGCACAAAAAGCGGAGATTAATGTTATTTTTCACGTGTACTTCAGCACTTACAGTGAAATGTGTCATTTGCATTAAATCAGCAAGCGTTGTGCTGGAGATAGCTTGCATGTATCGCCATGCTTCTGGTGCCAACGTAGCATGCCCGCAGCTTGCTAACCAGTGCATCTTTGGAATGAGGGAGGAAACCGCAGCAATCAGAAGAAATCCATGAGGCCACAGGGAGAACGTGCAAACTCATTACAGACAGCAGCAGGAATCAAACCCTGCTCGGTGATTGCAGGCGCTGTAAATCTGTTGCGCTTTCAGAGCTACTGTGCCACCCCACGAGTCTACTGATGCTGCACTGGGGCCAGCAAGCTTGCTCTTCATTTCTGGACTGAAATGTGTGAGCTATTTGGAGATTGGCAGATTAACCAATGCCTTTTGCAGTCTGCCTCAGGTGGTGATAATGCATTTTAGGACATTTAATTTTACAACCATGAAGGTTTTTGAGGTATAATCAAAGGAAATGCTGCAATTAGTTTGAATATGAAGGTAGGAGTTCAGAACAGGAACATGCCACTCAGTGTCTCAAACCATTTTCACCATCCAATAAAGATGAGGGCTGATCTGACTGTAACCTCAACTCTGCATTCCTCTAGTAATCTTTCAACCCAGTGTTTATCAAAGATCTAACCAATTCTCCCTTCAAGAATATTCCAACTGCTCCCTGAAGAGTTCCCAAGACAGGCATAGTTAAATCTATCTTGTCAACCTTAAATGGACACTTACTCTTAAAAATGTAACCCCTGGTTTCAGATTTTCCCAAAGAAGAAACATCCTCAGCGCCTTCTCTTTCAAAGCTCCTCGGTGTTCCGTGTTTCAATCAAGTCACCTCCCACTGATCTTCAGCATATGTATAGATATTCTACCCACACTTTACTTCAGCCTGACCTTTCTAGATACAGTAAAATCTGGCATACATATGACTTTGGTGTCAGGCTGGCAGATTTTTCAGAACATTGTCATTTTTAAAGTTGCACTTCACCTAAACGCTAAAAAGACAGAGTACATGGCGTTTAACTGTGACGAAGGTACGCTCAAGACCGTTGAGAATGATACCATTAAGAAAGTCTTTGACTACAAGTACCTCGGGTCAAGAATGATAAGTTTGGAGAAGGACATAAAGATACGGAAGGCGCTGGCGTGGAGGGCTAGGAACGACATGAAGGAAATCTGGAAGTCAAACCTGACCAGAGGGCTTAAAAAGAGGATTTTCATAGCAGTCATTGAGTCCATTCTCACGTATGGATGCGAGACGTAGACACTCACCTAGTCTCTAGATGGTTGCTATACACGAATGCTCCGGATGGCTCTTGACGTGAGTTGGCAACAGCACACGACGAACGTCGAGCTTTATAACAACCTACTGATGCTCACCACTAAAATCGAGGCAAGAAGATTGCAGCTAGTGGGGCACTGTCTATGTCACCCCAAGCAACCTGCCAGCCTAGTCATCATATGGGAGCCCAAGCATGGGAGGATGAACTCTGGGTGCCCTCCCAAGACTATGGTCAACACGCTCCTAGAAGACAGTGGTGCAGCTAATGTAGATGAACTGAACACACTGAGGGAGAGGGAGAAGTGGAGAGTCAGTCACTGTGCCCGACGCCGGCCCCCAGGCCTGAGTCAACGTAGTAGTAGTAGTCACTTTTATTAATGAGCACCTTTAATTTCAGTTTTATTTAAATCTTACAGTATTAATTTCTAGTCATGGGAAGCAGGGTGAGTGGAAAACGAAGGCATCAAACGTGGTAAGGCAAGTGCTGAAGCAGAGAGGTTTCTAAATAGTCAGATAGTGAATTACATTTATTTTATCAATTCAGCAAAGCTTTTCTGAACTGGTTCCAGTACATTACATAATAAAATAAATACTGTTCATATTACACCAGATTTGGGCTGGACAGTATAACCACTGTATATTTTGATTACACTCACATTATGCAATACTAAAAATACACAAAAATCCTACTACTACTGGAATCTGAAATGGAAATGTTGCTAGAAATGGCTGGTCAGGCAGGATCTGTGGAGGGGAAAAAAATAATTGACATTTCAAATGACCCTGCAGCAGAACTGGAAAAGTGGGTTAACAAGTGTGTTTTAAATTGGGAAAAGGGACTCCATTTGTCCAAGTGACTTGATGCTTTTATTGATGTCTCGATGCACGTTTTCAATCCAAAACGTCATAATTCCTCCGGCCCTCCTTCCCCCAACTGTAGTTGTACCTTTGGCCCACCACATCAATGTGGCCCATCCATTCCCATTTGCCTGCATTTATTCCATATGCCATTATGCTCTGGTCATTCAAGTACAGTACTTATCAAGATGCCTTTGCAGGTTTGCTATTAAAATAAGATAACTTTATTTGTCATGTGTACATCGAACCAGGTTTGTGTCAACGGCCAACTTAGTCCGAGGATATGCAGGGGGCAGCCCACGAACATTGCCGTGCTTTCAGTGCCAATGTGGCATGTCCACAACTTACTAACCTATACTTTGGAATGTGGGAAGAAACTGGAGGACCTAGAGGAAACCCACACAGTCATAGGGAGAACATGCAAACTCCTTGCAGAGGGCAGCAGAAATTGAACCTTGATGAGCGCCAGCAAAAAGCTTTACCCTAACTATTACACAACTATGCCGCCCCTCCTTCTTTGGAAAGATCTAACTTTTGATCCCCTTTGTATCTCAAACTTTACCCTCAACTTTAGACAGGTCTACCTTAGGAAACGCATTGCTATCTACCCCATCTATGCGTCTAATAATTTTACATATATCTTTCCTGTGACCTCATGCCCTCCTTCAGCAAAAACAGAACTGATTTATCCAATCTCTCTGAAAACTCAAGAGCTCCAATCCAAGTAACATTCTTGTGAATCTTTTCTGCACCCTCTCTAGCTTAATATGTCCTTCCTGTAATCTGCTGACCAGAATTGCATACAATACTCCAACTGTGGCCTAACGAATGTTTTGTGAAATGGTCGTATGACTTCTTAACTCTTGTGTTCAGTGCCTCGGCCAATGAAGCAAACTTGTCATATGCCACCTTTACCACCCTGTCTGTGTTTCAGGGAAGTATGTACTTGTACCCCAGCAGTATTGCCTATTCACAATACTCCCTAGAGAATTTTCATTTACTGACCTTCCCTGGTTTAACTTTCCAAAATGCATCACTTTGAACTTCCGCCATATAATTGCCATCACAAAGAAGGCACAACATCACCTCTACTTACAAGTTTTCATAGCTTTGGCATGTCACCAGATTCTTCAACAGACTTCTATAGGTGCACAGCAGAGAGTATCCTAACTGGTTACTTCATAGCCTGCTATGGAAACTCCAGTGCCTGGGAACAGAAGACTTTATGGAAAGTGAATACAGTGAAGCCCTCCCCACCACCATTGAGCGTGCTTACACAGAGCGCTGCCACAAGAAAGCAGCATCCATCATCAAAAGCCCCCTCCATCCAGGCCATGCTCTCTTCTCATTACTACTATTGGGCAAGAGGAACAGAAGCTTTAGGTCCAAAGTCACTAGGTTCAGGAACATCTACTATCCTGCAGCCTTCAGGCTCCTGAACTGACATGGATAACTTCACTCACCACAACTCTGAACTGATTCTTCAACCTAGACCCACTTTCAAAGACCTTACAATTTATATTCCCAGTATTATATTTTATATATATTTATGTGTGTATATATATATATATATATATATATATATATATATATATACACACACACACAATTTGCCTTTTGCATATTGGTTGACTTTGTTCATGTATAGTAAATTCTGTTGTATTCCTTTATTTTCCTGTAAATGCCTGCAAGAAAATGAATCTCAAGGTATACATTTGTAATAAATATGACTTTGACTTTGTTAAATTTATTTCTGCCATTTTCTTGCCCACTTTCCCATTTCATCTATATTATCTTGTAACCTTCACTATGGTTCAAAAGTTCTGTTCACTGGTCAATTAAATTGTCATTTCTACTTGTATAGATGGATCTTGTGCTGTTCATTAGCATGTGGCATCCACTAATTTGCAGCATCTTGTTCAGCGTGGCCCATCGGGCTGAAGGGTCTGTTTGTTTTGTGCTGTATGACTGTCTTTACATGTCATGTTCTTGGAATCGGTAACTGTTTCAAACCCAAAAGGTAAACATTTTTAGTCCTTAAAAGGAACAAATTCTGGTTTGTAAACAGCTGCATGAGTGATGCATGGAAATGAAAGGTTTGCAATGGTGAATGCAGAAACCTATAATTTTATGTATTTTTAATTCTGTTACCAAGTGTTTCTGAAGACTAAGCTGTATTGTTCTTGAACTTTACGCATGAATCAGTTCTTCTGGCATGGCTCCAGTTCTTTGTGAAACCCACCCCTGCTTTATTAAACCCTATGGTATTGCCAAACATGCAAAGGTGGATTTGATCTTTGCCCATCATATTAACTCTTAAATGGATATATATTCTCATTTTCTCCGCCTGCTGTCATCTACATTTTTTGACATTTAAATACTTTTCCCTCAACTAATATCACAGCTGGATGTGCAGCCCTATTGGCTCTGCCTTGCACCATTCTCTCTACTTGGAATCATGCCCATTGCAAAGGCAGCTGATCCTTCGCTCAGCAGTAATTCTGAGTCAGAAGGTAATGGATTTGTTCTTCATTGCAGATATCCCTGGCAAGTGGTGATTAGTTTCAGACTGTGAATAGTGGGTTAACTCGAGCCTGAATTGATGGGAGCACACTGACTCTCCTCCCGTTTAAACCTGATACCTACTTTCAACTGCTTATAGCTATTGAAAGGATGGAGTTGAGCCAACGGATTGTCTCTTACTTTTTTTTTAAAGTTACCAATCCATCTCTTATTGATGGAATTATGTAACTTAGGAGATTCATGTTATTTGGGACACATTGGGGTCAGGATATTTTGACCCAATTAAGCGGCTGCTCATATTAGGCCCAGTTTCATGGGAGTAGTTTTAAAAAAGTGCATTTTAAAGAAGATAGTACTGTTTAACAGAGGAACAAATTATTTAAATGAAAACAGAACAATTTAGATACCTAATACTACTACAGTACTATAAAACTATTAGCTCCTAATACTTGTGGATAAATTCATCCGTGCTATGTTCTTTTAACTGTAAATGAGCAAAATCAGTGCAGACACCTACCTAGTGCAGGTAATGAATTGCCTTCATATGATGCTTTTGACGATTGGACCCTCCAAATCTTCATTTTCACTTCCAGTCATTTCTGGCATCTCCAAGCCCGAATGACCATAAGGCATAGGAGCAGAACGAGGCCATTTGGCCCTTCGAGTCTGCTCCACCATTTCATCATAGCTGATTCATTTCCCTCTCACCCCAATTCTTCTGCCTTCTCCCCATAACGTTTCAATTCCCAATAACCAAGAACCTTTCAACTTCTGCCTTAAATGCACCTAGTGACCTGGCCTCCATAGCTGCCTGTGGCAATGAGTTCATCAGATTCACCACACTATGGCTAAAGAAATTCCTCCTCATCCCTTCTACATGGATGTCCCTCTATTTTGAGACTGTGCCTTCTGGACATAGACTTCCCCGCCAAAGGAAACAGTCCTCTTCACATCCACTTAATCTAGGTCATCCAATATTCAAAAGGTTTCAGTGAGACCTCCCCTGCATTCTTCTAAATTCCAGCAAGTACAGGCCCAGAGCCTTCAATCACTGCTCATATGATAACTCTTTCATTTCTGGAATCATTCTCATGAATCTCCTCTGAACCCTCTCTAATGTCAGGACATTCTTTCTTAGATAAGAGGCCCAAAACACATACATATATACACGCACACACTGGATTCTGGTTAATTGGTTCATTGGCGTTGCTACTTATTGGGGACAATTCTTAAAGAACAAAAACTATTCAAGAAAGTAGCTGAGATTTCCTATGCCACATAATTGGGACAGGTTCCGGCCAGTTTTTAAACTAGAGGCAGTCTTGAGCTTGCGTAGCCATTAAACACTACACTGCTAAAAGTGAACAGTTTTTAAATAGCAGCCTTTGTATGTATTTCTGTTCAAAAAGCACTGATTTTGTCACTGATAGTTGGCAAGAAATAAGCAGTAATATAATTCAAAACTGTTTTGGTCTCTGTGCTTTCAACCATCCATGCTTGGAGATGCTGGTAGTGGCTGTGAGTAAAAATGAAACTATTTCACTAATTCAAGTTGGGAGGTATGCAATCTTGAATGTTACAATGAAAATGAAGATTTTGAGTTGTTGAGAACATTGTATGAAGGCAGTCCGTTATCTGCACTTGATGTCTGCGCTGATTTTATTCCTTTTTGTTTATTGCTAGTTACTCTGGCAATTAGGGCAGCAATGAAGGTCCTCCATCATTATGCTATTAGCTTCCCTTTGGTTTCCACTACTGTCAGGCATGCGAGTCCTGGGTAGACTCAAGAATATCATCACACTCAGATAGAACATAGAATAGTACAGCACAGTACAGGCCCTTCAGCCCACAATGTTGTGCCAACCCTTAAACCCTGCCTCCTATATAACCCCCACCTTAAATTCCTCCATATACCTGTCTAGTAGTCTCTTAAATTTCACTAGTGTATCTGCCTCCACCACTGACTCAGGCAGTGCATTCCACACACCAACCACTCTCTGAGTAAAAAACCTTCCTCTAATATCCCCCTTGAACTTCTCACCCCTTACCTTAAAGCCATGTCCTCTTGTATTGAGCAGTGGTGCCCTGGGGAAGAGGCGCTGGCTATCAACTCCATCTATTCCTCTTATTATCTTGTACACCTCTATCATGTCTCCTCTCATCTTTCTTCTCTCCAAAGAGTAAATCCCTAGCTCCCTTAATCTCTGATCATAATGCATACTCTCTAAACCAGGCAGCATCCTGGTAAATCTCCTCTGTACCCTTTCCAATGCTTCCACATCCTTCCTATAGTGAGGTGACCAGAACTGGACACAGTACTCCAACTGTGGCCTAACCAAAGTTTTATAGAGCTGCACCATTACATCGTGACTCTTAAACTCTATCCCTCGACTTATGAAAGCTGACACCCCATAAGCTTTCTTAACTACCCTATCCACCTGTGAGGCAACTTTCAGGGATCTGTGGACATGTACCCCCAGATCCCTCTGCTCGTCCACACTTCCAAGTATCCTGCCACTTACTTTATACTCTGCCTTGGAGTTTGTCCTTCCAAAGTGTACCACCTCACACTTCTCCAGGTTGAACTCCATCAGCCGCTTCTCAACCCACTTCTGCATCCTATCAATGTCTCTGCAATCTTTGACAATCCTCCACACTATCCACAACAGCTTGTGTCATCTGCAAACTTGCCAACCCACCCTTCTACCCCCACATCCAGGTCGTTAATAAAAATCACGAAAAGTAGAGGTCCCAGAACTGATTCTTGTGGGACACCACTAGTCACAACCCTCCAATCCGAATGTATTCTCTCCACCACGATCCTCTGCTTTCTGCAGGCAAGCCAATTCTGAATCCACCTGGCCAAACTTCCCTGGATCCCATGCCTTCTGACTTTCTGAATAAGCCCACCATGTGGAACCTTGTCAAATGCCTTACTAAAATCCATGTAGATCACATGCACTGCACTACCCTCATCTATATGCCTGGTCACCTCCTCAAAGAACTCTATCAGGCTTGTTAGACACGATCTGCCCTTCACAAAGCCATGCTGACTGTTCCTGATCAGACCATGATTCCTTAAATGCCCATAGATCCTATCTCTAAGAAACTTTTCCAACAGCTTTCCCACCACAGACTTAAAGCTCACTGGTCTATAATTACTCGGACTATCCCTACTACCTTTTTTTGAACAAGGGGACAACTTTCGCCTCCCTCCAATCCTCCAGTACCATTCCTGTGGACAACGAGGACATAATGATCCTAGCCAGAGGTTCAGCAATCTCTTCCCTCGCCTCGTGGAGCAGCCTGGGGAATATTCCGTCAGGCCCTAGGGACTTATCCATCCTAATGTATTTTAACAACTCCAACACCACTTCTCCCTTAATACCAACATGCTCCAGAACATCAACCTCACTCATATTGTCCTCACCATCATCAAGTTCCCTCTCATTGGGGAATACCGAAGAGAAGTATTCATTGAGGACCTCAGTCACTTCCACGGCCTCCAGGCACATCTTCCCACCTTTATCTCTAATTGGTCCTACCTGCACTCCTGTCATCCTTTTGTTCTTCACATAATTGAGGAATGCCTTGGTGTTTTCCTTTACCCTACTCACCAAGGCCTTCTCATGCCCCCTTCTTAAGCTCCTTTCTTGCTACCCTATATTCCTCAATAGACCCATCTGATCTTTGCTTCCTAAGCCTCATGTATGCTGCCTTCTTCCACCTGACTAGATTTTCCACCTCACTTGTCACCCATGGTTCTTTCACCCTACCATTCTTTATCTTCCTCACCGGGACAAATTTATCCCTAACATCCTGCAAGAGATCCCTAAACATCGACCACATTTCCATAATACATTTCCCTGCAAAAGCATCATCCCAATTTGCACCCGCAAGTTCTAGCCTTATAGCCTCATAATTTGCCCTTCCCCAATTAAAAATTTTCCTGCCCTCTCTGATTCTGTCCTTTTGCATGATAATGCTAAAGACCAGGGAGTGGTGGTCAGTGTCCCCCAGATGCTCACCCACTGAGAGATCTGTGACCTGACCCGGTTCATTTCCTAATATTAGATCTAGTATGGTATTCCCCCTAGTCAGCCTGTCAACATACCATGACAGGAATCCGTCCTGGACACAATTAACAAACACTGCCCCATCTAAACCCTTGGAACTAATGAGGTGCTGATCAATATTAGGGAAGTTAGTCACCCATGATAACCCTGTTATTTTTGCACCTTTCCAAATTCTGCCTCCCAATCTGCTCCTCGATATTTCTGCTGCTACCAGGGGGCCTATAGAATACTCCCAGTAGAGTAACTGCTCCCTTCCTGTTCCTGACTTCTACCCATACTGACTCAAAAGAGGATCCTGCTACATTACCCACCCTTTCTGTAGCCGTAATAGTATCCCTGACCAATAATGCCACCCCGCTTCCCCTTTTCCACCCTCTCTATCCCTTTTAAAGCACTGAAATCCAGGAATATTGAGAATCCATTCCTGCCCTGGTGCCAGCTAAGTCTCTGTAATGGCCACTACATCATAATTCCATGTATGTATCCAAGCTCTCAGTTCATCACCTTTATTCCTGATGCTTCTTGCATTGAAGTACACGCACTTTAGCCCTTCTACCTTACTACCTTTACACCCTTTATTCTGCTTCTCTGTCCTCAAAGCCTCTTTATATGTTAGATCTGGCTTTACTCCATGCACTTCTTCCACTGCTCTATCGCTCCGGGTCCCATCCCCCTTGCAAATTAGTTTAAACCCTCCTGAACCATGCTAGCAAACCTACCTGCAAGGATATTGCTGCCCCTGGAGTTCAGGTACAACCCATCCAATCTGTACAGGTCCCACCTTCCCCAGAAGAGATCGCAATGATCCAAAAATCTAAAAAGATGTAGAAGTATTCTTCATTGCTGTTTCCATAACAACAATTTGGTTTTTACCAGTCAAGGTAGATGGCCCTGAGCTGTCCCTACTACCTACTCCTCCCCTCCCCCCACCAAACCCGTGGACCACTCTTAGTCTAGCCCTCTTAGAATTTGTTCATTTACAGTCAGCGTGTTGATTGTCCGTTGTTTCTGATGATAGTGAAATCGGTGTGGGAGAGTTTTTAAAGTGGAAAGCCGTTACAGTGCGACAGCTTCACTCTCTTGGAAGTCTGAGTCCAGCGGTATGAGCACAAACTGAGGTCTTTCGTGGTTGCAGTGGATATCCATGACAACTTCTGTGCCTCATCGTGCCTTTCACTCTCCACGCTGTGTTGCAGAACCGCTGTCATGGCTATTGGAATTCACAATTAATCTCATCTGCCCAGACTGCTGGAGCTAACTTCACATGCTAGGACAGGTGCCCCTATTTCTCTGCGATATGAGGCCTGTTGACTAGTCTTACTCGGTTTGAACCGCGTGTCAAAGTGGTGTAACATAAGAACACAAGAAATAGGAGCAGGAGTAGGCCTTCTGGTCCATTGAGCCTGCTCCACTATTCAATAAGATCATGGCTGATCTGGCCATAGACTCATCTCCACCACCTGCCTTTCCCCCACAACCCTTAATTTCCCTACTATGCAAAAATCTATCCAACCTCGTCTTAAGTATATTTACTGAGGTAGCCTCCATTGCTTCGTTGGGCAGAGAATTCCACAGATTCACCACTCTCTGGGTAAAGCAGTTCCTCCTCATCTCCATCCCAGATTTACTCCCCCGAATATTGAGGCTATGTCCCATAGTTCTAGTCTCACCTACCAGTGGAAACAACTTTTCTGCCTCAATCTTATCTATGCTGCTCATAATTTTATTTTTCTGAGATCCCCTCTCATTCTTCTGAATTCCAGCGAGTACAGTTCCAGGCGACTCACTCTCTCCTCATAGTCTTAACCCCCTTAATCTCTGGGATCAATCTGGTGTACCACCTCTGCGCCACCTCCAAAGCCAGTATATCCTACCTGAAGTAAAGAGACCAGAACTGCATACAGTACTCCAGGTGCAGCCTCACCAGTATACTGTACATTTGTAGCATAGCCTCCCTGCTCTGGTGACTGGGGTGTGGCTGCTGTCCTGTGCAAACAGCTACTTAGAGCCACAGGTGAGAGCTGAGTGTCCAGTGGGCAACAAAGGTGAGTGAGCTACCCCAGAATGGACACAAGTCTCTTCACCAGAGGAGTTACCCTCTCCCCCCACCCTGGACACTCCATACATAGCAGCGTGCAATGCCATGAATCCCTCCGTTTGTCTTCTTTTTAATACCTTTTTAACTATTTCCATGAAACTTCAGTTCATTGGGGGCAGCCACTTAATTGGGCCAAAATTACTGGCCCTAGTGTGTGTGTGTATCTTATGTATGTGTGTATAAAACTGAGTGGAAGATTTACTCTATGGTGCCGCTTACTGTCTGGAGCTTGTAACTGCATTATTACAGACAATTGCAAGATTTCAATTCATAAGCTGTTTAATTGGAGAGTCAACGTAGTGACAATAGTGCACAGAAATTTATAAAAGTTATCATTCAGTTTCCCTTGAATATTGCCAAGGGTGTACAACACCTGCCCCATGGGACATTTCCATCTGTTTTGCCTCAGCATGCAACAAGCTACCTGCTTAAACTTTGCCACCAACATTTGCATGTGGTAAATTAATCACTGAAAGTACTTTCTGACTAGCAAAAGAATTTGAATATCTGTGCACGTCTCAGACATTCAGAGAATTTGTAATAAGACTATAAGACAAAGGAGCAGAACTGGACCATTTGGCCCATCAACTCTGCTTCGTTATTCTATCGTGGCTAATTTATTATCCTTGTCAATCCCATTCTCCTGCCTTCTTCCCGTAACCTTTGATGCTCTTCCTAAGGAGGAGGAGAAGATGGCAACGCAACAGCAGTGTGCGCAGCCTCTCCGGTGATTGATATCTGTAATCTGTCAAGTAGGGGATCGTGCACAATTCTGATTTGATGGAGACGGACGTGAGAGTACAGAGGAACATCACGAAAACTTCTGAAATGCCCGCTTCGCTGCCTCTGCTACTGTGTGGTGACCAGAATCTCCGGAGCAGAAGGCCCCGAATCCTCGGCTTTGCGTGTTTCAGCAGCTGGGGTGAGGTTGAAGGCGCTCGGCAGAGGATGGTGCTCAGGAGGCTGTATCAGAGGGGCTTGTCGGAGGCTCGAAGTTTTCGGACGGATGGACTCGGTGCCGGCTGTGGTCGGCTGCTTCCAAGGCATCGGCAAGTTGACGGTGCCTGGAGGTTTATGGCAGGGAGTTTCTCCCTTTTGCCACCTGCTATCAGGGACTCGGGAGTCGATCAACTCGGGACCTTTAGGCTATTTTTACCGTGCCCATGGTCTGCTCTTCAAATTATGGTATTGTTTTGCACTGCTGTAACTATATGTTAAAATTATGTGGTTCTGTCAGTGTTGGTCTTTGGTTTGTCCTGTTTTCTGTGATATCACTCTGGAAAAACATTGTATCAATTCTTAATGCATGTATGCATTTCTAAATGACAATAAAAGAGAACTGAGTGTTCTCATAATCTAATCTAATCTAAAAATCAAGAATCCATCAACCTCCACTTTAAATATACATAATGACTTGGCTTCCAAAGCCTGCTGTGGTAATGAATTCCACAGATTCTCTGGCTAAAGAAATTCCTCCTCATCCTTGATCTAGAGGGATGTCCTTCTTTTTGGAGGCTGTGCCCTCTCGTCCTAGACCCCCCTACTGTAGGAAATATCCTCTCTACATCCACTCTATCTAGACCTTTCAATATTCGTTAGGTTTTGATGAGATCCCCCTCATTCTTCTAAACTCCAGCAAGTACAGGCACATAGACATCAAACGTTCCTCATGTGTTAACCCTTTCATTCATCCTTTCACATAATATATATTTTCATACTTGTTTAGTATAGCTAACAAATTATTTTTAATAAACCCAAGCATTGGAAACCACTTAAGCAATTAATTTAAAGCTCCTGGGAGCCTGTTGTCTTCTGAAGCAAGTGGAGGCTATCAGATCTACTACAGATTCAGTGCATATTTTCATTTTTAGCACTGGAAATGGGAGCCAGAGGGGAGTTCACAGCTTTTAGGAAGATTTTAATGGGCCTGATTGTTAACTTTTTTTGTCTCCACAGATTCTGGTAGACATTATTTCTAGCCTTTTCAGTTTTCCCCAGATTTCCAGCACCTGCAATCTTGTTTTACAACTAATGGTATTAAGAGTACGAACATTGAATCTATGATTTGAATTTGAAATCTGCTCCAGAAATGCTATTGGGCTGAAGTGAGCTTAATGTTTAGTTTACTCCAGTGAAAGTTCTAATTGGAAATATTCAGTCATGGAAACCTTTATGTTTATACAGATTTGACTTGAAAGCTGAAAGCTAGAAATCTTTGTTAGGAAGTTACAAATAAATAAAATGAATTGTGCTTTTTTTTCTCATTTGCATGGATCTTGGAGTTTTTCTCTTTGCAAAATTGAAATAAATGGTCCTGATGGTTTCTGGGATTATTACGGCATTTATTTAATGGCATTCCACAGACAGGGGACTTGTTTACTTGTGGGAGTGCTAAACTGAAGATGAAAGAATATTGCACATTGCTAGCTCATTTATTGTGTAACATGCAAGTATTTGGTAGCTTTTTACCAGACTGACTGGTTATACAATTTAATGAATTGCATTCTGGCATTGTTCCATTTGGAGGGAGTGTCATAACATGTGATTTCTGTTTTCAAAAACAAATCCTTACAAACATTTTCAGAAAATTGTTTAGTACTCACTAAAACAATCTGATCTTGTGATCATACAATAGCTTCTCCTTAGGCGTAAGTGCACCTCTGCCTATGCACTGTTACTGGGTGAATGCCCCTGAATTCTGCCTGAGGCAGTTAACACATTTCAGACGGCTGGCGTAAATCCAGCAATATGCGTTACTACTTCATTTTCGTAGTTACCAATCATTTAATGTGACATCAAAAGCATTCTTCCTGTTTGAGTCCTTGGGTGAATCTCAATGACACTCTGAAAGGGAAGTGTGTGTATTACCAAGTTATTTGTATAGCATCACAAAGACACAGTAGTAGCATGTGAACCACGATGAGTTGGTGTGCTTAATTTGAACAGATGCTCTGCTTTTCACAGACTGACTTTGAGAATGATTCACAGTTTATCCCTGTTGTGAAGGGATGAATGATTCTGGATTCAATGTCAGCTGTGGCTCAATGTCTAACACTCTTTCTGAACCAGAATATTGTGGGCTCGAGTCTCACTCAGTGACCCAAGCGCAGAAGGCTAGGCTGACATTCCATTGTGGCATAGGCAGAGTACTTCACTGTTAGACCAGAGGTTAAATCAGTTTGTTTCAAGACTGTACTTGGATGAAATCCTAACACTTTTAGAAGCATTTGTCATTTGCTGTTAAATCTAAAACATCATAGGATGTTATTTTTCTTGGGGTTCCAGTTCTTCACCTGGGTGTCTAACTGATGCCATGGTAGGGTGTGGTTACCGTTACACTTTTATTACAGCTTGGTGCATTTTGGCATTCAGAGTTCAATTCCAGCCCTGTCTGTATGGAGTTTGTATGTTCTTCCCTGAACCCATATGGGTTTCTTCCAGGTTTTGTGGTTTCCTCACACAGTCCAAAGATGTACTGGTTAGTCAGTTAATCGGTCATTGTAAATTGTCCTGTGATTAGGCCACTGATAACTATGTGGTTTGCTGGGCAGTACAAAGAACCTGTTCCATGCTGCATCTCTAAATAAAAGAAGACTTGCCATTAAATATCCTGTGGATGCTCAGAGGTTTGCCGTTGACCAGTGTAAACTTTACATTGTTGAAAGACACATGCCAGGAGTTTACTGGAATATTCCTTTGCTTGCTAGAATGAGCACAGCTCCTCATCTGAAGGTGCAGAGCTTATTCCCATTTGATAGAGTATTTAGCCAACTTTTTGTTGACCCAGAATGTAGTCAGTACCACAGTGTGTAATTTTTGCAAAACATGCTGCAGCAGCTTGGCAAGGTCATAAGACCATATGGTCACTTCAACAGCGTCTCCTAAACTGACTCTTCGCTCAAAGGGCAATGGAAGAAAACTCTATGATGTCTTCCAAGTTGGGCATTGCCCTCAGCACTTCCCTTTTACACTGGGCCAAAATGGTTTTCCCATCCAGTAGCTGGGAGTAGAAGTTGTGTAAATAGATGATTAGTCTCATAAATGCTTCGTATGGGTAATATGGGAGAAGCAAATCTTTGAGCAATTTGTAATGCTCAGTATCCTGACTGGGGTTGAAGCTGATATGAATTACAGCATCCCAGCTGGCCCTCCTGCTATGCAACATGAGTTAATTCGCTCCCAGTTGTGGTGCTGACTACATCTGGATCAATAAAAATTGGCTGCAGACCCTTTCCAGATGGAACATGTGTTTAGGGTGGTTTGGAATGGTGAGTAGGGATTGGTAATATGAGAGAAATGGAGAACAGTACCAATCGGTGGTATGGTTGACACACATTCTATGTATATTGAGATGGTGCCAGTCTCTAATGTGAGCAGTTAAGTGCTTCACTGCGAGCATTAGGCAGCTTGTAACAAGCCTGCATGTCCCTATGGATTGAGCCTTGTCTCCTTGAAATATGATTTTCTGCAGTGGGATGCAGTCAGTGGATTACACATGTTTGATTTTAATTTGTTTTAGTAATTTGTATGTTTTGAAATTATGAGCACCAAATCTTTAATCTTGTAAAATGGGTAGAATTTACTTGATGTGGCTAATACTACAGAAATATTAGCGTTTAAATGTGACTATTTCGAATCAGTCGCGTTTCTCTGTGGAACTTAATAGTACGTATACATTCATCTTGAGTGTCTAATAATTTGGAATCAGCGATAAAATACTGCTTAATTGCATGATTTGTGTGTTTTTTTTCTTCCTCTTGTGTTGGTATTTTTATTTTTTTCCTTAATTGGGTTCTTTCTGGTTTCTTGCTTCTGGCTACCTGTAAGCAAACACATCTCAATTTATACATTCTTTGCTAATAAGTATACTTTTGAATACAATAGAAAACGCCACATCAGGCAAACCAAATTGCTATACCTTGGGGATCTCAGTCTTTGAAGGGTCCAGTGCAAATTTTAGCCAAAAGCAGGAGAAATCCAATCTGGTTCATTACAGTTGAAAAGAATTATCGCATTCCTTCAGTCCATCAAGGGGACGTATTTAGCACCACGTGACATTTTCACATGACGCAGGGGGGTTCCCCCATTGCTGTTCGTTACAAAGGCTGTGATGTAACCACGTTCTAACTGTCTATCATCTTGTGTTCGCAGCGTACGTGTGAAGCATCTTAAGCACATCATATTAATTCGGTGGGGGTGTTGGCGAGCATAAAACTTATTCAGTACCACAAAGGTGAAAAATAAATTCTCGATCATTTGTGCCAGATTTCGATGGTGGAATCTGTGGTACATCGAATGAGAGACGTATGAAAGAAGATTTAATAATCCTTTTCAGTACCACAAAGGTGAAAAATAAATTCTCGAGCATTTGCGCCAGATTTCGGTGGTGGAATCTGTGGTACATCGAATGAGAGACGTATCAAAGAAGGTTTAATAACGCTTTTGACAGCGCATGCTCAGGCGCTTCACTGGCCTCAACAGACAGACCTGTCACCAAACGGATTTCAATTCTTCTCTGACATTCTTGACGTCCGCACCCTGCTGTGTAATCCCAGATCCCGGGATACTTAGAGTGGGGGAGTGCAAACCTGGGATCTTGAAAAGTAAGAAACTGGTTTTATTCTATCCTGGAACTCCGTTTGTAGAGCTTGCTATCTGGATGATGGTCGGTTCTGAGTGAGCACTTTATCTTCTCGCTGTCCATTGTATTTGCGTTTGTAAAAGATGCACGCTGGCTAATGTCTAAATCCAAACCCGGTTTAACATGCCGAGCTTTGAAGAACATGTTGTGAGTGACTGGATGCAGGACAGTTCAGGGAAGCTGCGAAGTTAATTTCAATTGAGATGAGTCCGAGAGACCCAGGTTAAATTTAATCTTGAGTCAACGTCCAACATAAAGCTGGGGAGGTGAGTGAGTCTTCTATGGGATCGACGGAACATAGAAGATGCAGACTAGGAGAAAATATTCAGAATGGTCTGTGCATCTGCTTAATGTACGGCCAAAGCAAGTAGGAATGTCATTCGCTTTTCTGCTCTGATACTCTTCTGACTGTGTTACTACCGCATTTAACTGGGGTTGTACACAGTTCTAACGGTACTGGTCTCTGGGTGTGGACCTGTTCCTAGTAGTAGCCGTGCTCAGGGCTGGAGTGTAATGGTGCCATATTAAAGCGGCTTCTTAATTCCGCCCCCACCCCCAACCACCAACCACAGTTAATCATTTTTATTTGTGAAAGGGCTGTTCAGTGTCGGTGTGTACAGCTGCTCTAGCGAATGACTGGTCTGCTGTCTGCGTGATTGAATACATAACAGGAATTTTATTGTTGCTTCAACCTCTGATCGAATCAAATCTAACTTAAATTGTAATACTTTCACAGAAATATTAAGTTTTTTTTAATCTGCTTGTTGATTTAAACAGAATAAATTGCTTTTGGTGAGAAATCCATTAACCGCACTGTTTAATTTTGCACTGAAGGAAATAATTGCCGTCTTTGTCTGCTATACCGTTTTGTCTGCTCTGCTGATGGATGATATTGTAACGGAAGATTAAGGCAGTTATGTTTTGTTTTAAACAGGCAGGATAATAAACAAGGAGCTTCGCCACTACCTCAGCCTCCAGTTCCAGAAAGGATCAGTGGACCACCAACTTCAGCAGGTCATCCGGGATAATTTGTACCTGAGAACCATCCCATGTAAGTGTGCCAGGGGAAGAGGGTGTATTAGATTTCGTTTTGATTATGAGCAGAATAGACCATAAGGCATTGGATCAGAATTAGACCGTTCAGCTCATCCAGTTTGCTCACCATTAAATCATTGCTGATTTATTATCCTTCTCAACTATTCCCCTGCTCTCTCCCTGTAATCTATAAGAAGACGAGCAGTGGATGTGGTGTATCCGGACTTACAAGAAGGCCTTCAGTAAGATGTCACATGAGTGATTAGAGAGAATTGGAGCACACAGCATTGGTTGTATATAGCATACTAGTGTGGATTGAGTTTTGGTAAATGGACTGAAAGCAGTAGGAATGAATGGGCCATTTTTTTTTCTCCTGACTATCACTGGGGAGATGACATTGGGATTGCTTTGTGAATTAAGTGTTTGGAGTTTGTGCAAATTGTCAGCAGTGTTTCCTTAGTTACTTCAGTGACTACAATTCATAAGCACTTCATTGACTATGAAGCCACAAAAGGTGCCACATAAATTAACATATTTCAAAAACTGATCCATTATATTGTAAATGAACTATAATCTAGTGCACTTTTCAACCTTCTATAGAAAGCTTTTTCAATTTACGGTCACACTGAATCTGCACTGTCTCATCACTGTTTTTTTTACTCTGAAGAAAGAAAGATCTTGCTTTCCTTTACAAGAGAAACCAAATCTGATTCCTGAACTTTAGAAGATTAGATTAACTTTATTTGTTACAGACACGGGGATATACAGTGAAATGTCTCATTTGCATCAATGACCAATACACGAGGATGTGCTGGCACAGTCCACAAGTGTTGCCATGCTACCGGCAGCAACATAGCATGGCCATGATTTACCAATCCTAACCCGTGTGCTTGTGGAACATGGGATGAAAACCAGAGCACCTGAGGAATCCCATGGGGTTGTGGGTGAATGTACTTGCAGACGATGGCAGGAATTCAGTCTGATAGCTGGCACTGCAAGCATTGTGCTAACCACTAGATGGAAGGGTAGATATAAACTATAATATTGTTGTGGAATCCAGAATTGGGATTCCACAACCAAATATCTGTCTTAAAAATGAGAAAATCAGGAATAAAAACTGGAAATGCCTTTTCCCCCAAAAGAGAAGCTCTTCAATTGGGAGTTGATCCTAGATCAATTATTTGCTTATAGTCTATTTTTGTTGAGCAAAAGGTTGAAGAATATAGAGCAAAAGTGACTATGGCAATTCAGTCATGCATCTGAAATAACTTTATTGAATGGTAGAACAGGGGAGGGTGTCAACAACTTCTATTCTTATTTCACTACATTCCCTCTTTGTTTCCTTCCTTGTCTCAGGCACTACAAGACCACCCCGGGACGGTGAAGTCCCAGGAGTTGATTATAACTTCATTTCTCTGGAAGAGTTTAAAGCACTAGAAGACAGCGGAGCTCTTTTGGAGAGTGGAACATTTGATGGTGAATTTCCAAATCCTCCCCTCACTCAGTTTTGGGCTAATGAGTTCAGTGTTCAATGTGTAGATAAGAGTTAATAATGAGCACAAATGGCAAAGATCACTTCTGCTCTGGCTCACCAAAAAGCAAAGTATTTCACCATCTACTGCTTGCTTTTATATACTCCTTTTGTTGTAAATATTTTTAAAGTGCCTCAAAGATTTTCAGAAACATCAAGTTCTCCCTAGCTTACAGATACCCAACATATATGCATTTGGAAGATCAATAGATTGGTTCACTTGTGGGGCTGCATGTATCTTCTGGTGTGTGAAAACTTGGTTCTTGGCTGCATTTCTGCATGTGAACTCTTTGGGTTACAAATGGTTTACAGG